>NC_089994.1:19362500-19962500 GCF_036417845.1 Apteryx mantelli
TGCCCGCGCCGTGCTGCACCACGCCGTGTTGCACCGTGCTGCAGCACGCTGCACTGCACCGCGCCGTGCTGCGCTGTGCTGTGCTGCACCGTGTGGCCCCCGCTCCGGGGTGGGCACGTGGCCGCTCCCAAGCAACCCCAGATTTGGGTTTCCAAAGCGCTGTAACTTTGCTCCTATTGAAATGTTTCAGAGCTGTCACGCACAGACTAATTGCAATGGTGTTTTGCCTTTGGAGGGAAAGAATATTGTTAGTTGTCATTTTTTACCAAAAAATTAAGTTTTCAATGAAACTGGGTTCGTATTTTTTATTCAAGAGTCTCCACTTCAACAGAAAACACCTGTTTTATTGTTGGAGATCTCCAAAGTTTCCAGCCCAGAAGTTCTTTTTCTCTTTTCCCGTAAAGCGGGAACCTTCCACGGGAGGAAGCGCGGCGAGCGGGGCGGGCGAGGAGGGCAGCGTGAGCCGAAGGAGAGGCGCCGAGCGGCAGTGGCGGCGGCGGCTCCCTGGCCGGCCGGACCCAACCTGCTGCTCCGGCAGCGGGGAAGCCGGTGGGGCACGCGGCTCCCCGGCGGGGTCGGCAGCTCCCCTGCTCGGCAGCCCCCGGCTCCCGCGCCCGCTGCCTGCCCGGCCCCGCGGCGCGGCGGCAGCCCTCCTTTCTTTGTCTGTGCACGGAGCAGATCTGCGGTAAATTGGAGAGGCTGGGTTGTTTGGTTGCTGGGTTTTTGTTGGGCGTGTTGTGGCTTTTTTTTTTTTTTTTTTTTTACCAGACTGATTGGCTGACATCTATTTCCAAGGCGATCACTGACAGGGAGAGAATACACAGTTTACTCAACCACGGTGGAATACAGAGCCATTTGCATCAAATAGAAAAAAATAATAATTCTACTTGAAATGCGTGTATGTGTCAGAAACACTTGACATATAAAGTAGAAATAACATTGCTTTGAATCTGTAACATTTATTGTACTGCACGTGCTACACAAATAAAATACATAATTACTAGACAGGCACAGATAAATTAGCATCTTAAAAATTTCACTTTTTATCAGATACCATTTGCAACCTGGAAGTTTTGTCGCAGCAGCCTGTGTTTTCAGACGTCTCAGGAAAGCGAAGGGGACTTAGGGAGCCTTGCCGGCAGAGCTCACCAGTGTGCAAAGCCAGGCTGACTTCTGCTCCATCCTAACGCTGTCAAGACCACAGTCATGGCTTGCGAGTTTAACTACAAAGTGTTTTCAATAATGTATCTTAATACAAATTGAGGCAATTTTGCTTTTTCGATTAAATTACTTTTAAGTAGTAAAACAGAAACTGCATTCAAACCCCACTGGTAATTACAGTCTCTTTTCAAGTTTTCCTCATCTTCCAATTAGGAGCGTGTCCATAAGCCGGCAGCAGCGAGGCCGCGTGCCTGCCGGGTGCCCGTGGGGAAGCGGCGTCCCGTGGCTCGGCTGCCCGTCCCGGGCCAGGTCCCGGCGCTCGCAGGCGCCGCTCCGGCTGCGCTGCCCTGCAACACCCTGCTGCTCCGTACGCCCACCGCGTGCACGCGACGAGCCCGCTCCCGAAGGCTCCCGCTGGACGCCCCTGCCCGCTCCTGCTGCACCCGCCTCTGGAAACGGGCTCTGCCCGGCCAGGCTTTTGAGGGGAGAGGAGCAAACTCTGGCCCTCCGGTCACCAGCGGACGCTTGCCAGCCCTGCCGGTGCACATCCTGAATTGAGAGACTTTTATCCGTGATTAACAGGAAGCAGGAGAAACAGTGACATGAGAAAATTAGTTGGTACTTCAACAAGATTGCTAGACGTTTCGTCAAACAGCCCTTGTACGGCCGGGTGACAGTACTGATACCAGCAGCCCTGCTAATAGTCACAGGCTTGCGTCGCTGCAGAGCCGGCCAGCCCCAAACACAGACGAAGCCCTGGACAGCTTACATTTTTTTCTTAAGACAAGAGTATATAAGTGGTTGTAAGAAGCAATGAGGGGAGAAGAAAATATTGATCGATACAGTGGCCCGAGTGCGGTAGATGTGATCATCTTTGGACGTGCACGTTGCTGGGAGATGTAAAGCCTCAAACAAGCCGCCCTAGTAGCTCACTGCTAATAAATGCCTCGGCGTGGCACCCAGGTTAGGCTCCCTTTGCTGGAAGTCAGCAGATCCTCTTGCAAATCTCTGCATACCCCATGGAAGATAAATGAAAAATAGTTCAACTGGCTTTTTGCTCTCTTTTCCCCAGCTGGGTTACACTTTGTTTTTACCCGTCTGCTGTGTCAGATAACAACCCTGACTTCTCTAGAAAGGATTCCTGGTATCATTTCCTCTCACTCAACTTCAGTTGTAGAGCACTGGAGACGCAAGAGGAGAGGCGCAGTCCCCTCTCCAGACTCCTCTACTTCCTTCCTTGGGAGACAGACACAGGTAGGCTGGTGTCTCTGCGGTACAGGTTTTCCTCAAGTTGTCAAGCTCTTGGGAATTTCACTTTTTTTTTTGCAAACTGTGAACAAAACTGCCAGGCAGGAAGCAGGTCTGGAGATGCAGAGCTTGTGGCAGCCTCAGCCCCAGGCTCAGCCTGCTCCGTCCCCGTGCCCACCCCATGGCACGACCCACTCGAGACACCTGGCAGCAGCGCCTTGGCCCCGCTGAACCTGGCCCTCGCGTTACGCTACAGGAGATGCTGTAGCCCTGCCGGCTGGTGCGAGCAGTGCAGGGACCCTCCGCTTTGCAGAGACCCACCACTTTCCTAACAGTGCTCCAGCGACAAAATGGTTAAGCGCGATATAGGAAGGTTTTGTCCTCCCCTCACCCCCCCCAAAATTGTAGTAACATCTTAAGTAGCAGCATCAGACGGTCAAGACAAAAGCAAAGCCCTTCTGCAGGAGGATTTGTCTTTCAAATCTAGATTAGCAGTTGGTGCTTGGGGAAGATGGGACCCTAATCTGATTGAATAAGGGGAGCTTGTGATATCAATCTCCTTGGATCCCATTGTCTTCAGGCTGCTTTGTAAATTAATATTCATTTTAGTCTCTAAGTTTATGCTGAATCTCTTGTGCTTCTTGTCTCTGTTTGATGAATTGCAGTCCTATGTATTTTATACCGTGCACCAGAATTAGCATTATACTGTGTTTTTAACTTTATATATGTGTTCAAACAGCATGATAAAAGATCTGCTGAAAGTGTGCAGGCTGAAATCTGCAGAGTTTTAGCTGTCAGGTTTAGGACCAGGTGCCAGCTCTGACAGCAAGTGTTTTCAGAGGCCCCTTCTGAGCCACCGGCTCACGCTGCTCCACATCCAGGGATATGCTGGTGACTACTAATAGCTGGTCCCGCGGAGCCACTGCTCTGCCACTGGATGGGAGGGATGCTTGGTCGCGGGCGACCTGGATGCGAACGGCACTGTGTGCTGCTCCCAGGCCGGTCGCCCCTCTTGTCCTGCCCGTTTTATTTCTCCTTAGCATGAGGGTCACCTCGCAGGTGGCGAGGGCCCGTGCCCCCTGCCTGGTTGCTGGACGCTGCTCAGCCTGTTGCTCAGCCCATTGCTTGGCCCGTCACTTTGCCCATCAATCAATCCATCACCTTGCCTGTCGCTTGGCCCACCGTTCAGCCTGTCGTTTGGCCCACTGCTCAGCCCGTCTCTCGGCCCATCGCTCGGCCTGTTGCTTGGCCTGTCGCTTGGCCTGTCGCTTGGCCTGTCGCTCAGCCCATCACTCGGCCCACTGCTTGGCCCGTCGCTCGGCCCATTGCCCAGCCTGCTCCTCGGCCCACCGCTCAGCCTGCCATTCAGCCCGCCGCTCGGCCTGTTGCTTGGCCCATCACTTGGCCTGTCGCTTGGCCCATTGCTTGGCCCGTCGCTCGGCCTGTTGCTCGGCCCATCGCTCAGCCCATCGCTCGGCCCATTGCTTGGCCCATCGCTCGGCCTGCTGCCCAGCCTGCTCCTCGGCCCACCGCTCAGCCTGCCATTCAGCCCACAGCTCAGCCCACGGCTCGGCCCGCCGCTCGGCCTACCGCGGCCCCAGGCCCTGGCACGGGTGTCTCTGCGGCTCCGTCTCTGGGAGTGGGGCTGGCACCGCGGCCCCTCGGCCCCCGCCTGCTCCAGCAGCGCTCGCCCCGCTCCCTGCCGCGGCGGCGCTTCCCCGGCCCTGCACATCGTCTCACTCACTCACTCTCGCCCTTCCCGGCTCCGTGCCGGCTGCCTGCAGCTCTGCGCTCACACTGGCGCCAAGGCCGCTTTTCTTGCACAGTTCACTGCCAGTGCCACCTTCCCCAACATTCAATTTTTTCCCCTTCCCTTAGAACATTGCATCTTGTTCAATCCTTCCCCTGTCACGCAAGCTCCAGCACTGTTTCAATTGGATTCCAAAAATAACCTCTTTATTCACACGGCTCATGCTATTATATCGTAGTACAGCTCGGGCAGGCGAGGGGTCATTCCATTATCCAGGAACGAGATAACTGAGTATTAGGGCAGCCAGACTCTTTGACTCTCTGCCCTGTGGTAATGGGCCTTTTTTAAGGGCATTAACCAATGTTTCTACTTAGGTATTTGACAAGAGTAAAGGTAACATTGCCATTTAATCCTCTTTTCTTTTTTTTCCTTACCTGCAGACAGCACTCACATACTTACTTCTCTACAAGTGTTCAAACTTCAGCTCAAAAACACAGTGTTCATTTTCTCTAAAGCCATCACAGAAGTTCTGGTTACAGGTTGAATTAAATATTCCAGGCACCAGGATGCAAATAATCTTTCTTTTTCAAATTATTTTGGTGGCTTTCCTCCTTTTGCAGTGCAGACTGCAGAAGTGAACCCACCAGCATCCACATATCATCATTTCTGCGGATAACTTGCACGAGGTCTTGCCTAGGAGCCCTGAGCGCGGTAGGCGCTGCCCCAGTCGCCACGGTACATCTCCAGGCATTTCCGTAGCACTGATAAGGTAACAACTTCATGCTCTGAAGAGCTCAGAATCTAAATAGACAGGACGGGCACTGCGGGGTTATAATCCTCACTTCACAAGTGCAGACCTGGAGCACAAAGCTACGACAAGGATCACAGCAGTCTCTGACAGCGCCTGAAATCTGGGGTTCCCGTCCAGACCCAAACCACCAATTTTACATTTCTTTTTGGTGAATGCTGCCCACCTCCTCTGATCACAGAAATAGCATCAGGTTTTCAGTACCATTAAAATAGCATTCAGAGAGTGACACTTGTTTTCTGCATGCCTGAGAGATGGAATCCCTGTAAAGTTGTTTGCTAAATACCCGTGTTGTGCTAAATGACTTTTGGTTTGCCTGGGGGCAGAAAGGGAACAGCAACCATCAGTCAGGGATTTGAAAGAAAAGATAGGAACACAGGCGGCAGTACAAAAGGATTAGCTTGGCTGAGACAAAAACATGAAAAACTATGAATAAACAGAAATAAGCATTTTCAGGGTGGTGGTTCCTGAGCCACATCATACAGCGAGTTTCTCAAAATCATTAGTTAAATTAATGAAGTCCTGGGCTGAGGGTGTCCCATTCTGCAAGCTTCGCTCCCGTGGTGCTGCCTCAAGCTTCTCACAAATGCTCTCTGTTTTGGAAGCCATTCCCCATTCTGTATGCCGAATTTGTACACGAAATGCTGGTTACGGCCAGAAAGTTGCCCTGAGTGATGACTGTAACAGGGCAGCAAAGTGTCTGGACAGCGGGCGAAGGGACAGTCCCTCTCTGCGCAGGGGACTTTCCCCCTGCCGTCACCTGCAAGCTCTGGGGCACACGCAGTATGAAGCCTTCTTAAGTGCTGGACGAAAACTGTGCTTGTCCAGCAAGCGCTGGACAGGTGTCACTAATGAAGAAATATCCATGCACAGGGGACTCAAAGCACCCCCAAAAGGCCCTGCCAGGTCCGGGGTTCCAGCTTCCGAGACGTGTTTGTAAAAGCACCAGGACTTGTGCCACGGGGCCACGAGTGACACCTGGAAGCAGCAGCCCGCTGCTCAGCTCAGCCCAGCCTCAGCACGCCCTAATTACACGGTATAACGTGGTTGTGAAACCTCACCCTCACCTGTGGTCCTGTGAGCCCTGCCTGATCTGCAGCCCTGCAGATCTCGCTGCTGCTTGTTCCAACCTCTTGCATTTGTTCTTCCCTTCCTGACATGTTTTCAGCTGCTGGGCAGATGCTTAGAACCAGTAAAGAAGTGAATTATTCTACCGGCCACAAAAGAAGCATGTGCCTTATCACACTAACAAATTTTAATTCTATTTCTCCACTTTGTATCCGAAGATAGCTCTGCATGCTCAGTTCTCACATCCTCGTGTGTTGCTGGATGCAGCCCTGCTCCCATTGCCGTCTGATGGGAGCTCTGCTCAAAAGAAAGCGAAGCAAGGCTTGTGGAGTTTTGCACAAAGACCTGTGCAATCATGAGTAGAAATCATTCTGGCTTGCGCTGGTCTCATGCATGTGTGTGTCTCGCTCTGACACGGCCTGTGAAATGTGCTAAAAAGAACAACAGCAAGGTTTTTGTCACCCCTTATTTCTGCATGTGCAATGCAGTGAACCAGCGTCACCTTCAACCCCTGTTCATGCAGAGGGACCTGCCAGAGATCTGGGACAACGAGAATGAACATGGGGCTTGTAAGATCACATCAATCTGTTCCTAACCTAGCTCAAAGAAGGGGTAGAGAGGGGTCTGAAAGCAAGGAAGAAGAGCAGGGGAGAAGGACTGACAGAAGAGAGTCCTGGGAGGCCTTTGAAAAAATCACGCACAACCACTTAAATGTTTCTGTAAGTTAAAAAAAGACAAAATGAAACCCCGGGGTGTCTGGACAATTCATCTGAGGGACGCATTCCCATTCTGCTTTCTCTAGAGCTTTGCTGAGATATGCGTGCACAGCCGTCACGGGGAGCACAGACTTGGAGCTGTCGGGTCAGGGCAGAGTGAGTCCTCGATTTCTCATGCCTATTCCAGGCCAGCCATGTCCTTACTGAAGGCTGGATGCAGCCCTGTCGGATGGGTTAATTAGTGCATATCCCAAGCGTTTCTCTAGGAACGCTTCCCATGCCTTCCTCTCGAGTCTCTCAACTCACATGCTCGTGGGGACTTTCCAGGTGAGGAGGGTTTCGGGCTCTTCACCACGAGCAGGAAGCCCTCTGTCAGAGCAGCCGCACAAAAACAGCAGAAGAGGTGAGCTGCCTCTCTTATCCCGTTTTTGTGCAATTGTCCAGGTGGAGCATCTTCAGCTTGGCACCAAAGCAAACGCAGCTGAATGTTTCGTGAATGATTTGATGCCAGTTATAGACTGGCGTTTCCTGGTGCTAAGTGTAACTTTTGCAGCTACGTGCCAGGTCTTGGCTGTCCCTTTCCGGACTCTGCTGCTCTCCTCGCACAGCTCAACGCCTAACGAGCTCCGGACGGCCCTGGCATCACGCTGGCACCAGGAGCGGTGCTGTCGATACCTGTGTCTGTATCTAAATGAAAAGATGTCCCTAAAACTTCAGCTTGTGATGCCAGCATCTCACCTCTTTAAGAGTGAAAATGTATATACTAAAGATTGTGGCTTAATTGATTGATTAATAACAGAAACTCTAATTGAATCCTCCCAGCTTGTACATAAGATGTCTTAATGTTAGAGCCTAGGGAGTAAATGCACAGCATGGAAGTATGAACTGCAGCACAACCAGTAACACTTTCAATTTAAAAGTCAATCTCATTATACAAGAAGCTGTTTTCTCTATCCCTCTGGAAAGGCAACAGCAATCTCCCATCTTCTCCCTACCAGAGCCACATGGTTTGTTAGTGTCTGTGGGAGATGCAAATACAAGCTTTTTTTTATTTGTTCCCACTGCTGCATATCTGAGCAGTTCAGTAAATATTCATGAGGCTGCCATTGTAGGAGCTCTGAAAACTACAGAAAATATGCCCTCCAAGGTGACATGTAATTTGGCACTTCCCGCACGGAGAGGCAAAGGATGCAGCCAGAGCAAAAATATCCTAATAATTAAATACCATGCTACAGCCTAATCTTTTCTGTTTCTCATTAAACATGAGACACCTCAAACCTTTTCCATATGGAGGGGCCCCTGTCACATAGAAGTCAGCAGGACCAACTAAGTGTGGTGGATTTACACAGACCATCCGGACACCATGCAGCATCTAAGGGCAGGAATGTTTGAACTTTCTTCCCAAATTCTCACTTTATGGTCATGATGCCTCTAATTATGAAAAACAAAATTACTCCATGCTGAGAAATCTCCAGATCAGAACCGTAACTCACACACAGTGTGTCCTTTGCCCTTAAAGGATGCGGATCCTGCTCTGTAATTTTCCCATTTGGGGACAGGCAGAGCCATGTTTGTTCCTGGTTTGTGCTTTCGGATGTGCAACAAGTTGCGGAGGGACTTGGGCAGCAGCAGTGCAGGTGGGAACACCGACATCGGCTCACTCCCTTCCCCGTACCCCGGATCCAGAGCCTGAGTCCAGAGCTCGTCATCAGTGGTTAGAAAGCGGTGGAAAAGGCAGTACAATGGAAGTGACTCTTACAGCAACCTATGCATATTAGACAGATGAGGAGCAAGCAGAGTCCATCATGCAAATAACAAGGATTTACCACAAAGACCTGGCGGGTTGCCTGCTTTGAGTTCGTACCCTAGTTTGACTTTTGCAAAGACTACAGCCTGCTTGGAAAAGAAAACCTCTCCTGGAGCTTTCCAGTCCCCGCTGCTTGCTGTCTCTGAGAAAAGCCAGACAGCCAGAAAAAAAACAACATTAAGTAAAAAAAAAATCACCCCTTCAAGCATTCTCAGTGTTTTGCTCGCGTTCATCATTTTGGGCTCAAAATCTCAGAAGACTGGATCCTCCAAATTAAACCAAGGCAGCTACACTGACCCTCTGTAAATCTGCTTTCTCTCCCTTCTAGTCCATCCGATTACTCCAGGCTGTTCTCTGCCATGAGTGCAAGAAACTGGCTGGAAATCTAGTTCCAGCCTTTTCCTCATTCTCACCTTTTTTTCTCTTGCCATTTCAGTAGCTTCCTTGTACAGAAGATCTGGCTTATTCTAGACAGCGATAATGTGATCCAAAAGGTCAGAGTCCAGAGTCATGTGGAAGGAAACATTAGTTTTGGCCACTTTATTAAGGAGGTTAATGAACTGTTAAAGTGAATTGTTCCCAGATACTCTTTCTTGGATGTCTGCCTAGAGGAGACCTTTGTGACTCTGCCCATGAGCCAAGAGCCTGCAAGGCTCCAGCCTCTCCTTGCTGAATATTGCAAGATGCAGGTACGCAGTGATGGATGTGGTTTTCTGTCCTACCCAAAACTACCTCAGGGAGCGCGTTAGCTCCTTTGGGAACGGGGCAGACCTGTGCAACAAGTGTGCGAGTTGCCTGCAGAAGTGCTCCGAGTGCTTGTGGTGTGTAGCACGCAGCAGATGACTTCTCAAGTCACAGCGCTGAAGCAAGGGCTTTTCCGTTAGATTTGCCGGAGGAGCATGACCAAGGGGCCTTAGGCATGGTGCCCTCTTAGGCACCCCCTGGCCCAACAGCCTTTTCCTGCTTTCAGAGCAGACATGCAGAGTGTCAGGGCAGATCTGGGTAGCGATCCCTGGAGTAAGGCAGGAGGGTCTCCATGCTGAGACAAACTCTCACTGGGAGTTTGCCCAGTTCCCCCATGGCTGTGAAGGGGCACTGGGGACACTGCGCTTTGTACATTCGGATCCACAATTTGTGCAGAAGACAAAGCCGTACTAGTCCTGCTGCACGACGATATGACGACACCAGCAGGAAGAGGAGTCTTGATTGAATCCCATCTTGTCCGTGCTTGCAAACTTTGTCTACAACATCCCTCTCTATAGATCCACCAGCCGGGAGATGTCCTGCCTGTCTCTTGTCCTATTTCCTTTAACTACACCATCACTGGCATTTCAGTGTCATTCACGCCTTAATCACACAGATATGTTTCCTGTTTGGATCCCACCTGTCAGAGCACCTCTTTCCCACTGGCGGTATGGGTAGCGAATGACCTTCAGCCAGTGAACGGTTATAGCCTTAAGACAACACAATTAAACATGTTTTATTGCTTAACACACTGTGTCAGGAGCTTTAGCTATGTTTTTGTTCCAGTCTTCTGTCGTTTTCAGAAATGCCTGGAACTGTGACAGCTCAAAGCACTGGTGCACTCCTGCTCCCAGGTAATCAATAGAAGGCCTCAAGGTATCTCACACTTCTGTCAAATACGGGATTTTTAGCATGAAAGCATTTTCAAGACTTTTTTGGTCATTGCAAGGTTTATCCCCTCCCTCTCCAATAGTTATCTGGGCAAGGACACCAGGCTGCAGTGAGACGAAACGGCCTGAACCACAGGCTGGAGGCTCCTCTGGACATTCCTCGAGGAAAACAGGCATCGCGGGCGGCATCCATTCCCAGGCATCCATTCCCAGGGCTCCTGCTGCCGCGTCCGCTGGGACCACCGCGTCCTGCAGCAGGGGCGCGCACGGCCAGGTCCCTGCAGAGGTCTGGGCAGGTGCCGCGGCAGCACTGGGTGTATGCAGCACACACGTGCACGCCTGCAGCAGCGAGCGTGCACGGGTGTTTTGCGCTTAGAAACACGGTGCGGTGCTGTGTGCCCCCAGCGGTTATGTGATGTGGGGAAGGAATTGATTAGAGCGGCGAGGGACGGGCTCAGCACCGGCGTCTCCCCCCGAACGCGGTCCCTGCGCGTCTCCCAGGAGCACGGCACGGAAAGGCCTCCCACGCTGCGAGAAGCTGTGCAGAGCACTTAGGGGTGTGAAATCGGGCTTACAAGACGTTCACGAGTCTGCTTCATGTTGGAAACCAATTTTTTTTTTAGTGAAGCTATTTCAGTTTCCCTCACCTTCTGAGCTGTTTTGGTTTTACCTGTTTTCTGTTGTTTTTCAAGGATCCTTGTGAATTAGATCACAATAGAAACTTATCAGATTTTTTTAGAGAAATGTCTCTGTTTTCACAGGAACAACATTACAGGATGAAATGTTACTTTCTTTGGGTAGAAAAACTCTATTTTCGTGTTAGAAAATTATGCAAGGTGAAAATGAGAAATATATACATATTTCACAAACTCACAAAGCTTGTTTTTCCTCAGATAAAGAAAACTTTCCGGTATTACCCATCTGCGTCATCATGAGTTTAATTGACATTTGGCTGCTTCTTGGATCTCTGATTCCGCCATATCTTTTATCACACAGCTCAAAACCTTTGGTTCAAACCACCACCAAGTTGAAGTGGAAGGAGCTGACAGTTTGAATAATATTTCATTTGTTTGCAAAGAGTCCTCTTTCAGCCTATGGCTTCTTTGAATTATTCCTCGTTATTGTAATATTTCTTAAATGCATGCTCTGTGCAAAGTCAGGCCATGTGATTTGTGTGAACTTTTTAATAAGGCCTCTCTCAGACTGTCTCACATTTATGTGTAAATGACTACTCATTTCCGGAATCCTTATCCAATTGGCTTGTGCAGTTGTTGTCATTAATGGTTTTAACGGCATTTAAATTGTCTTGATCTGTCTGTGAGTTGTACTGGTCAAGGAGCAGTTGTTTGACACATCCATCATTTCTGTCTTGATCTAACCTCCAAGATTTCCTTTGCTGGCAGCAGTTAATGCTTTCGGTAGCTACCAGCGGGCACGGTGGGGGTCTATGTAGCTGTGGTAGGGTGTGAGCTCTATGCATATAGGGCAGTTCCCACAGGAATGAGCACATTTTGTTGCCGACCAAACTATTTTCCTATTCCTCCTCCTGAGAGTGCTTTTTGCTGCCTCCATGGCAAATTTCTCAGAGTAAAATGATACTTGCTTTGTGTGCAAAAATGATAGGAATTTTTTTTGCAAAACCGAAAACAAACTAATCAAAAAATTAAAGCGAAATTGTTAACTAGACTGAGATTGTGCAACGCTGGTTTTGTTTAAGTTTTGCTGATGGGAGAGGGTGTCTCTCAAGCAGAAACCCCTGTGCAGGAGTGTTTCTTCTAATGCGTGCCCACGTGCAAGACTCCAGTTGTCCCAGAGCGCACCAAAAGGAAGTGCAGGAGACAGAAGTAATTTTTTCTGGTTAAAACCAAATCACCCTTTCACACCAGAATCGTCCCTGGACCAGATTCCCTGCAGCAAGGAGAGCTCTGTGCAATCTGAAACCCTTTGCATTTCCAGAGTTTCTCCTGGGGCTAGTGAGGCCACTCCACCACTGCCCAGGATTGCATCCCGGAGGTGTATCAGGACAGCCTCGCACAGAAAGCCACGGAGCAAACGGGTGCCCCAGCTGCTGCTCCCCTCTCAGGCTGTGGGTGACTTTCCCCCTCATCTTCAAATTTTCCTGAAGAGCAAACATCAGCCTCCGGAGGTGGCTCCTCATGACAAGAGGCTTTGCTGGGCTGATTGCAGCTTCCATCCTGGCGAGGTCTGCAGCACTCTGCCTGGGACAAAGAAGGCCAAGTCCTCCTCCTTCAGCCATGCAAAGCCACTTCTGCAGCAGGAGCAATGAGCACCTACGACTTTTTCCGAGCAGCAGAAGCCCCAGCACGGGCAGCCCGGCTCTGGCGGGGCAGCCGGCATTGCTGTCGGACCCACCAGGTCTGCGGTGCTCCTCAGCCCCGAGCACCGGGCTTTGGCCGCCTCTCCCCTTGCTCTCCTGTCAAACTGCTGCTCCTGGCCAGCGGAAAGCTCTGTGGGACCACGTTTCTCTGGAAGTGCAATAGGTTGCGTTTCCAAAATAGGCTTCTAGAATGCCTCAAATCCCCCTTTCTGTTGCTGCTGCTGCTGCGGAGCGAGGCCCTTTCCCTTCCTCTTCCTGGTTCCCGAGCATCCTCCTCGGGGGCCAGGCTGGTTTCTGCCTCTGCTCAGCTGAACGTGCCTGCAAAACGGGGAGATCGGGCGCGAGCTGGGTGCACGGCTCCGTGGAGAGGCTGGCGGGCTGCAGGCAACCAAGGAGGCCGCGAGGAGCCAAAGCAATCGTCCTTGATTGGAGCATCCTGACACAAATGGCGAGAGAAAAACAAATAGGGAGGGAAATGAACAAATTATACCGATAATTGGTTTAAAAAATGCATCAAAGAAAAATGATATCCAATAATACTGCTGGTTCCTAATGAATGTGTGTGTAATAAAATCAGGCTGTTTGGGCCGTGGTTAGCCCTGCACTTCACATCCCCAGATTAAAAATGGAACATCTGTGATGATTTAATTTACATGTTAATAACAAACAGGCCTCCAGAAACCAACGAATAAATGCCTTTTATTGCCGGCGTATCTTTTCCACTGCAGCTTGAATGAAAACTCTGGTAATTAATTGTTTTAAGCGATTCTATTAAAAAGTGTCTGGAAGTGCTGTGTGCCGAATGTTTATGTGGGCAGGCAGACGAGGAGAATACAGACGAGGAAGCAGCCTGCTAATTACGTGCCTTTTTAAAATTCACTGCCTTAAAGACATGGGATACTTTTAAACATGGAAGTCGACCCGGGCGCATTTATTTTTCCGCATTGTTCCTTTCCAGCTGAAAAGTTTGCAATTTAAAATAAATAGCAAATCCTGATGTGGCTGTGCTGCCGACGAGGTGCGATGGAGGCGGCGCTCCACAGGCGGGCGGGCGGCGGTGGCCGTCACCGTGCGGCGCCCGGAGCGCGCGGGTCCCGCTGAGCATCGCCCTCCGGGCAAGGGCACGGGGACGCGGCTGCCAGGCTCCGGGCTGGCGTCTTTGCAACGGTCTCCTGCACGTGCAACAGCGCTTCAGCGGCAGCCGAAGCACCGCGAGACCCTCGCAGAGCCAGCTCCGGCCCCGCTCCCTCGGTTGTTTGCTTTGCAAAGGAAGCTGCTTCACGTGCGCTGCGTCCTGGGAGCAGGGGGGAGGCACACATGGCATCAAAATGCAGGCGTAATCCTGAAACGCTTTCCATTTCTCAAGCCCTGTAAAGTTCGGGATGAGGGTTTGGGTATTGGGCATCGGTCAGTCCTCTCCCCCTGGAAAGCAAGGTTTGGTATTTATTTGCAGCGATCCCTCCTCTTTGGCACTGCGTGAGTCCCGGCGACGGAGAGGGCTGCACCTGTTGCAGCCACGAAGCCACAACGCCAGATGCGATAGGAGGCTCTAGAAGGAACAGAAAATAATCGGAGCTCCCCCATACAGCAGCCACACGCGGAAGTTTTATCCATTGCTAAATACCAGCTGGGACACCGTGAGAGATGGTCCCACAAAAGTGCAAGCGCTTTTGTCTGGAGAGCTGCTGCGCGGACAGGCGTGAGCGCCGGCAGCCGCGGAGGCGTCGCTGCGGTGCCGGGTACTGCAGATGCTCCCGGCCGGCGTTCACGGATCTGGTATCCGTGATAGACAGTTGGGCGTCTATCTTTTTTGAGATGCTGCCTGTGAAGCTACTTTTGTAACTGATGCATTTTCCTTAAATGAACATCGGTTGCTGTCATAAGATGCATTTGGGGTATTGCAGTAAGATGTATTGCATTTCCTCTCTGACCAAAGCAAAGTAAGCAGAAAGCTGAAGGAATTAAGAAATGTCCCTCTTACAGAACAGAACAATGGCTAAGTGTCTGGATATTCCTGCATGAAGAAATGTTGACCATGATATCCACAGCAGCTACCTCCAGAAGACGCCTATCTGCCTGTGTCCTGAATCTGTTTTTAGCTTGAGCATCCTTTCCGTGAAGAACAAATGAAGCTCCCAATGAAAATTACTGTTCTAGTTTGATATTTTTAGGCCTTTTCTTGTCCTCAGGTAAACTAAAACTACACAGAAGTAAATGAACTTAAAAGCTGCAGAGCAAGCTTTGTTCCCATTGTTATTTTTGCACTGGAAAAGGTCTCTTATTATCAAACGATGACTTCCTTTTCTCTCTAGACGGTGGCTGTGCAAGGGGATCAGACACACACCTGCCCCAGTTCCTCCTGCTCCTGCCTCTCTCTTTAAGGGCTGCACTAGTGTGGGAGAGCCAGGTAACAGGCTGCATTCCTAGTATTTAAAGCTTTTTCCTGCAGTGCCTGCAAATGTGATAATGGCCCATATACCATCCCCATAGGGTGGGTAGATCCAGTTTGTGTACTATATACATGTCTATTCATGCAGAAAATCTATCTTTGTGACTCTGTGTTACTGGCTTTGGCTTCCACAAATAACCGTTTCAATAAACAACCTGTTTCCTGGGCTTGCTGCTTGCTGCAAGGATCACAGGCTGGCTCCAGGCGATGCAAGCGGCTGCGTTTCCCCTCGTTAAAAACGCTCCGTATAAGCACAAATGATTGCACTGCAGATTGCCATGAAAATGCAGGCGAGCTGCAGATTCAGCATCTCCGAAGCGAGTGTCCGGCTGATTCCCGGGCCCGGAGGGGCCCATGGTGCTGCGGTGGAGGCAGCGCGGCGGCACCCGGCTGCAGCTGGCAGGGAAGGGCCGGCCGGCACGGCATGGCACAGCATCCCCGGAGCCACCCTTGCCGCGGCCAAGCCCCGCAGGTGCGGGAATGGGGAAGCGAGGCCGGGCCGGGGCCGAGCGCTCGGAGGAAACGGGTGCGCGCGCGTTATCTATAGCGCATGGTAGGAGGACAATCCTTCCAAACTAAAAATTGCTCCTAAACCAAAGCATAAATTTCAGCTGACAGCAGGCGGCCGGTGCAGCACATCGGGAGGAAGCTGAGCGGGCTGCAACGTTTCTGCTGTTGTTTGCTATTAAAAGATAGGGGCGAGGAAGACAGGAAAAAATTATGTGCAAGGTGCGGGATTGCACATTCCTTGAAGTAATTGCATCCACAACTCTGCCTGGGTGACAGGGAGCTCCCCACATCACCAGCAAAGAGGCGACAGACTAATGTGCTCTAATGAGGAGGGAAGAGGTTTTTCCCGTCCGTCCCTCCCTGCCTTTCATGTCGGATTGCTCCGGCCGGGCCGGGCCAGGTCGCGTCGAGCCGAGGCGGCCCCTCCGTGCCGCGTGCGTGGGAGTCAGCGCCCGCTTCCCTGCACCGGGGAGCAACGGCCCCTCGCCGCCTCTGCTCCGCGCGGGAAAAGCGCCTTCCCTCCCGGCCTCGATGCCGACGCCGCAGGACGAGGCTCGTCCGCACTCACGGAGTCTGGGCAGCCCTGGCACCACCGCTTCCCCCGGGTGCACGGCGGCGCTGGAAATAAATGTGCAGGAAACCTCCAGTCCCGTTGGGAAAGCGCCCGGAGAGGCTCCTCTGCGCGCTGGGGACGCCGTCGCTCTCCCCTCCGCTGGGACGTTTTCTGCTCAGCTCCGGGATTCGTCCGCCACAGGCGGAGGCAGCCTTTCTGAGGGTTTCTCTCCCCAAAAACACGCACGAGGAGGGCTGTCCGGCAGGGAGAGCAGGAAGGGGGAGAAGGAAGCGGCTCCCTCGAGGACAGATGTTTGCATGGGCGCCGCAGGGCCGGCCCCGCTGCCGGCAGAGCACTTCCCTCGGGATCACGTCGTGGGCAAATCCCGGCTCAGGCATCTCCGTGGGGCCGGAGCGTGGCAGCGCGTCTCAGTGGCGGCAGCGGCGGCAGCACCACCCTCCCCGTCGAACAAAAGGGAAGAGACGCTTGTCAGCTTTTCACTCCGCCAATATTTCACTGAACTTTGTTTTCTCTGTTTAGTACAATTAAAATCCCAAGGAGAAGCCTTGTATAAATCAAAGTTCTTTTAAAGTGTACCGCGCAGACACACATATTGGTGCCTCTGCACAGCGTGTGCCAGTAAAAAATATGCAACCCCCTTTGGCAACACAAGCAGAAATAAGCAATTTAGGATCTTAAAAGATAAAAGATAATAAAAGTAATTAAGATAATTAACCACCCTGAAGAGAGAAGAATTTACTGCTGTAAATTTTGCACTTAGTTTTAGATGGCAATATCGCAGCTGCCACTCCACTTAATATACAGCACATCAAGGCGTGCTGTCGCGGCGGTGCCGAGGAGCGAGGGGGCTCGTTCCGCGGCACTTCGCACGCTCGCGCCAGCCGAAGCTGCGGAAAATCTCCCCAAAGCCTGCGCATCCCGTGCCTGCGGGCCGCTCACCTCCTGCCGGGAAAACCGCAGCCTGGGCCCGGCAGAGCCGCGTCCTCCCGCGCGTGCCGGTGTCCCCCAGCCCGGCTGGCTGATCTAAAACCATCCCGGTGCATCCCGGGAGGCAGGATGGGCGGCTCCGTGCTCGGCTGGGATGCCGCATCCCGGCTGGCGCCGGACCTGCAGCCCTGCACGCGGTGCCACGCTCCTGCGATGGAAATGTCCCTCTCTGCGATTTCCTTGTTAGAGTGGAACTGGAAAACCTGTGGGGGAAATAGCGAAACGCTCTGCACGTTGAACCTGCCAAGGGCCGAGCGTGGGGCACCGCGGCTCCGCCAGCGCGTTCCCAGCAGCGCGGGAGCTGGGAACAGACACGTCCTCCTTCTCTCGTCAGCCATTTGCTGGGTTTCCAAGCAAGTGTGTTGTCTCGTGCTGGCTGTCATGCTTCAGACGAACCACCTGTGAACGTCCCAGAGGAACCAAACCCTCCCTGAAATTCTCCGCTGCCTCCAAAGCGAGCCTGCTGCTGTGCCGCAGCGAGCGCGCATCGTGCTACTGGCATTGCCGCCTTGTTTCCTCTTCTCCCCATCCGTCTGTATCCATCTGTTGCCACCAAGCTCTACTAACAAGCTTTCTGGGATAAAGAACGTTTTTAACTCCACGTTTAGACAGTGGGAACACAGCCACAGCCAGGACTGCTGGCCGATGCTGAAACACAAATCCTCCTCCTCTTCCTCATCTGCTTTTCTTAGTCTTTTCCTCGGTGAGTCTCCATGTGGAGGAGACCGGGAGTCCCTGGAAGATGCTGCGCGAAAGGGGCCGCAGGAGTCATTCTGCAAATGGTTTGCAAGGGACCAGCATCATTTTGGCTCTTCTTGGTCTCTGCCTCTTAGCAGGGAAATCCTCTCATTAAATAAATAATATCAGTAGTTGCCATTCACCTCGCTGACACCAAACCTTTACAGTGTGGACTGTTTCTCTGCAAAATCAGTCAGTTTTTGTTCCGAGTAGCTAAACCAAAATAACGCTGGCTGTTTTGATGCCGAGGCAGAGGCACTGTGAATCTTTTTGTTTGCACTGCTGAGACTCCACAAACCCAGAGCGTGCAAGTGTGCCGATGCACTGCGCTCCTCGGCCCTTCGCACTGCGCAGATCTGTGTCCTGGCCTCATCAGCGCTTTAGCAGATTTTCACACATTTTCCCTTCTGATAAAAACACACCCGGTCTGAGTCCATAACTGCTCCCTAATCCGCACAGCACCCCGAGCAGTAGCTCCGGAGTGACCGCTCCCCCTGACCTGCTCCGCTCTGCAAAGAGCTGCCGGTGCCCTCGGCGCGCTGCCGTGCACACGGGTCTTCGAACGCTCCGCAGCGGCTTGGCGAGAGCCACGGAGCAGGCACGGCGCGTCGCCGCGCTCTTCCGCAGAGGGTTTAGGATTGCTTCCGACGGCCCCGGCGCCTGCGGCTTATGCACGGCCCGTGAAGTCACGGCAGCGTAGGACAGCCACGCGTGCCATATGGAGCACACGGAGAGGACATTAGGGACTTTATGGCTTTAGGATGCTCTACAGCAATATGTTTATAACACCAGACCATGGAGCTCGGTTTTTCATGGCATGTGCAGTAATTAACCCCTGACCCGAGCACATGCACCAGGGCTTCTCCTTGGAGCCTCCCGGCGCGGCGTCCCCAGAGGCAGCACCAGGTTCTGCCGCCGTTCCCGGAGCTGCTTCCTCCTTCCCACCGTGCCAGGATGCTCCTCTTGCTCCCTAGCATGAGTTTGGCCCCATGGTTCGTCCCCACCTATCCGGGCCTGCAGCGGTCCTGGCTGCTCCAGAGGGGCCTGCTGGCACCCCAGCAGGTCCGGGCGGGCAGAAGGAAGCCTGGAACAGAGGCAGGACCCCAAATTACTTGCTGAGTCTGTGTTGGTGGGTGCAGGAGAAGGCGAGGAAGGAGCAGGGAGCCGGGGTTACCTTGACGCCCCTCGCTAGCCCGAGCTCCACGTGGGCTTTGACCTTCTCGATTTCATCCCGAAGTGCCCAAGCCGCGTTTTCATATTCCTCTCTGCTGCCCGTCCCTGTTTCCGCTTCTGCACGCTCTCCTCCCGCGCTCTCGGTCTTTCCGAAGCTCCTCGCTCAGGCGGAGATGGCCACGGGCAAAGCCGTCGCTTCACGCTCGGGGGCAGGAGCTGAACCGGAAAGAATTTAGAGGCCAGTTGGAAGCAGTTGCGGGTTGTTGAAGCCAGTCTGTCCAGCGAGCACCGGCACTGAAAGGGGAAGCAAAGCGCGGGCTATGGGGCGAGGAAGATGAGATCCAGCGTGGCTTTCAGCTTAGTTTTCTAATGAAATGCAATTTATGTGCTCGTGCTGTCCATGCCTGTCTGTATCTGGCTACTTGTCTCCTATAATAACTTTTTAATCTCTTGGCAGATTTCAACCAAATCTGACATAAGAGTGGGGATGATGACATTCCTCAAAGTTTCGTGGAAACAGGCTCCTGGGTGGGGGAAGGCTTCCCTGTCCCTGCCAGCGGCGCAGGGCAGCTGCTCGAAGAGCTCCCTTGCTGCGCGCAAGCGGAAAGGCGCGGAGAGATCCTGCAACCACCCAAAACGTGGAAAAGCTTTGCCAGCACGCGCAGCTGGGCATGGGGGGGCGAACTTGTAAGAAACAAGGCTTTGGGACGGGATGGGATGGGACAGGACAGGTCAGGATGGGCAGCGCCTGAAGCCCGTTGGCTGCTGCAGGATGAACAAAGCTCCGTCGAAGCTGCCGGCGCCTGCGGAGGGGCCGGAGGCGCGGGAATGGCAGAGCAGGCGCAGGCAGGCTGCAGCAGGGAGGCCTGAGACCAACGGACCCCCGGACCCCTGGGCCCCCCGGAGCCCCTGCTCAGCGCCCCGGCCACCCCTTGCCCTCAGCCCGGCGCTCATCTCCTCATCTTTGTGCAATCGCTGGTATTTTCCTAAGCTTTGTGCAAAGCGAGGCTGGCAAGCTCTGCGGGAACCACGTCTGTTCGGATGCCAACGTAAAGAGAAAATAATGCTTCGAGCGGGACCAGGGACTCGAAGGCTCTGCCAGGGAAAAAATAAAGCAGCGGAGGAGGAAGAGGAGGAGGAGGAGGAGGAGGAGGAGAGCAGAGGAAGAGGAGGAGGAGAGCAGCAGAGGAAGAGGAGGAGGAGAGCAGCAGGGCCAGGAGCTGCGGCGTGCGGAGGGCGAGCGACAGCAGGCGCCGGGGCAGGGACCGGCCTCCGCCAGCTCTGCCGGGTGTCGTCACCCCGGGAGCAGCTCTCTGCGAAAGCTCAGAAAATGTTTATTTGCCACAGGAAACCACAGCCCCCGGTCTGCTCCTCCGGGCCTGCCGGCACCGGCGCGCCTCGTTGCACGGTGCATGGGCAAGCACCACCACGGGAAGATGTATTTCCATAAAAAACACATCACGCCCTCATGGGCTCTGTGGTTTCCCCGCCGTCGTGCATCCGCCTGCTCGGTGTCCGTCCCATGGTAGTGGGACGTGATGGAGGGAAGCGCCCAGGGTCCCCATCCCTGCGGGAAGGGAGACGGCAGCGCCTGAGGATGCCCGAAGCCGACAGCGGCCCGGGGACTCGACCCCTCGCCCGCTCCCCAGGGCGCCTGAGCAGCACCAGTGCCACCGCCGGCGGAGACTGCCCCTGAAATCGGAAAATGCACCAAAACGCCCCGAGCTGGGCAATAGGTTGTAGGTGGAAAATTGCCTTCACAGTTTTTCATCACATAAATCATAGAATTAAGAGACAGAGACAACCTCAGGTGCTCAGTAATTAACCAGAAGTTTGAATAGTGTGTATTCACCAGAAAACAGCTATTGAGAATTTGTGAAGGAGGAAAAAACTGTCATAGATTGTATTTTCGTGAATTTCTCACACTTTTCACAGCTCTTGGGAAAAGGCAGTATCTGGCTGTAAGGGTCCATTCACTGCTACAACAGCGCCTGTAATATTGCCTTGCGTTTCCAGAAATGAGGGTCTTTAGGGCAGGAAAACTCTTTTACAATGAATAACAAAAATAACAAAGCTCTAGTTACAAAATCTGATGTTGCTTTTACACGACATTTAAAAAGCAAAGCCCCGGCCCCGTGGTTTGCCCGAGCCCTCGCCAGGTGCCAGCGCTGCAGCCGCGGGCGGCGCTGAGACCCGTTGTGGCTGCAACAGGGGCCCAAGGGTGCTGCCGGCCTCAGCCACGCTGCCCTTCCTCCTCCTCCTCCTCCTCCTCCTCCTCCTCCTCTCGCTGGGCGAAGCGAGAGTGGAAGCTGCTGGGTGGCAGCGGGGAGGTGCCAGTTCCCGCGCCCGAGCCCTCCGCACGCATCCGGCAGCGCTCGCCGCCTCCGCTCCTATCCCCCTTCTCCGCAGGAGGTAGCGAGAATCCTTCAATTACGGCTTTTAAAAAAATGCCAGTGATACTGTATTTTGCTAATTGTCTCCTCATCCATCCTGCTCTTGAGAAACACAGCAAGCGCTGAGGCCTATCATCTCTCTTTATAGCACTCTTCAGTTTGGGGCTGATAGAGAAGTGTGAGTGTCTGTATTGTGCACACAAGCAATTTCTGCAGCTTGGAAGCCTCCTCATTTCCTTTAAAATATAACCTTCAAGTATTCTCTTCATCATTTTTCAAACCCCCTTTGTAACTGTCTATTGTTCGGCATAAGAAGCTCTTAGGAGCTGAGCCTGAATTTCATTTAATTACGGAGCCGGGGCGCGCGCCTGCAGGTGCCGCTCGGGGCGGGTTGGTGCCGCGTCCCGCCGGCGAGCGCGCGCTCCGGGAAGGGGCACCACATGTAGGACAGCCCTCGGCAAAGCCCCTCGCCGCTCCCAACCCAGACTCCCACGGGCAAGAGCGACTGGCGACCTCACTCCCGCTGAAACCGATGGCCACTTACACTCCTACGGGCCAAAGACATTTTTGGCTGCAATTCGAGCTTTTAAATCACTTAGGTGGTTTTGAAAAAGTATCTTATGAGCTAAAAAGTGGAGTCAGGCTATGGGTTCCTGGACTCTGGCTGAGTTCAGTAGCAGTGTTGGTACGAAAAAGGTTAAAAGCAGCCTGCGCCTCTCAGCAGCACCGGAGAGGGACGAGCGTTGGGGCGCGGAGCACGGCAAAGACGTACTTGTTAACGGCACTGCCGCATTAGGCTGCTCAGCGCGGAAGTCATTCCGTATCTCAGCAAAATGAAGATAAAGCGAACCAGCCCTGGAGTATGCATGTGTTTTAATTTACACTTTGCATATATTTGTCCCATGATTTCAGTATCAGCGCCGCTTGCAGGGTAACCTGAGAGGGAGGAGTTAAGCAAAAAATCAGCAGAAAATCAGTTTATTTTATTCCGGAGTGACAAATGTATTTTGAAATGAAATCCAGAAGTGCTGCCAGCGAGTCTTTGTTTGCTCTCGCACAAAAGTCCCCTCCGCGGCCCGGGAGCGGCGGCGGGAGGGCGGGCAGCGCCGCAGCTGGGGCCCTTCGCAGCTGCATTCCAGGGGCTTTCTGAAAAGAATGAAGTGTTGAGCGTTTGCCAAATAAAGGAGGGGGGCAAAGGTTGCTATTTATCCCAGAAAAGTAGCCAACATTATGTCTATTGATGGGAAGGAACCTGAGGAATTGTGGGAAGGAAGAAAGTTGCTTCAGCTGCCAATCACGGGCCCGAATTTCCATGAAGTGCCAATCATAATTAAAAGGAATGTGGCAGCGCGGAAAGGTCGCGGCAGCGAGGATCCCTCTGAACAAACACCCGGCCCCAACCGAAAACTGCTCCAAAGGCTTCAAGACGTAAAAACACTAACATCTACACTGATAATCGTTGTTGTTAGTCTCTCGGAGAGACCACGATTTTTCCTAACGCCAGGGATCGTCCCCGGAGCGGAGCAGCTTATTTACACTTGTAGGGGACAGACCTGGGTCCGGGAGCCACCCCCCCGCCAGGACACTGCGGTTCGGGGGTGGCTGGACCCGGTGGCAGCACGTCGGCCCGCGGGAGCCGGGGAGGGAAGGAGCTGAGCACGGCTCGGCCGGCCCAGGAGCGGGGCCGGAGAGGAGCGCGCTGGGAAGCGGCGCTTCTCCCCATGGGCACTTGTCGGGGAGAGCTTTGGGCAATGGGACACTCTGGGAGCATGCAGCTGCACCATGCTGTGCCGTGCTGCGCTGTGTTGCGCCATGCTGCACCGTGCGCCTGTGCTGTGCTGTGCACCCTTGCACCTCCATGTGTCCTTGCTGCACCATGCACCCTTGCTGCGCCGTGCACCCTTGCTGCGCTGTGCACCCTTGCACCGCCATGTGTCCTTGCTGCACCGTGCATCCTTGCTGTGCCGTGCACCCTTGCTGCACTGTGCACACTTGCTGCGCTGTGCACCCTTGCACCGCCATGTGTCCTTGCTGCGCCGTGCACCCCTGCTGCACCGTGCACCCTTGCTGTGCCATGCACCCTTGCTGCACTGTGCATCCTTGCACCGCCATGTGCCCTTGCTGCGCTGTGCATCCATGCTGCACTGTGTGCCCTTCCTGTGCTGTGAACCCTTGCTGTCTGTTGTGCCCTTGCACCGCCATGTGCCCTTGTTGTGCTGTGCACCATTGCCATGCCATGCACCCTTGCTGCACCGTGAGCCTTTGCAGCGCCATGCACCCTTGCAGCACCATGCACCTTTGCAGCACCATGTGCCCTTGTTGGACCGTGCACCCTTGCAGCGCCGTGCACCCTTGCAGCGTCGTGCACCCTTGCAGCACCATGCACCCTTGCAGCACCGTACACCCTTGCAGTGCCATGCACCCTTGCTGCGTGGTGGTGGCAGCATCTCCTTCTCCACCTGCCAAGGTGCCCATGCTGGTGGGGCCATGGCGGCCCAGAGGGCAGTGCCCGGCGTATCCCGGTGAGCTGGCTGTGGGGCAGCGCTGCCTGATGCGGGCAGGTGGAGCAAGGCTCTGCTCTCCTGGGATCCCACCGCTCCTCCCAAACCAGGCAACTCTCGTGGCAAGCCCCGGCCCGGCAGCTACCCCACACAGCTGCAAAGCAAGAAAGCATGTGTGTTGTCCAGTCAATGCAACCTTTTCCCCAAAGCTGCTGTGCCCCACGCTGAGCACAGAGCACCTGAACCACTCCCAGCCAGCGGCAGATGCAGCTCACCAGCTCTGTGCCATCTTCTGCTATTTTTGAAAACAAGTGTAAATCTTCCACCCCCTCTGTTCAGCACCAAGGTTGACTTTCATCATGAGAAAAATGTAGACGGACGCACCACAGGCCCTGCACAGCCCGGCGGTGCACTGCAGGGTTTAGGCGTCGGGCAGCCCGTGGCTCTCCTGCAACAGGACCCGAGGCCCGAGCGGGGCCGAAGGGAGGCGCAGGCGCGGGCAGGACCCCTGCCAGGAGTAATTCCACCATGACCGAACAAATTCCCTGGCACTTTCGGGGATTTTTCTGCGCCAGCCACGCGCTCCTTTCTCCCCAGCATCGCTGTGCAGCACTCAGTGACTGCAAAGAAAATCTCTTTTGCATCCAAACCTCTGCTACAAGAGAACTGGGCTGCTCTGCGCCGGTCTGCTCTAGCACACCTGCAGCAACGCAGTGCGACAGGTCCTCATTCCAAAACATTGCTCGTGGTCCCGCACAGCCACCCGGCTCCAGTGTGCGCACACATTAAAAGGCCACCAAACACCAACGGACCAGATCAAAAGGAAGCGTGTAAGCAGTAAGGAAGGCACTACGCAAGACCTACCAATGCTTGCCTAACATTAATAATGATTCCCTGCTCTGGCAGACACAACGGTCAGGCAGCGCATACATAGACAGTGACATTCACAGCAGAGAGAAAAGCTCCTCTCTGCATCTCTCCTGCAGGCTCTTCCCGCCTCCACATCCCCTAAGGTCAAATTCAGCGCTGGACGTGACTTCTCCCAGTGTGGCAGACCGGGCTGCTCGAGCGCGGGCTGCAGAGCACCGTGGCCGGCTGCCGTGTCGCGGGGACGTTTGCATGCTGGCGCGCGTGGGTGTGCACGGCTTCTCCGGGGCTTCCCTGCGCTGCCGGCGGCACTTGACACGTGGCGATAATGCAATGTGACTTCCAGCGCCGTGCTGCCTGCTGCAGCAGGCTCCCCTTCAGGCTGGCACAGGCGCGCGATATTTCACTCAGTGCCTTCAGAGTCTTTCTGTTCTAAATGTATTTAAAAACTAGATATTTAATTGCTTCCACTGAGATGGGGCTGTAGAGGCAAAAATGAAACCTCTAGTATGTCTTTAACAGAAAGAGTGATAAAATGCAATTGTGAGCTTGATTGAATAAATATACTGTACAGTAATTTCCTCTGCAGCCATAATCATTCAAATAGCCTGGCACTGGCATGATAATATTTGAAATAAATTGAAGCCAACAAAATGCATTCCTGTGTCCACTCCTATCTTCAGCTCTGTGGTGTCATGCATGGATGCACCTGGCAGAAACCTCGCTAAAGAAAAAGGACTTTAGGACCTTTTTTTGTACTGCAAAATGTTGAGCAAAAGCCCTGGAATTGATATGCGGCTTAAGGGCCCCTGTGCATGTTGGCGGCGCCGGGGGAGACTTGCGCTGCTGCGCTCAGCGGCGGCGGCGGCGTGGGATGCCCTCGGAGGGCTCTGGCCATGGGGTCCGGCCACGCTCCGGGGTCTCGGCTGACGGCGTCCCGGTGCGGGACCAAACAGCGCAGGGCTCGTCCGTTGTGCCCTGGGTGTTTGATTAGGACGAAGCCCCGCTCGGTCTTGCTGCGCGGCATCCGCCTCGGCAGGGCCCAGGAAGATAAGCGCGGTGACATGCACATGATGGAGCACAAACAGTGTCTGTCGCATGATGTATAGAGCCATCTGCACCGCGCACCGCTCCCTCCCGCTCGCTCGCTCCCTTCCGTGGTCTCTTTTTACGTTCATTTACTCCGTGGTCAGGTGCCGAGTGCGTGTCTGGAGATGTCTCGTTTGTCTGGGTGTCAGGGATGGGAAATGCGGAGCGGGAGCTTTCCGGTGCGGCTCCCTCGGTGATGTTCCAGGGCTCCTCTCCGCCTGGAGCCACTGGAGCTGCACGGGCGTGGGGTGGGACCTAGCTCACATGGGATCTCCAAGCCACTGGTGGGACCCAGCTCACGTGGGATCTCCAAGCCACTGGTGGGACCCAGTTCACGTGGGATCTCCAAGCCACTGGTGGGACCCAGCTCACGTGGGATCTCCAAGCCACTGGTGGGACCCAGCTCACGTGGGATCTCCGAGCCACTGGTGGGACCCAGTTCACATGGGATCTCTGAGCTGCTGGTGGGACCCAGCTCACATGGGATCTCCAAGCTGCTGGTGGGACTCAGCTCATGCGGGATCTCTGAGCTGCCAGGTCCATGGGACCAGATGGAGTCCCAAATCCCATCAGTGCCAACCAGTAGAGGTTCACCTCCAGAAGCCATGGGGTGGGCGAGGACCTGGATGTCCCGAAGGGATGGGACGGAGGGGATGGGACCAAGGGGACGGGACCGCGGCACTGCCTGGCACCAGCCCGGCCGCAGCATCACCTTGCGCTCTCCTTGCCAGCGATGCATGCTCGTTTCCGCCAGGGCCTCGCCAGCGGTCCAGCCCGGTGCGCTGCTTTCCTTGCTATGGGGAGAAGGTTTCTCCTGTCGCTGACGGCGAAGCCTCCAGGCCACAGTGCAGTGGGTTGGGCGCCGTGAGCACGGGAGGTCTCGGGAGAGCAGTGCTGCGGTGGGTCAGAGCACGCTAACGGTGTGGGGCTCGGTGCTGCTTAGGGCTTCGCTAATGAACCCCGAGGTGCGAGCAAGCCCCAAAGAGACGAGTCCTCAGGCGGGAGCTGTGTCCCCAAGCCCAGCCGGGGACATCCCCACCGTGTCACCTGCCGAGCTGCCCCGGTGGTTATCTGGGAGGAGAAAACGCCCAGGGACCCCCGACGGCCGCGGCGGGCCACGGCAGCTTGCACATGCGTGTCCGTGTGTCTGTGTGTCCGTGTGTCCATGTGTCCCCTGGCAGGCGTGCAGGGACACTGGCCCCCAGCACTCCGGGCGGCCAGCCCAACACCTCGGCCCCCTCGCACAGCCCCTCCCTGGCGTCTTCACACCTTCTCCCACGGGAAATTCCCACGGCCTCGGAAGCAAACCGCTGGCGAAGCCCAGACATCTTTGCTGCAGTGCTCCCGCGCACCAGGACGAAGCTTGAGCGATCGCTTCTGCGGCAGTCGGGAAGCCGGTTGGCATCCATAGCTGGCCTGGAGAGATAGCTCGGGCTGAAGACCGTAGTTATAAATGAGTTACATAAATCTAATGCTGTCCAAAATGGGATTCAAAAGGGAACTCATTTCAAATGTGCGAATCATCTGACTGTTATTAATTCCAGCCTGTTCTGGGCACACCGCATCATTAGCACAAATATGTGCGTGCAGGAAAACGCTGGCTGCCCGGTGCGCGGGGCCGAGCCGGGGCGCAATCCGCCGTCCCGGCAGCCAGCGCCGCCGCCTGCGCAGCCCGCTGGAAGAGTTCCCGGAGCGCGCAGACCCTCCCGAGCAAGCACATTTCCGAAGGATGCGGTAATCTCCGCTGCTGCCCTCCCTAATCCCCGGGGAGGTTTCACCTCGCTCCTCCCCGCAGCCAGCCCCTAACACCCCTCCCGGCCCTCTGCCTTCGCGCAGATGTGATCTTTTAGGAAACTCTTAAAGTGTAACAGGATCCTGCTGCTGTCAGCCTTGCGTGAAAGCTCGCGGAGGCTGGTTAAAGGGGCCGAGCAGCGGCGGGGGGGGGACAAGCCCCCGGCCGCCGCTGCCGCTGCTCCCCGCGGGGTCGCCGCCGCTGAAGCCAACCCGCACCCGAGACCCGTGTGCTCGCACCGCACTGCGTTAAACCCGCATAAATCCGCGCTTCGCCAGGGTCTGTTCTGCCTCCGAGGTGCCAGAAATGGCGTTGAGATAATCAATACCAGCAGCATTCGGGTTTACAAATTGAGTATTGTTCATGCAAATGGCAAATGATGAAAAATAACACTTAGCTGCCCTTTGTGCACAGACAGCTGGAAAAGTTTGCCCTTTTCTTAGTGTTAGTTAAGGCTAACATTAAAATACTCTCTATGTTCTTGGTGCCCGTTCAATATATTTTATATAAGTTTAATAAAAAAAAATTGCTAAGATCATTGGAAGGGTAAATAACTGCCATGCTGACATTGCTTCTATTTAAATCAGCTACACACTGCGTGCGTACATCGTTTGCATAAAACAATATTCAAGTAGGGTGATTTTAATGTTCTGTGCTATTTCTGACTCTCTCTGGATTGCTGTTTGCATATATTTGCATACCCTAGGAGAATTAAACCCGGAGTATGTAAATGAGCTAGCAGGCGCTGCGGCGGCGGCGGCGCTCCCAGCCCTGCGGAGCAGCCTGCTCCGGGCTCCCTGCTGCCACTGCCGCGGCTTCGGGCCAGGTCAGCAGCCGGAGCAGCGAGACCCCGGCTGGGACCCCGGCGGCTGGAGAGGCTCCAGCAGCGCCTGGCACCCGCCGCCGCGGGCGTTAGCGGGCGGCACTGCAGGATGTCCACCCTCGGCTTCTCCGGCACCCGGCCGCGCCGCGCGCTTCGGCACAGGGCTTTGGGCGTCGTGCTCCAGCCCCGCGCGGTGCAGCTCTCCCTGCCGCCCCGCGGTGCGGACTCCGGGCAGCAGCGCGCCCCGGGCGTCCCCGGCACCACCCTGGGGCAGGAGCCAGCAAAAGGAGTGGGGAAACAGGAGCGAAGCACGTGGCGCCCGCTGGACGGGGCTCCGCATGCGCTGTCCCCGCGGCGCCGGCGGCAGGGCATCGCCGCAGTTCCCGCGCCCACCGCGGGACGCCTCGAGGGCCGAAAGCCCCGGGCGGGGGCTCCGGGTGCCCCTCGCCCTCCCAGGTGCAGCCAGGGCAGTGGGAACCGTCTCCAGCGCTGCGTGATGGATCTGCAGGAGGCCACATGGGGGCTTAATTAAGCCTGGTGAAGGCTCAGCTTTTCCTAGGGATAATCGCTGAGCAGCCTTGGCGCAGTCTGCCTTTCCCCGCCGGCACGGCTGCGGAAACGCGGCCGGGGTCTCCCCTGCGCTGCCCGCGGCTGGGCCCGGTGCCGCTGCAGCCCCCAGGGCACCTGGCAGCACAGCGCGGTGCACGGCGCTGCCGCTGCCGGTGTGCGCTCCGGAGGGACCCCGCGCCCGGCACGGGCTGCTCGGCTGCCGCCCCCAGCTCTCCACCTACGCGCCCGGAGCATTTAGCTGCCCGATCCCAGACCCCAGTGGTGATTTTAAGGACATTCAGTGATCTGCAGCACTTTCCTGCTGGCCGCAGAAAGCTGTGCCTCGGTGCAGTCCGCGCCGGCGCGCCGGGGGAAGCTGCCGGGTGGTTTCCCAAGCAGGAAAGGTGTCGAGACAGCTCCAAGAAATGAAGCCTGGAAAACAGAGAGGTTTGATTTGGGCGAAGGAAGAAAACGAGTCGCGTGGCTTCTCCTGCGAGCCCTGGTCCTGGCTCGGGCTGCCCAGGCGCTGCAGGGAGCCACGGCTTCCCCTGCCTGGAGCCACAGTCCTTCCCCCGACGCAATGCCCCGTGCTGAATCCTTGTGGACATCCCACAGGCTCGCTGGTACCTGAAACCACGGGCCACCGACAGCTGCACGGAGAAATGCCTTCTGCCCGCAGCGACGGGCCAGGCATCTCGCATCCCCTGGTAGCGGCCGGCAGGACCAGCCCCGGGAAGCAGGAGATGCTCCCGGGAATCCTCCCGCCATCCGGGAGCAGCCCGGTGCCGAGGCACGTGCTGGCGAGCGGCGCGTGCGTGCAGACACCGGGCACGCGGAGGCATCGCGGAGCAGGTCAAGGTGCCCGTAGGATGTCCCCGTGCGCCACCCCAGCGCTGGCAGAGCTCGGCGGTGTCCCACCAGCCCTGCTCGGGCAGCAGGGACGTCCAGGCTGGTGTTTCACGCCCCGGCGTTTCAGCAGCCGCCGGCCACCAGCCCCTGAGGACGTTGTGCCTTAAGGGCCAAGTCTGCTGTTCCTTGTCCCAGCAAGACAGATGGGGACCTGGGATCTGCAGACAAATCCTGAGCTGTGCTTGCACATCCACAGAGGTGAGCAGAGGTGGGATGTCCTGCATTATTCATTACATATCATTCATTCGTCCCCCATAAGCGCCAAACCAAGGTAGCAGCTGCTGGCCGGGGCGTGCATGGGAAATGCAACGACCCCTGCGTAGAGGAGACGCGACAGCGCAGGGATGACCGCAAGCCATGCTGATCAGATCCCCAAACCGGTGCTTTGCAAGGCGAGTCTGTGCCGTTCTCTGCATCCAGTAGTGCCACATCCTCTTGTTAAAGGCTTCTTTTCAATAATTAAGCAAGTATCAGCTTGTTGAGCTGCAGAGATCATCACCATGGAGGGAGTGGTAATGGCTTTCCACCACAAAAGGACTTTTCATTCTCCTGCTGATCATGACTTGGCTTTACTGTAAATTAAATACATCCTCACCGGCACCTGAAGGTTAAGGGGGATTTTCCTGCACTAAATCAAAGCGGACGCTGGTTTCTTCCGCAGGAAGAATCTGAACTGGCTTAAAAGGTCAAATAGTTCGACACAGGATTTGGGTGATTGTTTAAGGTCATCAGGCAGCCTGCTCTTGTCAATACATCAATTATTAACAAGTCATTGGAGTTAAAGTGAATTAGTCTTTTCTTCTTCCATTCTGCTAACAGGATTAGCAAACAGTAAATAAAAATAATTGCGGAAGTAAGCGAATCAGGGCGGTGTGCTCAGAGGAGCTTGCGCGGCTCGAGGGGTGGGTGCCAACACCGCATGCCGTGGGCTGAGACCTGCCCACGCCACGGGCTGGACACGAGCCGCAAAACACCGGCCAGCCTGCGTGGCCCGACAGCCTCGGACCTTCCTGCCGTGCAAAAGCCGCACAGGATGCCGAGCTGTGCGCGGAGGTGCTCTCGAGACGCCAAGCGTTCTTGCTTTAAACGTCTTCTGCAGCAAGATCTGGCCACGGACATTTCCCTTAACCAAAGGTAGGTCACACTGTGCCTTGTCCTTCCAAAGGGAGGTCTCGGCTCATGCAAACGGGACGGGGCCTGGGCGGAAATCCGGTGGCAGGGAGCTACCGGCAGCCAGTGTGCGAGGCAGAACGAGAACTCAGCCCGGTTCTCGCCATCGCTTCATTGCACTTGGCTGCTGCAGCCCAGTCTAAGCAAAGGCCTGGCTACGTGTTTAACAAAACGGGAAAATATATTTTCTTTCCTGTGCCCGTCGCTGCAGCAGCGCTGGCATCGCATTTCGATTTCCCCGCAGGATGGGTGAAGTCAGCAGCCGGGGGATACGCTGAGATCAAGCTGACAGGAGAGGTTCGCCCCGTCTGCGGAGATGCCGCTGCGGCGCTCGGCTAACCCCGACACCGGACACAGGTTTTCGGGTCCTCAGTCTGGGATTCTCTTTTCTGGTGGGTGGAGAAACATCAAGCGTATTTAATGGCTTTTTAATTTACATTTTTTCATGACATTTTTGATTTTTTGCATCAAACTCAGAACCAAATTTTGAAAACAGGGAAAACTGCTAGGGTTTTTCTCTCTTCCATTCTTCTCAGTAGCAAAGTAGGAGTGCAAGGGCCTGAAGCAAGTGGGAAAAGAGCAAAGAAAAAAAAAAAAAGGAAAATGAATGATTCTTGACCAGGATTTGTAACATCCTTAAAAGAAAAAAAATTTAAAAAAACCCTACAGAGAAAGTTTTTTATGTTTAAACGCAGTCTTTTTATCACATCAAAATTTTAAGCAATATTTTTGCCCTGCTCAGTTTTAATAAATGTATCTTAGCAGCTCATATTATCACTGTTCCTGGATTAATTAAATGTATACATACATTTTTAAATGCTCACTTTACTTCAGCCCTTTCTGCTTCAATTTTATTTAAGAGCTTGTTTAACACCTTGCGCAAAGCTCTTTGAAATTCCTTCCAGAAAATGTCACGCTTTAAAGAAAGAACATAGCCTTCCAAGAGCACAACGCGGCGTTTGCAATAACACGCGAATGCACAAATACACCCAGGGCAGCGCACGGCCGCTTTTGGAGGGATCTGGGTTCCCGTCTCTCCCCGCGGCAAGGCGACGATTCCCGCAGCCGCGGGACGGCAGAAGCCCCCGGACCATCCCGGCCGCCCCTTCCCCTCTCCCTGCTCTCCTGCGCACGCGGAAGACGGCCGGTGCCTCCGCGGGTGCTGGACGTGCCGGGGCCGGGCAGAGGACTGTCCTTCTGAGGCACCTGGGACGCCCAGCGCCGCTCGACACGGGCGATTCCCATCTCCTTTCCGTACGGCTAACCCGGGACGTGGCACCTTGGCCAGCCTCTTGCAAAGCCCCAGGCCTAGGACTGTTACCCTGCTGTTTCTCTATTTTATTTTAATTCTTTTCCCCTCATTTGAGTAGATCTTGTTGCTATTGCTGCGGTGTCAGATTTCGTCCAGCTTGTCTCCAGGTCAGCAGGTCGCCTGAAACCCCCGGGGGACGCGCAGAAGGTGAAGGAGAGCCTGGGCCCTACCTCCTCACTCCCCGTTTTATGAATAGGGTATGAAAAACATGGAGCTGCCATGAGACCAAAAAAGAGAATAAGCCATGGCAGGGTTGGTAATAACACACCGCATGTTCGGGGAGTTCATAATGGTATTTCTGACATTATACCAAAAAAAGAACTGCGTGGATCTTGCTGACAGAGCCATCATCTTCAGTGTTAAGCAGGCATGATAATTTAAACTTTCACTTTCATCCTTCTTCCCATTCAGTTACAAAAGATCACAAAAATGTGAACTTTGAAGGAAAGTTGCTCAAAACACAGAGAAAATGTCCTTGGGATATCTGCCCAGCTCAGCCGACACCGTGGCCTTTGGCGAGGACGCCCTTTCGCAGGGCAGGACCTCGGCTCAGCCTGCGTTACTCGCATCTTCTAACTGGCATGCCTGAAAGGTCCAGTATGGACAAGGTAATGCAGGATCTAATACATATTAAAGCAGAAAAGTGAAAAATAAGGTCCCCTCTGTGGCTTTAACTCCACCAGTTTAGCATGAATTAAAGCATTTCTCAGCTACACGAGACTTTGCAAAAATGTCAGCCTAAGCATGTTCACTAACACACTCAAACATTGCATCATAAGTCTCAATTTATTCATGGCCTAAAATGCCCCCTCTCTTAGAGATAATTTCCCCCACGCACAATCCTTGGAATTATTTGTTTGAAATAAGATACTGGAACTTGTCAGGAGACTTTTTGCAGCATATTGTTTTAAAGAAGACATTCAATTACCTCAGCTGCAATGCTTCACTGTGCTCTGATGATCTACTAAGGGAAAAATAACTAATATGTAGCATGTTGTGTCATAGACAATTATAGAGAACATCGCTTTTAAGGAAACAAGACTTGTGCCCAATTGTGCGGGATTTATTAAGTTTGCTGTTTTACAGCAACATGGCAAACTAAGGGAGGGGAACACATTTGCATTTCCTTCTGCAAAACCTTTGCTACAAGAGGGGAGGACTATTTTTTCCTTCCCTCATTAAAAGCCAGGGAGCTGGTAGGACTACAAATGATTGAGATAAGCATCTTAACAGACACATGATTATTTCCTCCTTTAGTTTTACACAGCGTGAGATTCTTATGTGGAAACAAAGTGATTTGGCTATAGATTTATAGAAGGAGCAAATGATTTGGTCCTACATGATGGAGCATATCATGCATATTTTGTGCCTTAGCTCGTGGGCATATTCAGCTCTGCACACAAGACTGATGGAAGGGAGGCAAGAGGGAGAAGAGCTTGGGAAATGTGACATTATGCACAAGAGGAAATGCTGCTAGGATTTCACAGCTCCTTTGGCGAACAATGTGACTGAGAAATGCACTTACCGGAAAGGATAACTTAATTCATCTACCATACAGCAAGCATCTAGGAACCAATACAACAGGCGGAGGGGCCAGAAAAGCACTAGGAATAGCAATAAATGTGGTAACGCTGCCAAGAAGCCACTGACAGGCATGCAATCCTTCCTGCCCCTGCTGCCTCATGCACTAATACCCATTGACTGTGTTTCCTCAAAGACCAGGGCATTATCGTGACTGTTTGGGCAGTTCTTAGTAATGTTTTTTATTTGAATGCTAATCTCTGCACACACAATGAAAGACCCTGCTCCAAGGATCTTACAGTTTAAGACCTTGATCCTGCAGACTTACGAAAGTGCTTCATTTTAAGCGCATGATTAACGCTGTTGACTCTGGTGCTTAAAATTCAGCATGCACATAACTGTTTGTGGCTTTAGCTGACAACTCGGGTTCTCTGGAGATGCTAATGTGCTTTAACCGAAAACATAACAGTGCATCCACGGGAGGTGCCTACAGAGTCACCCAGAAATAGAACGAGGAGCAGCTATCTTTCCCAGAAAGAGGCATCCAAGAGCAGTGATGCACTCGTTCAGTTGGAAGGATCCGCGTTTGATAGGCTTTGGGGTGCTGGGCATTTCTGTAAGCGTTTGGATGCGAGACGTGAAGGAGCTCACAGACTGTGATTGATGGGTGATTTACAGTCCTCACTAGGAAAGCAAGAGAGGACTAAAAACAATGAATAAGTCTTCATGGAATTCAAAATTCCCACCAAATGCATTTATCTTTTCCATTTGCTATAAACAGGGCTGGGAGTGGGATAACATTATTTCTCCATTGCTGGAAAGCAAAGGGCAGCTTTCACACCACCCACCGCAGTGATAAACAATGTTCTCATGTGCCCATTGCTATTTATAGAAGCAATCCTATTTCTCACATATTTGCCTCTCAGTTACTGAGCAAGGGCACTTTCATGGCCCTGATGGATCGGAGCACATTCAGCCGCTAATCCCAGGGGAGGGGGTGCCATTCCAGGGATGCATTGCTCTGTCATTGGATAAACCGTAACCTGTTATAAGCAGGCTTTTCCCAAGCTCTCTCAGCGCCGGGTGTAATTCTATAGCCAAAGCACATCAATATCACAGGTACAATACACACATCTCTGTTCTCTTCCCACCTATGCAGAAGAGGTAGGAAAGGAAAAAGGGGAGGGGGGGAAAAAAAGGGGATTTTAAAGAATGAATGATCTGCTTTCTGCTGAGAACTCAGCCACATCCAATAACTTCAAGCAGAGAAAATCTCAGGCTGAATTAAAAGCTCTGCTGGTCTGAATTCTCCTAAACCTTCTGCACTGGTGACAAACACTCCAATTTCAATCTCATTTGCTATCTCATTGTAACATCTCATGAGTTAGTTGTCCTTACTTGCTCTGAAATGCCTTAGCCAGAAACCAGTTAATGTTTGGGGAACAAAGTGCCAGAAGAGAAGAGGTGAAGCGGCTAACTGCCTCTAACAACGGAAGTGCTGATTGCTCCGAAAGTAAGATCTGCTGATCTGCTGATCTGCTGCCTCTGCCCAGGGAGCGCAAGCGGCACCTCGGTACGTAACTCCAGCACCTTCTCGGGCAGCGCCGGACAGCGATGTTTCCGCCCCATACCCCCTTGAGCCAGCTGCTTCCAGGCACCAAGTCATCACCACCTCCACTTCACAGGGCCACATGGCGAGAGGGGAAAAAAATGAGTCAATACCAGAGCCAAGAGGAGTTTGAAACTGCTCCCTGTCACCAGGTTGCCCATGGCAGAGTGGCATGAGCAAGATCCAGACAAGACCTCATAGAGTTTTGGCTTTTCTTCTTTATTGATTTATAAAAACTTCTGCCTGGGATAGGGATGCAGTACGCCCTTCTGGCCTGGGTCATTTATATTTGTGCTCTGCTTGTCTTGTTTTCTTCAGTGTGATATGCAAATCCCAGCACACGGGAATGCAATGTACTTTTCCCTCTGTAAATTTACCCTGCCCTGTCCCAGAACACCATCCTTAGCAGGTAGCCCAGGACATCCCTTCAATTAAACCTGCCACAGGAGGAGAACAGCGTCGCAGCACCTCCTCTGGATGTTGGCAGCACTATGATGGCACCAGCTCGTGCTTCTCAGGCCTGGTTGTCCTGCACATGATGGCTGATCATTCCTTGGTTAATGTGATTTTGATGCAAGAAGATATTTTGCCTTGGGTAAAAATCAGTGTCCTACTATTTCCTCTGTGGAGACTGTCATTACATATCTCTAAAAACAGCAAAAAATCTATGCAACTGCACTAAGGCTAGCTGGGAAACTGGGTGAAGGCAACATGGTCAGTCCCTTGTCAGGTACATGGCTGGGGCTTAAACCATATGGGAACAAGCAGCTCCTAAAAGTCACGTGCTTGAGAGCAGAGGCTGCTGATACCAAAATTCAGTGAGCAAAGAGCCGGCTTTGTGCTGCACGTGCTCCTGGTGCCAAGAGACACGCAGCCCCCAGCCTCTCGGTGAGGACACTTGCCCCAAGTCCAGGTCTGTGCGTAGCCAGGTGCTTAAAATTTCTGCTTTCTCTTCTGCATGGGAATAGAAAAGGGGACTCCGGAAACGTCAGATCCATCTGACACTAGGAAAATTCTTATAAATAAAATAGTTCCTATAAAATCTGTATGAGATCTCTACAGTCCATCTAATATAGCCTGTAATAAAGGAGAGACATAGTAACGACAGCCAGAGACACCATCTTGTAGCAAGAAATTTTATTTTAAGAAATATAAAAAGAAAAGTAATTTACTCTGTATTAACATTTTAAAAGTGTATTAGCAAGGAGGGGAAATACATTACTGACACTTTCGGTGATTCAGAGAGGTCTAAGGAGCTCAGCCACTGCAGGCGCTGCTCCCGTTCTGCTGGAGGCGCTGGAGACCCAGCACCAGGGACCGCCGGGACGCAGGGACAGCAGCCTCTGCTAGAGGGATCGCTGGCATCATGCAGGCTGCCAGCTCTGTGTCCATCAAAGCTTGAGAGACTTCCTGGTTCAACACTGGGAACTAATCATGAAAAGAGTCAATATTGTCACGAGCAAAAGTCAAAGTCTGAATGTATTAGTTGTTTTATACCATCTTTCACAAAACAGAGTCATCACACTATCAGACCAAGTTATTCTTCAATTTCTCTTTCATAATGTCTGGAATGGGGCAGTAGGTAACTATACTCAGTGTTGCACAGATATTTATTCAACTCTTCTAAGGCATGCCTCACCTGTTCAAACCTTTGTCATCAAAGCATTTAGAGCATGAAACCCAATTAATGATAAACCTCTTGCTGTCACAATGGAGTAGCTACAAGAATTAGCACTTTAGCTGCATTAGCAGGAGACATTTGTAATGATGATGCACCCAACTTTGCCTTTGGTGATTACTCAGGGCAGGCCAAAGGTAGCATCATTTCTGGGTACGTTATCTATCAAGCCGTACTTTTCTGCTGCGTCTCAGTACTGCACTGAGCACTGTGCCTCCTGCTCACCCTTCTGCAGGGTCAGATGTTCAAGGTCGTCCTTTGGAAAAAAAGATAACATGCCAGGTGAAGTGTGCTACAAGAGATTTGCTGAAGGATCGCTCTGGTGATGCAAATGAGGATGGGGGCAACAGCTGAGAGGGCTTAGAAAAGCTGAGCCCAGGGCACATTTGAACAAGATTCAGCATGATGTACAAGAAAGCACAGAGGGAGTAAAGACACACTTCCAACGGAGAAGGAAACGCGTGAGTTGTTTGACGGTAGCCCAAGGTCTGCAGAGCCATGGCCGGTGCAGGGATGTAGGTCAGAGCACACACAGCAGCTAGCGAGACCTGCAGCACGGTGCAGCCCTCCACCAAGTGCAGCAACAGGCACAGGCCATGGTTGCTGTCGGATAACTGGAATATCTGTGGAGCTGGGGAGCCCTGGCATCCAGAGCAACTCCTTCCTCCACCTTCTCCCGTGCTATGTCGAAATCCAGACCTGCCCAGGTATTTCTGCTGATAAATGGTGTCTCCCACCCTGGCACCCGTGACACCAAGGCCGCTTCCCCCACGGTCTGCCCAGCACACACATAGGGATGGGAGGAATTGGGGACCGCGGCCATTCACCAGCTCCACGGAGCCGTGTCCCGACGGGAGCCACGGCGAGGAGGACAAGGAGGCGCGACCGCCCGGAGCAGCATTCCGGCAGCTGCTCTTGCCCCGGGAGCTGCCGCGGCGAGGGAGCGCAGGGAGCCAAGGGGCAGAGGCTCACGACGGGGAGCTGCCGGCGCCGTCCATCCCTTCCTAGCACGTCTTCCTAACACCAGCGATTCTCGGAACGGCCGCTGGGCCTCCCGCGCACGCGGAACGCGGCGACTGAGCCATCCTGCCCTCCGGCACCGCGGGTCAATATTATTCCCTCCATCGGCAGCGAGGGAAGCAGAACCGCGGAGGGGTTATGGGCCAGATAACCAGAAACGGCTTTCAGTCTGGGCACGTTCATTTCAAAGTGCCTGACCTCTGAGGTACTACCAGTGTGATTTCCAAAGGCACTGAGCACGTTCTGCTTTCTTTGACCTTAAACCGAGAGGTACACAAAATTAAAGGCAACTATAAAAACTGTTGGCCTAAGCAAGCTGCTCAGCGGGAGCAAGAAGCAAGGAGCCAGCGGCTGCCGAGGGCTGAAGCCCTTGCAGGTTCCTGGCCCGCTCTGAGTTTCTTTTGCAAAATCAAAGGCCAGCAGTGGTGCGGGAACAGGCAGGTGCGAAGTGTCCGTTAACACAGCTGGACATTTGGAAAATACGAAGGAAGGTTTTAGCCATTGGCATGGCGAGGTGCAGCAGCAGCACGTCCTGCTCCTCTGCCAGCCCCTGGAAGGAGATGCCTCCTTGGGTCAAAACTGGACCTCGACCAGCCCAGGGCCCAGCTGCACAGCATCATCCAGGGAGAGCCGGACCTGGACCCCGGACCCAGGAGGTTTCCCCTAGCCTGTATTTCTGGGTGTCTTTCAATGCATGTCAACCGACGGCTGACACTGGGTCCCACCGGTGGAACGGCGGGGCCGAGGTCCTTTCCGCCGGCCGCGCGGCCATGCGCAGCCTGCCTCCCGGCTGCCAGACACCCACGCGGCATCCCCACCGCTCCTCCAGCAGCTTGCGCAGAGCATTTTAATTCAAGAGTTAAATAATATTACATGTATATTACAAAAGTTAGGTAAATTCTTCCTCTCAACTGTCATTACCTAAAAAGCTTCCCAACCCCTAGATTGTAATTATGTACATGAATAATGAAATTAGCATATCTATCAACTAACTCCCTGCTCATTATAGATACAGGAGGCCTTTGTGGGAAGTTCTCTGTGTTCGGATTTCAAATCAGCCACAGCTGTAGTCTCCAAGGGCTCTGCTGGTGTGAACCTCCGTGGGTCGGTCTCTGCAGCAAAGGCTAAAGCTCGCTGCGGTGGACGGAGCTGCTCGGGGATGCCGCTGCGGCCACAGCCCAGCCAGGAACCCCCTGCCCGGTGCGGGGCTGGTGTGGGGCAGGGACGTGGGGCAGGGGACAGGGACGCGGGGCAGGCGGCAGCACTGAGGTCCTTGTCCTACAGTTTCCGCATCTCTCTGTCCCCCCCCCAGCTCTCGCCCTTGGCCCTGGGGCTCTTGCTAAGACTCTGCCCCAACGCGACAACCGGCCGTTTCACGTTGCGGTCGGTCGCGACGGTCCCTGCTCTCTGGAACCGAGGAGGAGCCTTGCAAAGCAGCCGGTTATGCTGCCATCAGTCGGGAGGATGCAGCCCGTGACTTAGAAATGTGCATGAAATACCGAGTCCGGCACCAGGGACGGAGCCTCAGCGATGAGACTGTCCCCACTGAGACACCGGCCGGGCTCCGACCGCTGTTATCTGCCAGGGAAAGCTGCACCTCGGACTGAGCGAAATCTGGCCACCACCACCTTTCCGGGAGCTTCAAACTGATCCATGTCTTTGCAAGCTCTTGAAGGGCCTGACTGCTCACAGAGGGGTACGGAAAATATCCCCCCAGGCTGCCCCTCCTGCAGCAGGCTCCAGCCTTCTGCCGGGCACCTCTAAGAGCAATTTTAGAGAAAACCCAAAGTTTAACGGGGATGCAGCGGGGAGCCGGACGGGGGGACCCGCGGCCTCGCAGCATCCGGTTCCCGCCCTTATCTTCCATGCACGGAGCCGGGGCTGCAGAGCAGGAAACAGGGGCTTCCCGCGGCCGCGAGCCCGGCGGGGCGGGCAGGGATGGCGGGACGGCGGCGAAGAGCCCCGGCTGGCGGGCAGCCCCGCGCTGCGCGTTGTCTTCGCCGGGCGACGTGCGCAGCCGGAGCCGGAGCCGGAGCCGGATCCCAGCCCGTGCCGCAGCACCGGCACCCCGGGAGCGCGGAGATCGCTCGGTGTCGTGTTTACGCCGCGCGTTTCCGGAGAAGGGGCCCGCAAGCGCCGCGCGCTTTCGCCCTCGCAAACCAACGCCGGCTAATTTAGAAAACTGTTAACGCTTCAGGAATGTGTTAAGGGAAATGTATATGCAGAAACCTCTTACAATGGGAATAACCTTCCCGTGAGCCAGGCTAGAGAGATTGCTCCTTGACTGTAATTGGGGACCTGGTAATTAGATGATGGCAAAATGTACCAGAAGCTCAGTTTTCATTCTGTGGTCCAAATTACAAACCATCATATTTTGAAAGTGATGCTGACATTCCTCAGCCAGGAGGCTTTGCCAAAAACAACTCGAGCAAGGCTTGTCTTGGCACAAAATCAAACTCAGGGCCTCAGCAGCGAAACTGAAAACATTTACACAGCTGGACCCAAATCACCCTATTTTCTAAAGAGTTTGTCAGAGCCTGAAGCTCTCGGTGTATTTCTGCCTATTTTAAAGGAGCCTGTGTTCTTGCAATCTACCAGCCATCCACATATAGGAAATAAAATACACTAGAAAAAGTGGGTGGTCTTTCTATTAAAGTCCCAAAAAATAATCCAGAAGAGCCTCATGGGGATAATGAGAACTAACCCGATATTTACCCGGTCTATCAATATATGTGCCAGACATATTATATTTGCATATACAGATATGGAAACCTCATCATTTTGCCGTATGTATGTAATGGCTAATAAATGCATTAGCAAACCACTAATGAAAACAAATTGAAGCCAATGTCACAAATTACGACAGTGTGAGGAATTACCTTTCTGCATTTTTTCCTATCTAAATGTCCTGACTATATTTTTTTATTACATCAGTCATACACATTGCTTATGCATTATGCATCAGTCATTATTACCAGGGTAAATATCACAGGCACACTCGGTGTGAGCTTGGGCGCGGACGGACACGGCCAGAGCACGTGTCCACTCCGGGTGCCCCGAGCACGTGGCAGAGCCACCAAACCACCCACGAAGACGCTCTTCAACTCGCGTTTGCACCCTCGTTGCGAGGGTGAACACAGAAGCGTTGCCTGTGCCCGTGCAGAGCTGTCGCTCCCCTAGGAAAGCCACGAGAACAAGGGCCAAACACCCATTCGAAAGACAGTAAATTTCCATTCCATGCCTATTTCTGCGTTTGCCTGTGGAAAACGCGTACGGTTGCACCGCATTCACGGCAAACAGCCCCGTGAAGCGGGAGGCACGGCAGCACCTCGCCCCGGATCCCGTTTGCGAGCGCTCTGCAAGAGGAGCCGTCGGCGCTGCGTCGGGCGTGCGGCAGGTAGAGCCGTTCCCTCCTGCGGCGCCGTCCCCGGCTCGGCCTCCCCCTTCCCACCCCAGAAACGGGGTTTGCGCTTCAAGTTCGTCCCTTTTTGTTTCTCTTCAGGTATGCCGCCTTAATTTCTTCTTCCACTCATAAAAGCAACAGGAGCAAAGCCTCTTACGCACCAAGACATGGTACAACACTGCCTTTGGCCAGGGTGAGATTTCTGTAAATCTGCTGTGGCAGCAGCTCTGGACGTCACGTTGCGTCCACTCTTGCCTGGCCAGAAAGCAGGCTACCACAATTAGAGAAATCATCTAGTTCGTTTACTCTGGAGATAGTGTCATTAAATCGACTATTTACCATACTACAGCACCTAGCAGTGGACTAGGTCACCATTATCCAAGGGCTGTACAAACGCAGTAAAAAAAAAAAAAACATAAAATAAAAAATCCCCAGTCCCTGCCCCAGGAAATTTAGTTTCTTCTTATGGTCAAAATAATTAACAGACTGTTTGACAGGAATCTCTACTAAAAAAAACTCTTATGCTCAACTATGATTGCTACCAGAAGACATGGAGGAACCATTTTTCATAAATTAACTTAAATTTTTGTGGCTATATGGGGACCTCAAAATCTTGCAAAATTAATTTTTTTAATGCAAAACCTTTTAAGTAAAAATACTTGTAATTGCAACCTAAAGCAATGTGGGATATGAGAATGGCTCTCTGATTAATTCTTCTGCTAGGCTAGTCTTTTCTCTCTGTTCTACTGAACAAGCATACACATATTATTGGGATTAATGCCGCATAATACATAATTAATGAAACTGCATAAATATGCAGATTTGCTATTGCAGATTGACTGCCATGGCTATATCCCTGAACACTATGGTAACTGATTGGATGTTCATTATTACCATATTTAAAACTGTTTCCCTATGAACATGTGCAAACAAATAACTCTAAAAGGGAAGACTGTATTGTTTCAGGCATAAAGATGATTCTCTCCAAATCATAGCGAAGGCTCAGCATATTGGCCAGGCACAAGCACTCAGGATTACTCGGAGCTACACACACTGCCTGAAGGTCTTGGGCACTGGAGCGAAATTATTCTTTGAATGAAAAGTGAAAATAATGCCCTTTAACTGGTCATCTACTTTTATCACAGACTTGCATTTCTACAGGCTTCCTGGTCTGAGGCTGTAAATCGCATCCTCCATACAAAAATTCCTTGCGCTCACACGCCATAGCAGTATGACGAGTCAGAGCAAAAAACTACAGTCTGGGTCACAAACCTCCTTGTGCTTCCGAAGGGCTGTGGGAGAGCAGGGGCAGCGGGTGCATGATCCACGTCAGTGCAGCCCTGAGCAACTGCTGGGAATCCCTGCAGGCGCCAGAGCCGGAGCAGCCCCGAACAGGCACCGGGGCGGCTCCTCCGGATTAGGGATGCAGAGGGACACAGAGCGGCTTTGCTATTGCCTTTCCATGCAGATGCACTGAGTCCTTCGATGCTTTGCTGTCTTGCAGTGGAACGATCGTTCCTCATGCAGGTAAATGGTTCAAGAAGCCATAAAAACAGCGTACCTTGGTCTGAGGGATGGGTGTGGGAAACTGAGAACGCTTTCAGACTGGTGTCATAAAACAGATACAAGAAGCCGGCTAGGAAGAAGGGAGAAGGTGAAAGATCGTTAGGAAATAAGAGTCCAATAGTGGCTACAGACACCAAAGGCGAGAAAGACTTCTGTAAGCAAGAGGTCTGGGGCTCTTAGAATGGGAGAGCGGCAGGAAGCTCCCAGCAAATAGTTCCCAGCCACAACCTCACCATTAGTGACTTACTGAAACTGCACCCAGGATAAAAATACAGTGTGGAACAAAGGAAAATGGGAACCAATTTCTTTAAAAAAGTGTGACAAAGGCCGAGTCCTCCAGTTCCTCCCTTGCGTTTTGCTAAGAGAGTATAGAGGTTTCCTTGGATGACTTCCAGTCCGTCAAGCAGCCACCGGCTCTTGGACTTTAGCGCAGTGCTGGCGAGCGGGGCAGTGGCGATGAGAGCGGTGGTGGGCTCACGTCGGGGATGGGCATCGCCCAGCAGCGAACCAGTGCGGGAATGCTGAGTCTGCCGGGGATGGAGCCAATCTAGGACTACTAGCGGTGCGCTTCAGGTGTCTCCGGAGCAGAAGCAGATGGTTTGTTTCATTTCAGGTTGTTTGTTTGCACTGTTGAGAATGTCAAGATTTATTGCATGATGATACGAATATTCAGATCTCACACAGAGGGAGTTTAATCCACAGACCTCAGAGCTCTGCCCAAAGAAGATTGCAACCATTACTCCCACTTTTCACATTTACAGGATCAAATTCCTACTTGGAGAAAAGGAAAAGCTTCCCTAAGAGGTATTTGGGAAATGTTTTGGCTTTAAAGTACAGGCTTCCTGCAGATCTCTTTAGATGTTTATTGAGGTGGAATAAATGAAAGTGCAAACATGTTATCCTAGGAAAGGTGGGAATTACAATTGTTTGTGCCCAAGAACAGCTGGAAAGCGCAGCCGGTCACCCGGTCCTGGGCAGGACGGCAGAGTGGACGAGGTCCCTCGGCAGTCAGGCCTGCAAGGAGCCGAGCGCGCGGTGCCGCAGCCCCTCCGGCCCAGGCGACGGCCTGGCCACCGCGGCGGGAGCTTTCCTGCAGTGACAGGCCAGCGCTCCGAGCGCGCCCCGGCCTCTCGTCCAGGGATGCAAGCGCTAACAGAAGGAGGAGAAAACTTTTTTTTACCCAATTCCGGCTTAATTCTTTGTGGCAATGAGGAGCAACCTGTAACTCAGTAATGAATTTAGTCCAACTACATTTCATGATGAAATATTAATATGTTAGCCTGATATTTTCCCGTCTACGTATGTTCTCTTCTCAGGGAACGATTGCACCTTCCTTCTTCTTCGCAAAAATAACTCTCACTGCAGTTAGTACAAACAACCCTGTTCTGAAAACTCTCATTCAGCTAAAACAAAGCAGCTCAAATATTTTGACCCCAGCCTCAGGAACGCGCACGCGAATCCGCTCTGTCGGAGACGGGAGGAGCTGGGGGCAGGCTTCCACAAACCCATCAGTCACAATCCTTGAGCAAGATGAAGACATGGAAGTGAGAGATGAGACCCTCAGAGAGAGAGGAGGGGACAGGTGACCTTAATTGGTCTACTATTATTGATAGGCCAACTTGTCTTCATGATGCAAATTACCCTATAAATAAAAGTAAAACAACTACAAGAAGCAATTTGCAGCTTTGCTAGAGTCAAAGTAGAGCAAAAATTAAATCAAGACAGAGCATCCCTGATCAAGAAGACTCTCGTAGACCCTCTGCAGACAAGGCCAAAGCGTGGGTCTCGAGGTCAACTGCGGAATGCCGATTTGTGCAGCCGAAGGAGGGGTGGAGGAGCGGTTCCCAGAGCAGACCTCCAACCCCGGCCGGCGCCAAGGGCAGAGGTGCGGGCGACGGGAGCCGAGGCTGGAGGGGTTGGTCCGGCGGGGAGGTGTGCTCAGCCCCACCACTGGCCGCTCTCCTCCAGCGCTGCCTCTTGCATCCATCCTTGGCTGGGCGGTTTCAAGGTGATGATAAAGCACCAAAGAAAGAAGTGTGAGTTTTTTTGGTTTTTTTTTTTTTTAGCATGCTCTCCACCTCAGCATGGCCAAATGCAAAATTGGGGCAGCCGCCTGCACCCCCCGCTCTTCCTCCTGCAGCACCTCGGCCCCGATTGCCCGTCTGACGTCCCTGTCTCAGTTTGCTTCTCCGTTTACGACGTTCCCACCAGGGCAGCAAGGGTGGGCTGAGCCCGCGTGGCACCTCCAGGGATGGTGCTATGGCTGCGTTTCGCTGGGTTAACCACTTTGATTTACAGTCCAGCAAAGGTGGGTTCAGCAAAGCTGCCCCATTAATGTTAATGGGAGAAACGTACCAAAGTCACAAACACTTGGCTAAAAGCACCTCACGTGACACCTTAAGTTGGTAGTAGCGCTTGCCTTGCATTTCTAAAACACCTTTTAATTTACAAACCATTATATCCAATATCTATTTGTCCACTGAAGAAGTCAGAGCTGCGCCCAATGGGTTCTCCAGAAGGACCCTCCGGCTCCCACTGACCAGAGTCGGCCTCCCTGCTGTGTCCCGTGCCGGAGCAGCTCCCGCCAGGGCCGGGGAGGACCATGGAGCACGCAGCGGAGGGAGCAAACGGAAGGAATCGGGGACTGTGTCAGTTTGCTTGTGCTAGGGAAACAAAACGCATTATTTTGTCACTAAGTTGCAGCTTTTCTCAAAATATTAGCAGTCTCGGAGATTTTTTTTTTCAGCCCCAAAGGAGCACTTTTAAGGAGATGATACCTCTTTTCTTTTTTTTTTTTTTCTTTTTTGTATTTGTTTTCAAACCTGTCAGAAAGCACTAATATTTCCACGCTTGTTTTGCTTTGTTTTGTTTTCTTCTCTTCCTGATCCTTTTCTTTTCCATCTTTTAACGTCATTGCTGGTTTCGAGTGAGTCCCCTGGAGGCTGAAGCAAGCAGCAGGACTTGATCACAAAAAAGGGTTGCTCGTGGGGTGCGCTCCTCAGCTCCTCCGAAGCTTTGAAGCTGCCACTTTAAACTCATGCAGATGGATTGTGCTTTTGTTCCTTCAGGAGGTTACGGAGCACTCTGTGAAGCAGCATCGTTTGGAACGACAGGGAGAGCCGCACACCCACAGCAACGCCTGGTCCTCGTGCCTCGTGCCTCGAGCCCGTGCTGGAAGCCACACGCTGCCCGCAGGTGGTGGAGGAGCCGCCGGCTTAAGGGCCAGGACAAACCATCGCATCATGTAACGTGACTTCTCTCGCTGAGGTCTTTCCCCCCACCCCTAGCCAAACAACTTGCATAGCTAGCACCTAGCTCCCAAAGGGGTACGTGGCCCCGTCTTGGAAGCATGAGGAGATGGAAAATGCTCAGCTTTCATGGGTAGTTTTTTCCAGCCAGTCATTACGCTCCCTCCAGCAGGACTTTATTTCCACGTTAAATGTCTTGCCTTTTTCTGTAGCCTTTGGCTCCTGCTCTGCCTCTCCTGCTAGACTTGAGGCCCTTGGTCCCTGGTATTTTCTCCCCGTGAAGGTACTTACAGACTTTCATCAAGGCACTCACTCTTCTTTTTGGTCTCTTTTGAGCTCTTTAATCTGTCTTTCTGTAACGCACTTTCTTCATTTCATAAACAATTTTGTGGCTTTTTTGACACCTTCTCCAGAGTTTTAACATCCCTTTAAAACCGCTGGTGCCAGAACCGCATGCAATATTCTAGCGTCCATCTCACCAATGCTGTACAAGTTTATTATGCCATAAAATCACTTCACCACTCCTACTTATTAATCCCTTCTATATATCCACAGAGTGAATTAGCTCTTTATCATAATGACAGGGAGCTATACCTATGTCTTCTGTCCATTGCAACTCTTTAATGTTTATGCTAGCAGAACAGGAGACAATATCACATCCCATAATGACTCTGAAAAGCATCTTTCTTAGTCTTGGATGTATGATTTTATATTTGCTTGGATTAAAATACATTTTGTTTCAACAGATGCATCTATCTTCTGTAAATGCTCCTGACTGGTGTTAATTATATCCCTTTCCTTCAGTTCTTCATCAAGTGGGTCTCACATCAGCTTTTCCATCATTCTGCCCCGGACTGCTTTTCCTTTATTTTGCCCAGTTCAGCCTACCGTTGTCAAGGTCATTCACCTTACTCATCTCGAACGTTATCATAACATGGGGACTATTCTGGTTTCACACAGTTTTATCCAGTATTCCAAGATTTGTTAAATGTGAACACTAGTAGCCTGGATATCTCAGCCAGATCCTTTAGGACTCTTGAGTGCCCAGCAGCTAACCCATAGGCCACAGTGACAAACAGCTCTTCCACATCCTTGGTTTCTGCTCTTTCAAGTTCCCTCCTCTTCAACCATTTCCCTTTCAGCAATAATTCCAGGATTTGGGGCTCTGTTCAATCTCTTATTTTCTCAGAGTCTTGGTGTTGTTATGTGCATTTCCAAATGGTGTAACCTCTCTTCTTTGTTCCTCGGGCCCCGGAAATGTCCTGTGTCCTTCAGCAAGAAGAAAAGCACTCAAAGCAGGTCACAGCACTTGTCCCCCTGTCATCACCAGCGCTTGTTGGCGAGCTCTGCTCCAAAGGAGGAGCCACACTCCCCGAGAAGCAAGTTGTGAACACACGAGTTCGCTAGGGAAAGCACCTTTTTGGCTGTTCGTTTCCCCCTTCTCGTGGTTAAAGAGGGATTATTCATCAGTATTTTTGGACACAGGGACCCAAGAGAAAAGCTACATGTTCTTCAGAGTGACGGACATAGACGCTTCTTTCCTCTTGCCAGGGTAGGCACCCAACCCAGCCACGCGGAAACAACCCGCAAACAGCCAAACTAAGCGCATGCCTCGCTGAGTGCCCTTATCTGCAGTCACAGGACACGTGGGATTTCCTTCCAAGCGCACCTTTTCATTCAAAGTTTCCCTTTCAAACATAAAAGTTCTATGAACTTCATAAATAGCTGCTTTCTCCATAATTAACTCTTTTTTTTTGTGCCCGCTGCAGGGATTCAGTTCTTTTTTAAAGAAAACTAATATCTTTTTTTTTCCACAGAAAGAGCAGCACGGACTCTGTAAAGGGATTAGGAGAACAGCTAGAGCAGACCTGGGCTGCCCGGAGGTGCAGTTATGCAATAGCGATAGTGTGTGCGTGTGTGTTACCTTTTCCACTGGTGGAGCTTGCGGAAAAAGGCGGAGAAGGCATGCCAGAAAAACAGCTCCTGCAGAGCCCAAAGTCAATAGCGCCCCAGATCCAGCAGGATTTTCACTGTTAGCATTTGATTTTTATTTGTTTCTATTAGAGGAATGCCAGTGGCGTCAATAAGGGATCGATCCCTTGCATCAGGCACCGCTCGGAGGTGCAGGATAAGCTAGTCCACGCTGCAAACCGCTTGCAGAGCAGGCGCAGAGGAGAAAGAGCATCAGCGCCGGCACCGAGGGTCACGTTTCGTGCCTGACACCTTCACTGGGCAGGGAGACGAGAGCAGCGGAGTTTGAAGGAGCGCGCGGCTCGCCCCGTCCACCCCAGGGCTGGGGCTGCCAGCGACCGCCCTCCGCACGCTGCACTAGGACCGGTCCTTCCCCTCGGGCCGATTCGGAGAGGAGAAAGCAAACAACAGCGTTAGCACAAGAGCCAGCAGGGGAAGTTCATGGCTAAAAGCAGAAAAAGGTTCCTGGCCACTAGGACAGCGAGGGCGCAAAAGAGCTTTTCGAAGGGCGAAGCAGCGGCAAAGTCTGCAGTGGCTTCGGGAAGGACGAGTCTCCGGGGGGGCTGCCCGCGGTGGTGCGCGCGGCGGGCAAGACCGCTGGCCCTCGTGTCCCAGGGGCTCCTCAAGCTGCGTGTTTTTATGACCAGCCGTGAGCTCTGACCTCTTCCCTAAGGCTCCCCATTTTTTCAGCCACTTTCCAACAGGCACTACGTGAATAAAATCAGGATGGAAATGAGAAGGTTTCCAGGTAGAAGACTGAGGTTCTGGAACAGCTTGCTACAGGGAAGAGCAAGCGTGAAAAGCTTGACTGCTTTTAACATGGAGACTGTCCGTTTCTTACAGCCTTTACAACGGTAGCAAGTCCGACGGCACGGGACCGTCCCGGCGGGCCCAGAGCGGTTCCCTGTTACCTTCCCACGCTTGCGGCGCTGCTGAAAGGGCGCAATCGCACCAGCACCTTTGCTGTGGCCATCTTACAGCTCGTGGGAGTCCTGCTCTGTCCCTCCCGGCGCTCGGCGTCCTGCTGTGCAGACTGCATCTCTTCAGGGAAGGGAATTCCTCATACCCGCTGCCTCTTTATCGCCAGCCGCAGCGAGGCCCCGAGCTCCCTAAAAAGCATTAAGAGGTCACTCGCAGGCAACGCCAACTTTGCTTTCAGGTTTCCATCTCAGGGATCAGACTTTGCTTCATGCAAATCATGGGATTTTTATTCGCAGCGCTGATCGCCATCCATTATTTGTCATCACAGCTTTCGCTGCCTTAGAGCAGGAGAAGTTGGCAGCCGCCGAGCGAGCTGTCATCAAGCCTCCCGTTGGGGATGTGTGTGGTCAAGGTGCCTTTTGCACCGCTGAGAGGAGGAGCTGTGGCCAGGTCATATGGCAACTGGTCAGCAAACGATGGCAACTTTACCTATAGGCTGTGCTGTCTTATTAAATCTGTGTGGTTTGTAGCCAAAGTATTTGCATGACCAGTGATAAGGAACAGGAAAACTAAACACCAAGAGAGTCTCTCACGTGAACAGAAATGCAGCGTCATTTCAGGGATGGAGAAGATTAAGTCCTTCCAGAAACAGCTCACTGGAAATCCCGCAGAACAGGGATCCCAGGCACCGCCGGATCCCACGTCTTCACCCCAGCACCAGCTCCCGCTCCCGCTCCCATTCCCGCTTCCACTCCAGCTCAGGCTCTGCCCCTGGAGGAACGCAGTAACGGGGTGATAACGATGGCTGTTAGCACTGGGCCCGTCTTAAATTAAAATTAAAATTGACCCACAGGATAGCAGTGCCGGAGGCTGCCCTTGCCGACCAGCTGTCCACAGCCCGGGACACTGCAGCACGGTCTCCTCCTACCTCTGCAAGGCACAAGTTTTGCCAGTGCGGAGAGCCAGGGGATTTAAAACAGAAGAGGAATATGGTAAGGGTGATGGGGAAGATGAAGGTGAGGCTGAGGGTCTCCGGCCAGAGCCGGTCTGTCCAGAGGGAGACGTCAGCGCTGCGCCGAACCGGGGCTGCGGGCTGCCTGGAACCTTGTTCCCTAGGAGAGCAAATCCCAGTCACAGGAAAGCCACTAGTAAGAGAAAGGAGATAAAACCAGAGGGAAAGAGGTGGGGGGAAGGAGGACAATAACACTAACTGAAACAGCGTGCTATATTTTAAACATTAAAAACTTATGACTCTAAATGGCAAGTACCTGATGCAGCGAAGGAGAAGAGGGGAAACTGAAGCAATGGTTAAACAATGCACAAGCCAGTCTGTTGGGTCTGTTTTGTATTAAATCCATTTGGAGGCTGAGTTTGCTCCTTTGACAGCTGGCCACACTCTCTCAAAGAGAATAAGAAAGTTTTTGTTTTTTAAAAAAGATGTGTAATGGGTTTCTTATGTACCAGAAAAGAAAAGCTCTCTGAGCTGGATCACCTATTTTCTTGTCAAAAGACTTTGGACAAAACCTAATCATGAATAAAATGCCTCATGATTTTTCAAAGAGTTTTCTTATTTGAAGTCAGATTTTCTAAAATGGAACACAGAACCTGGAGATAATGCAGACCAGGGAGGGGAGGGAGCTCGCATGCCAGACCTCGGCGCGGGCCCCCTCGGCTACAGCAGCGCTATCCCTGCGGGAGCGCTCCGAAAACACGCAGGTCCCGGGAGCGCCGGCTGCGGCCGCCGCCCGCCCGCCCGCCGGCTGCACGAGCACCCAGCCTCGCGCCCCCCAAAACCCGCATCCAGGCCCAGCGCCTTCCCTGCTCCCAGCCAGCTGCTCCCGAAGCAAGTCCCCATGGCCTGCGGATGTCTCCTTCGGGCACTGCCGCTGCATGAGTGCAAACAGCCTGCTCACAGGCACAAGCACCAGTTACGTCCCGGTGCAAGCCACGCTCCCTCTCCTGGGCACTTCATCACATTTTCTAGTCTAACGCTTGCCATGGGGGACCGTGTCCAGGGCTGTTCCGCAGCTCTGCTGTCTGCCAGAAATATCCACTGCACGGGAGACGAAGACCGTGGGATTTTCAAGCCTAGATCCCTAGACATGCCTTTTCACCCTATGCATGTACGGCAGCCCGTCCTGTCGGAGAGAATCCGTCCTGCAAAGGCGGGCTGAGCACGGAGCTGACTCGGGGCGTGCAACTGCAAGCAGCAGTAGTGAGAAAGCTACAGCTCCCTGCTCTGCTCCAGCCAGCCCGGCTGGGATTTACAGGACTGCTCACGGCATAGGATCCCAGCCACCGATGATTTAAAGCCTGCAGTTAATCGTCCTGCCATTGCTCCGACGTAGTGGTCGCTGGGAAACGCAGCTTCTCCTCAGCCCTGCTGCAGCTCTCCAGACACTGCAACACGCGGTGGGAGCAAAAGGAAGTGTCAGGAGACCGCAGGATGCAACGCGCCTTCGCCACCGCTCCAGGGGCAGGCGTCCGCTCACGCTTTGATGCTCTGGGTAGAAAGACTCTCACCTTTACTTTCATAAACCGAGGCAAACCTGAAAACTGTCTTCTGGTTGTTGTTTTTTTTTTCCGCTGGCCCATGCCAACTGAATATGAACAGAGAAAAATTTCAGCCCTTTGTCATGGACACCCTTCAGTAGAGAGGACCACTGGAATTTTAATTGTCCACGAGCTCTAATAGGTGTAATAGCCTTGTGTGTTACATATGCATTAATTAAGTAACACTGCATTTAGCTCCAAATCATGCGGAAGGCGCGTGCTGTGTTTGCACAGACATAAATATCTTCTCAGTTAGAGTGCAGACTAATAGCTTTGCTCTCTTTGCATTCCAGTATTTCCATTCTGGTGGAAACGGGAACCTCGAAAAAGCTTACCTTTGGGTAGCACTGGTACAGCGGGTAAAAGCAAGGTACTTCCACATGTTCTCCTTGCACACAGGCTTTTGGAAATGATAAGGCTTGGAGAATCTGAACAGTTCTTTGATGTCTGCATGTTTCAGCACAGGGCAAACACTCTGCAGTGATTCGCACGTTACCGATTACCCCATTGAACAAACGAACTGCCTGGCAACCTGTTTGTGGTTTCCTCATTACCCAAATTTTTCAACCCTGCTGTTTTGCTGCAAATGCAATCATTGCAGCACTCCGTAAGCTGCAAACATAGTGTGGTGTGCAACCGTAAGGGAAAAGGAAAGACAAAGGGATACAATACAGTGAATATAATATATTCTCATCTTGATCCACAGGGAACTTCCATGCATTTAGATGAGAGTATAACACTAGGTCATCAACGGAAAGCTTCTTTTAAGAGTCAGGATTGATGCTTTTACTTTGCTGCTTTAGTGCAACCTGATTCTAAAACAAAATAATAAGTTGGAATAACACTTTAGGTGAGAATTGATATACTAGCTGGACAAATATTTGGAGGAACATTCACTTTCACCAGGCAATATTTTGCTCTGTGGATTAAATATATAGAATATGGTCCCGAATTCAGTTTGGATGATTAAAGCTTTGCTGGAATTCCAGAGGATTACTTAAATGTGCAGCATTAGTGAAGGTAAAACATCTTCAATTTCCCTTTCCTGCAGTCTCCATTTTCTTTACAGAAATATGCAGATTAGTGCTAAGTATTAATCTGCAGAGGTTCCAGGAGCAGGGCTCCTTTCCCTGAAGAGCATTGTGAGGTTCGGGGAAAGGAGGGGGAGATCTTTTTTAAAGGGAAATAAAGAGCTGGAAAAAAAAATTGTATGTTTGAAAAACAATAACTAGAAATGAACTACTTATTCCACATGTTTTAGTCTCGGAGAAAAAATCTGGATGCAGGCAAAGTAAGTGCAATATATATGTGTAATTAAGAAATGATTTCTTGAGATCTTCCTTAAAACATGTCTGAATACAGATCTAGAATTTGCATAAATAACTTATGCCTTTCACTTTTTCCTTGTGGAAAACACATAACATTGCCTCTCGCTTTCTGATTTTCAGACCCTCCCTGGCTCAGAGAGGAGGATTTGCCATATTACGCTATTCTTTCCCATTGTAATCAGCCTTAAATCTGAATAAAAGCAGCAAATGGCTGACTAGCACTCAGGGCTTCCCTCCCCCATGGAAGCAGCGGCAGCAATAGCATTGAGTCAGACTAGGAAAGACATGACTGCAGCGCTCAGTTTTCATTAGTATTCATGGAGCATCCGACTCCAGAGAGGATTAATAGACTCTGATGCCTAATATCCTGGAGAACAATTAATTTGCCCACAGTTTTGTCATGGTTGAAAGTCAAATGCTGGAACAGATCGATGCACTGAGCTGCAAGTTGAACACTGCAACCTTCTGCTGGAGCTGAATTTTAATTTTCCCATCATCATTTCCCTCCGTTCCCAGCACACCAGTTTTCTAATAGATCTAAAAGCCTCTTACCTTCTTCCATCTCATGTTGGTCTTCATAACAAAAGTCTATGTTGATTGTTCAAATATTAGAGCCTTGTATTGCTCTCCATTATGGGATTAGAGCTGTACTAGGCCCCTTGTGTTTTGACCTTTTTCTGTCTCGTTTCTGTTTAAATTGTATGAAAAATGTTAACCTTTTGTAATTAAAATCAAAATAGAGGGGAGGAATGAACCTTTTTCCCTTCTAATTACTCAGTGTTTAGGTTTCCATTTTGATAGAGATACGTGTGCAGGAATTATGGTTGGTGTTTACAAAAACCCAGGCAATTGCCCTGCCAAGAGTATGAGTCCCGCTCCGTGCCCGTTTCCCTGGGACTTTGCCGAAGCCGAAGAAGCTGAAAGAGCCAAAGGAGCCACCCAGCATTTACACCAGCACCGTGTCCAACCTGGGCAGCCTGCTTTCCCTTTCAGCCACATCGTCTGCTGGATTTGTACGATCCTATGAATTCCAGCACACGTCAGGGAAAAAACTATCAATAAACAGACTTAGATGTTTGTTGTGGTGAAGTAGTGCAAGCATCGGAAAAATTTACCATGTATATTAAAAAAAAAAAAGCCATATTTGAAGCCTGAGTCTGTGACTACATGGAATCCAAATGTCCGTGTGGATAAAGCACGACGGCTACTTGCGTGGGACAAAACTTGCTGTCAGAGAGACGGCTGCAGCAGTCCGTACAGCCCTCCGGGCATCGCACTTAAGTTTGCCTTCTCAAATGTCAGATGCTCAGAAAACTTTGGGCAGGCGCAGGGGTGGACGTAGCACACGGTGCACGGGCTCGGGGGACAGGGATCAGCTAGCTCATCGTGCCATCGGCTTCACACTGTGCGTGCTGTGCGCAAGCCACCGCGCTGGCAGACCGTCAGAGCGGTTCCTTCGGACACTGCCACATTAAGCCGCGTGAGTTTTGCTGGAAGCCCCTGTACTCAGGGGTTCATAAATCAGCTGAAGATTGGGTTTTGGACTGAAAATATTTACATACTCTTTGGTCTCATAGCAGGATAGAATATTTATACCTAATATTCATGTTTATATATATAACGCATAACATATATTTATACCTGGCAAGATTAAGTTAAAATGCAAAAATGAGAATGGGGATCTTGATGCTTTTTGCTGTCTCCCAGCTGTCAGTGGGCTCAGCAGATATTTGCTGTGTGAGTCTCAGGGTGGCAGACTGAAGACAGGGCCTCCCACACCTATGTCACAGGTTCCCGTTCTCCCAAAGGAAAGGAAAGATCGTTCCTACCGGCACACTTAGGGACCAGCATAGAACAAATCTGTGATACTGGACACGGACTGAGACCCACCAAACCCAGCATCGCGCCCGCCACTCTTGTTGCAGTCTCAACGGAGAGTCCAGCAAGTGAACAGTCACTGGAGACTCGATCTTCCTCTCTTGGCCTTTGCTTCGTGGGGAGATATCTGCGCTTGTGCTCGTCTCGCCGCTCCCTGGAGTCGGGGCGCTCTTATCCGAAACCCTGCGAGAGTGGGACACGGAGAGTGGCCTGTCCCGCTTCTCGGGGCGCTGCAAAGCATCCACTGGGAAAAACCATTCCCTTAGTGCTTGGCCTGGATGGGCACGGTCTGGTGCATGGCCCACTGCAGAGCGTTTCTGGGAGGGCGGCTGCGCTGGTGCATGCCTTTTTCCAGAAAAAAAAGGGCTTAACGGGTTAAGGCCAGAATTCCATGAATCTCTCCTAGCTATTGTGCTGTTCCCTCAGCGTTATTGGTGTCCAGGCTTTTGTGGTTTAATTACAGTCTGCTCCAAATGGTCTTAGCCAACAGATCAATAGATCAGGAACATTAGAATTGTTAATTTGAATGGCTGATTTGAATTTAAGTGCAACTTTAATTTAATCATTTTGAAAATGAAACAGTGTGTGAGGGCCCTCCTTCTTCTTCTCCTCTGCCATAGAAGCAGCTCCAAGGCCCCGCAGGGATCACAAAACTCTCTGACATGCATATTTCCCTTCAGTGAAGAGTTAAGCCCTGTGAGCTGCTGGATCATGACAAAAGTGGTGGTTTTAGCAGCCTTTCCTACAAGCATGGTAATCCCAAATCCAACAGTGATTAACTTGGACTCAAAGCACCACTGCAGAAATTAATTCTAAATCAGGGTCCTGGAGCCTTGTCTCACCAAACACTTTACAATACTAACTGGCGATGACTACACGAGCACGCATATGTCCCAGTTGTCTCAACTTTCCCAGTTCGTCCAAAAATTTTGCAGCCTGCAGGACTTGCCCCCACTGCCTGCTTATAGTAAACACTGCTTTGCTCTTTCTGATAGGCAGGTGCCTAAAGCTGCTGGAGCAGCAAGCCACAGATTTTTCAGAGATACGTAAAAAGCAGGAATTACAAATGCCTTCGATGCCCACCCTCACAGTCCCCGAGCAGGAGGTGGATTAGGCTCTGCTCCTATGACACAGCGACAAGCATCCTGCATCCAATTACTTTTTTAAGGTGTTTTGTTAACCAGTGGAACTCACTGCCACGAGATATCCTGCAGGTCAGGAGCATCACAGAGCTCCAGGCAGGGGCCGCAGGCGCTGAGGTGGATGAAAGCATGAACAGTTACAGTCAGAAGGGTAATAATTTAAAGCTGAACTTAGATGCTTCATGTGTCAGCTGCTAAATGGGAGGGAGCAGAACGGGACTTGCTCTTTTTGAGTGTGTTCATGGGGACTACTCTGAGCTCGAGTCCCTGCCAAGCACAGCACATGAAACTAGACGAACCTCGGCCCAATGCAGCTTGGCAAGTTCTGCGCTCCTTTTCACTGCTCTGTGCCAGTCAGGTCAAAAAAGGCGTGTAAGCCAGTATTTTTCCTGAAATGCTCAATAGCTCCTTTCCCCCAGCACACTGAGTAAGCCAAAAGCTTTGTTTTCCTTTTGTCACACTCACAATTAAAATGTAGCCGTCCTGTCTAATTGCCATCATTACTGAATATGGCATTTGCACCCAGAGCCAGGGCACAAGGCAAATAAGGGACAGAAAGACATTTCATATTCGCCTGTATTTCTGCTCTGGCTCAGCATAGCTACAAATAGTTTTGTATAGGAGAATGCAGTTGTTCATCATGATGCTGTTTAAATATAAAGTTTAGGCAGCTTCTAAATCTACATTTCTGGGTCTCCCCCATAGTCATTTCAGGGTGAAGAGTTTTTAGCATAACGGGTTCCACGCGAAGCTGCGGCGGGTGAAGCGCTGTTCGGAGACGCGCTCGCGCTGACCTGGGAATTACCTCTCCCTTTGTGAATTCCCTGCCCGTAGAGTTGTGGCTTCCAGTACCATCCTGCTGCCAACCTTTCTGATACCGAAATCCATTCGAAGGCTCATCTCAAATGCTTATTTTAAAAGGCGCCTCCGAGCTGACGCAACCTGCTTATATCCCATTTCCCCGTTTCCCTTCATTGGTAAGAGCCCGGGCAGCAACAAGGGGTGAATCAAACACGTGGCCTGGCTCGTGGGCAGCGGTAGCAGGCTCGGTCACCAGGAGTCCCGGCAGGAGGAACGCTCCGGCGGACAACGGTTGCGGCTCCGGCGGGCAGGCGGGAGGGCTCCGCGCCACGTAGCTGCACCGACGCATCCCGCAGCCTGGAAGCAAAACGTCCCATTCACGCTCCGACCGCTTTGTGCGTTGTATTCAGCAGCGGAAAGAACCTCACCCCCTAACTTTGCGAAGCGCTGCTCGAGCCTCTCGGGCAGTAACACCTCCCAAGTCCCGCGAATCCCTGGTTCGCGCCTGGGCAGCACTCAGAGGACGCTGACAGCTGTGTGCAGATTTCCACAGTGCTCCGGACAGGTGCCCGAGCCCCAAGCAGAGGGAGGCCTCTTGCCTGACTTGTGCCACCAGGATCCCACAGGCAGGTCCAGCTTCCCTCCCAGCAGAGAAAAGGTGCAACTGGCTTGCGCAGGAAATCCAGGCAGCCTCACGGGGCAGGGGTCTGTGCTGCACACACACAAACCTTGGAAAAGAAGGCTTCTGGAGAACCAAAGGGAGGGGAAAAGGGCTCCTGACTCTCCCCTTATTTGCAGTCCAGTTTCAATCTGAGTTCGTCAGTGCTGTATCTGATTCATGCAGCCAGACTTGTGTCCAGGGAGCCTGTCTTTAAAGAGGTAAAAGACAGACCGAGCGCACAAAGCACGCCTCTTAAATGGAGCTTCTTCTCTTTCTTTCTTTCTTTCTTTCTTTGACATCTTAAACGAAAACATTATTCTCGGTGTTTTTTTGATGGGCTATGCATCAGCCCGAATGACAGCACTGCCTGCATCCTGCGAACAATCTGAAGGCAACCCAGGGAACCCACCCAGATGGTGCTCAAAAGAGTCTCTGAGCAGAACGGGCTCTGCTCGACACAGGAATTTCACAGCAGGGACGAAGAGAACTTTGCAAGCAGAGCTTTGAAACGGAAGTCATTTCATCCAGCATGCCTGCAGGAAACGTGAATCCATCTTCTAGCACAATCAAATGCAGAGCTGTGCATGGGCATAATTATTAGGGGAATGATGGCAACAGTAAAGGAACTCATCAGTCAGAAAGCTACATAATTTCTAAACTGTCTCTTATGCTGTACCACCTGGATTTAAAGTAACATTTACAGACAAGATGAATTAATCTGCTTACTGAACATGCCCATATTAATGCATGCAAGAGAAGGAGTCACTGCAGACAGCAGATGTGACTTCCTTGCTCTTGCGTTTTCACCAACATGTTTGCATAACATCTCTCCTGAACACCAGAACCAACGGCTCCCGCCCCAGGCCCTGCCAGTTCTCACTCATGGGGATAGCTAAAGCTATAAAATTTCCTTGTTTGTTTCGGGGGCCTTTTTTTCAGACTCAGTATTCCTTGATTCAAAATTCAGAGTAGTAACTAAGGATCCGTGGGGGCAGGCTGTCACTGTGAAAGTTCAATTATATGGTTCTCTTTTCACAATCCTAAAAATACTACACATGATACACAGCTCAGCATTCCTCGCCAAAGCCCTGAGTGCTCACGGGTGGGCCTTCCTGCCTGTGACAAACAGGTTCTTTTAAATAACAAAACAAGGCTCTTGACTCTGCTGGATTTCATTAAAATAGAGACAAATAAAGGCTTGATCTGATAGGACTCCCACTGGCCACAAAAGGTCTTAGCTTAGGCATCGGAAAGTGAAGTCCAGCAGAGCAGCGGCCGCGCACACCCTCAGCATACCGCTACAGCCTGGAGGGATGCTCCCGCGGCTGCTCCATCCACCAGGGACCGGACATATCTGTCCCCTGTGCATTACACCACACCGTGTCAGACACTGCAGGCTTTATTCCCTGCTGCAGGGCATCACGAACAGAGACCGCGACAGCCCTGCGCGTGAGGGCATGATGCCCCGCGACTGTCGGCGAGATCGTGGGCTCCTGGGCTGCTTCCTCGTCCCGGTGCAGATACACAGAGACAGGGCGGGAGCCGGAGAAAACGCTGCCCGGCTGCGAGCCCTGCCCAGGCTCTGCACGCTGGGAACGCGGCTGGCTGGGCCGGGACCGTCCTCTCCTCCTTGCTCTGGTCTCTGCTGATGCTGCCCCTGCTATCGCTTGCCTTGTGCTTGGCTGCTCCTGCTTGCACCAAGGCCAGCAACGTTCTGGCCTGACTCGGTGCCAACCCCTCTCCAGCCTTTGCTCTGTCAGTCTTGTTTGACCCTTTCTGCAAGGCAAACTGAATGACCTGCATATGTTTTGCAGGACAGCAGTGGCCACCACAAGCCTGTCTTTCAGAAGGATGGAAAGAGCCTGTTGCTGGCCAGCAGTTAGCATACTCCTTCCTATGTTGATGTTCCAGATGAAGAAGATTTCTTGCTAGCACTAATCTGAAACTATCCAGAGCCCATCCTGAAATCCATCCAAATTCTGGCACCGAAGAAAGAGAAAGCTCTGTCAAGCACTGCTATCACTGAGAGTAGGATCAGCAGAAAACATATCACCTGTAATCATGAAAAAAACCCTCAGAATTTTCCACAAAGGCCAACTCTAGCCCCCTTGCCAAACATTGCTGTAGAAATAGCCCTAACTAGAAAGGGATATCAGAGCCCATGGTTACAGGCACATTGCAGATGTATGGATATCTGTTCTCAGCTGCATGTGAGAACAGCATGTCCGTGGTAGTTTCCTAGAGCACTTGCTGTTTTATAGTGCCTCCTCAAAAATAGTGCAAGAATCTCCATTAATATTTAATGCTGTCTTTTTTAAGCATTTCAGTTTCTTGAAGAATGGAGAACTCTCTGTCCTGGGGAGCTCATTTCAGAAGGGAAGAGTGGAATTAAGAACTTCAAAGTAGAATTCTCCCTTGTGACAAGTTCTTTAGAAGAGACCCAGTCCAAAAGTTATCACATCCCTCCAGTAGGGGAAAAGATTTGCCATGAGAATCTTTCTGGGCTCATGGACTTTTGCAAAGAAGGAGATTTCTGCCAGTAGCGGATACTCTCTGATGGGAAGCATTCCCCTCCCAGAGGTGTGAAATCTTGGAAGAGGGCAGGCTTTCTTCCCACGTGGCAGCTGAGGGAAATGCTAGCAAAAGCATGTGCTATTTCAGGAAGCCAGAATAGGAACGAAAAGGCTTTCAGAGGACTAAGGAGTCAATGTGGGATGTATGGAAAGAGGACAACCGGCTGCAACGGAGAGAGAAAATGTGAAGGGGTTCAGAAGAGAAAAACGAACGACAGTCTTTGAACATGGGAAAAGGTTCTTGTCCCACCATGCTGCTGCCTCCAGAGCTCACGCTGAGGGCCAGGACACCACAAGGCACCGCTTCGGCTGGCTGCCGCTCCTGCTGCATCCCACAAGATGCCGCGGAAGCAGCAGCAGCAGCATTGAGGTATTTACTGATGAGCAGCCGGAGCAGGAAACGACAGTTGACAGACTAGGGGAGAAATGAGGCAAAGCTTTGCCAGTTAGAGTAAGAGGCAGTGAAGAGGGGAGGAGGTGGTGAATGAGCTGGCGTTCAGCATGGTTAACCAGCAGGACAAGCGTAGTCCAGCAGCGATGCTTTGGAGAAGGTGCTACTGCCAGTGGTGGAGCGGAGCAGCAAGTTTTGTGCTATTTGCCCACTGGGAATGCAGAAGAAGAGAACATAATCATCCTTCTCCTCTGAACCAGGCGTGGGCACAAGCTGAAGTACTCCTTGCCGCTAACGTTGGTTGTCACCCAGAGCAGGTGAGTGTGTGAGCAAGCCAGGTATTTGGGCTAGATTGGAATAACTACACAGATCCCAACAGGAAAAACTCCTAACAGGATTAAGACACAAGGCATGGCAGCTGCTGGAAAAGCCTCTGCTTTTGTCTGATATCGACATGCCCGGAGCAGACCAAAGGGAAAAGAGAAGGTCTGTTGTTTAAATATTAAAAAACAGAAAAGCTGCAGAAGTTTTGTGTCTATTTTGACATGGCCATTTCTATTGGCAGAACTGAACAAATAATTTGCCATGAATATTTTATCCTTTCTTTCTGCTTATGGAATATCCATGACCAGATCATGACTTCCTCAGATCTACTCTTTATTCAGCAGTATTTATCCAGCACTTTGAGAGTTTATTTTACCCTCAGAGACTGGCTGTGAATAGTTCTCCACAAGAATTCACTCTTCAGGCTTTACAGGTGGCAAATTTTGCTGCTCCCTGTTTGGGTCAGGAGATGTGCACAGGCACAGTCGAATCTAGGTGACATGAAGAGTGATACCTTTGGGGGTACCACTTCAGGGCAGGCAGTATATTCCAGCAGGTGTTTTTGGGGTGAGCACACATAGAAGTGGCCCCTAAGAACAACATTATCAGCTGTCTAGCTCACTGATTAATCAAAGAAAACAAAGTGAGCTTCTAATGGCTGACTGTGGAAACTGTGCGTAAATGTTTATTGCCTTATGGTGACTACTGTGTATGTGTGCTTTTACACGTTTCATGTCACTGTGACAAGCAAACTGTAGAGAGGGAACTGCTGAGATGTGAATACCCTGCACCAGACTCCAAGGGGCTTTTCTGCATGTCATGGCTTTCTGGCTAAGTCTCCTCCATCCTGGGTGGGACAGATCACGAATGCACTTGAATGATGAACTCCCTTTGACATCTCTGCTTTTGCTCTTCCACAAGAAAATGAAAGTAAATGCATTTTGATTTCTGCTGAATTCACTCCTCACCTCTGGGTGGTGTTTTAGAAATCAAAAGTAAATCCATTATTTTGCTTCTTGTCTACGGACTTGGAACCTTTCACAGATATTAAGGCCACTTACAAGTTAACGGATTTGTATTTAAACCTTCTAGCTGTATTTTTTTCATGTTTTAAATACCAACAAGAGGATAAGCAAATGCACAAACTGAGCAAGCAAGCATGTTCACACATACCTGGATTATAAAAGGAAAAGAAAAGCAAATGTATCTGTCCCGCAGCAAATGTATCCCAGCCACAGCAGCTTTTCTCTGAAACACTCTCGCAGAAATCTTCTAGTGCATCTGGTGCTCACAGCCCCCCCTCTTCCCTGGAAGTGGAAGAACCTTCATAAATTTCACCTGCATCTCGTTTGATGAGGCTGGGAAGAGAAAAGAAGAGGTGTTCCTCTTCACATCCAGTGTGACATTCAGCCACACTCCGGGCTTAGTCTTCATTCCTGGTATAATTCCATTTCCCCCCTCTGAATTATGTACTCTCGGTAGCCTGCCTTGTGCATAAAAGATCCATGATGGGGAGCTGCATCATTCATTTTTTTTCCATGAGCAGGTGCAAAATATAACGTCCCTGATTTTCAAGATCTGATTAAACTGTCATAGATATGGAGCAACCTCAATAACTCCTAGCACCCGAGAGGGACTGCTTATTACAACACTGCACCCTGTGATGCTATAGATAAGAATCTCTCAGCATTTCAATTACAAACCCCTATTTTCAGATTTGTTTATTTAAATTGGATGAATTTGGAGCTCCTGAAAGTCAGTGCCAATAATCAATGGGCTACATCCAAGCAGGTATAGCCATGCCCCATGTCCCGATCCGCCACGCACACCGCTGACCCAGAGCCGAGGTGCCCGAACCCAGCTCTGGCAGGGGCGCAACGGCTCTTTCAGCAGGTCTCAGTCCTTCAGTGCCCCTGGCTGCAGCTTTTCTCCCAGGTTTTCCAGTACATCTGCTCTCACGGTCAGTCATGTCCCAACTTCTCTCCCCAAATTCAACCACTCTTCTGACACTGGATCTACCTGGTTGCAGAAATTCCTCCACCAGCCAGGATTTTTCTGTCACCTTCTTCGTCTTTGCTGAATATAGTCAGTGTTTCACCTGTTTCAAAAACAGTGATTTTTTTTTCTGTTCTTCAGTTTATTGGGGAACCAGGGTAAGGAGGGAAGGATGGGAAATTTCTCCAGTTTTGAAAGAGCTTGAATTATGAAGTGACCAGTTCTGGAAAGCTGCTTTCCAGGGGCTTAAGTCAAAGGACTCCAGGAGATAGATTTCCCTCTGAAGGAGATGGTGACAGGATCTACCTTTGTGGATTTGTGCTTTAAATGGGTGTGACAGCAGGCCAGGGCTCCCAAAACTAGTAAGCTGCCAGGACGGGCGAGAGGGTAGAGCTTTGCGGGGAACAGGGTCAAACTTCACCAGCTATTGAGACTCCAAAGTAGTGCAGAATTGCACAAGTCATCTCTGTTTTTCCTACGGTTTTCTTTTGTAGAGCTGTTTCCAGTATTGTAATTGAATGTTTAACTGTTACACTGATGGAATAAATTAGACTGAACCTTTTATCCAGTAATCTTCTCTGTAAGGAAGAGACCTCTAAGGGGTCTGGCACACCGACAGCTATTCTCTTCCTTCGGGGCTGGCTAGAGGGAATCAGAGCTGTCCCAGGGCTGACAGCAGCTAGCGCAGGGTGCAGCCCTCCAGAGCTGGAACATGTTTTTCACCCCACCAGAAGGACTAGTCTGGGATGGATGGACTAGTCCTGTGCGGAAACCAGCCTCGCTAGTCCAAAACAAGGTGCAGCTGTGATGTCAAAACACACAGGCAAGCTGACTTGCTCTGTCCTTGTTTCATATTCATAGGTGGATCTGCAGATGCTGCAGCTAAAAAAATTTTTTTATTCAAATTAGCAATCAGTGCAAGTAATTGCTCCTCTATTCCCTTCTCTCTTCTGAAATAGGAGCTTCAGTCTCCCTGCACATAAACAGCAAACACACACTCAGCATCTGATACCAAAGAAGGCCCCCAACACTGTGAAAAGAACAGGGAGAAGGTATTGCAGAGTGGGAGCTGCCATCTGGGCTTGCATCTGTGAGTGTTTGGCAAGGCACATATGGAGGATCCTTTTCTCTGCCGCACATTTGGCCCTGGAAGCTAAGGAACGATGGCACAAACAAGAAACTATACCTGGGATCTAGTCACTATTCAGGACCCCTTGCTAGTCGCAAGCCCACAGGCACTCCTGCTGACCAGCACTAGAAGGTGCCAACGTAGACACCACAAGGATGGGCCCTGTTGGTAGGGCTTTCCCTGCCCTCACTGGCAAGCGGTGCTGTGTACATCTGCCTGGGGAAGGGAGATGGCCGCGCGATGCTACTGCATGGTGAGCCACTGCGCTTGTGCCTCTTCCTGACTTGTGCAATGCCATCACGCACAAACTCACAGTGCAGGATGAAGTGCACTCTGCTAGAGCTGCTTGGCATTAGATAATTCATCCTTACTTTGATACCTAAAGGTTCTCCTGAGTCCGTGCTTGGATTTGCCCATGAAGTACCAACTGACTTTCAAATTGACAAATGAGAACAATTTAAGCCTAACTGAGTGTGCTAGGAACACGCAAAGTCAATGCCAATGATAGGAGAAGCTTGAACTCTGCAGAAGAAGAGATAAGGGAAGTTCATTGAATCAGGTCTGATCTCTGCAGCTAGTGAGGTCTGTTCTCCAGCCCAAGAGCTAAAGCTAAGCTACAGACTGAATGTACATGTGCCGGGCTGCAGAGGATGTTTCTGCAGAGCCAACTGTGTCTCAGAAATGTATAAGAAATATTAATGGCACAAAAACACTTGAAACGCTCCTTTCCTTCTCCAAGGATGACGTTTTGTGGGCCTCTTGGTTTAAGACACACGTCTGAAGTTCTTTTTCTCTTGTCCCATTTGTATTTGATGAGCTTAGGATTTTGGGTGCTTTTTCCAGTTATTCCTTGGCACTGAAGAAAAACACTTTTATAACTGGAAAAGAAAGAATGACGGTCTACATTAAAGTCTAGGCAGTCTGCGTAAGAACACTTGCAGATACCAGCTGTTCCAAGGACTTAACTGTCTATCTTCCCACAGGATGACTATGGGGCTGATTCAATGATAGTAAGCTAGGAATTAAAATCTCCACTATCTTCTTATGCCCTGTCAGCAAGAGGAAGAGCAGGACACTTCTGGAGAGACAACAGGAGAATATTTTATTTTATCTACAATACATAGTGGCTATCAAGTGCTCAAGGCTTCCACAACACATGCAGTTATTCCCTCACATTGGGCAGATGTGCTTGATTGTCTCTATCTGACCTTGTTATCTCCTGCCATTTCAGTCCACGTTTTTTGGTGGGCATGCTACTTCCCAGTGTGGGAGAGCTGATTTCCCCAGTTTTCTCCTGCTGAACTCCATCTGCGCCTCCCAGGGCTTCCTTCATGTCCAGTCCGTGGCTCTGCTTCAGCTCTTCAGCGCTGGGGCTCACGCCGCAGTTTAAGGAAATGGGGTGGCAGCCCATTACGCTCAGCCTACAGCATCCTCAGCGTGGAAAAAAGATTCAAAATGTAAGGCAGTGGTGGGGCAGAAGTCTGAGCAGGCAGCGGGCTGAGCAGGCAGGACAGCAAAAGACTAAGAATTAAAGGGGACACAAGCCAGAGAGGGAGTTCGAGCCTGTTTGGTGCTGTGGTAGCACTGGGCTGAATTTAGAAAGGAATTGGCCCCTGGACAAGGTGGCAGCATGTTTGCTGGGCCATGTACACGGGAGCAGAGGAGAACACCTCACTCAGCCAAGCCAAATTGCACCACCTTGATGCATTTAGTGTATTTGCTGCCTTTGGTGAGTCTAATTGAGTGCAGAAGCAGAGATGATAGACTACAGCTGAGGGGACATTTATGCTGGCTATTCACAAATGCTTCCTCAAGGCTGGATCTCTCAGTCTGGGGAATGATCTCACGAGCAGATGGGAGAGAGGTTTTTCCTGTTCCACAGAAATCTGGGCTAAAGCAGGCATGAGAAACTGCAGCACAGAAAGCAATTGTGCTCAAGTGTGAGGACAGAGCCGGTATGCAACCAAAGCAAAGATGGTGAGAGGGGTTCTGCTTCATTCTTTCCCCCCAAAAAGTCATTGAAGTGGTTAGACACCAGAGCCAACAACCTTCACATTGAAGTAAATGGTGCAGTTACACTTGGAGGGGGATCTTCCCCTCCTCCCGCAGGTGCAGCGTTCACTTGGTGAAGAGCACTAGCAAAACAGAGCACAAGTACCACCTCCCTGTCACGGGACACGCTCACCGGATGCTCAGGGACACTGCTTGTGCCCAACAGACAGGGAAGAGGAGGTCTGTAGACAGAAAGAGGGTTTTTTTTCCTTCTTTTAAATAAGGTTAATTATTTATTCATGCACAAAACACAGGTTATTGTTTGCAAAACAAATCTGTGCACCAGTCTGTATGCGTCTCTCCGTATGTGCCAAACGCCCTGTTTCAAAACAAATTGTGTCTCAGTCAGTTCATAACTCTCTTTCTGCTCCTGGCTCAGCTCTGTCCCCGGCCCTCGGAGGGCCACATTGCATCCCGAGGGAGATATGGGTGAGAAGAACTGTGAGGTGAAGTGGGGAAGACCCGTACCCCAGACCTGGAGACACACGGAGCGGGTCCTCCTGCAGGTAGATCCCAGAGGCTCCAGGCATGTCCCAGTGCAAACATGACTCTATGCTCGGCAAGGAGAGCCTGGTTTTCCCCTTGCTCGAAGCTGAAGCAGCCATCTCCCGACACCCCGCCGAGCATTGCGCTGGAACCACAGTCGTCGTGCAGTGCTCAAGGCCTGGCACGCGGGCGGAAGCAAAGGGGCAGGAAAGGTCCTGCAGGGAGAGCTCTGCATTTTCAGCTCTTGCTGACCTGATTCATGAAATAATTTCAGAAACAGATTCTGGAATACTGGCATTAGGAGACTCTGCATTTCTGCAGGAGCCCAGGCATAAAACTAAAGCTTCACAGGGTTTTGTTATCACAACACCGCACTGTTAAATGTCCTAAGCAATCTTTTTTTAAGGAAAACAAGTCTTTAGAAACAGAGGTGACCCCAGAAGTGATAAGTGAAGAGGTGCACCTGAAAGTCTGTTATCAGCTATTTGTGCCTGGCTCTGCCTCAGATTTCTCATTTCGATGTGACGGCAGCTGAAAATTGGATAGATACTGACTTCACCTCAAACAAGACTTTCTCTTTTTGTCTTCAAGGGCAACTTAAGTGCTTTACCCTCTGAGGTCATAGAGAATCATAGGATGCTAGAAAAGAAACATTCTGGAGAGGGAATCAGTGCTGTTGTACAGCATATTTTGATAATTAAACTATGAAGCACAGTAAGTGTGAGGAGAAGCACAAATTTCAGGAGGTTGGTTGTTCTTAAAATCAAGTGTTGATGAGGAGTTTCCTTGCTAACAAAATGCAAGTTTAATTGCCAGCACTGGCAACTCTGTGCTTCAAAATGACGTTCTATCATCAAAGCCGCCTCCAGCCTACTGAATGCATGTGCAGGTGTTCACTGACCAGGGGACACTCACATGCGTGGGCGAACTCGTGGTGGTGTCTCTGGCACTACTGCAGGATGCAGTGTGACAGTGCAGCAGCCCCATAGCAGCTGTCCCTGTGCACGCTCACTGGCAGGATGGCATCCACGGGGCTCCTACCTTTGCGAGACAAGGCAGCAGCACAGGCGCCGTGCCCTGTTCTGCACCAGCTTTCGGTCCGGAAGGTGGCAGTGAAGCTGCCGGTCTGTGCCAGCTGCGATGGCAATTCCTGCAATAGACGCTGCCTGCTAAGACCTGGGCTGGCCCACCAAGAAGCCATCAGTCTTGGGTTCACTGTAGATCTCACCCAGGGCTGTGCTGAAAGCCGAAAACCAAGATTTGTTGCAGGAAGGAAATGTGTAAGGAGCACAACCGCACATTCCCATGGGGAAAGGTTGGATAATATTCTGCTGTGGTTTTTCATTAGCTCCATATAAAAAACAGAGAATATGAGGGCAAATGAGCTGCAGCTTTAACATTCCATTGAGCAGAGGGCAGAAACCCCCAGAGCCTCTGTTGTAAGCAATAAGCTTCCTGGGACATTCCTAAGGGCAGGCTAGAGACAGACTTGCAGGGGAACAGATGAGGGTGGAGGGTTTGTCCTTGGGAGACACCAGCCACAAAGGAAAGGAGAAAAAGGCAAAGGCCACAGTCATGAGGGCAGAGCTCCAGCACCAGGGTCTCAGCTAAAAGAGCTGACTCCTCCATCCACACCACTGCATGGAGAAAGCGAATGAACTGAGGCCTGTTCCCTCTCTATTGCAAAGAGTGACGGCAGTGAAGTGAAGGTGGAAGAAGGGACTGGAAAGATGCTGGGCCAAGGGGAAATGGCTATTTCAAAAAGGGAGTGGGTCTGAGGGAGGCTACAGAGAAGAGGCAGTTAGAGGAAATGGAGAAGCATCTAATAATGAGACAAGCAGGCACTGGAGATGAGGTGGCATGGAGATGACACTACTGCATTTCTCTGATGCAGGGCCAAAAAGGTAAAGCAAGAGTCTTGAATGACCTGATTTAGGATCATTTCTCTTGTCAGAAATGATCCTAAATCAGGATCCTTCTGCCTCAGCCACCGTGCCCAGCAGTGTCTGGGCTCTTTCTGGCCCTGCGTGAGTGATGCCTGACATGTGTTTTCATTTCCTCATTTTCTCTTTCAGGGAAGCACATGAAAAGTCCTATCTGGTTTTGGCAGAGGGGTGAGCAGGGTGTCAAGACAACGTGCCTTTCGGGGGCAGCAAATGCGAGGAGGCGGCAATGTCCTGGGTGCTGAGGAGTTCACCCTGCCACCCTGGATTAGCCAGATGACAGCGTGGCATGTCCATTCCCAGGAGTAAACCTTGAAGTTCATATGTTCAGTTATATGTTTATCATCTTCATCTTATTTTAGAAGCAGATCTCAAGAAAAATAGACAAAGGTATGAATGTCCTTGTCACTGCCACAGCAGAGTTCTGGTCCAAACTGGCAACCTGGCCACTTAAAACACGAAAGCACATTTAGAAAATGTCTGCTGTACCTATTTGTACATCTGATGCATGCCTAGTGGTTCTAGTGGGTCCAGCATGTGTCAGAGCAAGTGCGTGTGAGCAAACGGATCTGTTCACATGTAGTACATCTGCCTGCAGAAATGCAGAAATCTGGCAAAGCCAACTGCCTTTCCAAGTCCGCCAGACAACAGTAAATCCAGCTGAGCTCTCTGCATTAACAAATTAATTCTTTAGGAAACACTATAATAAATACTTCAAAGAGTTCCTAAGCACAAGCTTCTTTTACTTTGACTCACGTAAGCGATATGATAATTCAGACGAAATCATAAACACATCTACACATATTTGTCTGACTTATTTCTGCTTTATAAATTCTTTGCATGTAAGCAGTGTTCTCTAGCGAGATCAGTAGCCTGAGCCTGCATATGGTTACTCCTCTGAAGCATCAAGCATCTCTCTTTCTAGGACAGCCTGTTTCCTTATTTTCTGACTGTTCTTGCAGTTTAACAGGATCTCCGTGCTAAGAAAGCGCGCCTTTGCCTTCCCATCTCCTCCTCAGCAGCCTGTGTCTGAGAACCCCTTCTGCAGGTTTTCAGCGCTCGCGGTCCAGCACCTGGTTCCTTTGCTCAGCCTCTAGGGAAGCTCACCACCCTGAATCCCTGCAGGGAGATTGAATTCGCCCTCGACACCAGAAAAAGTGACAATCACACATGCCAAATGGAAGTTCAGTCTGGCAGAAGGAGTCAGAAAGAGAGTCCCTGACACCAGACAGAACTAGAAAAGCTGCATATTCTTCTCAAATTGTTGCATCCCCTGAAAGCGAGTCTAGGTTACAACCTACGCAGCCTTTAGAGATTGTTTTTTTAGCTTGAGAGCTCAAGTGCTCGCCTTTCATGAAAACACCTTATATCTTATCTTAATTCTGAGCAGATCACAAAGCAGGTTGTGTCACACAGAGAGATTTCCCAGCACCCAGCGACAAAGTAAACTGCCCAGATTCTTCGTTCCTGATGTTTTTATTATTAACAAGTGAGTTTTATCCATTCAAGTATGGGTGGAAAGGGCAAGGCTCTCACGAAGACCTTTGACGGTGCGTGCCTCGGAGCGATGCTGTTAAAGACGAAAGCAGAGGAGCAAAGGGACTGTAAACCGAGCGGAGACTCCGAAGAGCACCATGATGGAAAACGCAGCTGGGAGAGTGGGAACCTGCCTCGGCCTTTCCTCTGCTTCGTTTAAGCAGCTTTCCGCAGCAAAGCTTGTCCTTGTCTCTCCCGGCGTTGGAAACGAGCATTGGCGACTGCCTAGGAGAGAGCGAGGGATGCGATATGCCGCTTGGGCACCTCCAGCCGCAGAGCCTTGGTGAAGTTACCGAGTTGACCTCTTCAGAGCCACCCCAAGCGGGAGCCCGCAAGCTGCTGCTGCTGCTGGTGATGAGCGAGCTGAGCCAGAAACGGTCTGTCAGACGGCTTTAAGCACAATTACTTCATCAGCTAAGCTAAAACGTTCACACAGACTGCCAGCTTCCCTTGATTTTTAATATTTCATCGGGAAAATTCTTGTTTAGAGGAGTTCATTTGTTGTTGAAACGTCAATATTTTCAAGAGGAGAATATCGACAGAAGGAGGTTTGATTTGGTTTTCATCTGTGCTGCGGGGCGAGGGGGAAGGGTAGAGCAGAAGCATGTTTGCCAGCGAGCTCCAGCCCTACGAGAGGAGGAGGGAGGAGGAGGAGGAGGAGGAGGAGGAGGAGGAGGAGGGAGCGAGCCGGCGGCGGCAGAGGCCGTGCAGGACCGCGAGGACCGACGGCAGCTCTCCTCGGGAGCACGGGAGGAGCGCGCTGGCGACCCGGGGCGTTCCCCAGTGAAGGGAGCCGTGAGCCGTCGGCCCTCTGCCGCGGCGGTGCAATGCCATCCTGCCGGATACGTGGCGACTCCAGGACAAAGAAGCAGCAACGTTGCTACGGCTGAGGACTTTATTCACACCTATTTTCTGAAATTATTCCTAATAGAAAACTTCTCAAGAGAGGAGCAGTCTTCTCCCAGAAACCTGTTTACTTTTCAAACTCCGGTTACCATAGCAACCCGATACAACTATTTAGATGAAATCTTTTTCTCCCACTTTCTCAGCTTAAGCTCTGTAGTAAGACGGTGCAGATCCTGCATCAACACATTTTTTCAGTCAGTGTTTTTGTCTGTTTTTTTTCTATAAACACACACCAAATACAACGTGCGAAACTCAAACACGCTAAGTGGGAAAGCCGAGTTTTGTAGACTCATTCTTTGCTAGCATAAATGGTGAAAACTTCCTGCGAGAACAGCCGCTGTAAAGCGGTGCGGAGTTGCAGATGCGCGCTGCCGCGCGCTTCGCAGCGTTTCACGGACGGAGGAATCCCCAGCAAAGCCGAGCGCCAGCCAAACCCCAAGAGCTGGGCCCAGCGAGGCGCGCAAAGCCGCTCGGTCGCCCGAGCGTACGACCGCAGTGAGGAGCGGGGTGAGAAGAGCCTCTTGGCAAAAGCAGATCCGCCAGCCTGCGCCGTCCGGAGCCTCCGAAACTCACGAAACGGCACCATTTGCACGTTGCGGCAAATCGACGCAGAAAGAGAGAAGGGCGATTACCTGCGCTTCCCGAGCCGCAGGCGGTATCCGGAGCGCACGGATGGCTGGGAGTGCAGCCCTGCGCAGGCAGGAAAGCCGAACCACTACCTGAGACCTTGGTTTGCTCACTGAATTACTCGAACAGGTAATCCGGGAGGCAGAACTGGCCACCGCAGGGCCCGGCCCCGCAGCGTTCCCCCGCACGCCGTCTCTCCCTGGCCGGCAGCTCCGTTTCCCCCTGCAAAGCCCCTTCTCGCCCCGCCGAGCCCTGAGAGCGACCCCCAGCTGCGTTGCCTGAGACTCTGGCCGTGCCCACGGTGCAGGGAGAGGAGTGCGAGCGGCGCTTCGGAATGCTCAGGAAACCTTTCCCGAACACACACACAGAGCTGGAAAGATTGTGAGCTCAGTTCCATAGTTTCCTGTTGGACGAGTTTCAAACAGGGCCAAAGCCTTCCTGATCTCACTTCATTTTATAATGAGTTGCGTGTTTTTTCTGATACTTGGATGGGATTTTTTTTTTCCTTTAATACCAACAACTGACATATTACTAATAAAAGGAAGAGTTCACAGAATAAACTTCAGTGCATTAATTATTGAGGGATATAATCCAAATTTATTTAATGAATTAATAATAAGTCATAAGGGTATTTTAATAATGAAATACTTCTAGTTGTGTTTCAATAATTATGGCAGGCTTTCATAATTACACTACTGCAGTGAAAATAAAATCAAAATCAATTAGGTGGTAGCATTTCTCTCCCAAGAGTGCCCTGTGCAACTGTATCTAGATCAGGTTTAAAAGGCTGCTATGAAAATCAATGTTGGTTTAAACTTCTAGCACATGACTAATACTCTGCTTCACCCCGGAAAGAAATCAAGAGTTCCCCTGTGTATAGCTGCTTCCAGAGATGAGAGGAGTTGCTCTCTTCGGAAGAATTTGGAAGCAGACTCACTCTCTTATATGATTTCTGAAAAAGGCCTTCTCCCAGCTGGCAGCCTTCCCTCACAGCAGCACAGTGTTTAAATGGTTTGATATGCATCTCTGCAGATGCCCAAGCATGTGGGCTCCGGCTTCACACTGGTCACCTCACCTGAATGCTAAATGCTCTCACCCCAGCAAGACTTCCAGCAGCACCAACCCAGGCAGCAAAAATCGTCCCCCTTCACCCTATTCATTCCAAAATAGCATATTTGGAGTTTGTTTAGTTTTGTTTCATTTTATCCCTTCAGTGGTCATGTCTGCCATTTGTTTTTCTGCAAGTAGGAGGGCTAGAAACTTCCTTTACAGGAAATCCTGACGGTTTCTCATAGTCATTGGATTTCAGGAACTAAAGTTGGCAATACTGCAGGGCTAGAGATCTGCTGGGGCCATTGCCTTCTGGCTTTGGCAAGTGTTGGGAGCCCAGGGATCTGGGAGGAGAGAGGCAAAGAGAGACTGTGCAGCTAGTTCCCACGTCATTTTTGTTTGTTTAAAGATAACACTCCTGTGGTATTTATCTGAAAGGGCAGATGAAGTGTTTGCATCTCCCTCCCATCCTGGGGAACCTTTATCCCACCCTACGGCTCAGCTGCTGAACTCTGAAAGCAGCTGGGTTTCTTTAACCTTTTTCATCTTAAGAAAGAGTGTTTGGAACTGGAAAGAGCACCCAATTCAGCTTGTTGAGCAAAGTTGTCATTTCTAGCAGCTGGGATCCTTCCCAAAGCCTGCTGAGCACCACAGCTGGGTCAGAGGGAAAACGCAGTCTTTCAGCTGCTCCAACAGTCCCAGCAGCTGAGCTCCAAGAAGAAACATCCTTGTTTCCTCCCTGCATCTGGCTACCAGGCTTTGCAGGCAGCTGGGATGGATGGTCCCTTAGTTTAGCCAGGTGACCTCAGTATCCTGGTATGGTATCACCCTAACTTTCACCTCTGGGAAGGCCAGCCACGTTTCAAAGCACTGAACACGTCCTGTCCCAGAGAAGCCCAGCTGCCATATAAAGGTTTCAGGTCCAGGATGAAGAGGTCCCTGAGCTCAGCTGACATGCCCAGCTCCAGGATGCGGTAACAGGCGGCGGCAGCACAGCGGCAGCTCCCGGGGCAATGCAGCCACTGCGGGGAGCCAGGAGCGATTCTGTCACAGCAAAAACAAGACGAGTTGAAAAGGTTACCAGGAAAGAACGGGCTGGGCATATGCTGCTTTTTTTTTTTCCGATTTCTAGGTGACTGTGCTCAGGTGAGCCTTCTCCGTTTAACGCAATTTACTTTGTCTTTGCCATGAGATGTGTTGAGCTTCATGGTCCTCTTACTGAAGAACATCCCACTTTGTGTCTGGCTTGGTTCCCTTTATGTCAAACAGGATACAGCTGAAGAGAAAGCTCCCGTCAGCAGCTGCCAGGCCTGCTTACAGTTCTCTTGCGTTTAAACATTCACCTGTTTGACATCTAGCTACTCCCCATCATGGATGTTTGAAGACTACCCCCTTCCCCAGAATAAGTTACAGGTCAGGAGTTTCCAGGCAGTGGTTTCCACAACATGGAGGTCTTAAAAAGAAATAGCCCAGAGGAGACATAATCATAGAGGGCTACCCAAAGAGGAAGGGATAGAATTTTTCAGCATCAAATATTAAGAGCCTTAAAATAGAAAAGGGAAAATTCAAGTAAAACATTAGGGCAAAGTATTCATAAGCAAGAGGTCAGTCGGGCAGTAGAATAATTTAGGGAGATGTCGTCACCAGAGACTTGAGCACAAATGAGATTTGACACTTAGAGAAGCAGGGAAGAGGGGCTCCAGTACTGGTGTGAAAAATGTTTTTGTGCCTCAAGGAAATCTGCAAGCCAGCATGGGAAAATGTTGAATGTTACTGGTTTCCCTTTTGTGTATGACATTTTCTGCACTGTATTAGCATCATTACAAACTGCACTTAGCTCAGAAAAGTTGCAGATACGGCTGAATAAAAATAAGTCACACATTAATATTTGTGTCCTGTGTAATTTAAGGAGAAACCAACGTTATCTGTTACTTAATAGCCACCATGCAATTATGCATTCAGCATGCGAATTCCCATCACATTCAAAACTACAGCAACCTTCTCCAGTGACATCACAGTAACACTGTCTGTGAGCTCTCATATTTTGGATCATAAATGGAATATAATGCACTATACTTTATGAAAGAGATCATTACTGAACAAATACCAAGTAATTCTGTCCTCTAAATTGCAGCACAGGTCACTGTTGTTCTTTAATTATGGTAGCAGTCAGGAACTCCTGTCAGCATGGAGGCTTGATTGTAGTCCTGTGAAAAAATGCGTAAGAAATCAGCCTAAAACAACTTAAAAATGAGGCTTGCTTTACCACAGCTTTTGCAATTATATTCAACATACCAAGACTATTCACAATGAATAACTCGCATATTTTTGCAAGCAAAGAGTGGCTATTTATCCACAAATAGGCTTCAATTTCTGAGTCTATATTTGCTATTTAAAAACAGTCCCTAGGATTATATTCCAGCGCATCAGTTACTGCTCCACCATGTCCTGCTTTGAGTGCCTGTTACTCAAACCATGTAGCCAGTCCCCTAAATTACTTGGTATTTCTTCTAGCTCCTGACCGATGACTAAGTCTCATAAGAAGACCTGATACAAAAACATATCAGATGTAAATACTGTATATCTACACATTCACAAATGCTTGTTCAGTCCATGAACACACCTGTGAGAAGAGCTGTTCAGGTGTGACAGCTCCTGTCCTGAGTCATTCAGCTGCGTTCAGCACCTGTAGTCAGCCCAGAACTCTGGTAAATAATTTTGCACCATTTACAGAGTTCTTTGTTTGCCCAGTCACATGCACAAGCCTGTAAATATTCAGAGGGAACAAAACGCTCATCAATAAACCCTCCCAGCATGGAGAAACCCACAAAAGGAGCAAAGAGCAACAGCGGTCTCACAAAGTTCCCCTCCCCATGGCATGGGCAGGAGGTGGCCCCAGGCCGTCAGGCTCTTCGTGCTGCTTCACAGCCAGTCCTCAAGCCTCCTTCCAGAGGTAGCAACGCCGCATTGCTCCAGCAGGAGCCAGGATGGGCAGTATGGATGCAAAACCTCTGCAAAATGACTTTTTGCTGAAATGTCTGGAGCTGGATTTGATGTCTGCTGTCTGCCACAAGAGAGTCAAACCAAGTTAGTTCTGCTGTGAACACCGCTTTCCAACACATCAGCAAACATGCTGCCAGAAAGAAGGGGCAGGTGCACCTCATGCTTTGGGTGCTCCTTCTGCAGTCACCGCCTCTACCTGGCTCCACCGACCTGAGCCCATTTTTTGAGTTCATGCCATTTAAGAAGCAGGCATGTACTATTAATGGCATGGCACACAGTACTGTAAATCACACAAAGCATTCCCATTTTTATGCTGCCCTGAAGGTACTAGAAAGTATAAGCATCTCTACTGATACCAAAGGAACAGTATGCAAAAGCATAGTTGGTTCCCTCACAGATTTCTGTAGACAGAGACAGTACAGACCCAAGGCAAAACAGAGAAAAGCCTGGACTGAGAGCAGCCCCCAGCACGGGGAAGGAATGCAGAAACCTGGACTGCCACGTGGTGTCTGATAACATACGGTGTGGCGCATGCTGGCTGTATTTGCAGATCTCCCCCGTGCAGGACAATCCAGGGGTAGGAAATTGTATTTTTTCATGGCCATTTCCCCCTTCATCTAGCTCAACTTCTCCATTCTGTCTTGCCACGATTGGTTGTCCTTAAACAGACTGAAGTGCTGTTCAGTAGGTCAATCCATTTCATCAAGTCATTCAGCTTGACCTTTTGCAATGCACAGCAGTGCAATTTATACTGCAAGTTAGAGTGCCACTAAGCATTGCAGTCATCCAATTTCTAGCCGGGAGAAAATGAGGGAGGGTAAGAGCACGCAGCAGATCGTTCTAACCGCTGATTAGCGGTTGGGTCCTTGTTATAGATCCATCGGTGAAGTGCCTTCACTGCCTCACAGCACCATAGAAAAGAAAGAGCAAAAGCACCAGCATTGTATGATCCTACAGTCTCTCCCTTGCTCCCAGGAGATGTGACTTACAGAAGAGGCCCTTACCCTGGAGGTGTTGAGAGTTCTCGAGTCTCTAGCGCACAATGCTGAGACTCCGAATAGGATGTGCTGTTCATGCAGCACAAGCACTGCCGGCCAGGGGAACTCCCACCGCTGGGGGCTCACGCGCAAGGGAAACGCAGGCGCAGCCCTGAGCTTCCTTCATGTCAACGGCCCCGCGCGCCAGCTCCCGCGCTCTTGCCTCACGCGCGCCGGTGGAAACTCAGAGGTGCCGTTCAAACCCAGCTGGTGAAAGACGGGCAGGGGGAGCTCCCTCTCACCGTTTCCTCTAAACGACACATGGGAAGGCACTGCTGTTCTAACAGTTAACTGCTTCTCTGCGTGCGCGTAGTCTTCTCACGGGAAGAAAAAATCCAGTTAGATATAACAGAAAGTCCTTCAGCTAGGGGCAAGTGGGCAGGACTAATGGCCGGACTACACGAACGTGCCACGTGCAGTGCGTAAGGGAAAGGGCAACGCATGCTAGCCTGGGATAAAAGATGCCACTGTGCCACCTGCAAGCAAGCAGCCTCTGCTGGCGATGGGTCCCCCAAAGCCACCAGCTCTGCTCCTCCCTCACCATCACACTGGAAGGGGTCCATGTACAGATAATTGACGCATTTTTAACTTGCGAATGTGACACAAACCTCCCTCAGGAACATCTAATTCACATTTTAAGTAACAAAAGGGCTCAAATCCTTTTCTTGCCTACTTAGTCATGCTGCATTTAGTATAAGCGAGATGAAATGCTAAGCTCAGGGAAGATCAGAGAGAAATTGTATGATTTCCACATTATAGGATAATTCCATGGCTGACTTACCCAAACGTGCGAGATGAGACGCCACACTCAGACAACGTTCACAGTGCAGAGCTGAACTCTGCATCTTGGAGTCAAAGGGGAACGGAACAAGGGGGGGTAACAGGGTGAGGAGGAGAATAACAGATGGGGTCTCAGAGCAGCGAGACACGAATGAGAGAAGTGGAAAGGCACCGAGAGACTAGTATGTGACTTCAACACTATCTGCAGCCCAAAAGGAGCGGTGCTTTACGCAGCACAGAACCGCTCCGCGGGATTCCCAGAGACAAGCGCTCCGGAGGGTCTGGGAGGGAGACGCTTGCTGGGGCTCGGATAAACCACCCTCTGAAGCCAGCTCTCATATACTAAGTGCCTTCGTTAGCCTCGGTGCTGCAAGACCCTGACAGCTCACCTCCCGTGTGCACACAAGCTCCACGCGCCCCACGGCCGGGGCGCTCACGGAGGGCTCTCCCCTCCAGAGCATCGCGCACAGGCCGCGGAGGCAGGGGCAGGCACAGTAACACAGTGCAGCTGCCAGCTGCAGTCCCCTGGCAACCATCTATTTGCATATTTTGTCCTTTATTTTTAAAATGTGTCCAGCTCTCCACACAAAGGCAGGTGCTGGGGAAGCCCCCGTCCACATCCTCCTAGCTTGCCCACCACTCGAGGTGCTTCCCTGCTCTACGAGGCCTCGGCACTGCTATTCCTTCCCATCCCTTTCAATTTCTTTTTTTAATCAAACTGAGTTTTATCTTGAAACAGAGCATCCTTCCAAAACAGAAGGCTCAAATACTTCATTTTGACAAAGTTGAAACCAAGCTTTTATTTTTCCAAAAATATCCCTTTCACTTTTTATTGTGTCCCACTAGTCACCAGACCAAATCCAAATTAACAAATATTGTCACTCATCCCAGAACTATATTTTTTGGAAAGCAAATTATTTGTTAAAAAAATATCACCCCGCTCTTGCCAGTCAGTCACACGCACACCAGGGAAGGAGCGGGAGCCTTTCCCAGATCTGAGCCCTTCGCATCTGGCGTCCAACCTCCCCTTTGCTCGCCACCCGCTCAGAGCGTGCTCCTGCCCCTTCTCCCGGGCACGGACAGCCCCAGGAATCTCCCGCTGCCATTCCTGCTTCTCACGCAGCACCACCTGTTGCTGCCGAAGTCATTGCTATTTATTATCTTATCGCTCTGTAATTAGTGGCAAGTAAACATTACAGCTGTGTCTCCAGTGGCTTCCAGATGCTGTCATCTCTTCGCGAGGGCTCCCGCAGCACTCACCTGGCCGACCCGCGCCCCCAGACCGTGGCTCGCCATGCTGAGCCCGGCGGCCAGCCCGGCCTCCACAGGATGCCCTTCTCCCCGAAAGGACACCAGAAGGATCTGGCTATAACGGCCAGAGAGCACGGTGAGGGCCCTTGCCAGCGGCCAGGCCGCATCCCATGGCGAAGGGGCTCCTGTGGATTCCCAGCCAAACCAGCGATGTCCGTGTGACCGGCTATCAGCCCCCTAGACCCGCTGCATGAGAGGCACTCATAGCTACTTATCTTGCAGCCCAGCGCAATTTAATTATCAGCTTGGAAGCTATCCAGCAAAGCATAAAAAGTCGACCCATTCCAGTTGTTTAGGTATATCATTGCCCTGCTAATTGAGTTTGATGGGAATTTCAAGAGGATTTTACAATATTTTCCTTAAGTGCTGTTATGTTTAACTCTTTCCTCATTTTGTATGTTGCTGATGACAAAGAAGGGGCAGAAGAGAGATCTCCCTCCATTCTCGGATGCGGAATAGCAGATACGTTTCAGAGAGCTGACTCAAAGGCTTGGCTCCGGCCGCTCCGGGCGGCAGCTCAGGAACACGGGGCAGCAAGCGGAGCGGGAGCACCGCGAGGCCCAAGAGCCACGTGCTCTGGGGGCGCAGCGACCTGCCTAGCACACCCAGCCCACTCACAGCATGCATCTGCCCAGGTTTCCACCTCCTCTTTCGTGCTCTTTCCTCTACTAGTCTCTCCCCGTCCTGCACTTTCACTGCAGTACCCAGGCGCTGGGCAGTCACTCTTGCATTATCCAGCCCGTGCCTCTCTCACTGGGAGCTGACTCCTGTTTAAAGAGCATCACTCTGGGCATCAGCCTTCTGCTTATTTCCTCGTACGCGCTGAGCTACAGTAACAACCCCCCATTTGTTTCTGCTGTAGAGCAGGCTATGCAAGAGGATTTTCCATTAGTAACAGATACTGAGACCAGCCGAAGTAATGCAACAGGGCAAGAAGACACGAGGCATTCATAACCAAGCAATTCATAGTCAAACAATGCTTTTCTAACTCGCCCCAAATCACTTCACCTCAAGGAAAAATTCACCCTGCTATGATATTCAGATCAGTTCTGAAAGCCTGAGAGCCCAGCTGTAACCAGAGCGTCCAGATCCTTATCTCAGCAAACCAGAAACTGTGGGAAGCAGCAGTATAAAGGGTGCTTTGTGCGGGTGGCACCGTTCCCATGCAGCTTCTACGCAGCCACAGATGCTGACTCACAGCACCTGCACCCTCAGGAGATCGGAGCTCCAGCTCTTGGAACAAGCAGCAAACCGTACAGCCTCCTAGCTGGGGGGCACGCATGGGGAGAGTCCCCATGGGGAAAGGGGTGGGTATTTTCTCTAAATAGAAAGATTAACAAATCGTCTATGTTTAAACTCTTAAGGCGTGATAAGGCTGAGAAAACAAGCAGAAAACTTGCATTTGTGTGATATACCTTTGGGGGCTACCCAGCCTACAATATGTATTGTTTGGGAGTCATCTTTTTTTGACTGAAGAGGCTTTCATTAGCCAAAAGGCTTTGCAGTGAGTGATGTGCAAATAAGGCTAATGGGACCAAACAAGATCCATTTCTGCTTGTAAAGCCTGCAAAAAGCCCCATTGGCCAGTTCCAGTTCTTGCACATGCTCTGGCCCCAGGCAGTACAGGAATAGCATTGCTGCATCTCAGCAAACTTCTGACACTCTCCAGTAGTTATCTCTGCAGGGACCTTCCAACAGCCAGGCAGCATACTCTAAGCTCTGCCTGCTTTGGCACTTTTCAGTAAAACCAAAGCTATCCAGGAATGCCTAATCTTTCTGCTCTCACCCGTGACTGACTAACACTGCTTTTCATCCCTTTCTTCAGCTGCAGCGTGAGTCTATACTCAGGCCCGTACATTTGTTGCCCAGCTATACCTTCAACAGTTCGACACGATACTGCTGCAGACAGGCAAAGCTGGTGTGGATGGAGAAGGGAGCTCACGTAACTAATACTCCGAGTCACACAGCTGAATGTTAGGTAATGCCCCACTGACATAACCCTAAGAACAAAAACATGGAGGTTTTCAAAACCTCCAGCCTTAGCTCCAGCATACAGGTGCACAGAGCTGCCTCCTGTTCCTGCCTGCGGAGTCTGATCCGTGCTGGTGATGGGAAGCTGGAAGCCTCACAATCAGCCATGATTTCATCCCCATCCTCACAAGCTCTGGGAATTGCCTGGTCTCACTACAACTGCCCCAAGCTCTGCTGTCCCCTTGCTTTCTGGGGATGCAACTCTGTCACCAGCGTTAAGGTATTATTCCATTTCATTGGTGGAAAGCTGTCCAAAGCTCGGTCACCTGAGAACTTCTCCAGATGCCCATTTCATGCCAGTACTACTGGCAAAGCATTTCTGGTCAGGAATCAGTGCATAGGATGTGATAGGTCATTCTAGTATCACACGCAGTGTCATTACCAATATGTGTGACAGCAAAAACAGCCTTCCCTTTTCCGCACACCAGCTGAGCCCCTGAAAGGAGAGGGAGGGAAAGGGATCCACTGAGATCTCCACGAGCAGAAAGCATGACGGAGGAGCTGCCTTATCTTACAGGCTGCTGCTCAGAGAAACACGGTCTTTCCTTCAAGGCAGGTCCCTGCTCTCCACTCCCTAGGAGCACAGTTTTGCATGGCTCTTGAGCTGTATCCCATTACTACCTCCTTTGGAGGCTCAGCTATAAATCAGACAGCTCCCTGCAAATTCGTGCAGCAACAGAACAGAAAGGAAGTTTAAAAAAAATGCCAAGTCACTTGTGGCTGTGGGGTTTTCTCTGTGCTCCTCAGTGAAGCAAGAGCTGACACAAAGCTGCTCAGCCTGTGTCACTGTGCACATGTTTTGGGATGAAGCCAGATTGGGAGTAAGCAGCTGTAGCAACCAACCTGAATTTGGCCTTTTATGATCAGTCCATCCTTCAGATTTTTTTTTTTCAGCCCAGTATGATGCAGTTCTCAATCTCCTCAGCAATCAGTTATTGATTTTTGATTTGCATTGCTTATTTACTGTGTCAGGACACATCATTCCAGCATGCAAGGTGTCCGCAGCGACAGCCCTCTACCTCTCTCGTACAAAAGCAGCAGGAACATCTCTTTACCTGGGGCAGCCGCTTGTCTAGCAACACTCCCAGTCACTTCACTGCTAGGCCCAGGAACAGCGCCACTGTGACGATATTTGCCGTGACATCTGTTCTCCATCCACACCAACTCCCAAACGCAGGAGGAAGAGGCACTTTTCTTTTCACATCAGGAGCAATTGCAGAGGCACACATAATCCTCGCTGGCACCAGATTCTCCATTTCTTGTTTGAATGATGCTGCCACAAACATTTATTGTCACAAAAGAGGTTATTCAAACACAAGCAATTAGGCAACTATATTAGCATATTTTTCATTGTAATATTACAACAAAGGGTATATTCCTCCCAGTGAATGTATTTATAGGCTTTCGGAGCTAATATTTGTTTAAATGATTAATATGTTTTTCAAATACATGTGACAAGTGTGGCAGAAATATTTTTATCTCTGCAAACAATGTTCTGAAAGGCGAGAGCTCATGAGTCTCCAGGAGGGCTGTTTTCCAGGTTCAACAGAGTTTTTCAAGACATACAAATAAAATTTTTATCATAATGAATTCCAAGAGAAGGGCTTTCCAAGAGGAATGTTTAGAGCTAGACTGAGGCTGCAAGACCTCCACACTAATCTTGATGTATTCTTGTATAACACATTTCCAAATAGCCTCTGGCTAATCTGTGAGGTGAGATTGCTGTCTTCAGTCAAAGTGCATGCAATGCTTTCACATTGATAAGAAAATTCCAATACATTGATAATTAATAAGCAAGGCTCAGGACAGTCCTCCATGTCACAATTTTTTTACTAACACTTTATGTTTATTGAACACCCTTCATACTAAGGGACATAAGATATTAATTGAAATGCTAGTTGTGTGGTTTGCAGTAGTAATCTTTCCCCATACAGTTCCTCTCACTGTTCATTATTCTAAATAGGCACACCCCTAAAAGCTGAGTGATCTGTAAATTCCCTCTCTCTGCCTTTGCTTTTAAAATAAGAATAAGATGCAAATTCAAAACGCTTAAATTTGGCATGTTTGAAATTGAAAAGTTACTACTAGAGGAAACGGAACCGGGGGGCTATGGCATTGAGTGCTGAACCCCTCTACAAACCTGGAGCAGAAATCAGTGATGGATCAGTGACCATCCAGCTGCCTTGCCTAGATGGGATGAACCGATTATCTCTGACTGGACTGGCCTTTCACATCTGATATTTTTCCCCCTAATTAGTTTATATTAAAATTTGTCAGATGCTGCTCCCTGGGGGTAGGAGGGAAGGGGTGGAGCTCGAGCAGGGGGTCATTCTGAAATGCTGCTGTTTATCTTATACCCCTTACAAATGTTTGAAAAAGTTATGAATAAGCCTCTTAATCCCAGCTGGTCCCACGAGCCAGCTCTCTGACAGTGCTGTTTATTGACTCGCATGTCTGCCATATTACCTAGCGTCCCGGTTCTCAGAAGCACACTGTTTTCTGGGACAGGCTGGCTGTAACATACCCGGACGGCAGCCTCTTGTACCTGCAGTGTCTTTCCAAACATTAAAAGCCTCATTCTTTTCCACTGACAAGCCCCGTGTCTTCAGCAGCTTTCAAGAGCTGGAAGAATAAAGCTGACATTAACAGAAGAGAATAATATGTCTGTGATCAATACTGCAAGTGAAATCTCAGCCTGTGATTTTTCTGCCAGTTCTAGTCATTTTACTCCTTTCCTTTTAAATGACAACTGAGATGTTATTTACATTCTACTCAGCTGTATAAGGAAGTGGAGTCTAAAGAGGAATATATTAACACCACCTGTGGAACCAAAATAGTAATCATCTGCAGAGGAAGCTTGGGTTTTGGACTTGAATCTGAAGTCTCTATTAGGAACTGTGAACGTAAGTTCTGCCTAGGTTTCGGCACTGGGTCCCATGTTAATGGAATAAACCCTCTGTAATTGGAAGGGAGCAGTGTCCAGGGAAGTTTTTCTGTCATAATCCCCGGCTGGCTCCTGCAGCCGGAGTGCCAGACATGCACAGCTGTGCTCTTCTCCCAGGTTGCTCACTGGAGATAACACAGTCTGTGACCTACTAAAACCCAACCATGTCATAGACATTTTCTCTGCTTTGATTCATAGTTTTAACCCACAGGGCTTAAACTTAGACCCTGAACAAGGAGCTCTGCTGGGAACTGCTGCGCTCTAGGGCTGAAAGCAGCAGAAAGATTCATTAGTACAGTTTCCAGAGATTCCTCAGACTTTTTCAATAACTTGGAACAAAAGGACTTAATCAGTGTTCGGGATGTTGAAAAGAGCAAATGAAAGCTCTGCCTATGCAAGGATAAATGTAGGATAAAGTATACAGAGAAGCTCTGGTACAGACTCATGTTCCAGGCTTCGGAAAAACCCATTACGTGATCTAAAGCGACCACCCTTTTTCTTCTGCACAGGTCTTTCAAGACGCCGTTGTGCGTGATGTGCTGCAAAGGGACATTTGGACACGTTGTCTTTCCAAGCAATTATTTTTCATGAAAGACAATATAATTGCCATTACTGTTTTCACTTTGCATCCATCTATCTAATGCTAAGTCCAATATGATTTAAGATCAACTGGCACATTTCACTCTGACCTGGCAGTGATTAAACTCTGAAGCAATACAAACACTGTTGGAAGAGCACAGCTACAACAGAGCTCTGTTTAAGGGAATCGTTGTGGCGAATCTCTGGGGCTCAGTCCATACGGTCAAACTGTTAGTGAAATTAAAAACTATATGATGTCAGTCAGCAGTCATTACAGGACTAAGACCTCACCACAGGGTCATGATATATCCCAATGGCAGGTGTCAAAGCGCTTGGTCATTGTCTCTTTCCTGGGCTATGCAGCACCATTACTGCCAAGAACGTACTCACTTTCTCCTAGCTGGAAGACCGGAGAAATCCAGGCTCTGAGCTAGGTTCACACATCCATGCATATTTTCAGAACCTTTTATTACAAGTCCTACTGGGGAAATCGAAAGGATATTTGTGCTCTGGGTCAGAAAATAAATAGGAAGTGAAAAAGGAGGCCTCTAGCGCTCTGCAAGCTGTGCTTTGCACACATCAGTGCCTGGAAGTCCCGGGGTGCAGCAATTCCAAGCCTTTGGCAAGACACGGTGGGTGCAGAGGTGCTCCCTGCCGGAGGAAGCGCTGCCTGCACTCATCTCTGGGCTGGGCTCACACCTTATCAGAACGACACACAGTAGGACCGAGATAAGTGTTTCCTGCAAGCAAGAAGGATGCAGATAAACCCAACCTGCACCATGAACGATTGGTAAAAATGCCTGGGCAGCACTAACAGGGCATGAAGAGGAATGAGTGGAGGGGATGTGACAGTCCATGTTAAGGGGCTACATGGGAGAAAACTCAAGTTCAAGCCAGCCTCTCCTGAGAGCCTGGGCAGAGCCAGTGAGTCAGCCCACTTCTGGTCTTTCATCCCTTGGATTGTCCTGGCCCCAGCAGCTCCTTGATCTCTGCCCTAAGGGCTGATTCAAAACTTTGCAGCGTTCCCGGCACCAGGGGCACTGCTCCATCCTCCCCAGGGGACGGCTCCGTGTAGTCCCAGCCAGGCAGCAGGCAATAGCGTTATTTCTGTTATTTAGAAGCAGCAAGAGCGCAAAGGGCATTGCAGCCAGGATCCTTCTCCCCCGGGAAACATCACAACGTCCTCTGAGGCCATTCTCAGGCTCAGAAATCATCTCCAACAGCGGGGCAGGTCCTAGCATTTCTGGCAGAACTGTTTAGCCAGCTCTAAGGAAGAGGAACCTCTTGCAAAGCAGCAAGGTGAGATGTCAGCGCTGAAGGGTGTTTCCTGCCTTTACGGGAGCCCACCTTCGGCTCCCTCACCTCTCTGTGACTTATCGGTTTGAACTCCCAGTCCTACGGAACTCTCCTTGTAAAGAATAACTATAAACTTGGATAAAATCCTTACAACAACTGACACCTTGCAGCCATGCTGAAAATGTGGTTTTCCACCATTTCTGCTATCTGCAGCAAGAGTAAGCTCACAGATAAATTCATGACCCTGGATTCTTTTGAAAATTCTCTAAATAAAGACTTAAAAATGCATGGCTTTGCTCAAGATCACCCTGTTTGTGTTGGTATGAAGCCAAAATCCATGAAAAATAGCACACATGCCAAAAAAAATCAATTTTATATAATAAATACAGATCATTTGGATGTGTTTCTTGCCAAAAACAATGCAAACATATACATCCTTCATGATTCTTATCAGAGCACAGCTGAATCTTTAATAAACTCTACAGTCAAGCTACTAAAAGGCAAGAATATGCTGTTTAACTACCACTGATAAATGGTTAAAGTTTCTTCATTTCCATCCGCTACAATTACTATTAACAGTAAAAATTGTGAAATTCAGGTTATTACAAAAATTAATAAACCAAATATCAAAGATTCATCCTAAGTACACACCTATTTTTTATGAAGAAAGATAGGATCTGGTAGCAAAATACATATATATATATATATATATATATATATATTTGGCAGCACTAAAATTGCTTTACGTTGCTGCAAAAACATTTACCGAGGAGTAGCTAGACTGAGTTCTCCATTCCCAACAACCTTGTGCATTTAAGATACGCAAGCGTTTCAGGGCCTCTGCAGCATGCTACACAGTTTCCTGGAACACGAACACGTTGCCGCAAATAGTTTAAATTCTCTATTACAGCCTAGGTAGAATAAATAAAATATTCCATCTGCCTAATGTGACATGCAGATCAGACCCCTGTGGGTAATACTGGAGTTTGCAAAGGTGCATACGGGATGCTACAGCAAATTTAATAAATGTAAAGAAGGTTGTTTTATTTTTTAAAATAACCTTCATGTTATCCATGCTATAAATTATGTAGGAAGATACTATTGAAAATGTGGCATACATGCTCACACACATACACAGGGGAGAGCCAACATAACCCTACAGCATTGTACCAAGCACTGCAGAAGATTCTTCTGTTCGTAGTAGCTCGGATTTGACTGCAGTAGAAACAAGAACGGTGATTCAGAAACCCATCTCTGCAAGGACTTCGTTTTGCCCCATCTGCCCACATTCTGCTAGGCTCTGCAAAGTGCCCACTTTATTTAAGGTATGAAACACATTGTTTCATCTCATGACTGGCATTTGTAGACCGTTGCAGGGACACAGTCTCAGAGGACTGCATAGATATTCGCTAAGGCCTGTCTATTATTTGAGCAGTTCCTATTTATAGCTCTTGCTCAGTAAAACATCCCCTGGGCTTTTGCTCACATTGAATGTTTGCTGTGTGCCTCTACGAGAGCACCTACCGCTCCCCTCTTCTGGGGAAGCCATGTGAGTTTGATCTCAGACTGTTCCACATTATTGTTGTTTCTTTACATTAGGACTGAAACCGCCACTAAATTCTTCAACGACCACTGCTGGAATCGCACCAGGAGTATTGCAAGTGCAAAACCTAACGCTGGTACAAACAAACACAATTCAAGGATTACCTGCATGCATAAGAGTATTCTCTGTGCTAGGAATTACAAGTTTCATAAACACATACACCAAATCTAATGTCCATTTGGAAATAGAGATTTCTCCGCTCTTTTTAAAATGTCCGAAAAACAATCTCTAATACTGAACAAAAACTTCTCTTCAGTGAATCTACTGTAGGCCTTTTCCTGCTTTATAAGGAGGAGGGGAAGGTACAGTGTATAATTTCAGTTCATCCACAGAAACTCAGATAAAATACAAACATGTAACTATATTAAGCAACACCTTTTGAATGTGCTTACAGAAAGCAATCTCTGGTGTGGTTCAAGTCTGACAGTGCACACATTCAGAAGAGACCATATTCCTTTCTGAAACGCCTGAGCTCACTGCTGAATACTCTGTATCAGGAAAGTGGGTTTCTCCTCATTATTTCCATTAGGCAATAATCAAAGAAAGAAGCAGTAACAAAAACTATGGAGCTTATCCCAGTCAGCGCCCGTGTCAAAGAGCTGACTGTTTTGTGGTTCTCCCGTTGCAGGGCTTATAGAGAGGTTTCCCTAGTGATGTAAATTGGAGATACCCAGGGGAACAGAGTTTGAACCAACACAACTTCTTCCGTTTCCAGATTTTCACAAACCTGTGCTTACTGCAGCATCTCTTCTCCTGATTCCTCATCTGAAAAGCTGGATATGTTAAAAAAGGGCCTGCCTCGAAATCCTTTTAATTTGCCTGCACAGGAGCTGCAGGAAGGTTCAAGCACTGGGGATAAAATCTGACCTGAATGGGGTTGGGAGTTCATTTTCCCTGTCTTCCCCATACCCCATAACTCCCTGCTGGAGGAACATGCACAAAGGACTGGGACACCTCAGGTTCCAATTTTCTCCAGCATTCTGAAAAGAAAGTATCATCAGGATTATTTTTCTAGAGCTGAAAACACTGTACTGAGAAATTATTTCCTCTTAAATTTGGAAAAGTAAATGGCCTTTATATATTATTGCAAGGTAGATGGAGAATAGGTGAAGTCATATAGCAAATTTGAGTTCTTGAGGCCTGTTTCCACCATGCGATCCAGAAGAGGAGCTGATCCAGACCCAAGGTGTTTTATATCCACACACAACAACTTCAGCTCCCCTCCACCTGTGCTTTATGACCTCCCTTTTCATTCCCCCTTCTACATCCCCCGAGCATCTCCACAACACTCTCATTTGCCTCCGATGCTCCACACCTCTTGCTTTACCCATTTCTGTCAGTCCCCCACAGACCACTTCCCACCAGCTCCTGCCTGCTGGGCTAGGCCAGAGGCAAGAGGCAGGCAGCAGGTCCCAGGGCCGGGTGTGGACGGACCACCGGTGAGCACGCAGCTGCAGGCGATCGGCCGGAGGGAAGAGTGGGAGCAGCTGAGCTTGTGCTACAGCCTTCGCTCACCAGAGGTGCTAACAGAGCCTGCCTCCCTCCTGCTGCCTCGGTACTGACTTTCACAAAACTCATGCAACTCAATATTTTTGAGACCTGCGATCCCATCAGATTTGGCTGGAGCTGGTCAAGCTCAACAGGTTTGGAAGCAGAGGTGTGCAGACAGACGCATGGACAACTCAAGCCTGTAAGCCTTGTCTCTTTAGGAAAGAAGTCTAAAAGAAAAGAAAAGATTTGACTGGATCAAATGAAACAGAGGCTATCAGCTAGCTCCTTAAATGCCACCTTTTTTCCTTTCTGCTTGGCTTGCCTCAAAAAACATATTTAAAGTTATATTTATTCCTCTCTCTTCATTATTCCTCTCTGTATCCTTGCTGGGCTCTTTGCTCATACAACACATACACACACTAAAAGGCAAATGAAAGTGAGATGATGCCCTTTATCACAAACAGACCCAGAAGTAGAGCCAGTTTCTCAAACAACTTCTGTAGTCATCTCTTAAGCCAGAAAATCTCTCACACGCCCACAGCTCCCCACTCCTGGAGACAGAGCTGCCTTGCTCTCTCTGCGTGCATGGCTCTAGCCAGCGCTTTGCTGTCACACCCCTGTCTCTGCATGTTGTCCCCCTCCCCACCTACACTGCTGACCGCTGGATAACTAGTTCTGTGCAAGCTGAGCTGAAAAAGCTGTCTGAGCACAGCAGTCAGGGTCTTTTTCTTCTTTTTTTAAGGCATCACTAATAGTTGGAGAGGCTGCATCTCACAGCAAAGTTTGCAAGAACTATAAGAGAGCATGTAACTGCTGGTGGTGGTGCCTAATGAAGTGTGTTTGAAATATTGAAGTATATGATAAACGATTATGTAAATTAAATTCATTGATAGCTCTGCTATGAAATCGCTCTGGTAGCAGAATAGTAGATAAACATGGAGCTTAGAAGGTGTCATTTATTCATCCTTAAAATGGTTCCAAGTTTCTAGTGATTCATTATCATTCAGCAGAAAACAAAGAGAACATTAGTTTCACAACTAAACTCGAAAGAAAGGCTCTTGGATTCTGCAAACATCCGTGCCATGCTGAGGTTTTCAGATGCTTTGACTCTTTCCAAACCAGGTCTTTTTCTTGTTCTTTGCAGGTCACACATTTTCCAACAACAGCCAAAAACTTCATTCTAGGGCTAACAGAGCCCAGGAGGGACTAGAGAAGTATGTGTGAGAAGAGGGTAAAAGCATGAGTCCAAAGGTTCCTGTCGCTGCCTGTTGATGTTTGCTTCTTGGCTACCAGCATAGTAAACACTTAACCATGGAAATGGCATTTGCTGTGATCTCTCCACAGTCACTCTGTGCTTCACAGTACAGCTTCTCCCAGGCATAATCTGCACAGAGTGAATGCTAGTCAGCTTTTTGCTTCCGGTGCAGACACAGGAAGGAACCTCCAGGAAGTCTGCAGATGTGCATATTACAACTAAAAATCAATGCATTATTGGGTCTATTTTCCAATAAATGTAAGTATGTTTACTTTATTCAGCCTCTTAAAAGTTGGATTTTTTTTAATGTTTTAACTAAGAAAGACTGACACATTCAAACAGAAACTTACTTTGCATCACAGTCAGTTGGGTTTCCTAAACAAAAGGCCAGATGCCACTGCCTGGACACCCCGCTGACACCTTCAGGCCTGCTGCCGCCAACCCACCTTGGTGCACAGGCACACCTGAACAGAGAGCTACACCGAGGCCAGCGGCCAAGGGTATGAGCTTTTTGTTGATTGGGCCAGCATTTTCTATTGTGATGACGTTAGTTAATACATTTATCTTATCTACCATTATTTGAATCTTTTCAAAGAATTAAAGGTAAAGATGTTCCCATTGTACAGCAGCTGCTTGGGGGCTTTAGACATTGTTAGGTGAGAGCAGTTCAGAGAATACCGGGCTCCAGAGATCATAAATATGCTATCCATTCAGTCACAGTAGATCAGTAACTAGCTCACTTTCTTTTTGTCTCCATGAATCTACAGTGTTAAAGATCATCTTGGTGATTTCCAGCTTTCTAATTATAACATGGCTTTGCCTGGTAAAGGAGTTGCCCAGTGTGAACAGGAGTGATCACTTTGGGAATCACATATGGTCACCTTCATATGGAATCAGGTCAGAGCCGTGTTAAACTGCACTTGTCTGCATTCCACTGAGAGGCCTGAGAATTCAGGTGTTTGCAATCCAAGTGCTCCTGAGACCAAGCGAGCAGCTTTCATACTGACGCCTGGATCTCACGCATGTGCAGGTAGCAACCTCCTGGTGACTCTTAGGGTCCCTGGCACACCCTCATTTCCTGGGACAACATGTAAAAAGTAAAAATCATATCTGATATCAGGAAGAGCAACAAATGCAAACTGGCAATACAGATATTGTCAGTAATGGGTCTATGGAAATGAACAGGAGGGCACAGCACAGTGTCCTTGTGGAGAAGAATCTGGGATAAGCAAGCAGGGCATAAGCACAACAGTTCTGCCAGCGCTCCCGTAAGCCCAGCGCTGGTGGGCGCTTTGCTCCTTGGCAGCATGTCCGCAGTGAGAGCCGAGGCAGAGCCCTCGTAGCGAGCTGCCGGCCAGTGCAGCGCAGGGCGCGAGCGCGGCTGGTGTGAGGGGTTAATGTTCCCGCGACCGGCCAGCCAAGCATGCTGGGAAGGAGACAACCCACTGTTCTGAAACTAATTTTACAGCTTAACTCCTATCAAATATCCTGGGCCCCCCTCAAAAACCCTCTTTGAGAGGAGTGCTCCTAACCCGTTGGAAAACCCGTGGAGTGTTTTGATTGGCAAGGTTTCTGCCAGACGGTGGGAGTTATAAATAAACATCTCAGCAGGACCTGGAAAAGTCCAGCTCATTTTGCCAGGCCTGAGACTGCGTGAGTGCCGCTCTCTGGGGTCGGTCCCTCACTGGAGCCCCTCCATTACATTACATAAGCCCCAAACAGGACATTACTGCATGTGTGTGAACAACTCGTGTTACAGAAACAGCAACTCCTATTCACAGGGCAAATTGCTGCAGCTCTCAAAAGGCCCCTTTTCTCCCAGCCTTTCAATCTGAAAAGCTGAGGGCCAAGGAACTGTAATTTGCATCACCAGATACAAAATACTACATATAGTGTTGCACTCATTGCTCCTCACTGAAAGCTCACGCTGCAGGATGGCGACCAAGGGGTGTCCTGACTCCCCACCGCAGCCAGGACCGCGCACCGCATCAGCATGTGCGAACAGCCCCCCTGCTCCAAGCTGCAGCACCCTGATTAGCGAGCCAGCCCCTCCACTGGGCACAACCCCAGGACTGCGTGTCCTGGCCAGCCCCATGCGGCGGCACCCCTCCGCCTGGCCGCGCAGCTCCGCGGGGCTGCCAGCCTCCAAGCCAACGGCTGGGAGCGGAGAGCTCCCCGGGACTGCTCCCCGCATTCGGCATGGGGACGAGCGGCTGGATTTACGAGGCGAACGCTCCTGCATGGCCGCTGGGCACAGGTCTCTAGTGAGGCACTGGGACTCCGTCTGGTGCTGCACCCGGGCTCGGCCCTTCCCAGAGACATGTCCTCCATACCAGTGCTGTGACTGGCACGGCCTGAGAGCGGCCCTGCCTGGAGAGGGGATGTGGGGAGCATCCCGGGGTCTCCCTTTGTGCCCAGCCTGATGGGGATGGCTGGCTGGTGCCCCAGACACAGCGAGCTGCCGGCCTGGCCAGCAGCGCCCTGCTCCCACACCTTCCTCGTGCCACCCCGCTGCCCACGGTGCAGCCCCCAGGGGTGCCCAGCACCGTGGGGTGTTCAGCCCCTATGGAGGCTCCAGCACCCTTGGGGTGTCCGGTGCCATGGGGTGTCCAGCCCCCAGGCCATGCCGTCCGCGGGCCTCCCCGCCGGCCTGCCCTGCGGCGCACACCCTCTTCCACCCCCTGCAGCGCCTGTGGTGAGCACGCAGCACCTTTCCAAAGGGCAACTGTTTGTCTTTCATTAGAGAGGCACGTGGCTTTTATTACAAACGACTCTATTTTTCAAACAAAAATATGCTTTTGTTGCATTTCTCAGAAAACCTGGAACGCTTGGGTTGTCCTTTCAGAGTGAAAGGTGAGACAGCAGGAATGCTTCCAGCACGTTTACCCCTTCGTTCCTAAACAAGGAGAGTCAAGGCGAAATGAAGGTGAAAAGATGAAAGGTGCTGGCCGCGGCACCCACAGCCTGCTGCGGCCCTGGCACAGCAGAGGGCGCCCTTGCCGGGCTCCCCTCAGGCCCCCAGCCAATCCCCTGCTGCCATCTGTCTCTGCTAGCCAATCCCCTGCTGCCATCCGTCTCTGCTCTGACCAATCCCATGTAAGGACATGTCTCCCCAGCCAATCCCGTGCTGCCACCACAGGTGAGGGGGTGCAGCCGCGGTGCAGGGAGGCCGCAGGGTCCCAGTGCTGCCAGCTCCCGCCTGTGCCCCGCGGGCACTGGCGATCCGGGCGCTCCGAGGCAGGCGGCAGGCGTGCGCGGGTCACGCAGGTACAAGCTGCTGTCAGCGAAGGGGCTGGTCCAAGCACCTGGGAGGGCTCATCTGAAAATTAGCAACACGCCAGGTCAAGTCTCCACTCAGAAGTTTGCGAAAGCTGAACCTTAAGAAACACCCCACGGAGATTCCCTGTTACGTGTCTGTGCAGGAACCAAAGGAAACCCGAGGACTGAAGAGAGCATGGCCATGTTTTAATGAGAGCCCGAGTGAAGCAGCCAGCTCTGCAGCGTCCTGGAGGCTTGTCCTTCCCTTGTCCCCCTCTCCAGGGGTCAGCACGGGTGTAAAACACACACCTGCACGAGGACCGCCAGGGTTGTCCCTCCCCATCATGGCCAGGGAACCCAGGGTTTGGTCCTGTGCAGCCTGCTTTGGCATGGGGGTTGTTCCTGTGACGCACGGTGATTGCACAGCAGCACAACTTACCTCCGACCCTTTGCTGGCTTCCCTGTCCCCAGAGCCCTAGCGTGCCCAGCCGTGTGCAGCCTCGCGCAGCCCCGCTGAGCCCCCAGAGAGCAGCGCGCTGCTCCGGCCACCTCCCTCGGCCCGCGCTGCCCCGTCGCGTCCCTCCCATGCCGGGTGTCCGCTGCCGTGAGCCAGTGCTCTGCTGATGTATGATGTAAGCAGCGCTGGTCTGGTGATCTATTGCAGTCATACTTCACCAAAACGCTGTTGCTCTAGTGATGTGTTATTGCAATACATCACTGGCGTGACGGGCGGCAGGACCAAGAATCCGGCAGGTGCCCTTCATCAGGGCATTTAATTCTCCAGCTCTCAACTTTTCTCCTTTCCCCGGAAAATAAAGGCCTTGTTTACAGAGTGTGGGCTGGGAGTTTCCCAAGTCACTCCATCAAAGTGCAAGGAAGCAGTAGCAGGCAAGTTTTATAGGAACAGCGCAAGCTCCTCTGCATGATGAGTAGATCAGATTGTCTCTCTGGCTTTGGCCTCTCCCCACATTTTAAAAGTCACCATTGGTTTATTGATCTTACTTTATCTTCCCTTCCACAGGAGGGGAAGGCATGCCTGAAAGAGGCAGTTTCTCCCGTATCTACAGCTGTTCCCATGTTGCACCATCTTGCACTGCATTCCACGCGCAAGCAGGAGTTGTGCGTACCGGATCTGCAGTGCGTAGCCAGCCCTGCGCTGGCTGCAGCGGGTCAGCGTGTACGCTAATGCCACTTCAGCATCCACAGCGTTGTGCTAAAGCTCTTCTCCCATCCACTTATAACTGGGCAGATAATTTCCAAGCCCCCTGCAAAGCAAAGTCTAGTGATAACTTTGTTCATTTACACAAATTGAGCTAATCTTGCAATCACCTGCTACAGCCGCTTTTTTCATTGTCCCTGTGATCACTTTAGCCAAGCGGGTCCCAGAGCTCTACAAAAGCACTTCGCTTTACGCACCTCTCCTTTGTGCTTACTATTCCAAGGTTATTCCTGTTGTGACATTTGCCAAAATACTTACACCCCCGTGGCAAAACTACTCTGCTGCTTCAAGGCACACTGGGTTAGTTTGCAACAGTTCTAGTAGGAGGCTCAAAATATATTTCTCCATCTAAATTTCAGGTTGAATTCAGGTTTTGTGTCTTACTGTTAAGAGTACCTGGCTTCCTGTGTCAATGCTGAGTGAAAGGGAAGGATTGGCGCCACATAGTAACAATTCAATTACTTTCTGTGGCTGTTAGTGAGAGTTGTTCTCATTTTAATGCCTTGAAGTAACTCATTTCATGCTGGAATTGCAGAACATTCACTAGTCCCGCACACGCATGGCCCCTGGAGAGCCTTTTCCAATTAATAATCATTAGCATTCACTGCTCCAATAAGTAAAATGATTTCTGCATCATCAAAGAGGGCTGGCTTTTTTTGCAAGTCAGGCAGTATATTTCAGGCGTTGGCATTCTGTCAGCCGTGCACCAGTATAAGGCATGTTTAGGAATAAATAATCTCTCCAAACGAGCTGCAGAAGCATGGACCTATGGATATTCATTTATTTAAACTCAACATTCTCTTTTATATATCTTTTAGCTACTCAATATCATTCCTGCAATGAAGAAATTTTGTCCAAGTAGCTTATCTTACTGTGGATATATGGCTTTGGAAATGAATACTATGACTAGTGTGGTAGTTTTGGAAATTGCAGCTTCTCTTTTAGGAGGATTTGCCATTCAGTATTTTTAACCACAGTTAGCTTCCTTTTGTAACATGCAGCAGAAACGGAAAACTGGCACAAGAATGATCCTTGTATGTTTATTTTATGGGAAAATTTTATTGTGCATCTGTTGGCATCCAAATTTGAAAAGTTCATCTAATATTAAACATGTGCCCACTTATTTTTGTGCATGACCTGTTATTCATCCATTGTTGGCACTTAGATATAAAATTGCACTTCTAATTTTAAGCAACGGAGATTGCCAGGTGTATTTTTGCAAATGAATTTCTGTCCTTTCTCCTTTCTGGAGAGTGAAAGTGTCAAACTCAAGCTGTTATAGCACTAATGCATGGCTAATGTCCGTGACATATCTTGTGGCATCTCTAGCAAATTCAGTCTGAGTTTTTCAAAAGGGATGTGCTGAGAGGAGGAGACCTGGAGTAGATTCACTGAGATCTGGATCAAACTGAGAGTAGAAGGTGCCACCAGTTCCATTTAATGGTTATTTACAACTCAGTTCTTAAAGATCCACCTATTGCTGTCACACTCCTGCTAAAGCTTGTTGTCCTGTGGCCTTGTCTGCGTATGTGACAGCCATGTAGTTACGGATATCTCAGATGCAAGCACAGCTTGATGGAACAGAACACAACCACCAACAGATCGCTCTACTGATCCAGGACTGAAAGCATCAGCTATAAACCAGCCAAAGCCTTTGCAGAATAGTACTTGTCTCTGCCCCTTGAAGCAATTTTTTTTTTCCACCAGAATCAACTTTGCCTTTGAAGCTGCAATGCAAATTGGAATAATCTGAATGCCTCTTCCTGGTCTGTCAGCTGAGTGGAAGAACTGAGCTCTCCTGCACTACTCCTGGTTTGAATCAGCTGAATTCCAAGTTTCATAAAGTAGAATCCACCCCATCTTCATGTCCCTCCAGGTGACAGAAGAAGGAACAGCAGAGGGTACACATACCTCTGTGACTGCATGCCCATCTCCTTGAGCAAACCTCCCCCAGGTTTCCAGGCTGCTCTTCAGCACCTTCACCATGTGCCCGGATGTTTCCCCAAACAGCTCTTATGGTTCTGGTAGCTGTGTTGTGAACCCCATGAAGCCTCGTTCAGGCTTTTTTGCTGGTACTGCAGACCAGCATCATCCAAGGTTATAAAAGCAACAGTCAGTGACAGGTGCAGAGATGACTCACTGCCGCATGTGGCTTCAGGCAGAAATACGGGAAATGGCAGCCAGGCCAGGAGGAACTGCCTGCCTGGACACTGCTCCCAACCATTAGCACTCTTGGTACGGGCTGCTGGGAGAGAAACAACATGGAAATCCAGGGTTTTATGGACAGAACAACACTGCCCCTGAGCCACCCTGTAAGTATTACACATGGAGACCTTTCACAACTGCAGTGAAGGGCACAGAGTGGAGCGATAAGCAGGTGGAACATGCCAGAGTAGCAGTGCCTGCGCAGAGGCCCTCCTCTGACCTGCCTTCAGCTTCCTAATACTGTGGCATCCTAGCACCACATAGGCTGGCCTCCTTCATGCTGCATAATATGTGCAGGCTCACTGCACAGTCACAGTCCACACAGCCTGTTGAGAGCTGAAGTGGTTCTCAGGCCAGGAGAAACATCCATGCCATGGATAACAGCAAGCAGAGGCATGTTACAGCAGAGCAGGAGAAAAACAATTCTGTGACTCCTCAGAGGCCAGTCCTTGAGTTTATAATGTTGTGTTGCCCCTGTGAGACCAGGCACATCAGGCAGCTAAAGGCATGCATGAAAACATTCCCCAGAGACATGCATGGTCCTGACCACAGTCCTTGGCACGGAAGAATCTTCCAACTAAAGGAAGCTCATTTTCATTGACTCTTGTGGACTCTGAAGCCAGCACACCAGCCTGGAGGCTGGGTGGCAAACAGGAATCTCATGCTCAGTGCTCATAGCACCAGGAGCTCAGGAACAAGGGACACAGCAACAAATGGCTTGTGAGGTCAGGCATCGCGCCAGCTGGTTCGGCTATAGACACTAAACGGCAGGGGATGCCTCCCAGCATGCATTGTCCATGAGCAGCACTCATGCCAAGTGCCACAGCTAGCTGGGAATAGGTCATTCACGCTTGAGCTGAAATCCCAGTCACATTATATCACTTACAGCTAATTAGCAGGCTCCAGGCACAATGCAGCAAGACACTGTTTTTTTGCAGAAATGGGTAACTCAGGACAGCCTTCAGCACACTGTTTGTTAAATTCTGCATAAGCTGAGACCACATTTATCTCCCTTCCTGCCTTCCTAGCACCAAACCGCAAGCAGGGTTTGGATATGAGCTACCTAATGCAGGCTTAACCCAACAAGTGATAGGTTATGCTGGAAGACTGCAGGAAACCATTCCCAAAAGAAAGGCGGCATTGATCTGCAGGGGCAGGGTACCTTTTTTCACCCACATTCCCCTGCTTGGGTTCCTTAGGATTTCTGGATGTCCAGGTAGCAATATTAGGTAAATCAGCTTTTCCCCTCACCGGTGCTCACTTCGAGGGCTGCAACCACTGTGTTACCATAGCATTGCTGTGTCCAAATGCCACCAAGGGGCTGAGGCTGCAAAGCCACACTGCTCGAAAGACTCTCGTCAGGAACCAGGAAACAAAGCAGCCTCCATGGTTATGTTGTACTGCCAGGGGCCCATGTGGAAGCATATGTTTTACGCCTGTGCTCCTTGCTAGTGGACCTAAATTTCCTGCTAGCACACAGAGGGATTGGGGGGAGCATTTCTGGGCCTTCAGAGCATGCGGGATATAGAAGGGTCTAAGAAGGGTCTGAAACTCAGAGGCCAGACAGAAACAGAGGAAGAGCCTGCTAAGTCACCCACGCGTCACCTTCTGCTGACCCTGGGAAGGCAGGGTTTCAGCTGCTGAAACTGAGTGGCCTGGTCTGAAAGCCCAGCAAGCCGCTGAAACCGCTAAAAGTGCAAATGCTTCCCCTGTCTCCCCTTAGCTTCTCCTCCTAACTGGCTTGGCAATCTCACCAGCTTGTGCTTTAGGTTAACGTCCTCCCATAATGGTGCTTTCCCTGGCTCAGGCTTAGAGAAGGGAGCTTGCAGTTAATGAAAGGGCTCCGTGCAGAAAGTGCAGGGTTGCATATAGCAGTGAAAAGAGCAAACCAAGGAATCTGGGGTTCCTGGCCGACTGGGGCAGAAGTCCTCACGGTAAGGATAGGAAACTGCAGCATAATTACGGCCCAAGATTGATCCCATTTAATCCATTAGGGATCTCAAGCTCATGAATATCAGCTGGTTTTCCACTATCTTGTCTGACTGAGCCACAAGGCATCTGACCTTTACTTGTGTGGAAACTAAAAAAAGCTCCAGTAAAAAAGGACCCAAGCAGTCCTTCCAAAAGAATGTACATCTCCACTTCTATTCCACAGCATTTTCTGCCTGAAGGTGCCCGAAGAGGATTAAAATGAGGACGTGGGAAGAATGCAAATACTCTGCCTTCAGTGGTTACACAGCACCTTACCTGCCCATGCAACAAACTCCAAGTGATGCACAAGAGGAGCGATTAAACCAGTGTTCCCATTTACAGGCACATACAACTGAGGCTGCAAGAAGGGAACCGACTTTCCCATTGTCATTCAGGTGCAGCCCTTAACCTTGGTTTACAGGCCCCCACTGCCTAGAGTAGACAGAAAAGATTTAGGAGTTGTCTGTGTGGAGGACTTGCTGTAGCTGCTTTTGTTTCCGTGCTACCACTGTTGTTCTGGAATAAGCGCATTTGTGTCTAATCTCTTTTGGAAGTGGATTAATTTAACCAGATGAAACATTGCCTCCAGAACAGGGGAGTTCACACAGAGTTATTCCACAGCAGCCGTGCTGCTTTCACACCATGCTTCTGGACAGCTGCTCTGGGCAGGCTGTTCCCTGGAAGTCATGCTGATTCTCCAGCCTGCACACCTCGCTCTCCAGGCTGCCATGCCAGCCCGGTTGGTACCTTACGGGAGCTCTTGGTGCCTCCTCCTCGCATGGGAGCCGAGCAGGGGCTGCCCTGAGCAGTGGGACTGCCCTGCGCGCTGCAGCTTGCCCACGCGCTGCGGCTTGCCCCGTGCGCTGCGGCTGCCTGCCTCTGCCCGCAGCGTGGGATCAGAGGCGCCGGGGCGGCGGGGCGGCGCCACAGAGCAGCGGTACAGGTGAACCCCTTCAAAGCCCAGGGGCGTTTGTCCTGGCCGGCTTGTATCGGGCCCTCGAGATAGCGATTTAGCCCAGACTCACGACTGTTCCCTGGGTACAGATGGAGCCCAGCGTGAGGCTGTTCAGAAGTGCTCCTCTCCCTGCGCCGTGGCCAGACAGCCCAGCAGTGAAGGCAGGAGCAGAACAGTGCTGTTTATGTATGGAAAGCAGATAAAAAGGTCAGTCTCACTATGACTTGTAAACGCTTCAAAAACATTTCCAAAGGTTTCCTGACTGCGTTTTCCTGCTGAGGAGCCACAGAACAAACACACTCTGTTAGGCTTCATTTAATTCAGGTAGTATTGACTAAGTCATTTTTTCTTTTTATGTTTTCTATTTTTATTATTATTTGTCAGTCTGGGTTATCTGCCAGAAACAAAGGATTTTTTTTTAGCCAAATGTAGAAGTTCTATAGATAGTTCAGTTCTAGTAAAGCTTCATGTAGGATATTTGAAAACAGATTTAGCTTGTTTTAATATGCTTCAGTGCGCACTGAGCAGCCACATCTGAGTACACTTTAAATTTATTCTGTGCATTTAAGAGGGTATTTCTTTGGAGAGGTGCTGCGCTGAGCAATTTAACTAATTACTTGTGAAATCATTATTTTACTCAACAATAACAGCTACCACCTGTTTCTTGAGCTGGTCTATGCTTTGGTCAAACAGTTTGCTAGTTTGTTCATTTTACTGCCTGTGAAAGTGAGAAAAGCTCTTTTTATATAACTTATTTCTACATAGCCATTTTAATATATGAATAAAAGATAGCATTCCTGTGGTAGCCAGGGAACTTGGTCACTTTTGAAATGGAAAAGTTTTGTCAAATATCCATAGAAAAAGAAATAGTAGGATTAAAGTCCTGAACTTCAGGAAAGCAGATTTTGGCTTGTTCTGGGATCTGCTAGGTGAGATCTCAAGGACGACTGCCCTGACGGGCCAAGAGGCCCAAAAGAGCTGCCTGATCTTCCAGGACGAGAGTCAGGATAGGGCAGTGGCTGCTCGGGAGTTGATATGGAATAACGCTCACTGGATCAGCCTGTGTTTTAGTGCGCTTCATGGGGCTGCTCCTCACGATCCCACAAATGTCACCAACAACACTGCCGCTGCATGCAAAGCAAAGCAAAGCAAAGCAGACACCACCGACTTTGAATTCCTTTCTTGTTGTTTTAGCGTTACTGTACTCAAGTGTGTGAAGCCACCTCTGCCCTTCGTACACTACACAGCAGGTCTGTGACATGTTGCTTCTGCCAAAGCAGAGATGGGCTTTGCAGCATTCACCTATGTGCCCTTCAGGGAATTTTTCTTTTGGAACTAACCTCAGATTTTTTATGGTGTCTTCAGCAACTGTGTCAAACAGTTCCCTAAAACATCTTGAGAAAACATTAGCAGTTAATCCCAGCTTTGCTAGCTCCATACACATTTCCCACACTCATCCAAACTATTTATACTCATGTACTTGAATCCACACACCAAATAATGATAATTACAAAATAGCTCTCTGGGAGAGTGGCAAGGAGGGAGACAAAGCTTCCGATGCAATTTGCACTTCCAAGCATTTGAGCCATTCCAGCATCCGCAGTTTGCACAGCATTGTACAGGGGAAGAGCAATTGTCAGTGTGGAACTCAGCATGGGCAGAAATGCGTATCACCTGTAGCTGAAATGGTCACAGGGCAACAAAGCAAGGAGAAGATTGCCTTTAAGTACACTAAGATGATTGGTTTTCAAGGGCTGGACCAGAAAGGTACATAGGTCCTCATGGCCAGCTAACCTCAACACTTCCCAGGCCTCATTACAGAGAGCTCTCTGTCCTAACACAGTGCTCTGGGAAAAGCCAAAGAAATGAGCAAAAAAGCCCTTTTGAGGCTGAGGATATTTTGAGTTCTAGTAGATTATATTGTAATGCAGACCAAGTGCCAAAATACACTATGCTTGGGGGTATGTAAACTAATTCCCCAAAAAATCTTGGGACTTTATTCCACTGTCCTGTCCCTCCATCTGACACAGAGCCAAGCCCAGCACAGCCCAAGTACCACAGCCTATTAGAGATTTTGCTCTAAGCAGCTTGAGAGTGTTTATTTGGTGTGCAAAGAAGATTGGAGCTGGGAAAAGCACAAAAAGGATTATTCTGTTTATCACTCAGCTTTCCCTGGCCAATCTCTATTCATGGAAAAAGTCATTTACTTGGGTTATCCACAGGCTTTGCTTGCCAGAAAGTGTTGAAAGCCTTGAAAATTAGAGAGATGCAGAATGGATTGGCAAAATGTAAGGCACTTAGGAGCATCTGACACCCAGGAATACACAAGCCAAATACAAGGCTTTTTTCAATCCCAACTTTCCCCCACTGTTAATAAGAAAGTGTCTAAGTCCCAGCACGTGCCAGTTAAACCCCTCCATAGGCCAAGCAATAATTAGCTGGATTGTCACATCTGGGAGGTTGTTTTTGAGAGTAAAATCAGAAACCAAAACATTAGATTGAGATAATGAGTTTTTCATTCATTATTTTCTTTAGCTTTTTACTTTTATATAGTTTACAAATACCGTTTGATTTTATTTCTGCTGTGACAAACATCAACCGGGAATCCACTGGGCTCATGCAATATTTTCAGACAGCAGACAGTAAACAGGATCAAACAGAACAGCTGTTCAGAGAGGAAGACTGTGACTCTTGTTCTCAGCCCTTAGCATGTGGCATCACCTTTTAGTTCACAGCCTTGGCATTTGCAATAATGGAAGAGATGTCCAGATACCCCATGATATGCAAAACATCTCATTGCAAAGCACTGCAATATACAGAGAAGACAGACTGCTAGACTAGCACTTTAAAATTAGCATTGAAAATAAAACTCTGAAATTGCATCCTCTCCCTTCCCCCCCAAAAAAGCAAAAGAAAATTCAAAATCAGAATTTGTGGGGAAAAACAAGCACTCTGAAGTGTAAATGAAATCACTAAGTGCACGCACTGCAAGGTCCACAGGCACCCTGGGCCCCCTCTTGTCACTGACGCTGCAGAGTTTCCCATTAGCAGCAGATCTCAGAGTAACGTTTCCCCAAGAGCCATTGCTCCGGTGAGTGCCAAGGGCGCACCGCAGCAAGAACAAATGTTTGTTTGGACCCATTACCCCACATCTGGTGTAGCAACGAGGCCACGCTGAACCTCTGGGCAGCCCAACTCTTTTCAGTGCCCATGTGAGAGCAGAGTTTGATGTCCTTAACAGACTGTTTTCCAGTGTTTTTGTTAAGAAAACTATTTTGGGGAGACTTGTACTGAGCCGGATTCCAGAGGGCCTGAGGATTTGCTTTGCTTTGATGGGACATTTTAAGGAGTAGAAAACCAAGGCAGTGAGCGTGCAGGTAACTGCTGCCAGGAGAGTGTTTCAGTCTTTCTGGTGTGCCTGGATGGGAACGGGTGCCAGCCCACCTCCGCCAGAGGTGAGTCCCTGCGGCGCTGGGCTGGTTTGTAGCATTAATAGTGGCTGCTCATTCCTCTTCCGGCCACTCAGCGGGAATATGAATGAAAAGTGTTGATTATTAGATGCCGAAAAGGAGCTATTGTAGTGAGAGGATCGGTGGTGGCACTGGTTAAACGGAGGTGCCTCATGCGAGCTCCTGCCTGCCTGCCTGCCTGCCTGCCGCAGCGTGTGCCTAGTGCGGCCCCAGCGCCATCCTCCCCTCCAGGCGCCCGGGCAGACGGATCTTCCTGAAGGTCAGCGCTGCAGCTCCGCAAGGCTGCGGAGAGACGCAGAGGTTAGCAGCCACCAGGCTGGCTCGCTGCATTCCCTCAACCTCTTCCCTCCCTGAGAAGCTGTGCCCTCGCCCCTCCAGACCTCCTGCACCCCAGGCTCGGAGGGGAGCAGCGCATTTCGGTGCATCCCTCATGGCAGCGCGTTTCCTCACACCCCCATCTGTTGGCGGGGCTGCCCTTGGGAACCAGACTCCCCCGGCACCCTCGGAGCGTGCCCGCAGTGTTTCTTCAGCGAGTCAGTCTCTCTCCCGCTCACACACGCTCTCGCTCTCTGCTACAGCTGGCCAGACTGCTGGTTTGACACCATGAGGCCTCCCTGAAAAGAGAGATTGTTTCTCAAAAATAAATATTAAATAACTGTAAATTTTCAAATAATTCAGAGCTCTGCTATTTTCCATGCATTATGAAAATAAAATTGAGGGGAAAAGGTATGTAATACGTTTCCTATTTCCTGTTTCTGCAGCCCTGCATGTGCCCCGGGGGATCGACACAAGTGGAATTATCTATCCTCTGGCTAGGAGTGTTCATTTCAGGCCAAAAACACCAAAAAAGTATGAACTAATCCGTACATAGAGCTAGGGAAGTGTGGGATTGCAGGCCAAATGCTGAAAAATGAGGCAATTTTCCCCATTTCAAAAAGTGACTAAAATCCCTCTGCTGTTTTCAGCACAAATGCATTCTGTTCCTTCTCAAACCACTTCAAGAGCAGGATCTCCAGTCCTGCAGACATAAAGCAAAGATAAACCAGTGCACAATGCAAATATTGTCTCTCTCACTAGAACTTCTGGATAGTGTAGGGGGGACTTCTGAGATATTGTTTCATTTTCTTTGTGTTGTTTGGAACAGCTGGAAGAGCTACATTAAATAAATTAAAAAGCATGGAATACCAGAGCAAGATATTCTAGAAACTGATAAACTCATCATAGAAAGTGGGATTAGCATAGCACAAAAGCACCCCCTTCCTTGGGGAGAAAGGGGAGGAAGCACTGGAGATACAGAACTTGACATTTTCCAAATTCCACAAGCAAGAACAGACTTCCAGCTAGAACAGGGAGTGATATGGAGCATCCTACATCTGTGAGCAGAATGACTTGACAAGACTGCTCTTAAAGGGATATACCTAGGCTTGATAGCCCAAAAAGGTCCCTGGCAGTCTCATATTTCTACAACCTGTTCACTACAGCTTTTTGCCTGAGCAGTCCTCATCAGAGCCCAGCAGGATACAAGCACATCTGTGAACCTGCCCTAGACAGGACAAGCAACAACCAACACCCATGGCCACTGCACCTGCAATGAGAGGCAGAACAGCACATGTGGCTGCAGGAGCAGAGAGGACTGCGAGGAAGGCAGAAACCTCTTATCCTTCAAGAAAATACCTACCAGCCCAAGGCAGGAGCCTGCGCATGAGATGCAAAAATTACAGGAATGTAATGCTCTGGTTGAACAACTTCAAGTCAAGAAATACAGAAGTCAATACTCACACATCATAACTAGCAACAGCTCATTAATACTGTGCAATGATTATTTCAATGGTGTGTGCTAGATAGTTAAGGGTAAGTCCAAGCTGTTGGACACTTGCATTTGCATCCACTAAATAACACACTCGTGTGTGCCATATGTATGTGTTTTGATTTAAGCATATACCAACAGCCAGGCTGGCCACACATACGGCAGATCTTTCATTCACAAATACATCTTTCAGATTTCCAAAAAACTAGGAAACCAGCACAAGGATATGCATGTTAACACGCGATTTTTTTTTTCTGGTCCCTTTAACTGAACTGCATATTTATCCAGAAAAATGTATCTGTTCTTTTAAGTTTATGAGCAGCAAGGAGGAGAAAATCAGCGTGAGAACCCACCTTTTTGCCCATTTCCTTTATTTAACGTGCAACTTCAATCACCCATCAAGAAAGATCCTGCTTGGAACTCGTTTGCATTTAAAAAAAATCTTTACAAGAAGCCACCAATGTTTCTTAGCATGAGAATTTTCTGAGTGTTCATTAGATGTGGAGTTCTTCCTTTAATTAACTATATATTTTAGAGAAGGGGGAAGTTCCCACTCTTTATTTTTTTCGTTCTTGCTGGTGCCTTTTAATACAGCTTTGCAGCATGGAAAGATGGTTAAAGAAATGGATTCTTAGTTTGCTGAGTGTGTAACAAAGCACGACAGATCTCTTGGCTTTGCTGCATGGACTGTTTCTTCCTGGATCTCTAATTCAGTTTGTCTTATTATAATACCAGACAACAAACCTTTCGGCCCACCCCGCCCAAACGTAGCTCTTTTGTCTCAGAAGGAGCACGCGAGTGGAATCCGCACCCTAGTCCACACAGAGGCTGTAATTTCAGAGCTCATGAAACCTTATTAAGCAACATCAGAAAAAAAAAGGAGAAAAATAACAGAACTATCCAGCATGCTCACACAGATTTACTCCCTCCCCCAGCCCCTTCTGCCCAGTCTCCCGTTTTCTTATCCCTTTTTTTCCTTCACTTTAATCTTCCAACTGAGGTACTTGGCTTGGATAAAAGCTAGGTCCAGGCCAAGTTTCAAGGCTTTTCAGACTCCAGACTTTTTCTTCTGCAGTTCTGTCTGAAGAAGAAGAAAAAAAAAAGTAGTTAAAGATTTTCCAGTGGGAAGAGAGTATTTTCTCTTCTCCCATAACTCAGACACAGCCAAAGGAATTTTTCTCAAGCTTGAAAACAATTCACCTTCAGGCAAACAACAAGCATGGAAAATTTAAGCCCAGCAGGTGAATGTTTGGGAAAATTTTTAGCCTATAGAATTTCTCATGTAACCTTATCTATAGGGGTCGCTATATGGCATTTAAACCATTATACAGCACCCTCCTCCATGCTACAGTCTGTCACAAGCTTTCCCAAAGAAAGCTGCAATTATTGGCATGTGAAAATATTATTCTGAAAAAAATATGCACTCTAACCCTTGAAAGTACTGTGTATTGGCTTAGAAATTTCTCAGAGCGTTGATTTTCCTATTAACGGTTACCCTGTTAGCTCACTGCCATCCTGCCATCACCCGTGCTGCGCTGGACCGAACAGGGAACCCCGGGCAGACGGAGACAGGGCTCAGCCGCCACGGTGCTTGGGACCACACAGGAATTCACACTGGCCGCAAATTCAGTTCTGCTTAGCAGCTTGGACTCGGTGTATATATTTAAGTTAATCAGAAACAACTGAGCCACCAAGAGACTAATTTTGTCTTAGTTAACTAGCCACTCTGGGACCATTCTAGGGAAGGCTGAAGCGCTTCCTTTCAGCCTCTTGGATGTGAGCTACCGTCTAAGCAAACATCCCCTGAAAAAGCAACCAAGCTAAATATCTCCTTGACGGAGTAATAACTCTGTGCTCGTACAGCAGAGTCACCGTGTCCCCTCACCAGCAGCAACGACAGTCAGTCAGCTGAACCTCAACGTTTAAGCTAAGAAAGATGAAGCTTCTTTCGTCCCCCTACTCTTTCCTCATTACATTCCTCCAGAAATCTCCTCCTTTTTAGCAGAGAGCATCCAGCTTCTCTTTAGCAGACCATACCCCAGAATAGGCAAGGCATGCTTCAGCTGGAGATGTTCTGGTGCATGCACCCGCCAGAAGGAAAGAGCACAGACTGTTGGACCTCAGACCTTGCCTAACAGTCCCAAGCAGGGGAGAACCGTTTTCCAGGCAATACGGCATTTCTGAGTGTCTCTGACAAACATCCGTTTCCTCTGCGCAAGGGCAGCTGCAGTGAAGGCCAGTGTTTGGCCAGAAAAATAGAGGGAGTTTTACCACTACTCAGAATCACCAGTAATGGGTCCTCTCTCTCCCACAACTCTAGACTGCAAACTTGCTTTGGAATTGCAGGGGCATGCGGGCAGAAGGGACCATGTGCTTTGAGGTCCTACCCAGGACACCCATGGAGAAGGATTAGCATTGTGCTTCACTGGTCTGCCTGTACAGGATGGATCAAGCCTACTCCGAGTTGCCACCTGTGGTCACCGGCAGCCCGAGGGGTTTATATGGACAGCATCACCAGAGCATCCCTGCTGCACAGCCGAAGCAGTGGGTCCTGCAAACCAGCCGCTGGCCAGCCGCTGATCCAGGCAAACGAGAGCGCAAAGCAGAGCCCTTTGGGAGTAAAGACGTACAGCAGTGCGCTGTTTGGGACACGCAGCCCACCCAGACCACAGATCCCACACCCAACGAGCAAGCCTGCTCGTCTGCTGGAGCATAAGCAAATGCAAGAGGTGATCGATGGTTCCCTTTGGAAAACACTAATCACTTAGCTGTAGCGCACTTAGCAGGGCAGAGTGTGCATCAATCCCAGCAGCTGCCTTCAATCACAGCTGAGTTTAACTCAACCAGTTTAAGGGACTGTTATTAACCATCATCTAGTAGACAACATGCCCTTATTGTAGTAAACATTCATTTACAGCTGAAGGACAACAGCACTTCTCATTGTCTCCACATATTTGTGGTATTCCAGCTGGTCCAGAGATGACTCGCTGTGCAGTAGTCGAAACGATGGCTGGAGCACTGGCTGGATGCGTTTAGTGTTGCAAGGGGGTGATATTTTGAAAACACTGTAGCTGATATTTTTATACAACAGTGACATCATGTATGTGGGAGGCCTTTTACATTTTCAAACATAAACTGAATCACCAAAGTTAGAACCTAAACCGTATGAGCATTTACAACCTCACAGATTTCTCTCCTCGGTGTTCCAGTGAGCAAACAGGCAGCGCTTCCAGGCAGAGCAACAGACATCTCGTAGGCAGGGGCATTGCTTCATCTCAGCAGCGAAGGATGCGGTTACAAAGAAAGAAGCCACTGATTTCTGGTTTGCTTTTGTCCCTTGTGCTCACCCTAATCCTGAGGCACCACAGTAGCCACCAGCACAATAAGAGGAAAGAAGGCCTGGACAAAGTCAGTTAAAACACTGAGTTTTATTATCTGGATCTGGTAGTACAGCATGCTCTCCAAATCAGAAAGTCAACCTAGCAGCTCCCAGCCTGAGGACAGACACGGGTAGGTAGAAAGAGCGTGTCTGCTTCCAAAGACAGCACGCACAGCAGATCATAAGGAAGCCCAGGAGACTGCAGCCTCCCCCTGGCTACTCTATACCCATTCAAACTGAGGAAGCAGCAGCTTATTCCAATGCTCACATACAGGAGCTGCGCCAAGAGGTGCCCCGGTAGATGCCCACATCCAGCACCAGTCACAAAAGATGCTTGGCTAAGCACGGAAGAGATTGTTTTCGGAGAAGCAAACAAATGAGAACCAAATGGAAGGATGGCTACTTGGAGCAGACCTGACTAGTGCTCCAAGAGTTTGGAATACTCTGCGCTTTAATTACAGCTCTTTGCCAATCAGGCGGTAATTACTGGTATCCTTCCTGTAGCCCACAATTGCCTAATCTTGTTATTTGAGAGCCATCAAGATTTAAACAGCTGGAGAGCTGTGCCTGCTTCTCAAAAAGGCTTCGCTTGGCCCTGACACTGATTGTTTAATCTGGAAACAGTGTGTGACAATATGCATTAGCTTTTCATCTACAGCTTCTCTGATCCTTTGGAGTTAGGCAATCCTCACTGCAGCTATGCTGCCATTTTAAAGGCAGTTTATAGCTAGATTACACTCCTGTTTAGCTATGTAGCAGACAGCATGCAAACTATCCTCTGATGCCAACATGCTCCTGCCTCCCCCCGACCAAAAGGGAACTCTATATGCAGCTTCTCCACCAAAAATCCCACCTTGGAGTTCTAGCAGTGAGGGGGAGGTTTGGGATGCAGCACCTGGGACTCCCAACTCATCTTACGTGCAGACCCACACAGCTGCAACTCACAGCCATAACTAGCCATGGCTGGATTTGACGACCTGGAGGTTAAAAGGTCTGCGTCAGCCCCCTGAGCCTTCTTTGCATTGACTGCTAAAGCATGGGCAGAGGAGGTGGTTGGTGTGCTTTGGTGCATGGGTGGTTGGAAAGGTCGTCTGGCCTTGTTTCTGTTGGGACTGCTGTCATTTGGAGCAGGCACCAGGCCTGCCTACTGCCTGGCAGCCCTGAAGTGGTGTTTCTCTTGCGCTGCTAAAGCAGCCGATGCAGAGGTAAGAAATGTGCAGGGTAGAGGTAAAGTTGCGTGGCATTTTAGGAGCTTTCCCTGCGAGAATGTCACATCTCCTCCTGCGTGTATGACTAGATCTATCAGAAGAGTGAAGATTTGTCTTTGTGTTCTTCCAAAAGCAGGAAGTCTTTGTGCGTGTTTTAGAGGCTTAGGCAGCAGGTCATCAGATAAATCAGAAATCCACCTTTAGGCCCATGTAAGGACAGTTCGAGCATTCTCATCCAAGAATTGACTCTGGTTTCTCAATACTGGAGACTTCTGTTACTAAAATAATTCTGGCTAAGCTCAGTTATCCTCAGGATGCTACAGAGTAAAGCTGGTAAGTGCTCACTTTTTTCATACCAACAGAATTTTGGTAAAACAATGTGAGCAATGAGTTATTTGGAAAACTTAATGTGTAGGATTCACTTTACAAGGTAAGGTAGTAGGTAGTTGTGGAGCATGCAGATATTTTACTGCATAAGCATTTGTTTCTTCAAAAGAGTGCAGGACTCTAATGTGCTTTTTGGATTTTTCTTTGTTTTTTGTTTTCATCCAAAACTCTACTTGTAGAATATCCTGAATTTTCACTTACTATGGTGCTTGTTTGAAACAGAAGATCTCCATGACAGCATCTCGATTCCTGATGAAAAACTAATTTCTGGACAGCCTCACACACAAATCTTTTTTGTGTGTCTGATGGTGGTCAAAATATTTTACTTTTCCATTTCGTGATTTGAGAACTAAAACCTAAAAATCTTTAATTTAAAAAAAATTAGGTTTTGACAAAATATTTAAATTTTTCTAGTCTTTTAGGAAGTAGAGTGGAGGGCCAAGGTTTCTCTTTAAGTTTCTCAGAATGTTGTACTTTATTAATTTAGACTAAAACAAAAATTCTTTCAAATTTCCCCATTCTGCACCCCTCTCCCAATGTAATTTTTCCACTCAATCATTCACCCAGTGACTGCAAGCAGAACTACCCTTTCCTTGTGGGATGCTTCTTTATCTATAGTTTTAGGAACCCACCAGACATGCAGCATGGTCCAGTCTGAACAAGGGATTGTTTATAACAATTTTAAAATAAGGAAACTTGGTCTTTTTGAAGTGTAAACGCTCAGTCCAACAAAACAATGATTTAAGCTCCTGGAACTGTGCTTGGGAAGTAAAAATAATTTTTAAAATGATATCTTGCATAGAGTTTAATGTTGGGGGTGGGGGAGCTTTTTTCCAGAGTGGGAGGAAAGCGTGTTTGGGGGGTTCCCTCACCTGGTCGTGTTAGTGCCTCGTCATCACCTCTGCTAGCGGGGACCCCAGGAATGGCTGCTCATCCACTGGCATGCACAGTGAGCATTACAGACCCCCTTTGCAAAGCTTAGGGACTCTCACGGGCTATGAAGCCGTGGCCAAACCCTCTACCAGCAGCAGCTGCGATACAGAAAAGGTTGGGATCGCTGGGAGTTCTCTGCATAATGACCCCGTGCTCATGCTTCTGGAGCCAAATCCTTCGCTTTGTAAGATGATGTACTTTTGAATAGCAATGATCCCAGACGTCCCTATGGGTGAGATGACTTCTTGCCGGATCTCCAGCGAGTATGTGCGCTCTCAGGGAAGAGCCACTGTGGCGCATGTCTTGTTGCGACTCATGCGCACGGCTGCAGAGACTCTGTTCTGCTACGCTTTAAGGCTGGCAGGGAGCAGGCTTGAATTGTGATGGGTCATTGATGAGACCACAAAGTGAATCCAAGTACAAACTGTCCTTACAGCTGTTAATGTTATTCAGCTCAAAGCGGTGGCAAACAGGAACTCTGGAAAATGGTCCTTTCACTTTGGTTGCGTTTCAGAATTAATGCATTGTGGAAATGCTGATTGTATCTCCACACCATTCTTCCTTACATATTTGTGTGACATATCAGCCTGGGAAGCAGCTAAGGAGATTTTGTCAGTAGCATCTGTCTCCAAAGCAAGTCTGAAATGATTGTGATAATACTGCAAATACTTAAGGCTTTTATTTTTTGAGCATTACTAATTACAGGGGGATACAGAAGTCTCATGACTGGAAACCGCAGCATGTGAGGAGAATGTGATTTAGGTCATTCTGGGGGAGGACGGGAACAGGTTGCTGTATTAGATTTTCCCAGTGCTGTGTAGTTTGAGGCAGCTCCGCACTAGGGACAGCTCACAGAAGTCACAGGGACTGCACCAGCATGGCCCGCGCTGCTGTCACCGCTGCACCGCTCCTCCTGACAGAGCTGGAAGCCCCACTGAAGCCCTCAGGTTGAGGGGTGGTGGCTGAGCCCCTTGTTTCACGTCCCCTTTGGGCCTCTTGCTCTCCCAATGCAAAACCTCTGCAGCAAAGCTCCTCTCTACCCTTTGGTGGTCCAACCTTTGGGCACAGCTGAGTCTGAGCGGTGATTCTGTGCACTGCTCTAAATGATGCTGGACTTGCCAACAGCCCTTCCTCCTTCCTGAGACAGTCGGCCAGAAACACCAAAACTCACCCTCCACCTCTGCCTGGCCAGAAGGTGATAGCAACAGAGCTATGCCTGTGCGCATTCAGGGTGGTTTAATTTTAGGGCCATCTCCCTGGACATCGCAAAAGACACATTAATGCAGCGTAGGTGCCCAAACCTGGCTACGAAGGGGGAGGCTCTGGAGGCTCAGTTCATAGCCTTAGCGCCTGCTCCATCTCCTCTGCCCTGCTGCTGGTGGTAGCCTGCCCCAGCTCCCTGCCGGCATTTCTGCCTGCGCTGGGGGCTTGCGCGTGGGCTACGGGGAGTGGGGACAGGACAGCGGCGCATATCTCATTCCACCATCCCTGCTACGGGGATGGCAGCCTCTGACAGCTGAGCACAGTAACCCTTTAATCCATTGCAGAGCTCGTCTGTCAGAGCTCTAATGCCCATAGGGAGGTATCAGTAACAAAATGCAGGAGAGAGAAATGAGAGTGGAAAATATTTGGCTTTTTGTCTCCTTGCTCGATAGAAACACAACTGTTCTTGTTTTGCTAGTGGGAGAATTTCTCTGTTAGGCTGTGCTCATTCCTCCTGTTGCTGCAGACTGTACTTCCCCATGCTGCCTTTGCAGAGGGTGCAGGTGGGAAGGTCCCATCTCCGCAAGCCCCTGTGTGGTGGCCAACTCTTTCTTTAATTGAATTAAGCCTGCATCCGAGGGTGAAGCACTTGGTATGCCTAGGTTCAGTTTGCTCACTCTTCTCTGCCACCGCTCTCCAGCACTAGACATCAGGCAGCCCCTCCGAGGGGAAGGAGCCGTGCTCTGCCTCCTTGGGTTGCTGATCTGTGAAACGGCGTTGGCATGAGACCTCTGCGAGCAGATGGATGTAACCTACTGTACCATAGGAAGTGCAGCTGCTGGGGTGGGTGGGGAGCTCCGCCTGCACGCTAGCAAAGCCCGTAGCCTGCGGCTGTTACTTCAGAGCCCTAGAAATTAGAGGGGAAGGAAGCGATAAAGCCAGGGGGAAGGCGAAGGGAGGGGAGGGAACCCTGTTTCTGAGCAATTTAAAGGAACAATCAGCATTTCCAGGAGGTCGGTGAGTTTCCCTGCCCGGTTTCTTAGCTAAAACAACATGAAATGTGTGATTATGAGCTGGTGAGGGGAGGCTGTGTGCTTCCCCCACTTGTAATCTGCGGATTAGAGCTAGTGTAACTGGATTACTTAAAGTAGAGGAACAGCGGTGAGCACGTTCCAAATCACACGGTGAAACAGGAGAGCCCTGCAAGAACGTCTTGCACAGTAAGAGTGCAAATATGTCCTCATAAGATCACCTCTATATTTCAATATCAAATTTTCTATAATGCAGAACATACTTATGGCTGGACTCCCTTGCTGGGCAGCTGCTGGTTTGCAGTGTGGAGGAATTGGCAAGATCTTTTCACCAGGTGAAATAAATAGAGTGCTGGGCCCCAGATAGGATTACGGTTTGTTTTCTTTAGGTGTATAGAATCCGCAGGAAAGCTGAGCCCAAACGGAAACTCAGCTCCTAAAGAATTTGGCCTAAACTGGCCAGCTTCTGTCTGCCTGCCAGGCATGCTCTCCTTGCCTTGCATTTCGCTCTTTATCTTTTAAGAGGCTTTGTTAGCAACCTATCAAGCCATTCTTTGTGTGCCTAGAGGACAGGGGTCGTCTTTTCAAATTATTTGAGGAGGATAAAGTTACGAGGTATTACCTGGGGAATTCTGATGAGAAAGTTCTCCTGGGCACTTCCAGGGACTCGTCCTCGCTCCCCCCCCCCCCCCCCCCCAGCTAAACTCTCACCAAATCCAATCAAATTCCCGGCATTTTAGAACAAGCAGTGGGGGCCTGAGCTCAGCTGGGGAGAGAAGCGCGACCTGGCAGAACCTCACCCGTGTCTGAATCCTATTTTCTGTTGCTAACATGTTTTCCTCCTTGTTGATTTTATCATTTGTCCCAAAAGGCTTATGAAAATCCTGGCAATATCTCACACAGGGAGAAAAATGTATGAGGTGCATATTACATGGCAGCTTAAAGTCAGGGTTACGTTCTGCCCCTGCCCCAAAGAAGCTGTGGTGGAAGGATGTGGGCTGGGATACTGGTGCAAGTTAACACCAGAGACGGATGAACGTAACCCCGGCAAGCTGAACGCTTCATTCAGGCGCTCGCTGCTTGTCTGCGCTCTCTTGCTTCCCTTCGCTTTTCCAGCAAGCAGTGTTTGGAGGAAAAGCCTTGGCTAGCGCGTGCCAGTGCCTCAAGCAGCTGCCTCCTCCCGGCCCTTCGTGGAGGCACCGTGCTCGTCCTCCTCGGCAGCAGGGACTGGCCAGAGCTGCCCGGGAAGCTGGACGTGGTGCCAACAACACGTGGGGGGCAGCGGCGGCACCCAGGCTCCCTTCTCCTCCCCAGCACAGAGATGTCCTGGAAACCAGATTGCTGTGGCCGTGTTGTACAGGGAGCGCGTGGGTCCAGGCACTGTCCTGGTCTGGTGGAGACAAGGGCATCACTTGCGCCCCTGGACACACTGATGCGATCGGGCATCTACCTGCTGCCGGAGCAGGCAGCCTGGTTCTCCATGTGTCCCTTCATCCGTTTGGGGCAGTAAGTGGAGAGGGTCCAACAAATGGGACAGCTAAATGTGTTACCTGCTGCTCTGCAACTGGGTGTGAATATGTTCAGACAGTGCCTAGCACAACTTAAAATGTCCTTTAAAGTTAAAAACGGAGCTATCTCCAGGGATCCTGATCCGTCTGCTGCCTTCCAAGCTTGGGTGCCAAATGCTACAGCTTTGACCCTTCTTGTTCAGTTCGTGCTGGCAATGCTCATGCCTCAGTGCATCTCACAGAAGAAAAGGAGCAGAATTTGACCCTCAAGGTTAACATGCACTAAAAATGCTGGGCCATGGGACTTCTAAATCTACTGATCAAATGAGACAACAGCATGCATTTTAAAGCACAAAAAACTCTTTAGTCATGCATTTTTCCTGATTGATTGAAAGACCTTATGCTGATGGTTCAGTCCCAGGGACAATGTTGTGCGCAGTGGACTTCAGTGGGCTGCTCCATTCTCACCAGTGGGAGGAACCTTGTTTTCCTTACTTAGAACACATTCTTTAAAATTCTTTTACAGGATATCATCAAGGGAAATCTTGCATTGCAAATGTATGCAGTTCAGCGTATAAATGCTTACTATGAATTCTGGTGGTTCATGCAAAGTTTATTTTTTCTGCTTATGCATGACAACATGTTCTTTAATTACCTATGTACCTTTTATTATTTGGTTGTGGAAGGCAGCATCTTGTACAGTTTGAGAAAACAGGGGAGGCAGAGTGATCTAAGCAATATCCAGTTAAAAATAAATATCCAACAGTAAAGTGAAGCACAGTAGTCTGAGTTTTCTTCAGATATTGGCCACAGCAGTAGTGATGTTTGTCAGCTCACGCCACAGACGACCTGTGGGAGGTGCCTTCCTCTACAGACCCTGTGCAACAGTGGCTGAAAAATGGGCTTGTAGCTTCAGCAACCTCGGTCTCTACTACAGTACCGTTCCTTTTAGAGTCCCCTTGCACACCCACTTAAAGAATAATTAAGGGCTGATTTTAGTTCTTTCTTTTGATATCTTATTGCCTCCAACTGCGGAATGAAGGCAGTCTCATATGCTGCTCTCAAGGGCTAGACTGTGTCCTCGGCGCGCTAGGCTGCGAGCAGCAGATGTTATTGAAGGCAAGGAGCGGAGCCAGTGGGAACAGAGCTCACATGATTTCCCTCTGTACCAGGCCTCCTCGGTCTCACCACCTGGGCAAAGTATTTGGAGTGCTGTAGAGACACGACCGGAGCTGCCTCAGGGAGGCTGTGTGCAGCCAGGCTCCTGTTGCTAATTACACGTGTGCGCGGAGCAGTTTGACTCCTCAGGTGAGCGCTTCACAAGCCCCAGAAACAAGCCCTTGTATGGAGCATGCTCAGGATGCGATCTTCAGAGGTGCATCGCTTGGTACCCAGACCTTTGCTTTAGGCTCTCTCCTCACTTCTTGCCCAAGGACGCCCTCATGCAAGGCCATGGAGCTCTCCTCTCTGAAAACTGTCTCCTATCAAACATAGCCTCCGACATAGCCATTAAGGCTGAGGCCCTGATCAGAAAGGAAATATTTGTAATGGGAAGGCAAATGTTTCTGTTGTCCTTTTGCCCATAAACTGCTGATTCATGTTTGCTGAAAAATTTACAGAAATCTGACCATGGCCTAGCCTAAAAACTATCAATCCTAGAGTTGTTCGATTCACAACTTGATGAACATCTGAAAACAGCAGATGATAATGGGAACTGGCTTTGCACCATAAAGTACAGACTGCAGCAAGAGAGAGTCCGGGAGACAGTTGTTCATAGGGAGAGTGTAGCTGCTTAGTTTGTCATGAGTTACCTAGCTGGCAGTGTGCAGGGGCGAGTTCTTTATAAAATGAAAAGATCAATATTTATTTGACGTTCAGAAAATTCTTCTAGCCTCCTTGTGCTGCAGTTACAAATCAGAGCAATTGCTTATGTGAGCACTGTAAGTGCACTTTTCTTTGAAAGACCTTTTTCTTTCTTTTTTTTAATAAGCCCACTTTCTGCCTCAAGGAAACTCCCTGTTCATATCGAAATGTCACAAAGTCACACTTGTGTATTAACAGGGGAAATACCAGGTCAGACCCATGAGAAGTGGCCACCTAAGGCCATGCGTGCGTGGCCTCCTTTGTGAAGGCGGCCACTGAAAACGGTAATCCTAAAAGGGAAACGCTGATGGGTGACCAGCATGGAAATCTGTTCCCTGTGCTGCTCGCAACAGCCTGCAAGAAAACAGGCCTCACATAGTGTGTCCCCTTGCAGCATTAGTTCATTGCACTCTACCAGGCCCGTGTGCAGTTGGAAAGCCTGCGTCTCGTTCCAGTATATAATACTTCACAGAACGGAGCTGCGAGAGCTGCAAGCCTTTCAGTGCTTTAGCTCACCAAATCCACAGCAAAATGATCAGATCATGATATCACAGAGAACTCTTGCCAAACCAGCTGAAATCATTCAAACATTCAGAGAGTACTTATGAGGGGGAAAAACCCTCTGTTCTAAATATATGCCTTTGAAGGCAGCTTGTTATTTAAACAGTTATTGCAAAACAGGATTTGCATGGAACTGCTCTAAACTGAAGTGGGAGGGAAAGCTGGTTGTGGGCACGCAGTCACCACCCAGGTATTTTAATTGCAAATCCCAGCATGTTTTATAGATGTCTAGAGAGTATCTTTTTACGTGGGCTCCAAGGATTACAATAAGATCCATCATGTTTAATATGAACCTAGTGACAGTATGTAAGTCCCACCCTGACAGTGCCTAGCATGGGAGGATACCATATAACAAGCCATCCATGGAGCCAGGAATAGTTCAAGGCAGCTCCGTGCGGTTTAGGGCCTCGAAGAGAGATAAACGGAGCAGAGCAGCTGCACGGCAGTGCCTGCATCCTTCACGTTGCAGGTACGTTGTCTCCGCGATGCCTTCCCACCTGCCATGGCTCCAGCATCCACCAGCCCTGGGAAAGTGCAATGTGTTGGCTCCAGCTACTACATACCTGCAAGGGGAAGAGGAGGAGCGTGCACAGCAGCCTGGCATCCAGATCCTGAAGCGAAAGGGTGAATTCTACCTCTGTTCCCACGGGGCTCAAATGCCTGCAGTCCGTGTGGGTAAGGTAGGATCTCCCTGGTTTTCCCCACATACTGTGCCTTGTGGTCCACACACAGCAAGCGCTGGCGGGCAGCTGCACCCCTGTGGCTGCGCGATGTTTGTCTACAGGATGTGAGAGCAGAACTGAGCCTGCACCCCAGGGGTTCGCGCATTACACAGCATGGGTCAGGTAAACTAGTAACTGCGTCACAGAAACTTGCTGGAGTTTAGGCCCTGAAGCGGTCCGCTGTCCCTGCCCTTCAGGAGTTTAGGACTGAGAACCCAGCCTCATAACTGCATGGACGTGTCTTCGGCTGACTCCTCTTCCAACACTGTCCTAGTACCCCAGCAGTAGGCAAGGATGAGCATGGGAAAAGCCTCCAGCCCTGCTGACTCAGCATTGCAGCTAGAGCAGGGCTCCCGTCCACGAGTACTGTAATGCTCCGTGCTTCTGAGAGAAGACGTGCGGTCTGTTTGTGAGATGTCCTGATTCTTCCAGACCTTGCAGAATCCTGGTTCCTGGCTCCCCTTTCCCACAAAGCTGCTGTGGTTCTGTGGCTCGCTGGTTTGAGACTCAAGAATTCCAGCACAGGCTGACGGAAGAGCCAGGGAACGTCTACAGCCGCTGCAGTAAGGGAAGGCCAAAGCAGAGCTGGCCTAAGGCACTGTTTGTACCAGGATGCGCAGGCTGCTCGTCCCCACGGGACTGCACACGCTTGCCAGCTGGAGCAATGGGAAGAACTGCTGGGAGCCTCTGGCCTTTCTACTTCCAGCCCTGCAAAGAGTGTTGTCTGTGCGTATCACCAGGCTTCAGCTCAGTTTTCGTTTTGTTGTTAGTACAAATAGGGGAGTCCCAAGTGTTTCTGAAACCTGAATGTGAGATTCCCAATGGCAACAAGCCCAGCAGTCAGCAGGGGCAGCATGTCCCATTTGGCCTGATACGACCAGTGCATAAATGCTGCAACCTGCTACAGCGCTTATTCCAGAAATCCCAGGGGTGCAATCTTAGCTGAAAAGTGTGTCAGTTTGTGCTTAGATATAGGTTTTGCTTCCTGCCTTAGAATGCTTAAATATAAAAAATGGCAGGTCTGTTCTGCCTTTGCTAGGCTATGTAGCCATACATGGCATTATTCTTTGGAGGAAGACTGCGCCCATTGTGGACTTATACGTACACAGAATCTTACTTGAGGGTATGTAACTGTGCTTTTCAAATACCAGCACCAGAGAGAAAAGAGAAGCCCCTCAAAAGAGCGTGTGATGGGAACTGTGGTGCTAGTGGTGAGCACTAGGATGCTCAGTAGCGTGGGCAGGGGGATACAAAGGCACTCGATTGCCAGCAACAACGTGATGGCTGTGTACGTGACGTGAGTGTTAAAGGAAGATCTTTCTGTTTTTCCTATGAAAACACCGGCCTGAGTGTCATATTTTCCTGATGACCTCTGTCCTGACACAAGGGAGAACATTTGGGCAAATTCAAAAGTGAGTTTCCATTTGCCAAGTTCCCTCCTCTGCCTTTAGTCCTCATGAATGCTCACTGGAGCTAACGTTTGCTCTTACATATGCCCACAGCAAATGACCTGCCAGCCCATTGCTGGAATTTGCGTTGGTGAAAGTCATAAACTCTGCTATTCTCAGCCAGTCAAGAAATGCAGATGAATGCAACTGTAGTGCAATCGAATGCAACAAGCACTAGGATGGATGGGGGATAGCGCTGCTCAGCCAGTCTTAGTGACAACTGTGAGCAATCGATGTCTCTGAGGTCAGAACATGGCATCCTGTTGCTGTCATAGTTTCCTCTGGCAATAAGGTAGCAGGACCAAGGCATTACATTGGATCCTGCCGTGAAAAACAGGGATTCAACTGCACTGCCAGATAGCAAGTGCTAGAGAGCTTAGCTTCAGATACCGAGTGAGCCTGTGAGTCAGGATGAGGCCAGGGACACGTGGCTGGGCAGGCAGGGAAGGGGAAGCAGGAGATGCCATCTGAGAAGTCCCCTGACAATCATTCTGAAGTGTGCAATGTGCCACCAGGGGGAATTTTTTCGTGAAAGGTTCTTCCCTAAACCTTATGCAGGGCATCTCCTACCCATGAGGATGGAACTCCACTACTTTTTGCCAGGCCAGTCATGCCTCACTTGCAGTTTTCCTAATTGTCACCCTTGTAGTAAAGTGCCTAAAGACAGGAGGACTGGAAAAGCCCAAACCTATCTGGCCCCTGTGTACATAAAGTACTAATAAACAAGGACATAGCCTCCAGGGCAGCCACAAACACAGGCAAAACAAGAAAGTGTTCATGTACTAGTACAAAAGCGTCATAAATACTCTCCCACTGCCAAAAGACCTCTTCAGTCTTTTACTAAATCTCATCACAGGAACAATTTACAAGCCAATAATGCTGAACAACTCCATTCCAAACTCTGTGTTAAGCTTTATTTCGGACTTTCATGCTTTATCATGTTAGCACCTCCTGGGCTGGCACTGGACTAATACATGCCAAGTTTAGAACAGGGTATAATGGAGTGAGGTTTGTCTCTAAATCTGAGAGTCTTCTCATCAGGAAAAACTGCACTTTCATAGACACCCAGCTTGCAGAGTGTATTTTGTGTTCACCTCCCAAATGAATGCCTTTTGACAGAGAATTTTGGCCATGTAAAATACATTCTTTTGATTGTTAGTAAAATAAATAAGTTATTTTTCATTATTGATAAAGCTATATCAGGTATTTACTTGTGGAGACTGGAAACAGAATTGGCCATATGCTATGTCCTCTTCAGTAATGGAACAGCAGAAATGAGCAGAAATCTCAGCTGTTAGAGGGTACTGTGAAGTTTTTGGCCTGAGAATCTCACTGAGTCTTGTAGTGTTTATGATAAGTCTCGGTGAAGGTCAGAACTCCCATTTCACTTTGTGGTCTTGAACTGATCCGTGTGTAGACTGCTGAGACACATAGGAAGGCCAGAGAAGGAAGGGGGGAGCTAAAAATGGGAAGAGCTGTCTAGCCATCTCCCAAGGACTCCTGTTTCTCATGCAGGTCAAGACACTGGGCGAGTGAATGCCAGATCTGTGTCCTGTTCATAACCAGAGACTGACCTCACTGGCAGAAGAAGGGGCTTTCTACACAAGGGAAGCACTCCAGCCCGACCCCAGGCCCAAAGAGAGGAGCTGGATTACTTCCCAAGAATAAACACGTCTGTGTGTAAGTGCAAGTGCATGCGTGTGTATGCACACTCAGACATTGTTCAGTTCGTTTGCGTTCCTTGCTTCTTGTGGTCTATGAGAGCTGCATGCAGACCCCCAGAGATCCGCTGGGCACGTAGCTGCTGGAAAGAACAGACTCAAGCAAAGCTGGCTGTGGGCAGAGCTGCAGCACCGGTTCCCATTGCATCTGGCCAGCCTCTGGGGTCAGCGAGCAGCTCCACTGGCTGAATGGATCTGCACGCTGGGGAGTGTTCCTGAGTTAGTAGGGTGAGAACAGTGACCAGACTACTCAAAATCAGCTGGTTTCGCCGCCTGCATGACTCAGTGTTGGCTTCATCACAGGAGGAGGTATCTGTTCAGGAAACAGGACTGGAGCAGGCTGTGGAAGGGGAAATAACCCCATTCAAGTGCAGGAATAACTCCTCATTTCAGTGCAGGACAGACAAACACAAAGTTAAAATGAAATAGGCACTGTCAGTAAATGGTCCTTAACCAGTTTCACCCAAAATGCAGCTCATTAGTAAATGTTCTGTCTTGAATAGCATCTGACCTTACAGGTATAGCCAGGCCTTAATTTCTATGACTGTCTAAAGTCTTGCACATTCATGAAAAGCTGGATATTCTGGGCTCTGTGTATTCATGATAACTGCACCAAGCAGATCTCTTGTGTGCCCTGCCTATAGGATCAGCCCTGTTGGAAACCCCACATCTCCCTCCGGATATAACATACATGTTTACAATAAAAATAGTCATTGACTAAGAAGCTGAAAAAAATTACATGGAAATTGACATGCCGTAGATCATGGAAAAACACCCTTTTAGACTGAGTTTGAGAAAGGAACTTAACGCAATTTCTTTAAATTAATAAGAGGAGAACGTTCCTCTTTGGAGGTCATCTCCATTAACTAATGCAATCCTATTCCGTTGTAATGTGATTGTGTAAGCATTGTGTCTCCCATCCAAGAGCTGGGGCTCATTACAAGAACAATACAACTCAGTTACATTCAGTGTCAAGTCATCAGTATGCTTCTTAGCTTGCACACTGATACCTAAGAGCTGGAAGGCACAGCTTGCAAATTTTCAGTAAACAATGAAGCGATGTAAGAGATGACTCCTGGAGGATCACTTGGAAGGTGTTGGGAGGGTCTTTCTGTGCCCTTAACAGTGTGACGGATACATTTCCCAAACCCAACCGCTCTCTGGTTTTCCTTGACCTCAAAATGCAGCAAGAATCTGCCACCCGTCTGTACTGCCAAGTTTTCTATTAGATTTCATGACTGCTAGCACACAGCAAATATATACAGCATTCTTCGGTGGCTTTCCCTAAGAGAACATGTTACCGATGGCTGCTTAATTCAAATTGCAGCTTCTTTAGAAAATACTTCTACAAACATTGACACTCAAAAACCCCCCCCCCTCTTTAGCCTTTTATAAGCTAGGAGTTTATTTTGTTAATATTTTTCTGCATGGCGTGTTTTAAATGAGAACATTCTGAAAGTAAATTGGCAGAGTATTTATTGCTGTTTATTTCTAAGCAGCTATAAGCCAATAATGATAGAGAATCCTCCTCAAGTGAAAGCTAAATTCCTCTCAGTTAAAAAGCTCAACGCAAAGTCTGAAGCTGTGTTTTGTCAAGCAGATGCAGAGCGTCACCTTATAACGCCCATGCTAATAGAGTAATAGGATTGGAACTGTGGCTAGCTACCCAGATCATTACGATAATCCTGGCCTAGAGAGAACCATTCTATGCTAAGCATTAGTGCTCTGGAGAGAGTCCATTCCCTGGCTGACCCATCGCTGTCTACTGCAGGCACGCGCACACACACACAAACACACTGGGGTTAGCACTTAATCCTCTAAGTGCCCACGAATGCCACAAGTATTCAGCAAAACAGAGGTCTGGATCCTCCCCGTGGAACTCTGACTCCGCACTGAAACCTCAGACGCAGTTCTGCTCCATTGCTCCTTGTTAACGTGGGATGTTACAGGCTGACGTACACATGCCAAGAACTGCTCCTGCCTTCTACCAAAGGCACGTGGACATGCGTGTCACGTGCACCACGGGGCTCACCGCGTCATGAACTGTAGCTGTGCCATCGCACTTGCACCGAAACCCCGGAGCCCTTGCAGTGGGGCGAGGGAGGACGTTTACTGGCAAGGAAGGAGTTAACCCAGGCAGCAATTAGGGACCAGATGAACCTGGACCCAGCTGCAAGAGATAAAAGGGTTGGAAGCAGAGCAGGCTAGTTTTTTCTTCTCTGTTCCTTTTCTCTTTCTTCTCTAGACAAGTAGCGTTTGAGAATAGGGCTAAATGGGTCTATGATTCTTAGGGGAGCACTGAAAAGGGACCTCTGGAGTTTAGAGCACTAAACTGAGGGACTTAGATGTGTCCCTAGTAGCTGAAGTCTCAACTGGAAGGAGGAGGATCTTTCAGGTGTGAAACACTTCCTTCAGGGCTACTGCTAAAATGCAACTCTCTTAGCCACAAAGAGCAGGTTATAAAGTCAAAGTCCTCAGGAACTGCTGAGGTTTTTTTTTTTATTTCTCTCTCTTAGAAAATTACTAATTCCTGAGGCTCAGGACAAGCAATGATTAATCTGGGATCAGGAAATGCAGTACCTTTAGGTCTCTCTTCAGGAAGCTTTTTTGTCCTCTTTAGTGGAAGAGCCAGCATGGGCCCCCTGGGAGAGCCCACAACAGTTGCACTTCTCTATCAGAGCTCATAGCAAGACATCCTTTGTAGCAATGACTCAACCTGCAGCAGTCTCTTCTCTCACTTGTGCAGATGGGCTGATGGCCAAAAATGCAGCCAGACTCAGTGTAGAGGGGTCCAGAAAGCAGTGTGGATCAGACGCCTCTCTAAGCTGCTTTGTGTGCTTGGAGCTATTGTTATTGTCTCATCTGACCACAGACTGAATTACATCCTGTTGAGTGATCCTCAACTGCAGTACTAAAACTAGCAGGAAAAATGGAACTTATATCGATAGGGATGCCAAGAACTTTATAGTTTCATTTGATTCTGAACCAGGACAAAGCTTAAACTGCTTTTTGCAAAGTGGAAATGAGATATTTGTGAATACATCACAAACCACTCTGTTTTGACTTTACAAATTGTTATAGAATGTAGAAGCGAAAAAGACAGTCAAAGCTCCTGGACATAATCAAAATTAAACATTGCAGTAATATCCTGTCAGACCTTGGTGGAAGTAAATACTTTCCTAGATAAAGTTTTAGGTTGCAAGGATCTTTTGGGGGTTTTCTTTTGTTTCCAAGGGACTGCTGGGAATCCTCAATAGCCTGCTGTCTTTTCAAACAGAGCCTTTGGTGGGAAAAAGGCAGCACATCATCTGTAGTGCGACTGAAACAACGAGCATCCAGCTCTGAAGGTATGGGCAAAGAGTGAATGCCCTTTGAGGAATCTCCGTGCTAAACCTGTGTGTTGGAAGACCATCTCCTCAGGAGTATTTGTGGGCAGCTATGAAGACAAGCACAATGCTCCACAGGTAATAAACAGCTTTCCAGGTGATCTGATGTAAAAGTACCTCCATTATTTCCCCTCTTGCTGGCAGGAGAGGTTAATACCTCCTCATCTGGGCTTGTCTTCAGCAGCGCAGGGTAACAGGAGTAGCTCCAACCTGCAGCGCTGCAAGGCTATGAGACCTGGGTCTGCTGCAGGCCAGTCCTGTTCCCTGTGTCTGGGTAATCATGGTGGTTGTGACTTGTAGATGCCAGGACAAGAGGGTTTTTCACCTGGCTATTCCCTTGTCTGTTGCATGTTCCTAAGGACTTGCAGGAGCTCTGATCTTCATGGTATGTTTTCTACTAAATGCAAGAGGTGTGAAGCAAAAGCTCCTCTGGCAAGAGTCAAATAGCAGTTCTCCTCCAGAGAGAGAGAACCCACAGGGTGGGGGAATCTCTGAGACTTCCACCCACTTGACTGGCAGTGCAGTTTTTCTCCAGAAATGAAAAGATCCTTAATTTGCTAATGGATTACACTAGATCTTCCCTTGAGTTGAGTTGGGTGGCATCATGTGCACCTGTGACATCTTTGCATTATGATGCCAACAAAAAACATCTGTGCCCAGATGGGAAATGTGCTGAGCTGGGTGTGCAGGACCAAGCTCAGTGGTACAAGAACTGCTGTGTCTAACTTTCTTACCCCAACAGGCAGTGAGGCAGAGGCTGGATTTTCTCGGGCAGCGGGGGACAAGGCAGGGAGCACCCCCACACTGGCTAGCTGTCAAACCAGACCCTGCAGGGCAGGGGAGCTCTGTCCCAGCCTGTGAAGAGTGGTGACCCCTTCCCAGCCACACAGAGTTAAACAAACACGCAGCCAAACCACAGGCTTCAGCTTGGTTTGACCTGAAATGATTAAGAACAGGGCTGGTGATAGTGGTTTGAAATGCAGTGGAAGGAGCAATATAATTCCTGAGCATGCTAAAGAATCTGCCAGATGTTGGCACTAGCCAGATAGATGCAAAGTGTTGCTCTGTGCTTTCCCGGTCATGCACCCAGCACAGGCTGCTTCTACAAAACACCAAGGTTAAGAAAGAAGAAGGATTACAAACCACTAAAAAAACAAACCCCACTGGTGCAAGGAATCCCAGAAGCGGCTGGAATCTGCTGGTGAAGCTGGGCAGCTCATGCTGCTCATCTGCTCCCCTGGGATTCTTGATTCACACACTTATTTTTTTTCATTGTTTTATGAATTAAAAATGGTAAGAGTTGCTCCCCAGGTCTGAAGTGAGTGCAAGGAGACAGCTGCTCAGTGAGCTGGCTGACTGAAGTACGCTTCCCCTCTGCTCCGAGCAGAGCATGGTTTGTGCTTCCTGCATCTCTCACCCAGCCTAATTCATTGCTGTAAGAGGATTGTCTTACTCCAGCAGCATGAATGAACCTATCCACTGGGCAAAACCTCGCTAAGCACAGGTTTCCACAGCTGGTCTGGATCATTTTTCTTCACAACAGGTCATATTAGCATCCAGAAGTTCCAGGGCTGAATAAATAGTCATGTATCTCTCCAAGGAAAGGAAGGATCAGTTGCTTTAAACTTTAGGGGCTGCACGCATGATTCTGAGACCATGTGTAACTGAGCCCAAGACAGGTACTACCTGCATCCCAAGCTGTACATTTGCCCATCAGGATGAGTGCCCCACTCCGCAACACGGAGTTGTGATCCCATTTCCTAAATTACAGGCTTTTTACTTTGTGCATGCCCCAGGGCAATTACTAAAGGAAAAATCCTTTTATCCAGAATACAGTACTTTGTTAATCTGATTACTTGTTAATTGCATCAATTAAACTGAAACATGTGGGTAACCTTTAAATTTTAATCTTTGATATGCTGTTATTTAGTCAGTGAATTGCTTTGCTGTGAGGTTCGCTCAGCTTTCCCAAAAGCTACCCCATACTGCACAGCTGAAAGCTCTGCCAGTGTGAATGAAGGATAGAGAAAAACGTCTTCTCCCACAACAGCACTGGGTGCTGGGGCTGGTGGAATTCACTGGTCTTGCAGCTTAGGCTCTGAATGAGTATTTAACACATGTTATCCATGGACCGACTCTGGGGACATGGACCTCAGGATAGTTTTACATTGGACTGTTTATGCAAGCCTCTTCTTGAAAAAAAATAAGTTTCCATGAAGAATGCATTCCAGCTGTTGACACATTACACTGCTACTAAAACTGGAAAATGTAGTGCTTGCATGATAATCCCTTATCTTTATTGCTTCCTCAAAGAGTGAAGAAACTTCATTAAACTCATTTTTAACAGTGCCACTAGAGTCCGCGGGAGTCTTCCCCACTCCTCACAGATTTGGCTAATTGCTTATATAAAAAAAAGCTGAAGTTTTCCTCATGTCCAAGGGGAGAAAGGCTGATGATCAGACTTCCTTGACTGTGGCCTGTGGAATTCATTCCAGCGCTCTGCATGGTCTGGTCCCAGCTCTGCAGGGCCTGGCTTAACCCGGCAGCTCATCTCGATGCTGCTAAGCAGCCGCTGTCCCGGCCAGTCTGGACGCTGAGCCCAGGCGCAGCTTTGCAGTCCCCTTCACACCGGAGAAGATGTCATCAGTGATTTCTGTTTGTGTCATTGCATCCCACAGCTAAAGTGCAAGTGCGGTATGTTGCCTTAACGGGCGCTGCTCTGATATTTGCCGTCAGGCAGCAGCGCCGTACCAGTCCTGCTGAGCATCATTGCGCTCGTACCTCCGCAGAATTGCGGAGCCGTCACGCATTTGGCAAAGCCAGGTGCACCCATATCCCGAAGCTGAATGCTTGTCCCAGGATGAAACACGCTTTTGTGGCTGAAGGACTCCTCCTGGCACGGCAAAATACGTATTTGCTAGTCATGCATAGGTGTTAGAGCACGACACAAAAAAGGGTTGGGAGCTTTCAAAGCGTGGTGCTTAAATTACCGTGCCGGGCCGTGGCTGGGGGAGGGCAATCAGCAGCATCACCGAGGGACTCCTCGGGCCTGGGGAACATCAAACCCATATAAAACGCTTCCATGTGCGCTTTCCTGCTCCGAACATGTCAGTCATGCTTTATTAATCCATTGGCCGGCATGAATGTTGCTGTCCCCACAAGTGTTCTTTCATGTTTGCCTACGATCTCAATGTCATCGCACAAAATCAAGAGTAATTATGAACAGATATCAGCCCCCTCGCTTTCCCTCCCCCTCTTTGCTTCTCCTCGACATCTGGTTTCCACAACATCTCTCGGGGGTGCTCAGACCTGCGGAGAGCAGCCGCAGCCTCGGAGCACAGACCCTCGGAAGAGCTCTGCTTGGAATTAACCTCTGCCTCTCCTCCTTCCCTTCCTCCCCCTTTAATTTTTCATTTTGATTGGTGATCAGAATTGAACAGTTTTTAATTCCCCAGCCCATGATTCTTAACAGGCTTATTCGGGGTATTCTGGCAGCACAAAGAGAAAATGCATCGCCCTTCGAAGAGGCAAAATCCGCCCCGTCCGGCAGCGAGTCCCACCAGGCTGGGCTCCGCTCAGCCGCTCCTTCGCTGTCCCCGGCACGCAGGTGCGGTGCGGCGAGAGGGCAGCAGCACCCGCTCGCCCGCCGGGGTTGCCTTTATCCCTGGGAAAGGACGGGGAGGAATACAAGTTTCATATGGCTCACTGGGCTCAGGAACGTAATTCAGTGCAAGCATCTACTAGCGCATCTTCGGGGAGCTGCAAGGAGCTCGTTCACCATGCGTCGCTTCTCCGTAACCACCTTCTAATTTTCTTCGTTATTAGCACCGCGAGCCCGTCCCGAGCCCGCTGGCACCCAGCGGAAGCGTGTCCCGGGCTGGGTCAGGTCCCCGCCACCATGGGGCGTTTCTCCGCTCGGCTGGGGAGACTGATGCGGTATTTACGCTCGCTGCCCTTGGAAGCCTAGGGAGACAGTGCAGAGAGCTGGGAAGTGGGATGAGTAGGCAGCGCTGAGAGGTAAAAACCTGCTTGCTTCTAAAAATACCAAGGCAGAGCTAAAGTAAGACAGAATAATTTGCAAGCAAACACAGCTTGCTCACCGCTCAGCCCCAGCTCCTGCTTCCAGCCATATCTGCAGCCTCCGACAAGGACCTCTGCACTTGCACTGCTCCTAGGAAATGGGACAGTTTCACTCGGATCGGGGTCGGGGGACAGGCCTCCATTTCACAGCTCCAAGAGAGCTGAGTTTCGAGCCTCAGATGCTGCTAGCGGCAGCAGCCAGTGATCCATCGGCTCCTGTGGCTCCAACCCCGACGGAGGCAGAGGCGCCGCCGGACGCCCGCCCGTGTGAGCCCTCCATGCCGGTGAGGCATGGGGCCCGGGCACCGCGAGCAGGGGCTCCGTGGGGAGCAGGGAGCAGCAAGCACGGACAGCGCTTTCCCCAGCTGCAGGAGGGATCCCGTTTCAGAGCACAACTGTCACAGAAATGGTGCATTGCTGAATAATGACGGCGCCCAAAATGTCCATCGCTCCTGGACAATGTGTCATGCAAAATTCGCATCTGAAGTGACTGATGTTCTGCTCCGTTACTTCACCTGAAATCACAGTTTGTGGGATGTGGTCTGCTCATGAGCTGAGACACTGATGGTCTGCAACAGGAGACCAAGAGATCAAGAGGGCTCAGGTTTCCGAAATAAGTGCCCAGAGGTACAAGCACGTGTTATCCATGAGGCCCAGAGGTGCCAACGGTACCAGCAGCATCCCGGGAGCTGCGGTGCCAGCTCCTCTTCGGGCCGAGCGAAACGCCACCGCCCTCCTGACAGGCACCGTGCAAAAAACTGTTCTGAGGGTTGGGGTTTTTTTAACCTGTATCTGTTGCAGGTTTTATTTCCTGAGACTCCCGTTTGATGGTCTGAAGCATTCAGCTCACTGACTGTGCTGCAAAACCCCTCCTTGGCCCCACGGGGAGGCCCTGCAGGCTCTCGCGCGTGGCAGGCTGCCCACCCGGTCCGGCACGCGCAGCCCTGTGCCGGCTCCCGCTAACGCATCGCGCATTGCCGCCGCTGGGATCTGAGTCTGCCCGCACGGACGCGGACACGACACCACCGTCGCGGCGGAGCAGGGGGAGTGGAGCGTCCTCAGGTGGAAGCCCCCGCTCTCGAGCGACAGCAGACTAATCCCCTCTTCCACGCTGCTTGGCGTGAGCTCCACGGGAGACTCTTCTGCAGCGAGGTTTCCTCCTGTAAAACCTCCGCTGTTACGTGCTCTCATAAAAGTGGTTTACAATTAAGTGCAAGCTAATTTGAAATTATCTCTTTAGAGTACATGTCTAGTCTGCTAACTTCAGGACTCTGGAAGAAATATTGTCATAACTATATGCACAGAATTTATCCAGTGACCTTCTGCTGAGTCTTTCGGTTTGGATTTACCTACTTTCACATTGAACCAGAAATAGGTTTCTGCTCAGAGCCTTTTGTTCATTCCCTGCTCCACTTGTCACTTCTGCCTTTCTCTGAAGAGTCCCGTGAAGTCTGTGGACAGTTAGGCATAACTTCTGCTCCTTGGATGTCTTCAGGAGTAAAATAAGACCAGGTCAGAGGTTTATTCAAGTTTACCCTCTACAGAATTTTTCTTCCTCACTACCAGAGGTTATCAAAGTCCAAACTGGAAAATGCTGGATGCATTAAACACTTCTTGAGCTGTTTGAAACTGTTCATGTTTATGTTTGCAATAAAAAAAGAACAGGTGCTGGCAATTTAACTAATCAGGTACCATCTAAATCTCTTCTGAACTGATTCCTTTGCAATACATTCTAATGGCTTTTTGGCCATCCGACAGCCTGCAATTATGCAAACATCCCGATTCACATGGTACTTATTACTGGCACAAGATGTGCCGTAATCCTGTAATTTTTACTGAGGCCTGGAACTTGCTGCATCAGCTTTTTGGGCCCCTTGCACAGATGATATTCCTCTACTGCCCTTTCAGCCATGAGGCGGCTCCCCCTCCTCTCGCCTGGTCTTGTCCTTGCTGCTGCCACAGCTGCTGCTTGCAGGAGCCGCGCTGCTTGCCCTGGGATCGAGGGTCGGCGGCGGCACGGCTGTGAGCGGACAGGGAGGTGCTGGGAGGCGGAAGGTCGCTGCCAGAGCAGCGTCCTGCAGTTCGGGCTGGAGGCATTTGCTCTAGAGGAGGCAGCTGGCCGCTTTCTGGCCCACCTTCTGCATCCCACAGCGGGCAACAGCAGCCCATGCGCGCTCCCACGACTCGCCGGTCAAGCTGTAATTTGCAACCAGTGATGTGGACACTGAAATTTGGCTGGGGCAAAATTTGCCAGGCCTTCCGCGTACGCTCACATGTCCTGCGCGTGCCTGCCGCCGCTGTGCCACGCAGCGGGTCAGAGCCACGTGCAGAGCAACCGCTTCAGAAGCACGGAGCTGGCGGGTTTGCCCTCCTCAAACAGAACGATCGGATAATTACAACTTTTTTAAAGAAAGCAGCTGCTCCACCTCTTAGCAGCCATGACCCAGAGGCAAGGTCTTTATTTCACTAATACATTAATTTCTCTCGCCAAGCAGAGGACTCTCTCTGCTGCCCGCTCCTCTCCTACGAGAAGGCTTCCGCAAGCCCCAGACCACAGCCCGCAGGGCGGCCGCTGTGACCGGCCGTGCCTCGCGCCTGATTCTCGCCACAAGCACCGCTCTGTCTTCCACTGGGCGCTGGGAATACAGGTTGTGCTTAAAAGAATGGAAAAAAGGCGGAAAAAAAGAACCCTGCTAGCCATCATACATTTAACCAATTCTGACTTGACCAGAATCCAATAAAATGCAGTTCATACAACATTTTTATTGCTAATTGGTTTGACTGTTAAAATTTAAATGCATGAAGTTACTTTAATGACAGACAGAGGGGACCTTGTTAACCTTTAAAAGGGCCTTAATTCATTTATATACCTCCTAAAACGCTTTGCACTTCTCCCTCTGGTACATGGCCCTTGCTGTCCTGGCCGGTCTCCGGCACAGCTGCCTGGGAACGCTGCCTAGTGAATGTGTCAGAAGAGCATCTCTTGAAAGAGATTATTAAGTGCAAAACGTAGCAGACACGAGAGCCAGCAAAGCGCTGCAACGGGCGCAAATGCTGCTGCGGTCGAGCACCCAGTACTGTGCATTTATAAAGACGGTCTGAGACGCCCCGCACACATTTATGGAGAACAATTGTTTTATTTTATAATTTAGGTTCATATTCCAGATCGGAAGAGAGGCGGACGGTAGCCCGGAGACTCGGAGCCGTGTGCACAGCCGGCAGGTCGTGTCTCGCTCCCAAGCAGACGCCGGCCCCAGGTCGCGGCCGTCGGGGGCGGCTCGGTGCTGGCTCCCGGTCCAGGCTCCGGGAGGGAAGGCTCGGCTCCGCGTGGCACCCGGGGAGGCGGCGGGGGCAGCGCGCTCGGACGCCGCTCGCCCCGGTGCGCGGAAGGACGATGAAGGACCGGCAGAGCCACCCCTGCTCCTGCCTGCCCGGCTCCCCCTGGACACTGAGCTTGGCTCCACCGGGCTTTTGTCCAGTTCAAACTTCCAGCTATAAAAACCACGTAAAACAGAAACTATGTCAACACCAGCAGCTTTAATCCACTCTTTAAACTCCAGAAGTGCCTGAGCCAGTCTTGTGTTTACCTATAAAAATCTGCAGGTCACTTCCAATCTGATTTTCGTGCTTGAGGAGCAGCTCCTCGGGAGTGCTGGGTCTCCAGCGCTCTGGACGAGCGTCCTGACACTTCGCACAGAACCCGAATAGCCAGGACTCGCATCCGAGCGAGTGCATCTCCTGCTGGCGCTGAGTTCAGATGCAGCGACCGGGGAGCGCCGCTGTCGGAGGAGGGGGTTTCGCCATAGCTGCAATTTCGGCAGCGCGCGGACAAGGAACGCCGAAGCGCTGACGGCCCGGTGGCGCCCGTCTCGCCGAGCCCGTGCTGGCCTCCCCCAGGTCGGTCTCGTGGGACAGCGGCGCGACGGCGGCGGGCGTTTTCACCGTGTCCCGGGGACCCTTGCCGCACGCAGGTCCCTGCGTGGTACACGCTGCCTAACGTTTTCTATTTAAATGCAAATTTTGACTTTTCACTCAGCAGCTAGAGAAAGTTTTTCGCACTAGAACGAGGGTCACGATAATAATTTATCCACAGGCCTCCTTCTACAATTACTATTTGTACAAGGAAAGTGTTTATACTTCCGTGGCAGGGACAGGCTTCCTTCAGCGGTGTCGGGTGGCAGAGGGAAGGAGCACCAGCCGTGTCAGCATCGCGGCTGCATGTCTTTCTTCTGAATGCTCCAGGCACGCGGACGTCGCTGGGAAAAGGGCAGTGCAACGCGCGGGACTCGTGCAGTAGCACATAACTGCTGTTTACGTGTTGGTAGGGTCCGTTTGCTGTGCCCGCAGCTCGGGCAGACCTGCCAGACCGGTGCAAACCGACGGTGTCTGCAGATCGCCTGCACGCGGGGGGAGAACCGCGCTCGCCAGGGCTCCGCGAGGCACCTTGGCACGGACTGATGCGCGGCAGGAGGCCTGGTGCCCTGAGCTGCGGCATCCGCGTCGCGGTCTGCGCAACATCCCTTTGCAATTAATTAATTAATCCCCGGCACAAGCGGGCATCTTATGTTCCTCAATACCGTAATGAGAAGCCGCAATCAAGAAACTAGATGGGAGATAGTGCCGCAGCGAGGGTTGAGCTGATAGGAGACCTTGACTGGCAAATCGCCTCCCTGTAACCCGAACCCCACGGCGTTCTCCAGCCCCAGCTAAACCAGCACGGCCGATCCAATGTCACCGACACGCGGGGCACCCGGCTTTCCAAAGGACGGAGATGGTCCCAAGCCCCTGATGCCCCGCAGCCCTCGGCGGAGCTGAGCGGCACCGAGCCCAGTGTGCTGCGGCGGTGCCGAGCCCCGGCAGCGCTCGCCCCACTGCCCGGACGCCGCCGGCACAGCGCCCGGCAGTCGGCAGGCAGCCCCGGAGGCCGGGATGCAGGGAGCCGCTGGCGCATCCCGCACTCCGCTGCTCCGAGCTCGCCGGGCTGTCCGGCCCGCCGGCTCCGGTTGGAACGACAGCGGCCGGGGGCCCGGGGCGTCTCCGGGTTTAACCCCCCCGGCGAGGCCGTCCTCCCTCTGCTCGGAGGAAGCGCTCCGGCTGGCTGCACCGCGCACGGCTAATTGGCAGTCAGGGCAGAAGGCGCTGGGAACCGAGGAAACCGCTCGGGGTCCTGTTGCTTCTGAGACTACAGGGATATTTTTTCTTCTCCTGGTTCTTTTCACACTCTGAGAAAACACAAGCGAGTGCTGTGCAAACAGTTTGCTTTCAGACTTGCTTCTCAATCGCAAGCCAGTACATAAAGTGCAGCGCGCTGAACCGGCTCTCCGAGCAATCCTGCAGGGAGGCCGCGAGCTGCCTCCGCAGGGCCCTGCTTTACAGTCATGCAGATCTGCAGTTTGCCTTAATGAGCTGTTCGGCAGCAAGGGATCTGAATCTCAGGATGTTTTGCAGACTCCGGGGGTGTGCGTGCACGCACGTACGTGCATGCGTTTTGGCGTTCCTTCACGAGAAGAGCCGCTGCAGGAGACAGATGTGGCAGCTTCTCTCTCTCTCTCCGTGCCACGTACAATACCTGCCCGGAGCAGAGTCCACCACCCTGCCTAGGATGTGATTCATGTCTCCCTGGTCCTGAAACGCAGGGATCGATCAAAGCTTTTCTGAAGGAGGGCAGGGAGCCAGCTTTGATTACAGAAGAGAGCTGTGCTGAGCAATTGCTCTTCCGCCAGAGACACCCCTTTGCGCAGGCCGGCGCCGGGCTCCCTTCCAGCGCTTCCAGCCGGCCTCTGGTCAGTGTCCTGGCGTGAGCAGCGCCGAGGCCAAAGTCAGTCTGTGCACGTCTTTCCTTGGCCCACCTGCGTGAAAGTCTGCCCAGCCCCACAGAACAAGCTATCGTTCTGAAAGGTGCAAAATACAGCATAATTAAAATCACACAAAAGTTTACAATAAAATAATGTTACTGTTTTAAAGCCAAGAACTCAAAGTTAGGAAATATTAAAATTAAGGTGGTTATTGCAACCTTAACTCTGATCGTTTTGCTCAGATGCGTTAAGACAGAGCTCTTAACTGTAGGATGGAACAACTGCAACCCCTAATTTTGGATATCAATCGCAGCCAGGTTCCTGCAGGCAGCAGCCTCCTTCCTTGGCCAGCCTCACTCATCCCAAGAGCAGGACCAGCCCAGTCACTGGGCACAAGGGGCCTGGACAAAAATTAACTGATCATCAGGTGATTAAAGAGTGCACAAAACATGCACCAGGGCCAAACTAAATTTGCATCAGGAATTAAAAGAATTTGAAAAAAGAGAAACCCCGTCATGTGGCACCACCTCACCAGCTCCTTGCTTCACCAGCGGGCTGGGTATCATTGCAATGCCTTGCCGGTGTGCAGCCGCTGCTGCTTGTGTGACCCACAACGCTGGCGGCAGAGAGGGATGGGACTCTTCTCAGCTGCTTTCCAGATGCCTACGGCAGCAAAAGGGGTAAGAGTCGAAGTTGCTGGGTACCTCCCAGTCCAAGACTCTGGAAGACACCACGTTCTTCTGGCCTAATCCTCTGCCTTTTGTACCCACGCTTGCCCTCTTCTACCTACTCCCTTCCCTTCTGCCCCCTTCAGATTCTCTCTTTTCCCTCTACCTGGCCTGTCTGCCCTGAGATGCTTTTGCACGTGCATCCACAGGTGCATTACCACACTTCTGGGACCAAGCTCATTCGACCTGAGCCCAGGCAGACATCTCAGACAAGTCCTTTTCTCTCCGTCAGTCTGTCCGTGGTGGGAGCGCTGGCTCTGCTTTGCCGCTGGCCTCTGCGGCGGACGCGGAGCAGCACACTGGGCAGCCGGCTGGAGCAGGCACGGCCGCCCGGAGAGCAACACGCAGGAAATGCGGACACCACCCTGCGAAGAGCTGCAAAGGCAGTGTCACCAAGCAGCGTGCTGTATTTTCCCTGCACTGCTCACTGCCAATGTGTGTCATACAATACAGGCTCCCATGCTGCCTTCCTAACCCCACCAAAACGAAACACAACACCTTCGAGTGAGGCAAGAGCCGTAGAAAAGTGATCTGGAGCCGGGGTCACATCCTTTTTCTAATGTGAATTAGTCTGAGCACTAAATGAGTTCAGACTTAATTGTAAGCATTTTCTGTTAACTAAGCAAGAAATCTTATAATAACACAATAAGGTGCCATTTCACAGCATCCAAATGGAGCAATAAGCTAGTGCCTCATTTGTATGTATTTTTTTCACAGTGATTGCTGACGCTGCTGCTTTTAATATATTCACATTGGCACAGCCATTTGCATTCAGATGCAATTATGAGTTAGAAACTCCCTCCTTTCTGTGAGCTCCAGAAAGGGAGAATTTCAGCCCAGAGACACGTTACTGTTCATTTTGTGGGGTCTAATTAAGGAGTCTGCTCTGGCAGGAATCGAATTCCTATTGTTACCAAAGGGAGCGTCCTGCAAAGAAATAGATTAAATTAAGCCAACCCTTTAAAATTCTTCCCTTTTTCCACAAAATCTTATTGATCTTGAGCAGAAATAGTTATTTCCTATGGAAATAATGACCCTTTGGGGACAGAGTCCGAAAAGATGCCGGAGCCACAGCTGTTTTCAAGGAGCATTAGCAAGTTGCAGATGTGCCACACACAGTCCGCCATCAGACCGGCGGCACCGCGCTCCGCCGCGCCTGCCGTGGCCTCGGTGGCCGTGTGGGTGGCCACGCGGGGGACACACGGGGGACACGGCTGTGCACGGACCGGGCGCAGTCCCGTGGCACCTGGGCCTCGCTGCGGAGGAGGAGGAGGAGACGCTGGGCACGAGGATGGGATCCTGAGGTCCTGCTCCGCGGCCACCCCGCGCGGTTTGGTGCCCCGGGAGGCGGAAAGCCGCAGCCGTTCCCAGGCGAGAGCCGCTGTGCCGGGCGGATGTCCTGAGTGCCCGGACAAGGCCAGGCAGCGACCTCGGCCAGAGCCCGCGAGGAGGCAGCCTGCGAGCGGGGAGCTGCAAGGACCCAGACCGCGAGGGATGCCAGGGAGGGTTGCAGAGCGACTGCAAACCGGCCGCAACGAGTGACCAGCACCAGCAGACCTGCTGCCAGCAGCCTCGCTCCAGCTGGGGAGCAAAGCGGGTTTTCTGACTCCCCCAAGCAAAGGGGGGGAGACCAGCCTCCCTCGGGGCCAAGGACGGTGGAGATGCTTTCGCCAGGGTCCCTGCAAGAGCAGCTGGCCTGGGCGGCCACCCCCTGTGCCACAGCCTTGAGGAGAGCCCAGATCAGAGGAAAGCATGCCTGGGAAGAACTGGCATCCGTAAATGTCTGATATTAATAGACCACAGCGTGAGGCTCCATGGTGCAGACTGCTCTGGGACTGGAGTTGTCCTTTAATTTCATTTATAAAGATGCTGCAGGCAGGCCAGCTGGATGAAAAATTGCAAATATAAATTCTGGCACTCTGCCTGGAACAAGGGTCCTCCCGTGTTCCCACAAGTTGCAGCTGTCCCTTGACCCCGTCTTGGTCGGACCATCTCCTTACCCCAGTTTATAAACCCAGCGAGATTCCAAATTTCAAGAAAGGTTTGCAATCTTCTAAATGTTTCTCCCCAAGACAGAGCCCACCAGCTGGGCATGAGGAGATGAACATCCACCCACCCCTACAACCTCAGTCTTTGCCGCTGCCTAGCAGTGGAGTGGACACCACTCACCCTTGGCCTGCGGACAGTGCAGCTCCGTCCCTTTTGCGTGGCTCCAGCAGCTCCCAGGCCGCTTGCACCATCAGAGGTCACGTTCCCAGCCTCCATCATGCAGGCGCTCTTTGCCATGGGCGCTATTGACAACATGCCATGAAGAGCAATTGGAAGGCAGCGCATCTCTCCCAGCTCCCTGCTTTCTATCTGAGAAACTGAAGCAAAAAAATAAAATAGAGAAGAGAAAATAAAGAAACCAAGCGAGGTTCAAGCTCCAGCAAGCCAGCTAACTCCCTCCTGCTATGAGGCAGGAATGACCCTTCAAAGGGACATTGCAGCGAGGCCTCGGATGTGATGGGGAGGGAAATCCCAAAACAGCCCGGAGAGAGCAAGGGAATGGCTGGTGGCAGCGGTCTCCTCGGTAAAGCCACGGCACCCGGGGGAGCAGCCCTGGCCCTGAGGGATGCCCAGCCCGCAGGCCCGGGGAGCTGCACACCCGGCTCAGCGCTGGACCGGGGCTGAGAAAGGGAGCAGAAGACGGAGGGGACGGGAGCCTTGCATACCTCCCAGCTCCCTGGAAGGGTCACCTTGTGCTAAGAAAGGAGCTTGCTCTCCTACTGCTTCAGCCTTGATCTCCAGGAGCCGCATTGGGGTTCTAGGAGGGGACGCACTCCAGAGCCGTACAGGGGCTCGGGAACACCAAAATCCCACCCGAGCTGAAGCAATCTTCACAGTAGTGCAGGAGCCTGTGAGTGCAGAAACCTCCGGTGGTCCCCTGAGCAGGGCATCAGCCTCTCCTTGCACACTCACCGCAGCAGGATTTGCGCTGAACTTGCTGCACGTTGCATGGATATTCCGGCAGGGAGCTAAGTAACCTCCTTTCCTTACCAGAAGAGGAGAAGTAGCAGAGAAGGGAGGAGGAGAAGAAGACAGTATAATTACTGCAGCACCTGAAATCTCATAAAGAGTGCCATGTAGATTACCTCCTCCCGACAGGCTAGAGCTTTGGTTTATAGTTTACACCAGCGTATATCGAATTAACCTCAGAGAAAAAGGTTAAACTATCAATCACGAATTGCAGTTTAAAGAACTGCATTCCCTGTGATATATGGCACTGGCAGGCACGTCAGAACTAAGCAAAAGACTGCTTAAAAGTAACTGGGGATAATGGGCCTGGCTTCTTATGGAGATAGATGTGCAGCGTGTTGACTTTAATATGCTGCATAAATGAGACCCCGGTGTGGAAATATTGCATCACAATGTAAAACAATTTCCTCTATTCAAACAACCCCTAAGTAGACTTCTCCTGTTTAACATTCGCTGGGCGGCTCGGCCGAGGCCGGGCTGCCCGCGCGGCGCAGCGGGCTGCCAGGGCGCGGGGACGCGGGCGACCGGCGCTCCAGGTGCGCGCGCGGGGGGCCGCGGGGCAGGGACGGCCCGGGAGCAGCAAGGTCCCTGGCGCTCGCCCGGGCAGGGGCCCTCGCTAGCAGAGGACTTCTATTAGCTGCACATGTGCAGAGCAGCGGGACTGTAATTTGAAGACATGTAACACAGACTGTTTACATTTTTGCAATCCTGGATAGTTATGTGCTGAATTTCCCTACTGGAAAGAAAAACTGCATGAGCAGGGAATGCGGCGAAGGAGGAGGCTTCTCCCCTCCGGAGCAGGGGGATGTATCGCATCTGGGAGCAGGCAGGGGAGCGGACGTGCACCCTCGCCGGCTCAGGCGGAGGGGCCCCTTGCCTCCCCGCTCGGCCGAGGCGGTCTGCAGCCCGCGGTGGTCCTGTCCGGCAGCCAGAGCGGTGGGATTGCTCAAAACCTTGGAGCGGCTGGGAGCCCTGCGCCGTGGGAAGCCCCTCACCCTGGACCTGACCATGCAAGGTTCCCATCTCTGCACACGCACACGTGGAGATGGGAAGCTTGCACGGATCAGGTGCGGGGGTCCCCAGCTCTGCCCAGCACTCCCTGGCACCATCCGCTGCCGTGCGGAGCGTCCCACCGTGGCCGGCCCCAGGGCTCATCCAGAAACGGTCGCTCTGTCGGCCGAGCTCATAACGCTACAGGGATGGCTAATTGCAAAGCTCTTGCAGTAGTTAGCAATGCTCCGCAATGGCAGCACCTCGCAGCCCATGCAAGCAATAGCCCTGCTCTCCTGCCGGACCAAGGGTGCCGCCCTGGCAAAGCCCTGAGCAGAGCCTGCTGCAGCCACCACCAGCCCACCGTGAGCGGGGACACCTCAGTCATCACAGACTTGGGGACTTGTGCCAAAAAGTTGAGTTTTAACTGTAATAAATGTAATTGGTAGGTCTGGGCAAAGTTCCTCATTTTTTACTCCAGGAACTTCCAAGGAATTATCATTAGCTACTCTCAGCCAAGTATAGCACTTCTCAGTTTTCATTAAACACTTTCTCATTGGAACAACTACATGAAAGTCATGGTTTTGGCCAAGGAATGGAAGCGGTCAGGTTGCCGATGGCACCTGTGAGATTTAGCGACTATGACAAGCCCTTGCATCCCCGAGGAAGGGCCGTCTCCAAGGAAGGGCCACCCCCGAGAATTTGTGAGCGTGGCCCTGGTGGACACCGTGCTGCGGAGGAGCTCCGGAAGGGCAGTGTGACCTGGCACGCGGTGCTGCAGCCGCGGCTGCGAGGGAAGAGCCCCTCGGGGGCGCGAAAGCCCCCGTCCCACGGCAGCAGCGAGCGGCGCCCGACCCCTCCTCGTCCTCTGCCGGCGCCTCCCGGCTCCCCCTTTGCCGCCCCACCACCGAGGACAGCTTAACCTACTGCTCTTTAAGGGCTGCTATCATCTCCTGCGTTTAATCCTAAATGCCGTGTTGTCATCGTTCTGGCCCTCAAAAGCTTTAAAGCATTAGGGAAATAACCCCTTCCAGGCTGTATGTTTGTATGAGTGCTTGTCTTCAGATGAGCTGAGGCCGGATCCACTCATTGTACTCTTTGAGCCTAAAAAAAAGCCTTGTCTGAGGTTACTGCGTTACCTAGCGTGCTGTCTTGAGGAGAAGAAAAGGTCAGTGAGACTTTTGAAATAAAAATGTTTCCATCTCGGTTGAGAAAAAGCCCAGATGGGTGAGCAAAGTTTAGAAAGGGAAAGAATTGAGCAAGCAAGCAATACTGTGAGAAGCTGATAAGAGGAGCTCTAGCAGGAGAATAGGGGAGCCTTGTCTATCAGCCTATTAAAGGCTATTCTTACAAGTTTTTTTCTTTTCATTAATACGCAGGGTGAATAGAACATTGAATAAAAATCAGTACTTACTGCACAATTGTAGGATTGAAAGGTAACTGTCAACAGAAGGATTGGGGTGACAAAAGGGGCCATTTCAGTGCTTAGCAAATGATTTTCGGCTTGTCATTTCAATAGGCCGTGTTTTTCAGAGATTGTGTTTTTTTGAATAGCGTTTATTACCATGCTTTTTAAAAATTTCATGTTGTCTCTTTGCAGGCACCATTCATTTGCAGATGCAGTATTCCTTTTTGGTTGTCAGAGGGATACTGCTTTAGAAAAATAAAGTACAGTCGTCCAGTGAGAAAAAGGATTCTCTTGTGAAGCTAATGGCTGAGGGGAAAAACAATTGGGGCAGTTCCTACCTTCTTGCCAGACTGACCCAGTTTCTCCCACTGTTCTTTATTCATGATCACATGGGCCAGGGGGTCTCTCAATTTCAAATCGCAAGTATGATGCTGAGTAAGATAAAACTTTTTTTAACAGAAAGTCCCTCTTCCTTAATGCACCGATTTTGCAGCAGGAAAGCCTAAGATACAAATAGGTCTCCTATCTCTTTCCTACAGACAAGAGGTCCAATTTTGCAGTCTTTATTCAGACAAAATCCCATTTACCTCAATGGGGGCTTTGCTTGAATAAGCAGTGGGCAATTAATGCTCAGACTTTACAAAAGAGATACGTGGGGTGTTTAACGCATTGTGTGTATGCCCAAGAGGAGAAGCTAAGTGACAAAGTTTTACGGTTATCTAGCTTAAATAAAATCTTTGAAAACATGTGTTGGTTTAATCGAAATGATCATGTTCATTGCTACATAATTGCTCACATAGGTCCAGAATTTGCATGACACTGTACAGCATGCAATAGTGGTTAAAAGGCCTTGCATTAGGATTTCATATCATTTTAACAAAAACCACCATTTTTGGCACCCTGGGCTCCTAAGTAGAGAGTAATCTAGAATTAGTGAGAAATAGATTTCATGGCTTTAAGTCACTTTATAGTGTGCAGGTCTTGAACCCTGATCTTTTGTAAATTGAACCACTTGTGAAAAAACAAAGGGCTCTAATCCTTTTAAACTGCCACTGCACATCCCTGGCCCAGTGCCCTTGAGAAGTGATTTAAATGGCATTGAGTATGGCAGTTCAAAACATACTCAAATCTGTTAAGAGGCTGATATCTATGAAGGGAATGGAAGCAGGGGAAAAAAAAGCTAATTAAAAGTATTGATGAGTCTGCCAAAGAGAATAATATCCTTCAACCCTCTGAAAATCACCCAGAGCGAGACCGGGATCCTCCTGAAACAGCCACTGCGGCGAGAGAGGGAGAGGGAGAGCTGCTAGCGGGAGGGGGGCAGGCGGCTTTTCTAACGTCTTGCTGGTTTTATGCAGACGCACAGGCTGATCTCCCAGTGCTGACCAGTGCCCCGTGCGTCACCCGGCACTGGATGGGGCCACGCATCGCCACACACAGCAGCAGCTGTGCTGGCCACCTCTGGAGCAGGTCCCACCTCCAGAGCGGGTCCCACCTCTGGAGCAGATCCCACCTCCGGAGCAGGTCCCACCTCTGGAGCAGATCCCACCTCTGGAGCAGGTCCCACCTCCAGAGCAGGTCCCACCTCCAGAGCGGGTCCCACCTCCAGAGCAGGTCCCACCTCCGGGGCAGGTCCCACCTCTGGGGCAGGTCTCAGCTCCAGAGCAGATCCCACCTCTGGGGCAGGTCCCACCTCTGGAGCAGGTCCCACCTCCGGGGCAGGTCCCACCTCTGGGGCAGGTCTCAGCTCCAGAGCAGATCCCACCTCTGGGGCAGGTCCCACCTCTGCAGCAGATCCCACCTCTGGGGCAGGTCCCACCTCTGGAGCAGGTTCCACCTCTGGAGCAGGTCCCACCTCTGGGGCAGGTCCCACCTCTGGAGCAGATCCCACCTCTGGGGCAGGTCCCACCTCTGGGGCAGGTCCCAGCTCCCGAGTGGATCTTGGACCATTTCTCAGGTGTGTCATCCCATCACATCTCCACGAGCAGGGGAAGTGAGTGACGTCCACCATGTAACGTGCTGCTTTTCCTCTTCCGCAGCAGCTGCTGTGAAAGGTAATTCATGTCTTTATTTATGCCTCTCTCCATAAACCATGCCTTTCACCCAAAACCAAGCCAAGCCAAGCAGACAGATGCTGTGTGTTGGGCATGGTGGGGACACAGCCAGGTATGACCTGCTTCCCTTTTTGAGGCACACTCCCCTCCAGCCCCTCTGTTCCCCTTGCAAAGGTTTACTGCCTATGCTTGGTGATGGAAATCTTTACGTTTATGCCACCCTTTCCCCCTGCGGAGCGCATCAGCCAGGCTGCCTGTGGTGATCTGGATAGGTTTTTCCAAGTCTCTCTGGCACGCGCACCCCGTAATTCGTCTTGCTCCGTTACCAGCTGCTAATGCTTTGCTCTATAAATGCAGAGCTGCATTTGATTAGAAATGAACACTTCCAAGCCTGTTTGGGGAGGGCTAAAAAAGAAAAGAAAAGGAAAGCAGCACCCACAGTCTGGACCAAAGAAAAGCTGCCTGACTATCCGTGTCTGGTCAGTGTCTCTTCACAGTACGCAGGAATTAGTAAAATCAAGTGTAAATATGTAAATGTCAGTAGAACGTGTCTGCTGGAGAAAAGCTTTGGTCTATCTGTAAGGGGAAATATCGTCTCTCTGACCTGGAGACTCCTGATGAAGTACAGATTTCAGAGCAAGTCATGATCTCTAATTATAGGTTTAACTGAGTTTTTTGAGGTTGTTTTTCCCCTTAATTTTGCAGCTGTCAGGGAGCTGGATTCATTCTTCACTTTTTTTTCATCCAAGCAACCTGCAACGCGCTGTTTTGCAGACGGTGCTCGGTGCAATGGTGGTGGTCCCTCACCCCTTGCCAGGAGCCAGCAGAGTCTGGCTCTTGCTGCAAAATCCTCTGCTTTTGCGGCTAAAATGTTAAGATCAGCCGCCTTGTGTTCTTGCAGACACATGTCACTCCTGCCACACAAGGGACCGTCTTCAGCCCCCGAAGTGAACCGTTACTGCAGAGATCTCCTTCCAATGGGCTGTGCTGCACGCCTCGAGGACAATTTACTGTCCTCAGCCTGGGGTTATTGCCCAGATTCAGAAAATTTGGACTACATATATTAGCAAGGGACGTGGGTAGGAGCATTTGAGCTTGAATAAGGTGAAAAGAGGCTCGGTGGGATGGGCGCAGAAGGGGCTGGCGCGTGTGCAACCTCGCTGGCTGCAGGAGGCCTTGGGAGAGGGGCCCAGGTGTCCAGGCGGGCAGGGACGGAGCCTCCCGGCGCCCTCGGGCTGCAGGCAGCGGGCTTCGCTTTGCAGGGGCCTCTGCTGCCGCATCGGCACCTCCGTGTTCGGAACAACCTGTGCTCCCAGTTTTAGCCCACGGCTTCCAAAGAGTGTTGGCCTGTCGCAGCCCAGTAGCCCCTGCAGTCTGGTAGCCTCTGACCAGCTCAGGGGAGCGCTTTGCCTCTAAAAAACCCTTTTTTTTGATTTCCCTTTCCCGAAACACAAAACACCACTTTTGAACCATCCCAGGTGACCCAGAGTTTTCTATGTTAGATAAACATTACTAATTCAGAAGCACTTTTCTTTTCAACAGCCAGAATTAAATCAGAACCCTTCCCTAGGAGCTGCAGCCGTAGTGGGTGTGTTAATGAGGATTATCCTTCCTGCCCGCCCCGCGGAGCAGCGGATAAATCAATAGACCCATCGCGCTCCAGGAGCGCTCCACTGCCGGCTGCGGTGCGACGGGCGCCAGCAAGGGTTTGCAGCACGGCGGCCTGCGAGGAGCCACCGGTGAGTCCCCCCGGAAACCCGGGAATGCCAGGATGACGGATGCGTGCACACCAACGAAAGCTGCACGCAGCGTGCGCCGGCATGGCCTCTCTCCTGCAGGGGCAGGGAAGGATGCATGTGCCCCAGTGCTTTTTGCACCAGTCTGCCGCGGTGCTGCTCCTCGCCCGGCCACGGCTCCCGGGAAATCTCGCGCTACCAGGGAGGCGCGTCAGGTACCTGCAGGGTTTTCCCGGCGCTCCTGCCACATCCCGACCTCCCGCCCAGGGCCAGCCTGCGCGCGTAGCCTTTCCCAGCGCCGCAGCAGCAGGAGCTGGAGCCCAGGGGCCAGCAAGGACAAAATGTTCTGTTTCCGTAGCAATAGCAGAAAAACAAGAATTTCACTTTGAAAAACTTAAAAAAAAAAAAAAAAAACTGTTCTCTAACAAACCTGCTGTCTGCTCTTATCCCAGGGGAAAGTCTGAGACAAGGATCTGTGCAATGGAAATGCCTGACTCGGTGTTTAAAGTGCCCTTGTTAGCCCTGTCTTGATGGCTGCCTTGAGAATCGCAGATCCCACAGATATTTAAAGCCATATAATTTGCTTATCTCCTTGTACAGTCTTAAGCAGCCCCTGAAGAAAGAGACAGGCTGTTCCCTCACAAACACTTTTGCTTTTAGCCAATATTCGGGTTAGGGCGGGAAGGCTGGGTGACGGAACCGGGGATCCCGCACCCAAAACCCCACCAGCACACAGTCCCGGGCCTCCAGCAGCCCCACGGCAGCAGTCGGCACCAGCCCGGCTCCGCATCATGCTCCCACCGGCCACCACCAGCACCGTGCTGCAGCCCGCAGTGGCTTCCCCAAAGCGCCGTGCTGCAAACATTTATGGAGAACCACAATAAAAGGCCAAAGAGCCCCTGTTAGAGCACTCTCTGGATATTCGTTAAACGGGAGACTTCAAAACAAAGTTCAATTACGTGTGAAAGAAATTACGGGCCGCGGCAAGCAAAAGCACCGTTGTGCGCATGAGAGAGAGATGTTAGAGCAGGAGACAATGTGCAGCCCAACATGAACGCATTTGTCTTCGCTCTGCACCAGCCTTCACTGCCAGCTTAAGCTTCAAGCCGTGCAAACAGAAACCTCCTGGCATATTTGGAAGATAGTCAACATTTCCAGCTATAATATTTTAATTATAAAGCATGCTGTTGAGCCAGTTATATGAAGCGACCGGCTCTGCAAAAGGCCCAGTGCCACCAGGTGTGAGCTCTAAATCGGACGCTGGGTAATGCGTTTCCGAAAAGCAAACTGCCTCCCGCTGACAGCCGAGCGCGGAGACTCACCAGCTCTGCTTTCTGCCTTGTCGCACCGGCCCAGGAGAAGGTGCCACCGTTTCTGCCAGGGAACACGGCTTTGCACAGCACTCCAGCCGCTCTGCAAGGTCTGGGAACCGCGGGGACACGGCAGGCGAGGACGCGCCGCCTCCGAGCGCAGGTGGTGACTCCGGGGCGATGGGACGCTGCAGCGTCCGCGGACCCCATTGGAAACGGCAGCAGTTCCCGTTTCACTCCGCACAGCTGCATCAACTGGACTCGTCCGAGGCCTTTCCCAGCCGCCCGGATGCTGCTCCGTGTCGCCAGCGCCTCGCCAAAGCCCTTCTCACCGGCTCTGCATGCGGAGCCCCCGCGAGAAGGGCTCTGCAGCACGGGGACACTGCTGGCTCCCTCTCCGTCACTGCTGGGAAACAGACCAGCGGAAATAGGAATTCAACAGGGAAATGATAGTATAAAAAAAAGTTCCTTGTTGAATGCAATAGATGCCGACTGCCCACGATTACACAAAAGGGAACCTGAGAGCCGGAAACACCCCAAAGTCCTGAGAGATTAGAAAGGAAAGCCGTGCTGCAGTCGTGGGATTTTGCTTCGGGCCCATCTCGACACTAAATCAAAGTTTGAGACGTTCTGATCTGAATTTGTACGTGAGCCCCAGCAAAGGCGCCAGTGGCAAGCACGCGGTGTTAAAATGCTGGTGCCTCCAACGTTGTTCGGGCACGTTCATGGATCTGGGCTGCACGACTGCTATCCAGGAGCTGGACAGCACAATTGATTGTATTTTAATTGCAGGCTCAGTATGAAACAAGGTGTGGGCCAAAGTGCAGCTACAGTAGGTGCGGCGCCAAGAAGGATTTGGTGCCAGCACTAGACACTCTGGCAAACTCACCCCTACAGCTCCAATTATGAGACTCCGCTTATACCGCTGTCTCTAAACATTGGCTTCTGACTGCAGTACCTTATGCCAAATTGTAATCACCCTCATTCCACTAATGGTCAAAAAGCTTGGAGTCCAAACGTGATATAATAATCACTAAGGAGGAGAAAGTGCACTTTGGAGATTATGCTCGCCACGGCGTGTTACAATATGTAGGGAATTGCAACATATGTCATCGTACTGCGATTACCTTACAGGATCTGGAAAAAACACACTTTTCCTGTTCAGACTCCAAAATGATCATAAATTCAAATGCATTTTGCAGCTTTCCATGAGGAAGAATCTCCAGCAAACTCCAGCAGCCAGCGAACTGTCAGACCCGTCTGCAGCAAGGTACTGGCAGTGCAGCATCGTTCCTCCGAGCGCGAAGAGGACCCACTGACACTGCTCACGCCATAATAATAAGCACTGATTTATAGCTTATTAAAATAGAATGAGTTGAGATAAAATGCCAGGAATAAAAAAAAAAAATATGACTGGATTGAGCATGGCTTGGCTTATTGAGCTTGTTTCCTATCTTTTTGTAAGGGCTATAAAAACAAACAGCTCTCACTTGACTAAAGAAACCGTTCATTAAGTTCCTCCACTTGCTCCGGCGCATCCAGACGCTGGCAGATGAAGTCGGGACGTCCCTTTCCCGCGTTCGTCCCAAGGAGCAGACCTGCTGCGGCGTGGGCTCGCCGCCCGGCACCCCGGGACATTTGGGGTCCTGTGGGGCAAGTGCCCGGCAAGGCCAGGGAGGGAGGGGACAAGCCGAGCTGCCTGCAGCCCCCGGAGAAGTGGCTTTACGTGTAATTGAATAAAGGCAAGGAAAGCCCGAGCAGCTGCGGAGGAGAAGGAGGAGCCTGAGGCAAAATTTATTTCTGTCAACTGGTGGTCTATTTCCCTGATACCATTTCCTTGTATACAGATAAGGAGTTATCTTAAATGACCATGTCTTTTTCAATTTGTACTTAACAGTCAGTCCCATTTTCCTTATATGATACTATCACAGCAGGATGAAAAATGCATTACAATAATCCCTGAGGATCTTCATATATCAATATCAAATGGTCTGAAATTGACCTGTTATAAAAACCAGCCTTTCAAGTCAGAAAAAACTTAAATAAAAAAAGCAAATTTCAGGGCTGGCAGTATGCTCCATAACCCAAATACTCAGGCACAAAGAGCAACGTTTCCAGAATGCTTAATGCAAACAAACCTTCAACATCTATGGGGGAAAAAAAAATCTTACTATTGATACATCTGCCCACAGTTTGCTGCACCGCAGAGCAACGCTAACGCACAGGGCAGGGTGGACGCGCGGTGACCAGGCGAGGCAGAGCCACGGACCCGAGGCGCTGCGCTGCGTCAGCCGGGCTCGCCGCCCCAGCCACGGCCCTCGCCGCTCCCGAGGGCTGTCGGTGACCCCGGCAGCGACGAGCACTGGTCCCCGTTCCGGGAAACTTGCCACCGAGGGGCAAAGCCGCGGCCACCTCCATTGGCAGCACCGGCGGTTCGCTGCCGGCGTGCACGGGCCGGAGGGGCAGCCGGAGGGAAGGGACCGCGGCGAACGCCGGGAGCACCGGCGGTCCCTGCCCGGCAGCAGCCAGCGGTGCCGTGCTGCCGGATGAACCTGCTCCGGAGCCGTGAGAGCGGAGGAAGCCGCGCTCCGAGGGGTTCAGAGACCAGCGTGCCGGCCCCAGGCCCCCCCAGACGGGTATGAGGAGCACCGACGAGGCAGCTATGAGCACGGAGTGTTTTTCCTGCAGCTTTTTAAACAGCAAGGGATCTCCGTGCTCTTCCGGAAACGGTGCGACGGTCACGGTGCAGCTCGGACTGCAGCCGGCTCCCTGCTCCCTCGTGGTGTGTCGCACAAGGAGCTGGGAGCCGGCCCGGGGCTCGGGGGCAAAGCTGCTGCCTTCCTTCAGCACACGTTTGCAATAAGCACAAACACCCCGTTATCGCACCGCTTTATTCTGCCTGAACTATTGATACACGTTTCCCTTCTCGCTATCACAGGTATTTGGGATTTGTCATCCAAATTAGAGCTAAAGATACAGAAATACCTGAACCGATCTTAATCAGATGAAGCTGTGTCTGCTGGGAGTTATTGGCCCACCGTGAGCTAGCGGAGAAAAAAAAAAAAAGAAAAAGCTGTAAATGAGCAAATGTACATGTACGAGCAAAGCAGCTTGTGCCTAAGATGAGTCTGAGGCAAATTCCAGACAAAGCCGACACTGAGCAAGTTTGTTGCTGGCAGAGATGCGGAAAGGCGCCCATCTCCGTGCGAGAGGACCCCGAACCTCCCGGCCCGGCACCACCCCAGGAGAGCTGGAAATCTGGACCCCGGCCTCGCGGCTGGGACTCCACCGAAACCCGCCGCAGCTCGCACCACGTCCGATGCAGAGCGCGCGGTGAAGCCCGCGCTGGCCGAAAGCCACAGCGCTGCCGTGTCCCGAGGGCAGGACCGGCCGGTCGGGCTCCCTTCCAGAACACGGGGCCGTCGCGGGCCAGCCAGCAGCGTCCTCCGGCAGCCGGCAAATTGTCAGAGGTGGGAACGGACCGGCCGGGAAGTCACTTGTAAAAATGATGCTGTTAAACCAGCTGGGATACAGCAGCACTTTGCGCTGAATTCATGGATTCTCGTCCTTTCTCATCGCTCTCACACGTCAGCTCCGAGGAGGCTCCCGCTCCGCAGGAAACGGGAGCATCGCGCTGCCTGCAGTGTTTGTGCAACAGGCACCTCCACAGCTCTGCCGTCGTGGTGCTCTTGACCCTGCTAATTTTGATCCCCGGATACCTGCTGCGTTCTCACTGCCAGCTCCTGACTCGTTTTCCCGTATTGGCAAACGCGCCGTGCTCCATATGGCTGCAGGACTCCGTGCGCCAATTTTAAATCTCCCGTCGCTCCAGGAAGGTGGAGCTATCATGAAGGAAATGAGTAACAACTGCTCCGAACAGCCTCGGTCTTGCTGCCCACCGGACGGTCCTGGGGGGGGGGGGGGGGGGGGATTGCTTCGTTTGTGCGAAGCAGGATGACGACTCTTCTTGGGAGCTGCCCGCTGGTGTGACATCCCTCCCGTTCGTGCCGAGCGCAGAAGTTCAGCCGACAAGGGGTCCTGAAAGAGCTTCTGCCAAGGAGGAGGCAGCAGTGCACGTCTCTGGCACGCTTCTGAAAGGACGATCACCAGCTTTAAGTGAATTTCATGAGAAGTGCATTGGGCTACTTCTTATCATTTTAAATGAGAGCAGCATCTAAAATGAGAGACACAGGAGGACATAAGTAATGTCAGAACAGAACCCTTTATTAATTAATAAACAGGAGTGCAAGCTGAAAGCTTTACGTCTACCACTGCTAAATGCACGGTTAAAAGCCCTATAATAACCTGTGTTCATAATATATTCCAAGCTTTCTGCCTTGCTCTGAAGCACATGTGATATGACACCATCTACCTGCTGCAGCATGCAATTAAAATTAAGAAGCAGTTCAGTCTGTGATGAATACGAAGTGAAATGCTGCACAGCAATATCACCTGGCAGATCAACCTAATTGTCACGGCATCTGCAGTGCCAAAGTTCAGGTGCAATGTATGTGTTCATTACAAATCCGGGCTTTGCTGGGATTTCTGACTGGCTGCTGTGGTCTCACATGCTCTAGCTGAAGCTTGCTGGTGCAGTATATGGCTCACAGCTTATCTGCTTTCTAAATAACACCTACAGCTTCCTAAATCATTTTAAAATCAAGACGCATTTTTGATTTATCTGGTTTTCTACTGCCATCATGAAGAGTGTGCCATGGTCCTTAGGCACAAATTCACATGCTTTTGTTCACCCAGCACAATTACCATAAGCGAACATGCAAAGTAGATATTAGCAGGCGCACATGGCCACTTAGATGCCTATTCATTTGCATACACAAATACTCATTTTGCATGTAAAATGTGATTTGCAGAAAATGGACATCTAAATTGAAGTAGCAACACATCTACTAGCACTATCCATGGTAATGGTTTTGCCACTGCAGACAATATTGACATATATGCTAAATTATTATCAGTACTGTTGATGAAAAGTGCTGTAAAATGGCCAGGCATTATTATTTTTACTGCTAAGGGGATTCATTAACATTCATTAATTTTTAAAAGACACCTTCCGAGTGGGTCACTATTATTAACTGCTCTGCCCCAGCCTCCCCTCCGTAAAGCGGGAACAAGCAGTCTGCCCGAGACTACGGAGGCGGCAGGATGCCAAGAGGAGCCAGAGCTCCCCGGCTTCCCCTTCACCTCGCAGCACGCGGATTCCCGCAGCGCGAGCGCATGTCCGGCGGATACCTTTCGAGAGGATCGCACGGGCAGGATCGCCAGCATCCGCCTCGCAAGAGACCCTGCAGGCATCCGAAGCGCCGCTGCGTCCGCACGGAGACGAGCGCCCGGCCGCTGGGACGGGGTTTGCCCCAACCGCTGCACATGGAGCTGGGGAAATCCGGGGTCTGGAGCAAAAAGTGTTCTCAGGCAGATTTCCACTAATGAGGAAAGACTTGACAACCATAAGCTCTCCGCAGCCGCTCTCCCGCTTACTGCTCGCTCTCTCCACTTCCTTCTTCCTAACAGGGAAGAGACATGATAAATTTCTGTGCTGTTTCAGTATTATATTAGGACTGTTAAGCTTACCCATGTTAAATCAAAGAAATTAAAAATAACAGCAGGATATCAAACTTAATTACTTCTTTAAGGCTGTGCGCTACAGCTCAACGGGCCAGTCTCCCGCACGCTGGCACCGCGGTCGCCTCCCTCCGAGCACACGGCAGCAGCAAGGTGTGTCTGACGCAGGTGCAGGTGGACAAAAACACTTTTTATATAAGTAGCATCACATAATTATTCACGTACATACAAAACATTATTATTTTTAAGCAGCCATACACACAAAAATACATACATTGTCTTACAAAACTTTTTGAGCTATTGCACCTATAAGAAAATACAGAACCACTGTCTCCTGTAATACACCTGATTCTGTCTCAGGACAAGTGATCCTTGAAAACTAATCAAAACTGGGAAGAATTCCTTATCCTTTGCATCCTCATGAACAATACACTGGGGAGTCAGAGAGGTCTTTTACTTTGCCTCGTGGCTACAACAGCACAGAGGTGCAATTTGCATTCCTCTCTCTTTGGTTAGGGTATTATCATTCCTCTTTTAGATTATATTTAGAAAATATGTGTTGGCAGTTAGACTTGGAATGCTTGTTTAAACGCTTTAATAACAAGGTAACAGGGAAATATTTCTTTGGAAAAGAACTGGGGTGTTTGGGTGAAATTCTGGGACTGATGAAAATAGCAGGCCAAATCGGTCCTGTTGCCCGTGACTGCAGGACGGCAGTGATGCCGTGGAGCTGAGCACCGAAGCCGCCGGCTCCAGGCAGCGGCAGCAAGGGCAGGGGGGCGGGAGGCCAGCGGGGCCATCGGCTGCTCCCGGCGGATCACGCTGACATATCCAGCCACGGCGTAACACCGCGTTTATGCTTAAAGTCTTCTGCGCTCCAGGTGACCTGTGCGCCTGGATATTCCGAGTGATGAATCCCCCCCTTGACTGATTTAGGCAAGGACATGGAATTTGCAAACAGACTCTCAGGCTCCCAGACCTGTGCGATGGCCAGAGGCTGCTCCCAGGGATGCCGGCTGGATCGGAGATGATAAAGATATAGCCTTATAAAAGGAAAAGGAACAGATTCAAAGCAAAGTTTGCAATAGTTTGCACACTTTGTGCAGTTGCTAATGGCCAACAAAAAGTCAGAGAAATGCATGTATACAGTGTGGCACACTTTGGTTGCTACTATAATAAAAGCATGATTTGACATTAATGCTCCACTTTCTGCAGAAAACCCCTGTGCAAAGCTTCTTAGTCACTAGCCTGGTTTGATGTGCAGAACAGCCAAGCTTCACACAGAAAGGGTTAAAAGAAAATGTTATACTAAAAGAAATCTTTCTACAAGTATAAAAAAGCAAAATGATTGTAAATTCCACCAGGGGAATTCTGCCATGAATATGCTTCACCTTTCGCAGAATCTCCCGCCCTGCCTCAGAGGATAACTGACCTTTGGAGAAAAATAATGAAAAGAAGAAATTCCTTGGAGAAAATAATGTGGCCAGGCCTCAGTAATGAGATCTGCTCCCTTTATGTTGCTATGACAACCACAGTCATTTTTATAATACAAAATACATGAATGGGAAAGAGGGCCATCTCCTCTAACCGGAGTCGGCTGCTCCGCACCCAGCGCCTCGCGTGCACACTCCTCCAGGACGGCTGTGCGCGTGGTGTGATTTGCGCCATTTCCACTTAATTCACGTACGAGCAAGGATCCCTGCTCCTCCGCAAGCTTTAATTACTGCTCGTTAGGTTATTTCTGGGGCTGCCAGCACTGGGGAGGGATGGCCCTGCATCTTCCCCGCATCCCCACGCAGCAAGAGCCTCGGGCCGGGGCGCTTCCCAGGCCGGGTCTCCGCTCGGGACCCGCGGATGCGACGCGGGCGTCCCGGCCGGGCGGGCGGCGAGGTCCGGCGGCAGTGGCACGGTCCGGCTCCGGCAGGCAGTGGTGGGATGGGCAGCGGCCGCAGGACCAGCCCAGGGCACGAGTGCGGTGCTCGGCAGGAGAGGACCTGGCTCAGCCGAGGAGTGGGACGCCAGAGGGATCCATTTTCCTCGGAGGCACCTTCCGAGCAACCGGCTTCTCCATGAAGTCCTGCGGCTGCGGCACTGGATGTCCCAGCGCCCTCCAGCAGCCGGTTCCTCGGCGCCCCTCGGTGCGACGCTCATGGCGTGGGAACCGGCACTGCCGGCCACGGCAGAAGCGGGTCTGAGACAGGCGCGGATATGAATGCAACAGGAGCAGATATTTACCTCCAGAACCACACTGGAAAATCAGGAGCTTTCACTGCAGGGGCGCCGGCGCGCGGCCCATGCGTTCCACAGTGTCGCTCATTTCGTTTAAATTGCACCGCATTTTGTAAGCCTGCTGCAGGCTGGAGCTGAGCACCTCCAGCCCCTGCGCGGGGAGGGGGCCCAGCCAGCTCCGCACTGCAGACACAACGGCAATTCCCCCGTGCCCCTCGGCCGGGCAGAGCAAGGGGTTTTACCACTCGCAGCTCACGCAGTGGTGGGCAGAGGTGGATCCGCTCACTGGGGACCGGGCAAGCGCAGCGGCTGAGGGCCCTGGGCACGCCGGGAACGAGGAGCTACAGGGAGGGCCGGCAGCTTGGTGGCTGAGACGATACCCACGTCCTCCACGTCCTCCGTCTTTCCTGACCACAGCTCAGACCAGGGTGAGAGGCTCCTGCCTTCAGAAAGAAGTGTAAACCTAGAGTTTTGCATACACTGAGGACCTGACAAAACGCTTTTGGTGCCACATGTCCACTGCAGAGAGGTTGCAGATGCAACCTTCATTCCTTGCTTGGGGCTTTGGAAACTCACCCAGATCTATAGGCACACTGCTGGTGTCTGTGCAGGATTTTAATCCTGAGCCAGCTGAGCAAAATATTGCAAGTAAAAGAGACACAGATGTAGCTCGTGCCCGTGAGGAGCAAGGCAGCTAGACTGGGCTGGCCCCGGAGTACGTTCAAGGCCCCCAGGGAGCTGTCTCACGAGCACTGCCCGGCTCTGCAGGACCTTAGAAACCAGAGCTTTTGTCAGGTCAGACATCAGCAAAAGTGGGAAGATTTGTAAAAGAGCCCGAACGCTCAGCCCGGGCTTTTCCAGAAAAAGGCATGCTTATTCTTTGTCGTGCTGGCCTCCCAGGCTCAGCTCTAGCCACTTTCCTGTGTGAGCGCGATTATGACTGCTGGGGCTGAAGGCCCAAAATCAGACCAGGAGATGGAAATGGAGAAGTCAAGGGGGAACTAAGTATGGTCTTTCAGTTAATCCAGAGCTTCAAACCGTTTCCTGTTTCCCAGGTGGTCTGCTGGGAGACCTAAACTCCTGCAGAGTCAGCAGAATTGCAAGGCAAACTGGAAGAGAGCTGGGAAAAGCTACAAAACGGAGGTTTGCAAATGAAGAAAACAGCCAGAAAAATGAGGAAAACCAAGAGGGTGGAGGACCAGAACAAGAGGCTTCAGTCCACGCCAAGATCATTTTTGTACAGCTTCATCAAGTAGCAGCACGGAGGAGGGCGCCTGGGCTGCCCAGTGGGACTGGGGCCTCAGAGGGGAGAAACAGGGACGGGTACTTTCATCTCCCTCCCTCCTGCCCGTTCATGGAGACGCTTCCCAAACAGAGGATGAAAAGCCGAAGGAAACGGGCCCATGGGTGAAATCCAGAATGCTAAAATCAGTAACAATTTTCTGGCTCTTGCCAGCGTGGTGACAGATGTTTCCAGGACGCGGGATTTGGGGTCAGCACTTGAGAACGATGGAAGTCAAGGTGGGGTCTGGCCCTTCTCCAGCAGCAGAGGCAGGCAGCACCGTCGGCCGGATCGCTGAACCTCCTTACAAATGTCCACACCCCTTTCCCAATCTGATGAAAGGATTTCTGTGACTACCTAATTATCCGAGCAACCAGAAAGGTGTCAAGAGCAACCACTACATCAGGATGACTCTGAACCATTGAGATGCAAGAGAGACAAGAAAAAGTACTTCCAAAGCCAGAGTTAAATGTAAGTTGCCCTCTGACCGGTGCCTCTTTTGCATGTGGAATTTGAGGCAGCAAGATCTGCCTTATATCAAATACCAGTCCAAAAGCTAATTTAAATTCTTTTTATGCAAATGTTCAGTAGTAAGGAACAGTAATAACTCTGGAAAACCACTGGAAAGATATTTTAAAGGACATACCAATTCTGGTCACACATCAGCAATTAGGAATCCCAAGAAGGCGAAAGCACCTGTCTTGGCCTTTATTGAATATTATTCTCAATTAGATTATTCATCATATACACAAGACAATTCCTTCATTCAGACTTCCACAGACATGTTCAAATTACATCATATCTGCAAAACAGAGAGATGGAAGTTATCATAACCTGTCTCTGAATAAAGCACTACTGACACTGTAAATGGTCCTGTCCGGAGCGCGCGGCAGTGCGGCAGCCCGACAGACGCTGCACAGAAATACGCCCGGCTGGGTGATGCCTTCTGAAGCAGCTCGCACAGGAATGATCACATTCGATCACATCGCCAGGCTTTCCGAGAGCCACCACAAACATCTCGGCGGAAGTGGTGCTCCAACGCATGGCACAGCAAGCGAGCAGTTCCGGCGAGGGGCCATTCCCGCTGCGCGGGGAGCGGGCGCATCCCAGACGGAGGCCGTCCTGCCGGCTCGGGATCTCCACCAGCTGCCAGGCAAGCGGGCGGCCTCAGCTCCGCGTGCCGGCTGCCGCTCAGAGACGTCCCTGCCCCGGCGATGCCGGTCGGGTTGCCTGGCGTTCCCTAACAGCAGCTCCCACAGCTAAGGCCGGCGGGATCCCGCGCTCCCTGGGCCGTGCTGAGCAGGAGATCCGACCTGGGGGCGCTTCTGTGTCAGCCCCCAGCACAAACCCTGCGCCCGTGCGCGACATTCAGAAGGGAACCCAGGTGCGTTCCCGGGACCACACACCTCCCCGCGCTAGTCCTCCTCCTCCTCCTCCTCCTCCTCCTCCTCCGAGCGCGCACGGCTGAGCTGCTGTCTCACCTTGCCACCCACATCTGCTGCGGCCCGAACTCAGCCCAGTCCCTGCTCCGGGCGCCTCTCCACGGCCCATCCGACGGCCCTGCCCCGGCATGTCCCATCCCACTACGCACTGCCCCGTTCTCCACCACCGCCAGGCTCCACTGCACCAACCAGGCGTAACCTCCCTACAAAATACAGGGTTTGGGTTACTTTCACAAGAGCTTTTTTTACACCTTCAGTTCAGCCGGGCAATAATTTTGTCCAAGTCTGCCAGCTGACAAACCTGTAGCAGTTCAGCTCACCCTTGTCATCCTTTGCAAACTCTGGCACAAACTTTGCTCCTCTGGAACGTCCTCTGGGCACCAAAACACATGCGAAACTCCCACTAACAGTCCAGGAAGAATCTCATCCTGCTCTTTTAAAATTCTTGAGTACATATATTATTTGGCTTTTAAAGGTCCAGTCTCAGCAGCCTTTCCAAGGTCTGTAAGGGAACACCCTCCTCGGTGAGGCAGTATTTTGCCCTGCACGGTCATGAAACATTTTTCAAAGCTGCAGTGTAAAAGGGAAGCATCCACCGAACACGTGGTGCCGGCTTTCCTCACCGGCTCGATGCATTTGCAGGCGCCTTCCTGCACTTTCCATGCTGGTTTTCCTGCAGGCGGAGCCTCCTTGTCACCGCTGGAGAAGCTGCGGTAACATTCGTCTTTGATTTCCCCAATCTTTTTGTGACGCTCACAGAAAGCTTCGCGGCAAGGCAGTCTTCTGCTGAGCGCGCAGCCTGACACCATGACCCATATTCCCGCGCTTCCCTGCACGCTCTGCTCTCGCGCTGTCGTTTCCGCTGGAAGTCCCTTGTCCCTGCAGCGCAGCCGCCAAACGGGGCAACCACGGTCGCGGTCTGCAGGCGCAAGAGCCAGAGCAATACAAATCAATGCCCATACCGGCAGATGCAGCAATAAATTCCCCTTACCAGCAGAAAAAATCGGATGAAAAGATTAATTACCAGGCTTAGTCCTTGACATGGGACATGGCATCTTTAAAAAGTCCAGACCCCTCCCTGGTACTCCATCAATTAAATTTTGGTCAAATTAGAAGGGGTTGAAAAATGAACAGTGAGAGTTTGGAGGAACGTGGCTGTAATAAGAAGCAGTATTGATTGCCACCAAAAAGGCTTTATAAATCTTTCACGCTCGCTATCAATCTGGACCTGCCCCACTGCATTCCCCAGCACTGCCTGTTTCGAGGTGAACGTCAAATAAGGATTTGTTCGCGTGGACGGGCGACTCGAAGCAATCCCGTCTCCTCCTCGCTCCGCCGGCCCGGCGCGACCCTTGGGCTGGTTTCTCCAAGGCCTTGCTCGTCCCCGGGGAGCCTCGCAGGCGGCCCCACGCTGGGCGAAGCCGCCGGCCCGGGATGCAGACGGAGCGGGAGCAGCTCTCCGGAGGAGAGAGGACCTGGATCGGGGCTGCACATCTGCAGCGAGGCGACTTCTAATCCGCCATAGCCGGAACGAAATCCCGGGATGATAATCACGTTGCCATAGCAGCGCTGTTCATTTCTGGATCGATAAAGCCGAGCCCTGGCGTGGGGACGGAGCAGATGGACCACGTTTGGTCGGAAGCGGTGGGAAGTGCTGGGCGTCAGGGTGGCAGCCCAGCCGGGGCCGGCCCGGTGCTGGCGCCCTCCGGCAGCGGGGTTGGATCTCCCTTGCGGGCGGCAGCGCCAGGGATCCCGCACGGCTCCACGGAGCATCCTGGCAGGAGGCTCCAAAGGCGCCTCCGGGGGCCTCTCCCGGCACCGGGGGCAGGTCCTGGGACCTGGGCGGCCACTGGGGCCGGCAGGGAGGATGGTCCTGTCCATGGGAAAGACCCAGGGAGCGCGACCCCGGCAGCAGAACAGCCCCATCCATGGGGAAGTCCGCGCTGGAGCTGTGCCGCCAGGCTGAGTGCAGCTCCAGGCACGCAGCTGCCGGAGTGAGCAAGCCGTGCTTGTCCGTGCGCATGGCAGCGTAGCCGGGAACCGACCGATGACTGCTGGTGCCACTGGAACCAGACCAGCACCAGCAGCGATCCCGGTCCAGGAGGGAGCCGTTGTCACGGCAACGGGGACAACACGCACAAGCGGCCGGCGGATCCACAGCCCGGCCGGCACGCGGGGCCGGGAGCTGCCGACGGCTCCCTGCTCTGGCCCCCCGGCTCGGAGCCGGCATGGCCCTGCCGCTCCCGAGCCCACGGCCGGGAGCCGAGAGGGAGGAAGCGCCACCGAAGCGCTGCTTCCCCAGCGGGTGCCGGGGCCTCGGCCGAGCACCTGGACAGACGGAGGAGGAAGAGGGCGACACGGCGCACTCCGGCCGCGGGGTGATGCCTGCGATCCCAGCCTGCCCCGTAGATCTGCCAAGTCCCATTGAACTATCACCCCTCGCTGCAATTTATCTGGCTTCTGCAGAAATAAAAGGTATTGAGAAAAATCAATGATAATTCATTGCATCCTATGATTTTTAAAGGCAATTAAAGCGAAGACAAGGTAAGAGGTTAGCAAAATCTCTCACTCTTTAATATATTGTATTTTCTCATTAATTCTTTAATCCTGTGACAAATTCTCCCAGGCACCGGGCCAGCTTCCTGCCCACTCGGACTCTCGCCGAGTTATGAATGAAGCAGGTAGCGCCGCGCTCCGCGCCGACGGCTCTTCCCTGTCCGCGCCCGGCCACGCGGTGCGGGATGGGACGGGACGGAGCCGCTGCCGGCCCCACACGGGATCTCCCCAGCCCTGGGGTCCCCGGCCCTCGTGGCCAGCCCCTGAGACAGACACGGCTTCCCTGGAAAACCGGACCCGGATGCTGGGTCGGTGCCTCGGGCCGAGCCGGTCCCTGCCGCTGGCGCCAGGAAAGAGAAGCAAACCGGGACCCCAGCAGCTGCAGCCCACGTCGGGGTCCCGCAGCCCAGGCTGAAACACTTCCAGTGTGGAAAAGGAGCCGGCATTCACCGCTTCTATCCTCGCTCGTTTGCTCCAAAGAGTTAATAACTGAATTACTACTAATTAGGGATACTGTGAATGAGAACACATCATACTTCTGCTAATCACCAGTGTTTCTGTGTAATGTCTGGAAAATCAAAATTATTAATGAAGAAGTTATTTTGGAATTCAGAGTTTAATTTCACAAATTCTGGATAATGGCAATCTGGTTTGCCAGCCAATTTTCACATCATAACATCAAAACCCTTTAATTAATAGTGAACTAATTAGAAAACACTAACTTAAAGACAGCAGTAGAAGTTCATTTCGTAATGAAAGACCGGTCAAAGCAATGCAGTCATGAGCCCCTTCTGTGCAGATGGCACGGAGACAGCGAGGGAGAGCACAGAACAGAAACCCAGAAGCTGAGCACCGTTTCTGGGACTAGTACGTACGCTGAGAGGGGGCGTCTCAAACTCAGGCCGCCCCGTCTCATAAAATGATTTTCCAGGCTCGGCAAAGCAACGACGCTGCCAGCAGCAGCCTCAGCGACTACCTGCTTCTGGGTGGCAGGAGCCACTCCGGGCGCCCGCGGTCAGAACCGCCGCGCAGCGGCAGCCGCGGCCGCCTGGAAAGGTGCGTCAGAGGAGGGGAGCAGGGCTCGGCACGTCCCGTCTCCTCCTCAGGCTCTGCCCTGGTCTCCCTGCCTGAAGACCACAACGGTCCAGGTCCGTCTGTCCGTCGGTGCTGCGGAGATGCCGGATGTGTTCATCCTCCACCCTTCACTCCCGCAGCCGTGGCTCGCTCTGCCTCCCTCGCCTCCTCCAGGCTTTGCTTCTCCGACGAGCTTCCTTCTTGCAAATATGACGCTAGCAGCAGCTAAAGGCTTTTACAGGAAAATACTCGTTTAAAAGCTCCATGTTGCAGTTACATCTAATTGAAAACTTCAGCTGTTATGGCTGGGTCCTTCCAGGACCATCCCGTACGGTCAAGGGGCGAGAGGAAATTCTCGGTCTAGTTTGGAGTAAGTCTGAAATCAATTGCTCTTTGGATGACTTGCCGTGAGGCCTCTCTTTGGAAACGCTATAAAATGTCTCCTTCCCTCGCTCATAACAAGGGTGAGAGATTTAGCCCTACGTACAGCAGACACAATGTTAACAGCCTAAATATTTACCTGCTTCATTCTGCTTCCTATTTATTAGAAATATTTTCCATCTCGCTGCCTAAGCAAGCAGAGTTTTCCCAAAAAACTGCAAATATTATGGCCCTTCATTCCACAGAAATTTATTACTACAGAGTAAAAATGCTACTGTATTCCAAACATTGGCAAGAAAGCAGGGAAGCTTCGGTCCTGCCAGCTTTTAATAAGACACACATTTAAACTGCATGTTGCTTGCAAGTTGCATGTTTATTTAAACAAGAATTTCCAAGTGTTTAGGGACAGAGGTTGCTACAACAAGTTCTTATCATTCAAAACAATGGTGCTGAAACGTTCAGGAAGGAGAATTACAAATGGAGTCATTCTGCAGAATAAATCACTGATAAACTTTCAGCACAACTAATTTTAACCAAGAAAGAAGTACTGCTGGATCTTAACTCCCTTCTAATGGATATACACTCTCCCAGGATAGCTTGGGACCTATTACGAGATGAAATGATTTATTTGGGGATTTCAAATGCTTCAAATAAATCTTTCTTTTAGTCTTTGAATTATTGTGTATTTTTCTAGCAGAGCCAGGGATATGACACTTTGTGTAGGTAACTCTACGAGCCCAGGATTACCCAAATCTTTCCACGCACCTGAGAGCGGAAACCTTCTCAGCGACTCCCAAAAAATTAAACACGGAGAAGGGCGCCCAGGGGGGCAACTCCTCGCCTTCGGCAGGGGTGAGGAACGAAGCTTTTCAGCTCCGTCGTGCCGAGGAGCGCTGTCACGCGCAATTAAAACATTACGTGCAAGACGCCTGCCGCTGCAGCCTCGCTTCGGCCGCAAGGCCAAGCGCCTTAAAGCTAGGAGACATCCGTTTGCAGCTGCCGCTCAGGCTTCGCGCTGCCTCGCGGGTGCCACCCCTGCGGAGGTGGCAACGGCGACGGGGGCGCGAAGCGGGTCCGGCCTCCGCACCGGGCTCCCAAGTCCCAGCGTCGAGCAGTTTTTGCGGGGACAAGGATTCGTGCCCGTGTTTCGCGCAGGCGCAGCCTCACGCTGCGCGGGAACCAACAGAGACGTCAGCGGCTTCGGTCTTACTCATCTCGACGGGGCTCCGAAGGTGACGGCCGCTCACGGCACCGAGGCAGGATGCTAGGACGGGCTCCGGAGTGGCTCCCGCGCGCCCGCGTCACCCGCGGCGAGCCTGGAGGCGCCAGCCGGCAGCCGGTCCCAAAGCAACTAGCATCCCCGCGAAACGAGACCAACCGAGCACAAGAGCCGCCAGCCGCGGGATCAGCTCTGCGGGAGGACGTCAGGCTGCGGCTCTGCCCGTGACGGCCGCGAGCGAGCGAGCAGGGCCCGCGGAGGGGCCGAGCATCCCGCACCCGGCACCGCGGGACCGCGGCCCCGCAGCACCTCTCCCTGCCGCCTCCGCCTCCTCCGAGCTGAGGGGGTCACCCAGGCAACCGCAGAAATTCCCCTTGATATTCAGCCCGAATTTTCCCGTTCCGGGCCTCCCGCATCCTCCCGGCCCGCCTTGCCTCCCCCGCACCGCTCGCGGGCAGCTCCGGCCCTGCCCTTGCAGCTGCGCGCGCTGAGCACCGGCGGGAAGTTGCTCCTTCGCCCGGCGGTGCGGGACGGCGGCAGAAATAAAACGCTTTAACTTCCATGCACCGCGGCCGTTGTCTACGGGGCACGTTGGACAACGAGAGCCAACTCCTCCACCACGAATCGGAAATACCGGCGGTCTTGGGAACGGACGGTAATTGGGAAGCCGCAGGTGGCTGCGAGACATCCAGCCTGCCAGAGCAGCGTTCGCACGCGCGTCCCTCACCCCTTCCGCTGACGTTGGGCGCGTGGAGCCACAGCCGCGCCGGGCGCCAACCGGGAGCGCTGACGAAGCAGAGAGAGCAGCGATTCCTGCCATGGTGCCTACAGAAAACTGCTGGAGCTCAATAAATAAAGGGAGACTCTAAATATTATTTTTGGTAGGAATTTTCATATAAAAAAACCCACCATAAATCAGGCACAATGCTACAATCAGCACATACTTGTGAATAAATGCATCCTGTAGTACATTTCAGCATAAATTATAGCCATTTGATTTAGGCTTTGCTGCACAAAGCTGTATTATTTAAATTCATGCAGAATTGAGTCCACTCACATTGCTACACATTTATAAAACATATTCATGATTATTGTCATAAACTCCTGAGAACTGGCTGTTGAGTTATTTTGCCACATCATCATCTATAGTAAACAAGACTTATTTTACATTTCTCTTTTCTTTCCTGACAATCTGCTACAAAATGCTCTGCAGAATTAATGCCTAAGTTACAACCAAGTTTTCTCCAGCAAGTGCAAAATAATACCTATCTTCAGCCTAGCACACGCAGACCTGCGCAGAGCAGGAGCTCCGAGTGCCAGCGCAGGGTGCTCTGCAGGGTCCTTCGACTGGGGAGCATCGCGCAGGCACCGGACGCGTGTCCCTCCTCCGCGCACCACTTGAGCCGCGCTGCCGAAGGGCCGCGTCCGGCGCATCCCGGCTCCGTGCCTGCTCCCCCGGTTCAGCGCCCGCCGGCACCCGGGGCAGCCTCAGTTGGCGACTGAGACTGGGATTAGCGTGTCAATTTATACCTTTCCGAACTGAAAGCATCTACCCAAAATGCAGAGTTCTGGTTTGTGAACCATTTCTGCTCTCCGTGCACACGGTAAACCCATGGTCCCTTCAGCAGCAACCACAGAGACAGGAGACATGAAGCGCACCGTAATTTTAAAACATTCTGAGATCATCAGAGAAAGTCATGGAGTATCTAGCCTGAATAATAAAACCTCCTGCAATTATAAAACTGTCCGGTGCCACTTTTCCTCCCCGCTGTGACTGTAATGTGTGTGTTCTTCCACCGGCCTGGAAGGATCTGTCAGCTGCTGGCTTGCTTGTCTTACTAAATTAATGTTTTACATTTCTCCGCTAGTTTGCAAACTTTTAAAAAATTAATCCCATCATTTCAACAAGTGTAACAACTAAATTATCATCTTTACATGATTAAAGTCTCTGTTGCGTCTTTTCTTGGCAAACATTACATGCACATAATTTTACTAAATGCAATAAACCAACCATAGAACTATTAATTTTAGCATGGTATTCATAACAATTAGAAACGCATGAACCTTAAAATGATAAAAACCGAAATGAATACCAAAATAGTATGAAACACAAGAATCCAGCTCCTCAAACCAGGGGAAAATTGATGTTATTGTGTAATGTCACAATATACACTTCAAAAGACAAAACCACCATTGCACGGGATGCAGCCCGTCCCGCCGACACTCAGCTCCATCCCGCCGGCACCCAACTCTGCCTCCTGCTGCTCCCGCAGGCCCCGGTGCCGCCGAGCGCAGGTGGGAGGGAAAGAAACCTGCTTTCCCCAAAACGTGGGCAGCAGGAGCACCGGAGGTGCTCTCGCGACAGCTCCCAGCAGAAAAGAGGGAACCACTACAGCAACAAGCGTGCAAGTACTCAGACTGACAGACGTGAAGGGTTTCACCGACCACTCTGTAACCGCCTGTCCCTGCTTCACAGCAGCCATGGGAAATCCCATTTCTGCCGCCAGCTGGAGATGGCTCAGCGCTCACAGGGAATTCGCGCTCGCTTTCGCACATTTTGGGAGAAAGGGCACTGCCCTCGGGGGAGGACAGGACTTTCCCTACAGCCGTTACCGTGTGGCGCTTGTTCCCTTGACCCGCGAGTGAGCAGGCACAGAACAGCCAGGATGCTTGAGAAGACCTGGGAATTGTTCCACTTTCCTGCAAAGAATCACTTGAGTGAGAAGATTCACTTTTTTTTTTTTTTCCCACTCATTTTCAGCAACTGAGATCTTTTTTAAAAAGGGCAAAAAAACCCTAGGCATTAAGTATTTGATCAAAAGCCAAAAACAACCTTTGGTATCAAGGCATTCTTGAGCTGCTTTGTTTATAGATACCAAAATATACACACCATCCCACACTGCTGTAACCACTTAGAGCACAAAACACTTCCATAAAGAGCAGCCCGTTGTTACAAATCGCACACTGCCGCATTCCCAGGTAACAAACGTCAGGGAGCGAGAGGCAAGGCTACAGCAAGTCTTTCTACCAGATGATAAGAGGAAAAGCCATCGTTACGGGGAACGGAGAGGGCCTAGCAGAGCCCTACCGCTTGCCAGCTTGCTTTTTTTGGAGTGTCCTAGTTTAGAGAATTCCTTATGGACTGGACTTTTCTGCATTTCCTTTCCCATTATCGCTGATTGCCAAAATATTTGCGCAGTGATGGAATTTGCCTGCCAGAACTAGAGCAGGAGGAGGGATCTTTACTTTAGCCTGACCTCAAGTCATGAGAGGTTCTGGGTCTCCTTCTTCAACTACTACAGCTAAACTCTGGCCTGAGTCCAAAGCTGCCTAATGAGAATAACCCAGCTGGTCCCTCCCTTCTCCAGCAGTCCCGGGGGACGGAGGAAAGGCACCGTAGCTATTCCAGGATGGAGCGATCTGATTGAAACAACCAGAATGTTTCCATCCTGCCTGAGCATACTAGGAAACTTTTGGAGAGCAAGTATTTTAGCAAAATATGCTAAGCGCCTCCAGATCGATGCCTGTAAGTAGGAAAAATCAAATAGCTTTGCCATCGTAAACAGCAGAAGAGCACAGAAGACTCCAGTGAACAGTAGGACAAACAGGAAAGACTTGGAAATTTCTAGGGTATTGTTTTAAACTCAAGACAGAACATTCTGATCTACTTTTACTGTTTTGATGTTACATTTCGTGTTTTAAAACACTCTGTGCATATACAGACACACTGCAAAAACGCTCAAAGAATTCAAATGCACCAACTGCTATTTATTTGGCTTTCCTTAGTTATTTCTGATTAGCAACAATTTCATCAGAATGGAAACGAGACATTTGAAGGCAGACACAGGATGCCGCGGGGCTCGTTAGATGACCCGCACGAAGGAACAGGGCAGCTCTCCTCCCTTCTCGGAGGGCAGGCCACTTTTCAGCCCATGTTTTGCAAAGTGGCAGCGCACTGCAACCCAACTCTGCGGCAGGTACCCCAGAGCATTGCGGCAACGTGCCAGGACATACCGCACTGTACAGGTGACCAAGCAGGAACGTCCTGGCTGGATGGTGACTCACTGTCTGCAGAGGAGGCACGATACAGATCAGCTGTCACTGGCGTGCAGGACACCGGTAAGCGAAGGCATAGCACGCCCTCTACTTCCGCACACAAGGAGGTTCAAAGGTAAAAACGCACTTTTTAAGATACTGAGGAGCGGCCAGCACCCGCCCAGAGCAGCAGGCATCCTGCCGCCACGTGCGACGCTATCACTGGATTCTGCTGCTAACTTTGGAAAACTAAAATCAAGGACTGTTTGCTCCACTCTCTCCTGCTCGGCCAGGCTGGCTGTGCAGTAGCTCATTGCAAAAGGTGCGCTGCGGTGAGGCGCACGCGTTCCGCAACCACATCTCCCAAGCGTCACGAATTTCCCTCCCGTGTGCACAGCGGTATCAACCCGACCTTTTCCACCGGGACACGTCCCACGCGTGCCCTGCGGCCCCTCCGCAGTCTCTCCTGAGCTCACACTGACCATCTTTTCCAGCTCGCACCCTTTCAGTGCCTCCCCTCCCGTTCACGGGTTTGTGTTGCTGCCCCGCGGGGCACCTGCAGCTCCTTCTGCTCCCCCGGGACGCAGCAGGGCTTTGAGCCGTTCTCAGAGGTCTTTGGATGGGAGGACAAGGGTCATGGCTCTGTTGCAAACATGTGTCCTGGACACTTGTGATGATTTTGGCATCAGAAATGGCCTAAATATTTTTTCGAGAGTAGTGAGTGTCTTTGTCTCTCAGGCACAGAGAGACTTTTCTTCTGCGTCTGCTTAGCCATTTATTCTGCTTTGTTGCTGCCAGTTGGAAGCTGCAGTTTGCAAACCAGGCCCTGCCGGAGCAGAATGAATTTCAATTCAGGCAGAGGAGTGTGTTACCGAACCTCAGCCCTTGGGTTTAGTTTTACAATATACGCTTACCATACTCTTCCCCTGATATACCTTGATGGCAAGATCGCCTCCCGCTGCATACTCAGCTTCGGGGCGTGTGCTTCCCACAGCCCCCTGGTGCAATGCACCCTTCTGGAGGATCCAGATCTGCCCTCCAGGAACGAACTCTCTGCTCCCCCTCCTAAGGAACAAAACTGCCCACCGGGAGCGACAAGTGCTAAGGGCACTCACGGCATTGAACCTGGGCAATAACCATGCTTCCAGCATTTTAAGTGTATAAGCTTCATTCCTGGCACAAATTTTTAGTAAATGGGCATTTCACTGTGACAAACAGTTAAAGGAGGCAGATCAGATTTGTTCCTATTTAGATAGTCATAATCTCTGGAAATATTATGCTTCCAGGAGCATGCACTACTGGATTATCACTAGGTTTAGGAGGAAGGTGGGAGAGTGCAAAGCATCCTCTAGTACGGCCACTGCAAATGTGTAACATGTCCTCAGGCTGGAGAACAGTATGCTAGAAAGACGGAGGTGGCAGATCAGACCATCTTAACAAGGCAGCTCATCACACCTGGCTTTATCCAGCTTTTATATACTGGGGGAAAAAACAGGCCTTTCAAAGACAGACCCAGCCCCAAAGACACCATCCTACCAATGAAAAGCCAATATTCTCCCTTTAAACGATGCGCTGTCAATGGATCGGCTTCTCGTTCCGTTGGCTGGTGGGCCGGCAGGGCAGCAGAAGTCTGCAGCCAGACAGGGTATGACAATTATCTGTGCATTCAGCTCTCTAGACAGTTTTACTTCTGATTATCAAGCCCTTCAAGCAGATATCTGAGCCGTCAAAATACAGAATCCCCTGATGGTAAAAATACTTTGCAAAAGAGCTCCTGCGGCATTCCTGTGTGAAATGCCCTGGGAGTTTGCAGCAGGGCTAAGGATCCCCAGTCCCGCCCTGGAGCTGCACTGAACAATTAGTCTCAAGTGCAAATCAACCACAGAAGTTCAGATTTTTTTTCTTCCACTTCCACAGTTCACCTTCTGCTCTGAACATGGAAACCATATGGCAGACAGGTCCTATCCCCTGCCAAGAAATTCTTACTTGATGAGATCCCTGTAGCTATCGCTGTGGCTACACGGGCTTCCAGCGAGGGAGTTCAGTTTCTGCTTCAGCCAAGCTCTCCAAGTAGCCCAGGGAGGAAGAGGAGTTGCACTGTGCGGGGTCCAAGGTGCCAGAATTTGTGCTCAACTGTTGCCTGCAAGGTTAATTGCCCTCAGAATGAGGTATTTTCATGCTTGTATCTTCATCTCTGGCCCTCCAACTGATGGAGGTCGTGAAACCAGCCTTGCTCCACTATCTCTGCCACAAGCAACAAGGGACACCTTGGCAGGAGGCAGAGATCCAGCTTCAAACTCTCTCTTCTCCATGGCAGGTGACGTGGATAGGGGCGCAGACAGCACTTGCCTCTGGACTAGCTTTCACTGCAAAAGGCTTCCAAATGTTTTACCAACATGGATGGTCCAGGCTTTGGGAGCACTGAGATTTTCACCTTCCCTGACTTGCAAATGAGAAATGCGAGTGGCCAAGTTTGTAGAGGAATAGCATCCAAAATTCAGCTGCGTGTTGGGAACCATCATGTAAATACTGCACAAATCTGTACAGCAGCCCAAGGCAGGGAGGGAGGGATGATTGCAATGAGCGGCTGCAATTGCAAGAGGGGGACAGCATATACAAAAGTACCCAAATTCAAATTTGGTCAGGGCACAGCACCAACACAGTTAGTCTTTAAAGATACTAAGGCCTACAATGTCTGCATTATTCCTAGCTTCATTCTTAATCTTGTGGTACAAGTACCATTTCTCATTCTCCTGAAACAACTGCTGATGTGGGAAGAAGTGATGTGGATGGAGTAATCAGTGGCTTGAGTGATTGCCTTGCGAAAAGGACCGGCTCTGATGCATGGAGAGGCTGCTATCAGGGGATCAATGTCTCCGCACAGGGTACTGTCTCTTATCTACATCTGTGTCTTGTTTGCTGGGCGTTTGTGATGTGCATCCATTTGTCAGCAAGAAAATGATTTGCAAATACAAGTCATGGCAAGAAGGAATCGTGGAACTAAAGCGATAACAAATGAAGACACGGCCTCTCCACAGAGCGATCCTCGTCCCGAAACCGAGTCTGGTCTTGCTCCTGGCAGCTTGGGCGACCCACACAAACGGGAGCGAGTTTTGCCAGACTTCCCCTAGCCAAGGAGCCCTGCTGAAAGAGGGGCTGTCTTCAACAGCACCCAAATGACTGAGAAACCAAAGTCCATGGGCTTCCGAGGAGGAAACGGGCTCCAAACACTCCGAAATCATGAGGCACCTTAGATAACAGTACTCTGACTCTCGCCAAAGGGAAGCTGGGCCTCACGGTTTCTTTGGTGGCCAGGAGATCGTCATCCTTTTGCTGAACTAGACTTTACTGCCCAGAAAGAGGCTTTACTGTGGAGACGCTGCTCCCTCGCTGGGGACAGCTGAGCTGACGCCCGACTGCGGGCACCTTCATGCCTCACCTTCGAGGCAGAGGCTGCATTTATCCTAGCGTCCCCGAGGTCTCTGGGGTACGTCGGGGCTGCCATGTCCCTCTAGGGATGAACATCCTCCCCCCAGGCCCAGAGACCGCACGTTTGCCGCCCGGCTGCCGGTCCTGCCGTGTCTCCGCGAGGCCCCGGGAGCGGAGAGGCCCCGGCCTCCAACAGCCCGCAGACATTTGGGGGAAGGAAGGGGGATTCTGGCACAACGCACCAGAAGTTACCATGAAGAAGTCACCCCCGCACAGCGCGTTCCTACGCCCACCCCTGCCTCGCACAGGGGTCGGACGGCGCACGGCGAGCCGGGAGCTTTGCACAGCGCCCTGCACGAGCCAGGCCAGGTCTGCACGGACGCGGGTGCTCCTGCCCGGGCGGCAGCACCGCAGCCACGAGGAGGTGAGCAAAGGAGCAGGGCGTTGCAGTACACGGCACGCTCCCCCCACCTCTCCCGTCTCTCACCGGGAACTTTCGCCAGCTTTGCAATAGCCGGACTCTATTTCAGAGATGCGCGTGAACGGCTCCTGGCTGCACCCGCACCGCCGTCCTGCGGGAACTCCTCAGCCCCGATTCGGTGACACCCTGATTAAACGCTCAGGGGAAGGCAGGAAGCCCGGGCCGGGCTCGGAGCAGGCAGAAACACAGCTCCAGAGAGCGAGTGAAAACTGGGGAGGCTTTGGGAAGGGGAGACTCGGGCGCCCCGGCAGCGGCTCCTGCCCCGGCGCGAGCCCTCACGGGCCGGCACCTAGGGGGGACGCGCGGGTGCCGCTGCACCGCACCACGCTGCTCCGGGGCCAGTGGCAAACCCGGCCCCATCGGCAAACCTGGCCCGGCGCCCTCCACCCTGGGGGCGGCGGGTGGCGGGTCACCGGAGCTGGGACGCCGTAGCGAAGGGGCGGCTGCCGAGCGCAGCTCCCCGGCCAGCTTGGTGCCTGGCGCGCGGAGGAGGCTCGCGAAACGCACGTGAGCGGCGCGGCCCGTGCTAGGACCGTATCGCCCCCCTCCTCTCCTCCTTCCTAACCACCCCCCGGGGAGGCCCGCGGGCCAAACACGGGGACGGACGCAGCCAGAAATGGGGCCCTGCCTGGCTCCAATTAGACGTTTAAATGTATTCAGAAGGGGGGAGAAAAGAAAACCTTTCCTCCCTCGGCTGCGAGCTGCGTCCGAGCTGGACGCCGGCCGGTGCTCCCCTCCTGCGGCGCCGCAGCCGCTCCGGGGTCGGCCGGGCATCCCGGGCTCCGGGCAGCGCAGCGCGGACTGGAGACCCCCATCGCATTTCTGCATGCATCGCCCTGCACGCCGCTCCTCCGCAAGGCATCGCGCTGGCCCGCGACCATTTAACCAGGTGATTCACATCTCTGCCCTCAGTTTACTGCAGCACCAACCTCCACATCGTCTGCAGACTCTACCAGCAAAGGTTTTATCATCACTGCTGTTAAAGCGCGTATTAAATCATGTCAGAACGCTCCTTGGGCACACCCTGGGCAGCAGCACTGCCATTAAATACCTCTCCATTAATGACCACACTTTGAAATCTGTCATTAAGCCAATTTTTAATCCACGTAATATGTGCTATTAGCTACAGGTTTTCTGGTCAAAATGTCAAACGTCTTCAGAAAATTGAAATACACAGCACCAGCTCAGTTGCTTTTCCTAACCAGGCCCATAAATTGGTCATACGAGACAATAAATATCTTTTTTCAACAAGAACTACCTTTCACGAAACAATCCCTCCTTTGTAAAGCACTTTAAGATCTGCAAGTGAAAAGCATATTTGGTCATTGTTATTAATTAGTTCTTTGTCCCCGTGAGGTTCTGCTCACAGGATGCCTTTTCCTTTTCTTTGAGAGGAGCTGGATCTCCCTCTGAGCCTGGGACTCACTCACTGTTCGCTGTCTCTCCCTCCTCACGCATAGCACAAAGCGCGATCCGGAGATGTAATGCAATTGTGCAAAATACCCACAGAATGGTTAATGGCATGGAAAACTTGCCTGCAGCCAGATCCTAAATAAAATATATAGAACTACAGTGAGCCTTGCACTGAACTGGTGAGTGTTATAAAATAGTACTTATTGGTCAATCATAGGAGATCAATATTCTTCCCACACTTCCATGGCTTTTGGCCAGTTCAGGAGTATGGACGGATTGATCTGTGAGCTGAGGCAGAGGGTGCCAGCGACTGCCACCACCGCACAGACCGGCAGGTTCAGACACGCACTGGACACTCACGGCAGCACCAAGTCTGACACGGAGGAGCACGAGCAAAGGCTACGCAACGCCCTGCCAGCGGGCCCAGGGAGATCCTACTGCAGCAAGCAAACCACCGAGACATGACGCCTGGGGACACTGAGTGCTGAGGCGACGGGCTCCAAGATGCAGACAGCGCTTTGCACTCAGAAACCCCCAAATAAAAGCCTTTCCCCCTTCCTGAAGCCCCAGCCTACAACTTCATCCAGCCCAAAGGAGGTTAAGCGGTCACCAGCAGCAATCCTAGGGGCAGAGGCGAGACCCTTGCAGCGGGGAGCAATGGGGCAGCCTAGCAGGAGGGAAATAAGCTCTTTTATCCCAAATACCTGAAGCTCTCCTCTGTCCTACAGATGCAGTTATTCACTCTTCCAAAACTCTTGTTCATTTTTCCACTGATATCACTGCTATGGCTTTTACTGTTTCTAACAAACGTCCAGCCCTTTCCCCCCATTTCCCCACAGTACGGTGTGGGTAGGTGTCCAGGTGCGGCTGTCTTTCTTGCCCGCAATGGGCGGCTCGGTGTGCTTCAGAGCCAGCAAGCCACTAAACACAGCCCTGAAGGGCCACCATGCACCTCCGAACTCCCCCGCTCCAAGGGCATCGAATCACTATTCCACACTGACACGCAGGGAACCAGCAGATACCACACTTAAATTAATTACCATTAAATGAAACACTGACTTTGTCAAATGGGGATTGCTGCAGCCCCTGGGAATCAGTGTATTCCTACATTCTCCATTTTAGGGGGAAGAAGTGAAATTCTGTCTTATACACATTACTCTCATTTTACGAGAGGGAACTGTCTTTTCTTCCAGAACTTCTTACACACATTTGCTGTCATTTACCAGAGTCTAAGTCCGCGCCTTGCCGACAGCCACTCGGAGCAGGAGCGGACGAGCCAGCGCGGAGGGAGAGCGGCCTCCAGCGCGACAGTGGCCCGTTTCCTCTGCCCGTGCCCAGGCTCGCACCACCTAACTCCAATGCCATTTACTCACTGTCCGCAAAGGCTCTGGTGCTCGAGGTCCCCAGGACCAAACTACTGCCCAGCTCACGCTGACGACAGGATTTGGGCTATTTCCTCTCCTTGCAACCCGGAGCAATGCCGAGGGCTCTCCTTTTCCACCGCGTGCTAGGCATGCTGTTCTCAGGCTGATTTTCACCCGATACCTGCTCTCTGGGCAGGCTCGCTTTTTTCACCCGGGTGCTTTGATTCAAGTTTGTCCATCAGCCCTCAGCTGGGGCTGGGGCCCAGGGAAGAGCCACGGCTCCGGCCCCAGCACAGCCACCCTCGCCTGGCAGGCAGGGATGCCCTGCTGCGTCCCCGCTCTCCTGGAGAAAACGGACAGGACTGTATTTGCTGAAGAACTAGAAAGAAAAAAAAAAAAAAAAAAAAAATCAATGAAAGCAGTGCAGTCAAAACAGTTTCTAGTGAAGCCTGCGCCATCCTGAAGTGAATATTACTTGGGACTAAATTGTTTTCCTTATCTAGCAGTTTGTCCTAAGGAGCTGGACTTAGCCTCCCAGCGAACCCAATAAGTCTTTCGGTTTGACTGGAAACTCCACATTTTTCCTTTTTAGAAAAATGTCACAGACATTCCTCTGTTTCATTACTCTCTGCTGCTTCTCCTTTCCCTCCTATTAAAGCACTAGCAAGGGGAGGCTTCGTCGAGAGCCAGCCCCGAGCTGGACACAGGCCCAGACTGTCTGGACGTGGCTCAACAGTGGAAAGACCTATTGTTTTGCTTGGCAGGCTACCGGTATTTTTCCTTATGCCCAGAAAGGCTGCGCCAATTTACAGCCAGTGACCTAGGGAGGGGGAGGAAGAGGCCGACTTGTATTCCACCCTTTCCCCTTCAGTAATCGCAATCAGTCGGAGGCACTCGCGCTCCCTCCCTCCCTCCGAGCAGGGCACATCATCTTGAAGATTAGCTCATATATCCAGGCGAGCAGTTCTCCCTCCCTCCAGGTAGCCTGTGCCCCTCTCACTCGTGTTCCTGCTCATCTCCTGCTTAGTCTTTCACAAAAGCGAGGGTTTTCCACCCAGCCAGGATCCGCTCCTTACATACCCCCGGGGGGAGGTCAGCCACCACGGCTCCGGGCCGGCATCTCCAAGCCCTTCCCATGCTCGCGAGGCCTTCCCAGCCCTCCTGGCCACGACACGGGCGCCCAGGGGGACGGCCAGCATGTCCGGCTTCTCCCTGGGGCAGCAGTGCCACCAGCGTGTCCTCCCCGATGCTATCTGGGTACTGCCAGAGCCGGGGAGAGCAGGAAGCACGGGGCTGTGGGAAAACTAAACAAGGAAGTTAGCCAAGGTTTCTCACACCACAGAGCAGGTTTGCTCCCTTCTCATTCAAAGTGCTGGGCACAAGTTCAGGTCAGGACTTCGTCTTATCACAAACCGTTTCTTCCAGGCCCTGATATCATCGGCAGCTTCCGAGGCTGCGGCATCCCAGGCGGAGCCTCGCGCTCGGGGCCGCCGCAGCAAGGTTCCCGCCAGCTCCGTCCCCGCCGTCAGACGCAAGGCTTGTCCCTCGCTTCCATGCCATGTGGTGCCACAGCTCCATTTCTCACCCAGTTTGTATTTTACACTGAAGCCTGGGGGATTTTTACACAGTTTCCATGACAGGATTAGAACACAAGCTCTTCCCCTCCTAACCACTTGAACCGAAGCCATGAATCTGCTTGGCTGATTGTCAAAGGCAGGAATTTGGAGAAAGCGATCTGCACGCCATCTCTAGCATCAGCTTGAGTCGTAACATCCTGCAGCTAGACAAGGCCCTGGCTCAGATAACGGCTCTAATCAAGCTTACCTTCTGGAGGCAGAGCTCAGTTCCCGTGTCCGCGGCATGCCAAATTCCACACAGCGAGCGTCTCCCTGCGCTGATTAGAGCCAGACCGCTTTCCGAGACAAGCGGGAGGCCCGCGGACCTCTGCACCAAGCAGCCGCGCGCACCGGGCAGGCCAAGCCGGCACCAGCCCGTACGCCAAGCTGAGCAGAGGCGGTGCGGGGACCGCAAAGCAGGGCAGCTGATTTTTCTTTTTTGCATTTGGGGGAAAAAGGAAAGAGAGCTGTAATCGCACGTGATCCGATTCTGCAGTTCTCCTGAACCCAACCTGGGGAGAGTTCATCCGTGAGCATCAGAACGAGGAAGAACGAGACACTTCACCCAGGACTAGCTTCCTGACCCTCTAAGATCCCCCACCACAAATCCTAAATCACCAGTTACCTTCCTTAAAAACCAACAGAAGAGCAGCAGGGCTAAGTGCTAAAAATTTGTACTTAGATTTTACAACAAGCAGCAATTCACTTCCCGGGGGCTGGGGGAGATTCTAGGCCTGCCCTTACATCCACCAGCAGAGACACTGCTCAGGAAAGTGGGGAAAGGAAGGAGCACAGCAAAGGGCTAGTTTAGTTCATGCATCCCTCCAGCATTTCACATTAATTACTCCTCTCTCCTTTCAGGCCTGTTTGTCAAACACTTCGGACTGCAACCCAGGTTTACTGGGGTGGGCAGTACAAGGCAGCCTCAGGCAAAGCCCTGCTAGCCCGAACTGCCCACTTCTGCTGTTGTCTTGCACCACTCGTGTATATTTGTTCATAAAAACAGGGTTTAAAGGTGAACTAGAGAGCAAACATGAACCTGAGCTAAACCCCACTGCCTGTGCTGGTTTCCTGCCTCTTCCTCAGCCTTTGGCTCTTCTGCAGCCCTGATTCAGACTGCGTAACACACCTGTCGTACAGCTATCTCCACCACGGCTGGTGCGGCAGGGAGATACTGCAATCCCATCGCACAGGTGGCGACTGCAGGCTAGGAGGAGCCAACTTGTTCAAAGGGTGATTCGGTTTGGACCCTGCTGTGGAGACATCCATCTGTCCTCACTGACTATAGCCCGAGCCTGAAAAGATAAGACCCCTCGTGTGGGCACCTGCATTACACACCACATATTGGGCAGCATGAAAATGCCCTGTGCTCCCCAGCTCACTGAGGAGCAAGGCAGATGGCTACAGGTCAGGTTTAATCCAGCGCAGGGTGCAAACTGCTGTTCCCAGTGGGGTCTGCTCTCAGGTGGGTCTTCCAGGCATTGCCTTAATACAATTATCCAGCATCAGCAGAGCCCCCGAATGCCCCAAGCCCGGCGTGTCCATGGCAGGGAGGCTCCCTCCCTTTGCTGGCACTGGCATGCTAAACCACGAGTCACAGACATGGGAAGGAAGAGGGCTGCCAACGCACTGCCCTGACTGATGACTTCTGGTCAGGGCAGGGACCCACACGTCGTTCCTGTTCTCATAAAGAGGCCCCTGAATACATTGGTCCAAACAACCCAGTCCTCAGCGTCAGCTTCTCCTTCTCCTCTTGGCATTAACGTTTCTCCTCCGGTCCCACTTGCTGGCCTCCTTGAAAGCAGAGCAGAGAGCAGGGTGGTAGCAGCAGGCACAGGCTGCCTGACTGCCTCGCAATGCCTCTCCGGCACAGCAATTCACACCTTGCAGCTGCTCTCGCAATGCGGCAGATTGCAGGCTCTGTGCATACGAGGCACTTGTGCCCAACGCTTTCCACTTACAATTAATTCAAGAGATTGATTTCAAACTCACAAAGCTCCAAAGCAGTGGTCACCAACATGTTGAAGGACAACATGTTGCTCATGATCAAAGGAAATTAAAATGTTCAAAATGATGCCAGGAGGACAAGCAAATCAGAGAACTGCTGCAGCATGAAGCTTGCTCAATATTGCTTATTGTTGTCCAGGGACAGCCTGATGTTGGTGTCCACTACCCTGAAAGATCCAGGTCCTGTCTAGGTTAGACATTGCTTCATTGCTGCAATACAGCAACAGCTTGAGCAAATGACCGTCTAATCAGATAGGAATGTTTTCTTGGTGAGGGCTTTCATACAGAAGTTCACTAGCCAAAAGCTGATGAGCACCATGTAGAAGTCATGTCTTCCAGGTTTTCAAGGACAGAGTGGGATTAGGTAGCCCAGACTGGTGTATGGCACAGCGGTTCTAAGTACTGGATTTATCTTCCAAATTTTCTGCTTGATTTTCTACTGGAAATGGTCCTAGAATCTAGCAAATGTAAACAAACTATAGCAAAGCAGCGTTGGCAGTCAGAGCTGACTGCACCAAGGCTTCATCTGAGGGCTGATTCTGAATCCTCCTTGGTGGTGTGTACCCAGCAAACACCCTGGTGCTCAGAAACTACATCTGAAGACCCTGATCATTGGGAAACACTCTGGGAGAGCACTTTCCACCACACCACAACAAACGTGGCAGGTCTTTGAAACAATCCAAATATTCAGCAGAATGATGACAATAACAAACTAACTATTCCTAAAGTTCTGTGCTCCATTTGCCACTTTTCTACAAGCTGCACAAAGAGCTGCCTCAGATGGAGGCTTCCATAACCACAGATATGGATGGGAATGAAAGGAAGGTGAGCGACAACAGGGCTAATCAGAAAGGAAATGGCCTTGTAACTCAGCCAAGTCAAACTTTGATTGTCTCTTGGATTTAAAGTGCTGCTGAAGCACGAAAGCTTTTTAAGAGCACATGCAGTAATTGTCTTGCAAATTGGAAGGTGCCAGGCTTTCCTCCTCAGCTTTGGAAAGGACACAGCAGGATGCAATAGATGGCTGTCAGTGACAGCCACAGAGCAGCGCTTCTGCACCCAGCAGAAAGCTCATCTGTCACCTCCACTAATTGAGAGTCTCCTCAGAGTCTCCCAAAGTACCTGCTCACAATCTCCAGAGCCCAGACAACGTGCTCTGGGCACCGCAGAACACCCCAGAGGTCCTGTGTGTCAGTCCTCAGGGGCTGCATCTCCCACATTTTGCTCCTGCGGTCCTTTAAGAGGTGATTACTCATATTTCTGGACTCTCCGTCACACCTCATGGCAGCAGGACTGCAAAGCTGCTCTTGGCATTTCCATCAGTATTATTACTGGCTGGGAACGCAGCTTCCAGTCTGGCCCCTGGCCCCTGCCTTTGACTCCTGAGAGAGTGGAGGCTCCCTACCGGCGACTGCTCCAGCTGCGGTGGATAAAATACTTACGAGGAATTGTTTTCTCAAACCTTTTTATTGCCAGTTATTTTGATACAGCAAGTCATCTCAGTGACTGGGAGGGACAGGCAGGCGGCCTCCCTTCCCCTTCAAAGGATATCCATTCTTTGTCAGGAGGTTGCTGGATGCCAAAATAGACCTCATGGAAAGCAGGTCGCGGGCTGCTCCTCTAATCAGGGAGGTCCTTCCTGACTCCTTTTCAAAGCATTTTCCAAGGAAGCTGGCTGCATTGGCAGCAATCTGGACGATTTGCACGAGAAATTATTCTGGCTTAGGAGGCAGAAAGCTCCACAAGATGGAAGGTGTCGGACATTTCTTGTCCTTACAGTGAATTCTCCTAAATTGATTCAGTTCTGCATACAAGGCACAAAACAAGCCCAAAAGAGTTCGGGAAGCTTTCAGCTACAGTCTCCCGAGTCTTTCACAGCCATTTTGGGTGAAGTTTGTCTCCAGCTGCCCGGCAGCCTGGAGAGCTCTTCAGAGGACTCTGCCATGAACAAGCCCCAGGCCCAGCCAGCGCGGGGAAGGCAGTGCTGAGCTTTGCTCTGCAGAAGCACCCCAGGCCTCCTGCCCACCAACACCGGCCCCAGGTCTCAGAGCACTTCCTCAAGGCATCTCCAAGCACCTAGATTTGGGCCCAGGTGGATCTCAGAAGTGAGCAAAAAAGTGTCCATGCACATTTTGGTCCTTAAGCAGGGCTCAACTTCAGCCCCGTTTTACAAAACCAGGACAGTCTCCAGGCAGAAAGGCGTCTTGCTCTGTGCCAGCTGCTTGCCCAACGCGGCGGAGATGCTACCTGCCCTCCGACACACACCGAGGTGATTCGCTAGGCTGGAAGGGCACACACATCGCAGCCCCGAAAGCGGCTCGTCATGCCAACTATCCACGCAAAAAACCCACATCCATGCAGACTGGTCACCCCTCACCACACTCCTGGTGTTTTCAGGCTACAGCAAAGTCAAAAGCTGCTGACGTCCATCAAGTGAGGAGTGGCTGCAGATTTGGTGTGGCCAAATAACAATTTAGAACTATCTTGTCTCCCATGCTAAATAAATATTTGAGAATCCTCCTAACCTTGGCTCCTTTGAGCTCCTAACACTTGGCTCAGTAGCTGACCAGCAAGCAATGTGGATATTGAAGTTACTGGTGGTATTAAAGTTTTTGCTGCTGTAATACTACTTGCCAGTTGAGCGCCCGCCTCCCGAGCGCCCGTCCTCCCACCAGCGCCAGGGGCACAGGCGCCCCCGGATCGGGGACAGGACGGGGCAGGCAGCGGGTCCCCCACACCCTCGCTCTTCCCATGGAGCAAGGCTGGTGCCCGGGTGTCCCTGGCCGGCACATGCAGCAGAGGATGAGGACAGAGCGGGGAGTCCAGGGCGATGACAGGTTTAAGTACTTTGAAGTACTGAAAGAAAAAAGTTCTGCATCACGCCAATTTTCCAAGCCTTAAGCCTTGCTTTGCCACAGCTCCCGGCGTGCCAGGAGGGAGAGGAGAGCCACGGCCCCGGCACACGCAGGCACCCGAGCAGCAGCTGCCGCAGCACGAGCCCCACACACCCGGAGTCCTGCACCACGCGCCCGGACGAGCCCGGGGCCAGGAACACACGTGGCCGCGGCCCGCTGGAGGCTCCGCCGCTGGGTCTGGACTGACTCCTCGTCTGGGTCACGCTGCCCCGCTTCCCTCCCGGGTGAGCGCATGGGAGTGTCCTGCTCCAACGCACCCGGCATTCCCACCGCGTCCCGCGGCTGCACCTGGCTCGGGGCTGGCACCGCGCCCCTCCATCGAGCCCGGCCGACCCGCAGCCGCGGCACGGGCCCCGCGCTGCCCTCGGCGGGAGGAAAGACAGCCGGCCGGGACCGGCACAGCACCTGGAGCCCACTCCGGCTCACCCCTCCCTGGTCCCGCGTGCAGTAAAGAGTTAAGGCGCTCAGAGGAAAAGCATCCAGCCAAAACACGTCTAGCAGCTTTGCAGGAGCATGACTAACCGTGTACAGCAGCTTGTAATGTGATCCAGTACAACGTACACCCCAACACACGGGAAGGCGCTGCCAGCACCCAGCCAGTGTGAACACGCTAATTTGGTGTAATTGCTTCAGAAATGGGATAAATAAGGAAGCAGCAAAGAAGCCAATGACACTAGGAATGAGTAAAGCCCAGCCTCACCGAGCAGGCTGAATTCAGCTAACTTTATTACCCATAATTATTTGCCCTGCAGCTTGTTGTACAGACACACAAACGGGATGCGTCTGGGACTCTGCTCTCTCCTCAGCTGAACCGCACGATCCTGTCTCCCTGCGGCCACGGAGGGAGCTCTCCCAGAGACTTCCAACAATTTCGTTTCCCATTGGAAAAGGTAACACCCCAAACACAGCTTTCTCTCTCACCCATGCGCTCACACGAGATAAGTTTTGCACGGCTCCAAGCAAGGTGAAGTCGCTCATGATTTGCGACAGGGCTCTGCCCCGGTCCGACACACTGATTTCTCAGGGGTAGGGGTGCAGGACTTGTGCGCAGGCCGCGGTGGCACGGCCTGGGCTGGCAGAGCAAGGGAGGACCTCACGGGATGGTCCTGCTCCGTGCACAGGGCCCAGCTCCGGCCAGGCACCAGCGCAGCAGGGACCCAGGTAGGAGCAGAGCACCAGCACCAAAGGCTGCTGGTTGCTGCTGTCAGACACCGCAGAACACGCTCTCTCCATAAAACCAGGGTGCCCCATGCAGAGGGAGAAGCAACACCCCAAGGGCAGAGCGTCAAGCCCTCCTGCCGAATGGAAGCAGATCTGCCACCGAGCTGGCCTGGGCTGGGGCAGGAGGCGGCGGGACGTCTCCATTACCTGGAAAAACAAACTCTCCTATTCATCACAGCAAAGCAGACCCCTTCTCCGGAACAAAGGAGCTTTTCATTTGCATATGGGAAGACTCAGGTTTTTTGTTTGCGTGTTCTGGGAGGTCAGTTGTAGTTTTTGGAAAAAATGACTAGCACAAAGAAATGCTGCAAGTATATTCATATGTATGCATAGGAAAACAAATCGTGATTTTCAACACAGAAGATCAAATAATATTTTGGTTACAGCTAATTACACACCCCACAAGTACATCAAAGGGAGTGGTGTTGTTCTAAGGTCCTTTTTCTTTGACTTACAATGTGCATTGGGGTTTCATGCCTGACTTTGTCATACACTGCATTTTCTTCTTCTTGCCATTACTTAAAAGTATTCTGCACTGGGTGTGACTTTAATGATGGGGGGGGCAGAAAAAAGAAAAAAAGAAAAACAATGACTAGGCTGAAATCAGCCACCTACGTGGCACCAACCAGAGGCCATCCAGTTAATGGTTTTGAACACTGATGGGAGATGTTTTCTTAGGCTCATAGAAATTTATGCCAGAAGCCATCAGTAGATCATACTGTCTCATTTCCAATATACCACAGGCTTTTCTGTTTTAACCAGTTTGCCCTGTATTGAGCCAAATAGCTTCTTTGGCCAAGATACCTTTCAAAGAAGCATTAATCTTGGTTTGAAGATGTCAGTTTGGAGAATCTGCCACTTTCCTTGGAATTTTGTTCCAGCAGTTAATCCCCACCACTGTGAAAGTACTTACACCCTCCCATTAAATCAGCTCTCAGTCTGCTTTGTGATAAGCTAAACAGTCTGAGCTTTCTATGTCTCACTGAGACGCATTTTTTCCATGGCAGGTCCCCCAGCCCTAGCCCAGAAGCTTCCCCCCCCACCCCAGACTCCTTCACCGAGTACATTATTTGGACTAAAAGATGTCTCAATCGTCCCAGCTAGCAGGGTTTCAGGTGCTCACAAGACATAACAGGCCAGGCTCAACGCCCGCAGGAAGAGCCCACTTGCATCAGGGGAGCATGAATCAGCCCTGCAAACCATGCGTTAATCTCAGCCTCCAAATCTGAGGCAGAACTTGCCTGAGGCACCAGGAACCACACTTTCCTCTGTGGTTTCATAAACCAACATAAACCCCCAACTAAATGTGGGCAACATGAACGTAAACTTATTGGCCAGCATAGGTGTTACAAAACTGAGGTTGGAAAGAGCAACAACAGGGCATCAGATAAGTTTCCTGCAACCACACAAACAGAAACAGTGCTGTGCCGCAAATCCTGGCGTGTGTATTATAGAGACATGAAAACAGACCGTTCACAGAAACCCCAGTCCTGCTCTCTTATCCCCATCACCTGCACTGTTCTCCATGGTATTCCAGGAGCACTGGCAACCAGCTCGGCAGTACTGCACCTTGGCAGAGGATGGTCTGCCCTGCATGCCCCATGGGCTGCAACCCCAGCAAGTCAGGGGCTCCACACCTGCACAGCAGAGCTTGCATAAGCCAAACTGCAAAATGAGCAATGGTGAAAGGATGAGGCAGAATTGTGTGCCCATCACATAATGTATTTTTAAGCTCACTCATACTGCATGGACTGTGAGTAAAGGTGTGTGCTATAGTCATCCCCACCTTTCCCCTTCTCCAGCTGCTGGAGACACTCTGGGAGCCAGGAGGAAATACCTGGAGGAGGAAAAGACCATGGCAGGCACTGGCACCTTTTGTCCAGCCAGCTTCCACAGCCTGGGCTCAGCAGCTCACCATGATCCCCACAGGAAGGCTGAAGCAATTGACTTAAAAGAATTACAAGGGTTCTGTAGAAATGATTTGTTACCAATTAAGGTGGAAGTCAATTAAGGCAATTCGTACAGGTCAAAGAAAAGATGGCCTAAGAAATTCCTAATTGACAGGACAAAAAAGAAAAAGAAAAAACAGCCATCCAGAAGCATTGCATTAGCCAAAGAGATTGAAGACACTGAGGTTTTATGAGTTCAACTTGTTCACAATCAAAAGGAACACCAAATTCCTGAGGACTGCAGTCCAGATCACTTTGAATGGCTAGAAGAATCATCACTTGATTCTCAGCTGCTTTAATTTTCCTATATTTTCATTTTCTCCTATTCACTGTGTCAGTTCTAACTGGATTCTGATAGTCAAAGGTGTGTTTTCAAGCACAAGCAAAGTATAATGGAGCACAACCTTTAATATCTATACATCTAAACAAACAAGATCTGTCATTGCAATTCCAGACTCACGTTTATACCCAGCTCAGGAAACCCCTGAGCTAAAAATATCTGGAGGCTGGAAGTGTCTTCAGACAGCTATCACCTCTGCTCACCCAGGTCTTGTTTGCCTGGCATGCATGTCCAGCCACTGGTCTCACTGGTTTTTCCTCGGGGATGAGCGTCGGCCCATTGCTGACTAGACCGAGAGTCCATCTGAAGGAGGCTAAAGAACAAGAAATTGCAGAGGCACCGAACAATTACAGGGAACAAAGGGGTGAGGGTCAAAGAGTCCAAGAGGTAGAGACAGAAGCGGAGGTGGCGTGGAGGAGACACATCCCAACCACTCCCAGCAGAGCTCTGTGAAAGTGTCCAAGGGCCTGCAGATGTTTGCAGTGATGACAGGCCCAAGGCACCATGGTTGCCAGGATCAAAGGTACCTTCAGCTGCCTCTCTCTGGAGCTGTGGACAGCGACAAAGCTGTCCTGCAGTCCAGCAGGGTACCGAAGAGGAGGGTAACGTTTTGGAGAAATCGCACAGTGGTGCTAGAAGAGCTCCCAGTGCAACTCAACCCTCGCTCCTAGGAGAGAGGGTGGCAACGCTCTCCTTGAGCCACTCCGAGCAATCCCATGTCACCCAGTGCCCCAGGGCTGCAAACTCTTCCCATCCACCCCTTCAGGAACAAGCTGCCTCTGCCCCAGCAGTGCAATGCCAGATTTTGGTGACCAGCACAAGCATTGGTGCTTTACCAACTGCTGTTTGAGTGAGCGGTTACACCTCAACCTTCCCTATGACCTATATCAACTATCTGCTGAACATCTACATTTCTGTCTCTGGCCTAGGAAAAAAAGCACTCCTCCTCTTACACAGGGGAGCTCTGCTCCTGCCGTTGCCAGCACATGCCTCCCATACAGGAATGTCTCCAATGTGCTACAGACTTCAGCTGGGGCTAAATCACCTCCATAGTATGAAGGACACCTTCCTTGGTGACATTTTTAACAGTTTAAGAAGCATATTGCCCAGCTGGAAAGGAGAATCCATCAGGCAATAGCATGTATAGCAGGTCCTGGTCAGTAAGTGGAAAGAATTGGGGTTTATGGCTCAATAAATCATAGAACTTTCAAATAGATGAGTAGCTTAATTACTCCACTGGATTTAGCATCCTACCTCTTTTGTAAGATCATATTCTTTTAATGGCAACACAGCAGTTATACAAGAGCCTGACAAATTATGTTTCATTCCCTTTTGTTCGGCATCAGTCCTAAAGCAGATGGGATAGTACATCTTCAATTCATGGAATTATTCTTAACATACAACTTGCTTTGACTTTCTGTATATTATTCAAAATAAATGGCACCACATGAACCCCCCCCCCCCTTCCATTGGGCAGAGAATTTCCTGGGCATTCATGATTCTCTCCAACTAGAAGTGTACACTGAACAAAAAAAGGAAAGTGAAATAAGCATACATTTACTAACAGGCTCTGGTGTGCTTCAGGGGGACCATTCTTCAAGTCTGCCTAGATTCCTGGTTAGACTGGAAGACCCCAAATAAACCAAGCTCTTTGGAAACACCTGGCTATTCTGTAGTGGTTTCACTCAGGACAGGCGTAAAAGGGACTCAGGACACCAGAGACACACTCTGGGCTAGCACAAGGACAGGAAAGTGCATACTTGTTCTTCTTAATACATCTTCCATTTCCTTTCACAAAATTTTTCGAATGCATAGGCCTTCAGGGGGCCAAAAGGGAGCATGCCGAGGATAAGCTAAATCAAAAGGAAGGCCGTAAAAGATTATAGAGCTTCACAAAATACTTCCATCTTAAGCATGTTTGCATGCAAGGAGTTCAAAATACTTCCAGACCTTGTGTCACCATGTTGGAGTGATGATGATATTGTCCAAATACAGTGCTAGGACACAGTGAGAAAGAGCTAGTTCCTTAAAAACATTTGAATGTCAGATTCAGCTGTTAAAGTGTTGCTGAGTTCCTACTGATCATTCAGTACTACAGTGCCTTTCCTCCCTCCTGCTGCTCGGTTTTCATGGAAAAAGAAAAATATGTATTATCACAAAACATCACTTTCAGCTGGAGTGGAATTACTCTAAACATTCTAAAATCCTCTCATTTAGATCACCTCAAGGTGAGGCAAGCCTCCTGGAGAGGAGGTTGGGAGGTGGTTGCTCCTAATCCAGTCTCCTTTGAGCAGGAAGGCCAGCACACAGCCTCCTACACAACACACGAGAACAAGCCCGCCAGCATCTTTTCCTCTACAGTTTTACTTACACTCTCAGCCCAAGGTCCAGCCTGCATTTGTGTGTGTTAGGAAACTGCAGTGCAGGAGGGCATATTAACCTAAAAGCCTGACCTTCACGCCCGCCCACACCTGACCAGCACGTGAGTATAAACGAGTTGCACCAGGAACCCAAAGGGGACAGAGGATGAAGAAGCATCCATCACTGTGGTCCCAAAGAAGCCCAGTGCACGAGGTCACCTCCTGGGGGGACGCCTCACCCTACACCACTGTGTGGGACGCGGGGCTTGCAGATCCCGGTAGCACTGCTGGCAGCCACGTGCAGGACTCGTGTCAGAGTCAGAAAGCACCATCCCAGCCTCAGAGCTCAGCACCTGCATGGTCCACCAGGTGGCCTGCCCAGACTCTCCTCTGAACACAATTTTCATTGAGAAATCAGCCAAGTTTGGTCCATGCTTAAATTTGAATGTGGTTTAGGAACATGAATGCAAATACAAGAGTAGATATGAGGGAGTAAAGAGCAGAAGGGAGGCACTGCATGAGAGAGGATGATGTGACTGCAGACCACTCAGACTGAAGTCTAGGCAATGCTGAAGGGGGTTTGGATTGCACAGAAAGTGGTCTGATTTTACTTATTTATCGCATGCCTCAAAGCATGAAAACAAAGCACTTAAATAAGAAAAACTAGTATCCAGCCAGGAACAGAAAAGTGTTCCCAATAACAAACTACCCTTTTAATTAGGGAGCATTTCTCTAGAATACGACTGCATACAACAGACCAGCCAGGATGTCCGCTCTCACCTTGCGTCCCTTACACTGACCCTTGTCCACCAGGTGGTCGCTGATGCAAGTGTCCGTCTGTCCCCCCAGCAGCCATGAGGAAGGCGGGAGGGCAGCCAGGAACAGCAGAGCCCTGCAAGGGTGGTTATTGTCTGGCAAATGACATACACCAGGCACCAGGCCAAAACGTTCAGTGGGCCCAAGAGATTTTGGACCATTATCAATCTTCAACAGAACCAGAACCATGTATGAGGAAAGTCACAAGACAGCCTCTGACCATTTCATCTCCAAGTACTGCGGGATCCAGGCTGTAGCGCCCAGAGCGGAGGCGGGAGAGGGGAGGAAGCGCTCGGCGGCGAGGTGCAGCAGCCTCCCGAGGTCCAGAAGCGGCCGCTCGCGCGTCGCCTCTGGCACAGGCCAGAAAGCCAGCTCTGAGACACCACAGCCACGCAGGTCCGAGAGCAACGCTTGCTGCTCCTGACTGTCCTTAGGAAAACATCACATTTCAGTTTTTAAATCAACCTGAAACTGTGCTGTACTAACCTTTAATAGGTGTGAAGCACCAGGCTCACATTGTGAGCATGTTCCCCTGTGTTATATAAAGGTTATAGCTCAGATCAGACTGGAAACGTGACCTTCCCGAGCAAGTCGGGACCAGCAGCAGACAGGGCTTCGCATGTGATCAGCGGCACGCTGATCCACAGCCAGCGCCATGGGGGCAGAGCGGGCGAGGGGAGCCGCTGCCGGTCAAAACGTCACGGAAGACATCCGCGGCCCCAACAGCGCAGGCGCCTGCTCGCAGGGGTTCAGGGCTCCTCACCTCTCCGCACAGCATAGCCCAGCCCCTAAACTAGCCCAAGGCTTCTCCCTGATGCCTCCAGGCCTCGGCCCTCGGGATTGGAGGCATCGCCACTCACCCAAACCCAGCTTGGGGGAACGCGCGCGTGGTCTCTGCTCCTCAACACCACTCGGGCCGCCCTTCGCAAGGGCGCTGCTCGCTGTCGGTTCGTGCGGCATCTCCTCGAGGCAGCCCCAGGCCGAAGACCCGAAGTAGCGCCATTCAGGCAGCCCTCTGCACGCAAGGGCCAAGTCATGCTTATCCACTGCCACACAGCTGCAAACCCTTGACAGACTCTTAACTTGAGAGCACATAAGATAAGATAATGCTAATAAAACACAGGAAGCAATTACAAATTAAGTGTGGCTGCAGAGTTATAAGTAATTTATATGTGTTTCAAACACATGAAACCTCCCACTACCAGTTTCCGATATGACTGGCCCAACTTTTTGAAGCCTGGTACCAGCACAGCACAGACTGCCTGTGGTGTAGGCTGCACTCAAAGATTACATTTTTAATGACATCTTCTAAAGGGCCGAGCAGCTCCAGAGTTCTGCTCAAGCAGTGTCTCCCAGGGCAGGCTACCAGTACTTCTGGTCTTGGTGGGTGATCATTGCCTGCTGTTATCTCACTCTTTGCATGGTATCAGAACACTTTATAAGGCATAATTTGAGATATTACAGATCTTGGAGAAATCAAACCTCACATAACTTTAGCAGCCCTCAACAACAACAGTAGCAGCTCTGCAAAGCATTAGTAAAGCTTGCATCCAGCACAGTACCAACGATCAATGACATTCTCCAAAGTTCAGAACGAAAGGAAGAGAAGATCCATGCATCTGTCAAGGAATTTACACATTTACAAATCCCTGCAATTAATACCCCCAGAACAGGACAGGGGCATGCTAAAGTGCACAGCTCCTAACAGTCATCAAAACAAATATATATACATATATATATATATATATCTCTTTGGCTAAGGAGGTGCTTGCTAGCATGAAAATTCATCATATACATTCTAACTTCACATCACACATATTGCTAAAAAGCTAGAAATAAACACAGCCTTTGGCACAAAATAGATCAGATACTTTTCACCCCTGGTCGAGGTGCTAAATGTTTGACGCACAGCAAATAGCAGTGGGACGCACCAGACAAACCAAACCAGCTCCATCCCTACACAGTCTGAATGTACCATAAAGTCTAAGAGACATGCAAGTACTTTAGGGAGAAAGTTAGCAAGGTGTTTGGGGAAAAGAAAGGCTATCATAAATTTGTAAAAAGGATCTGCTGGCAGCAATCCTGTTCAGCTCTTAGAAGCTATAAAATTTTACTAGGGGGAAAGCTCCTGACTGTTAGCACAATCTCCCTGGATTAGGGCTGCAGAGCACGCTGTGGACACAAGGAACAGCTCTGCCACGGTTCATCCGTTCCAATCAGGGAGCAAATGCCTGCCCCATCCGAACTCACCCGCCTTCCCTCTCCTGCACAGGTCCCTGCCCCTCTTCGCAGGCATCCCCTGTCCCAGAATATTGCCTACACACTGCTGCCCTGTTACAGCACAAGGTAGTTTAATTGATTACCTGTGCCAGGAATGCATCGCTGATAAAACTAAGGCTACAAGGCCTCCCTTGATTTTACATGCCCTGCTCTGGGATGCTGGAAGACGCGGCGCTCGGAGGGCTGTGTGCACGGCAAAGCAAACAGCAAGGGTAACCTCAGAGATGGGCAAGAGGTGCCTTTATCAGCACACTCCAGGAACAAAGAGCACCCGAACCTGGGCAACAGCATGCGATACTGAGCTGCAGGGATTTAAACCAGTCTGCTAATGCTAGCAGACAGGCACACAGTTCCCAGGGGAACTCAGGCCTTGCACCTGAGCATCCAGACCCACCAGGCACGTCTGAATGTCTCGACCTGTGCTTCCAACTCCTGTTACCCCATGCCACCAGTCAAGAGGACCAGCCCAGGAACATCCATGGGCTGCACCAGTCTTATAAAGCTTTTTTTTTTTTTTTAAGAGCTTTGGCAATTGGTGTGAAATGCATCTTTATCTCATTTTCATTTCTGTGATTTTTAGACTAAAAAGTCCATTTTTAATTGAAAGTTAGCCCTTCCCATATAATAAACAGACTTTCTGATCCATGAAGAGTACTCCCTTTCTCTCCTCACTTTCTTCCCATTGCACCTCATGAGTTATAGATCTTCCACACTCATAAAAGATAATCACCCTTCATGGGTGAAGTAGCCTGTATTTATACCACGGCAGCAAAAGGATTGATAGACTGTGCAATTAAAACACAGGAGCTGCAGCAAAAGGGCTGGGCACAACTTGTATTAAAGGAAAAAATCCACTATTTAAGTATTGGTACCCTCTGGATAAGCCCTAGAGTCAACAATTCTATCCCAAAGTTCAGCCATGCCGCTTCCCAAATTCAGGAGAAGCAGAAGCACTACACTGTGGGATGCTGGTACCAGTCCCACCTTTCCCACTGCAGCAGTGTCCCAGCACTGCTGATTCACTGGAAGCGACTTCCTCACTGCTGAGCAGAGAGCTGTGCCCAGACAACTCCGTTAGCCAGCAATGTTCAGAGGTTTCCAGCACCCTGCAGACCCCTGCCCTGCACCACCTGCCCTGCCTTGGGGTGGGACGGGAGCACCGTCCTCCAGACACTGCCCTGCAGCCCTGCTGTTCCCAGGGCACCCTGCCTCGATCGCAGAGAGCCACCAGCTTCAGTCCCAGGTGTTTACATACTTTGATGTGGTTTTCCTAGCGTTCAGAGCCCCCGAGGGGTGCAAGGGAGAGATACGCTCTCAGAGACCCTCTGCGCTGCACCTGGACTCAGCATCACTCACATCCATGCTCAGCAGGCAGAAGAGAGAGGCAGCCGCACACCACCCCTTCTCGCTGCAAACACTCCCCTCTCCCTGGGGCTGCGCTGGCCAGCCTGCTGGCAGGTTTTGTCCCAGCTTTTCTTCAGGGCTTCCCTGTGCAAGTCAGGCCCAGGACTGAGGCTGGTCCCACCGCAGGCAGACAGCTGCCCACCAAGGAGGAAGATCCCAAACAGCTTCCCCCTAAGATCCCGCTGAGGCTGCAGCTGGATTTGCTGCCAGCCTGCAAGCACAGGGCAAGTTCCTAGATGTTTCAGCCCCACAGGCAAGGACTGTCATCCCGGTTCCTGCACTGACAGCTGTCAGGAGGCAGCCCCAGCCCCACCAGCCAGAACAGGAAGACGTGGTCCCAGACCCTGTCAAGGTGCCAAGGAAGAGAGGGCAAGAGGCAGCAAGTATCCCATCTTCTGCAGCTGCTAAGACAGACCACTGCCACGCATGCTACACTGCGCAGGCTCTCCTGCTCCCCACACATCACCCCTTTGGCCAGTCCTGCTCTGCATCTTCAGAAAATCCCATCCCACCCTTGCTACACCCACCGCAGGGCTCTCCATGAGCAGTACAGACATCTCCTTATTGGCAGGAGCAAGGCAGCCACAAGCAAGCCCATGGGTCACACCGCCTATTCCCACTCCCCGCACCACTCATACCTGCCTTCTGCCTCATTTCCCACACACATCTTCCTGACCAAACAGGATCAGTTTTTGCCTGAGAATCAGCGCATTTAACATGCCACAGAAGTGCAAGAGGATGCACGATGCTCCTTCAGGTTATGGCACCGTGGCTCCCACCAAGGACCTGGAGCCAAATCCCTGGGCTGCAGTGCAGTGTCCCCAGGGAAGCAGCAGGGACATGAGGACATGCAGCCAGGCAAGTGGCCAGACTCATCCCTGTCTGACCAGGGCCTCCCCGGGGAGCCCCAGCTCTCCGGCGGGATCTCCGCGCCGCGTGTGGCTCCGCTGGGGCATTATTTACCTTGTTAATTTTGGAGGGAGGCGTTTTAATTGCTTTAAATTACTGCTGGAAAAACCGGAGTGGTCAACAATCAATCAGACTGATTTACCACCCCGTGCCCACCCGCTGCGAGCCGGCAATCAGCTGCCGCCACAAGATCTATTATTGATGAACTTTGCAGGGCCGCTAATTAGCAGCGAGCGCACGTCGCCGGCACTGCTGCGCCGGTGCCCCCGGCGCCGTGCTGGCTGCCGCTCCCGGGGCTCCCGGCCGGCCGGAGGGCAGAGCATGGCGGGGGCAGCCCCAGCTGGGCAGGTCCGCAGGGGCTGCGCCAGGGCGCCGACGGGCACCTGCCGTCGCGGGACAGCGCAGTCCCTGCTGGCCAGCCCCGACGTGCCCTGGCCAAGGGGCTGCTGCACAGGTCGGCAGCCAGCTCGGCATCCCCGGGCCGCACGCCGGCGTGCCCGCGGCTCCTCCAGCAGCACAGTGCTGCCTAGTAAACAGTATTTATCACTGCCATTATTAGATTACTTAAAGGAAATCTTCTTTGGAATTGGGCTATGAAGCAAGAAACTCCCTTTGTGCATTGGGCATTTATCTCCTACACCATTAAGCGGAACAGTATTAGCATTACCGCAAGTTGCCTTAATTACTGCCAGTGGAAGGAGCCCACGAGGCTGGGGGGACGCGGTGGCAGCACCGCATGCCGCTCCGCACCCTGTGTGCCTGGGAGCACGTGCTGCAGGTCGCTCTGGGGGCCGCTGCGCCCGGAGGAGCCAGCTGGGCTCAACGCGCCGGGCGCTGAGAGCAACACCCGGACACCGGGCATGCTCCCTGTGGGCCCCCGCGCCACCGTGCCCTCCGCTCGCAGGGACGCCAGGCGGCGGACACTGCCAAGGGGACGCTCCCCAACAAACGCCGACTTCCTTTTCCTCCCCAGTTCGGAGGCAACTGCTCCCTAACAGCAGGGCAGCAAGACGTAAAGCAGAAGTGCTGCAAACACGAAGTGCCGCGGAAGGAGCCTCCGCTGCACCTCACCCAGCCGGGCCTCCCCGTCAAGCCCGGGTGCGAGCCACAGCGATGTGCTGTCCCCCAGGAGGACTGCGGAGAAGCGGGACAGCGGAGAACGCCGTGCCCGCCATACCTCCTCTGAAATGCAGATGACATCTCCCGCGGAGAGCAAAGCTGTCTGAGGAGCAAATCCCCAGATACAGACCTGTGCTTAAAACAAAGGCAGCGAGGGAAGAGGGGTGGCACTGCAGTTCCGAGCAGGAAATCGTAGTTTTTGTCCCCTGCCAAGAGCACCTTGGTGGCAATGGGTGCTCATGTGCCAGTCATCCATCAGGCTGCTGATCTCATCCTTGATTTTCAGGGACATCTTTGATTTTTCATCATAAATTCTCCTTGTTCCTCACTGGAGACTGACAGTGATTTTAAGTACAGAATGAAATGGAGAATATTAAAGTGGCTGCTGTTCTATTGTGCCTGTCAGCTGTTCCACTTTAAATGCTGTCCTTATTAATGATAACATCATAACACTTTAAGACCCTCAGCTAAGGCCTTCAAGGGCATTGATTAAAGGCAGCTTCTCCTGGAAAACCATTCATTTTTCTTAAATTCCCCCATTTTAAATATGGGGAAATGGAGGCACAAACAAGCTAAGTGTGTTGTTCAAGGTCACCCTCTGAGCTGCTACCAGAGTTGGAAAAGAGCACAACAGATCCGGGGGCAGGTGCCTGCCACCTTTAGGCAGAACTGGATCCGCTCTCGCCTCCTCCAGCTCTTCCTGCGGCCGGCAGGGCTGGCCTGCTGCCAGGTCGCCCCCAAGTCAGTGACAGACAACCAAGGGAGATGACGGCCCAGCTCCCTGCACACCACGGCTCCCAGGCTCTACACACCATCGGTGCCCTGGGGCAAGGAATCTGGACATGAGCTTTCTGGTGTCAGTTACAGCACAGCAGCTGTCGAGATTGCAAGTGTCACTCGCAGCTCTCATGGAAAATGGTCAGCTGCCTCCACTTGCCTGCTCAGCGACAGAGCAAAGCTACCCGAAATACAGCCTGCCCTACACGACATGGTCCCAGAGACATGGCCGTGCAGGACTATTGACCGTGCACTTTCATTTCTTCCTGACCACCAAGTCACAGTAGAGCTGCACAGATCTACAGGTGTAGAAAGGCAGATGACCCTCTGCACAGGTGAGGTCAAGTGTGACAAGCCACCGTAGGTGCAGAGCCGGCTCTGATATGTGCAGGCATGCCCAAAGGATTTCAAGGCACAGCTGAAGGCCCACCTGGGGCATGCAGGACCCATATTCAGCGCAGGCACACACAAAAGAGCTTGAGCCTACAGACTGTTTCACTGTCTCGTGTTAGTACATGAAGGACCCGATACAATGAGAGATTATTTATAATACAGAAAAGAGGTTTCAAAAACAGTGACCTGTAACCTGCTGGCTGGCTATCTGGCTTGTCAAAGGCTTGTCAAGGCTATGACTAGCCTTTCCTCTGAGATTGGGAGTACAGAGGGAGAAAGATCCAATACCACAGCCAGCGCTGCTCACCCAGAGTCATGGGACCTTCCAGCCCAGGCAGAACAGGGCCCACTAGGTCCTAAAGCATCATAAATACTCCAACATTTCTTACCATATGTCTCCAGCCACAGTGATGCATTCCCATCCCAAGAATCAGTAACACATACTTCAACTGCAAGACTGACAGTAAATTTCTTGCTGTGTTAAATATTAACCCAGATTAAGTGGCATTATGAATATGCAGTAGGATTCCTCAAACAGTGCTTTTCTCTCCAGGACCAGCCATGAAAGGAGCCTGAAAACCGCTTCGTGCAAGTGCTCCCCAGCCCTTATAAGCAGGTGCTGCACTGCAGTTAACAGTTTGTGTTGCTCCTCTGTGCTAGACATCCTACACCCAGAGAGCACCTTTGCATCATGATCTGTGTGCTGTACAACAGCAGTGCTTGTACAACAGTGGAAAATGGCATTATGCTATTGCACCTGGAAAACTATCTGCCCAGGACACTGAAACATTAGCCCTGCAGCTTGTGGCCTGGATTACTCAGTGCAATCCAAGAGCATCCAAACAGCTTGTCATGCAGATGTGGCTGTCACCAGCAGGTCAGATGAGACAGCGATGAGGCAGGATCTGGCTCGGGTGCAGAGAGCTGGGATGCAGGGCTTCCCCTTGCCACACACATTACTGTGGCACGGTGCTGGGGATAGCTTCGAGCAGCTAAACAGCTTGAGCTCAGTGGAAGGGAGGCTCCTACTTTCAGCCTGGCACATCTGGTGCCTCATACCTGCCCATCACTGGGCTGCAGGTGAGCATGGAGCCATTTGCTTTAGCCTTGGGACCCAGGAACCAGCAGCTCAATGACTGCATGTTAGTCCTGTCCTGGCTGCATGCCCTTAGAGGAGGCCAGACAGAGTCCAGCTGCTTGTTCTCCCCAGGGAGGATCCCAGCTTCCCACCTGGAGCATGGGTAAATCCCACCATCCTCTGGCACTCCTGGCATGTCTACGAGACCCAGCGAGATGCTGTAAGAGCTGCTGGAGGAAGCAGCAGCCCTGGCATCCCAGAGCACTTGGGGAGGAGCAGAGGTGAGGAGCCTCACCTCCTGCCCAAGGACTTGTTCTCATGTCCTGGGTCTAGAAACACCGCTTGCTTGCACCACATGCACATCTGCAGGGCAGAGAGAGACGGTGGCTGTAAATCCCCCAGCTCTGACATGTGCATGTCAGACCAGCCCTTCCTCATCCTCCCCTCTCCAAGACCCCTCGGTCCTTTGCCATTTCCCTAGTCCCTCCCAAGGATGCATCTAAACGGCCGGTGGCTCCTGCTGCGTGCAGGGCACCCAGGGCAGGTGAGCGCGAGCCCCCTCCCCAACCCGCAGGCCCAGGAACGTGCAGACAGTACAACCGCGTGGGAAGCGCGGATGCCTCGGGGAGGGCTGCAGTCAGCAGCCTCCAGCTGCAGTTTCATCCTGCGCTTCGGGGTGGCTCCAAGCCAGGCTCCAGCAGCTGCGTTGCCTAGGACCGGCTGAGGCACAACAAACCGGGAATCCAGGCGGCAGACCTGGGAGGGGGGAAGCAGCAGGTATGTAACCGATGCTGGGCTAATTATTTCTAAGCCGTAAGGAGGGTGAATGGCACCATTCACGAAGCCATACGGGGCCAGCCCGGCCTCCACCGCACCGGCTGCATGTGCCTGAGCCTGCAGGACGCAGGGGCACAGGTAGAGCTGCCCGGCACATCCGCCCTCTCCGAAGGGGCCCAGAGCCGCACGCTTCACCCTGGCCGGGCTGGGGCAAAACTCCCCATCGGACCAGTCCCGACGGGGCCACACTCCTCCCTAAGAGCCGGGCGACTAGAGAGCAGAGCCGGCCCGCGGGCAGAGCGTGCAGCGGCACAGGCTCCCGCTGGAGATGCCCAGCCCAGCCGGGCTGTGGCCTCGTGCCCTGGAGCCACGACCACCCCAGCACCCACGGCCCCCCCGGCTCGGGGCACGAGAGCAGTCTGAGGCCGAAGGCAGGAGGAAGCGGCCCCAACCCCGGCTGCCAGAGAGATGGATCAGCTCCCCTTCCACTCCCAGAAGAAAGCTGCTTTATCTTCCTCTCCTTGTCATAATCCTATCAAAGCACTCCTGGCTGATCGCTCCCTCTCGCCCGGGGTACTGCTCTGTGCCTCTCAGACACTCACACACAAAACACCTGTGCAAACCACTTTTCCCTGGCAAATCCATCCGTAATTTTTTATCTCCAGACGTAAAGCAGCAGTGCCCTGCAGCTCCTCCACTAACAGGTGATTAAAAGTGCATAAAGATTTACTCATTTCCCCTTCCTGGTGTCAGTAAGCAACATGAAAAATAAATATTCCAAGCACTTAAATATTAAGACTCCAGACTCACAGAGGGAAACGACAACTCCAGGCTACAAGGGAGAGGTTTCCAGCCAGTTGCAGGAGGGAACTGTTTGCTAATTCTGCTTCACAACCACTTGCTTTGTGTGGCTGAGGCAGCTTCTCTGCCCTCTCCTTAGAAAGGGGGGTCTACCTGCTGGCTAATCACTGAGGCACAGAGCTGCTCCAGCAGAGGCGAGGATCCCTGTGGTGCGCTTGTCCTGTGCTCTCCACGGTCCCTAGTCCCACCAGCAAGTCACGGCCTGCAGAGATGACACAGTCTAACCGGGCTCAAGCACCTGAGACGGAGCATGCTGCTCCCGGCCACCTTGCTTGGACAACCGCTGGCAGGGCAGCGCTGCATTCCCAGGGCACACGGGGATGCAGGTCCCGGCTGCAGCCCTTCCACCTGACATGGTGCCGTGCCGGATACCCCTGGCAGCCTGGGCAGAGAGCAGGGCAGCGCCACGGCCAGTGGTGACCCAGGCTGCGGGCAGGTTACGTGGGTGAAGCAGCTCAGATGGGGTGAGAACCGCTCCCATCTGTGTCTTAACAGGCAGCAACGTTTCTGATATTCAGAAGTTTGCAAAACATGCCTGCCCTACCTCCACCATTGCTTATCACTGCTGTGCATCTTGGCACTCCTGGGGTTTGGCTGGGCCAGAAGCAGGAAATAGCAACAGTCCCAGGAGACTGTTTGGGAGATCTTGTTCACATTGGGCCTGCACCTGAAAAATCAGTTGTTTATCCAAAGCTGTGCAAACTTTGTAGGCCTGGAAACAGGGCTGAAACCCTTATGCAACTACTCATCTGAGCCAGAAACAGTCTGACAACAGCTGACACCATTGCTCATCGCAGTCTAACGCTTTCATGGTTCGGTCCGGAACAAGGATGGTGTAAAATTGAAACAGAGCCAGGAGGAAGAGCATATGCTGAGCATCCCTATGCCTCCAGAAAAGCCCGGCCTTCTGGATGAAGCCAAGGTGGCATTTTGGTGCTCTCAGCAACATGCCTGTATCATGGAAGGGTCATCTCTGAGGCTGAAGAAGAGGAATCCCACAACAAATTACACCCATAACTTGGGCCCAGGTCTCACGCTGCACCTCTGCTTGAGGCTTCCCTCATGCAGAATTCACCCCTGCACAAATTCTACCCAAAGAGAATAAACTACAGGAATATCAGACTTGAACTCTGTAAGTCAGGGAGAAGTCACGTCATTTCATCCTCTGCTGGACCACCTGAGGTCTCTACCACATCAGCACTTCCAAACACCAAGCACAGCACAACACTGCATTTGTTCTGTACGCCAGGTGTCAGGAAGGTGATGTGACCCCCCCCACTCCTCACCGCTGCCATTTTGTTTCCAGCCTAACTCAAACGCTGCCTCGTGGTCAGATGCGTTGCCTTCACCAGCAGACCCAGCATCTGCACTCTGATTTCACTAGTCCAAGTAAGCCGCTCAAACCGAAGGGACGGGATATGTCTTCCACAACACCTAGAGCCAGAGGACAACCTGCACCAACACAGAGATAGAAAGCCAGGAGCGCAAAGCCGCCTCGGCACAGCCCCAGAAACAGAAAGCCAGGGGCACAGAGCCACCTCAGCGCAGCCCTCAGATAGCAAATGCCCCTGCACCAGCACGGGGTGGCAGCAAGACAGCATCCTCCCACAGCACATGCACAGCCTGGGCGGTGTATGACACGCTTGGATTTGACCCGAGGTGTTCTTCATTAACCATGCAGAAGCATCAGTGATATAGGCAACAGCCGCACTAATCCCCAGCAGTTTATCAGCACTGTTGTATTAACCTCCATGAAAATTGCATTTTTGCCTATTGATTTTTAAATTTTCAAATCAGCAAGGACTCACTTCTTACCTGCATCTTCCTCATCGCTGCCCACAAACACTGCACCAGCAAAGCTCACAGCAGCCCCCTGTCCCTGGGAAGTGCCTTTCCCTTCGCTGGCTCGTGCTTTATAAAAGCACACCACGGCAAGCACGGCTGCACCATTTAGCACATTAGGGCTTCCTACTCCAGTAAGGAACCATTGGTTCCAGGGCACAGCTGCTGCCAATTACCACTACTTAACTGGCACATTAAACACATAGTAAGGAATTAGGAGTTTCGGTCTGCTCTCTACTTAACAATAACAAAGTCACTTGACCTTTTTTCAGCCACCACAATGGCTGTGTAAGTGACTGTTTGACAAATGCGCTTTGTAATGGTCTCTGTTCTTTCTCATGTGACTGGTGGAACAGTTAATATCTTGAGTCACAGCATTAAGACGAGTGCTTGTGATTAATTTAAGATGTCAATTAATCACCCCAAATGGACTGGTTTGTCATCACTTCCTAATGGGAAGATGTTGATTTGTCCCACAGAATTTGTAATAGGAACTAGCGTTGAAGCGCTTGTTCAGGAGCGGTTTGTGAGGGAAGTCAGCTTACGTGCAGTATGACTGCCTCAGTGCAGACCCGGCCGGGAAACCGCTCCTGCCATTGGCACTGCAGCACAAGCGCTATTAAAAATAAATAAATACAGGAAATAAACACTTCCATGAACCAGTGTTCTATCTTATTCCTCTTTTAAAAGTAATACCAGTCTGGGAAGAGCTCTCGTGTATTTTTTCCGAAGTGCCAGCATCGATTCTGACTTTAAGCGTTTTGTCCATGCAGTCACAGGCACGCTCCCATCGCCTCCCCCCGCGGCTCCTTCCTCGCAGCCTGGCTGGAGCAGCGACAACGACAGCGGAGCAGGGCAGTGGCAAAGGGGGCACAGCACGCGCCGACGTCGGGGCACCGCGCTTAGCACTGCGGTCGCTTGGTTTATGGACGAGAACATCCAGAGCAACTAGCAGGCAACTACCAAGCACGCCTCTCTCCCACGCCTTCTGCACCCAAAGGATGGATAGGCATTAGGGGAAAAGGATGAGATATAGGGACTTTTCAGGAAACGCAGCGGTGCGTAGGCAGCCCGGGGGTGGCAGGCAGGGCTCGGCGTGCCTAGCGTGGCGGCTGGCGCTGGCCACGGTCCCGTGGCAGCTTGCTATGGCCTCAGCCCCTTCCCGCCAGGGCGCTGAGGGGCAGAGGGTCACGCTGCCACGTCAAGCTGAGCAACGGACGGGCAGTAAATCCAGAGCGCGTGGAGCGCTCCGACCTTCACACTTCAGCCAGGCCGCGCAAAGCAGGTTTGCTGAAACGTTCCCTCAGCAGGCCTACGGGAACGTCGTGGTCCTGGGTTTTGTGCAGCACCGACAGACTCCTAACTGGGGTCCTTCGGAGGCAGCCAGAGCTGATAACCAGTTTGCCCTTTTCTTTCTCTTCCGTTCCTCTTCCTTGCTGCTATTATCTACGCTTGAAATCCGATGGGTTCCTGACATGTCTTGTAGAACAGCCCAGATCCTACTTTCTCTTTGCTGGAAGCCTTAGCCAAAGTGAGACGTCCTTTCTAACGTTAAATAATGTCTTACTCCTATACACAGACAAATGGGTTCACACAGGATTTTCAGGAGTGCCCAACTCTCATGAATATAAATGAGACTTGTGCCTCTAGGTCACACACTTGGAAATCCTGCCTTAAGTCCTTGTTTTACTGAACTTCCAATTAGGAGGGTCCTGCACAGCAGCCTAGGCGGCAGCAGCCCAAGTTCACACGATAGGAGCAGGTGGGATACCAGGAAAAAAACAGCACATTGTGCGCTTTAGAGAATGCATAGATGTATTAGTTCAGCATTTACACTAGGCCGAAGAAGTACAGACAAGCAATTCTGCTGCAATTCTTGCAGCCATGCTCTCTCTCATGCTTATAAATGTCCCACAGTATACACTGTCCAGTGTACACTGTGCTCTAATTATACCTTTTACTGTTTGGAGGTAGAAAACCCAGGTCCAGACTCTAGGAACCCCACATTTTCATTCTTTCTAGCATAGACATAAAAGATTTGAAAATTCTTTGGTTTTAAGCCGGGTAAAGAAGGCACATACACTTTCATATCTGTCTTTGATTTCTTTTTATAGAAACAAGACATGTGCAGCGATGATTCAGAAATGTAGCTCAAAAGATTGCAAGTGCTGCTTTTTACCAGTTCCTCTGAGCTAAACAGCAATTGTTTGCAGGCTCGGTCCTCACTCAGAGCTGCCTGCTGAGGCAGGGGTGCAGCAGATGAAGGACAGTTCTGCATCGTGGCTCACATTCTTCCGGATGAGGCCAGGATCCTTGTCTTTTGGAGGGCCTATGGAAGCCAGCCATTCATGGATAGTATTGCAGTACTTTGCACTGATGGTCAAAAAGTGTCAACTTACATGAGACACACTGCTACTGTATTTTGGACAAATGCTGTACAGGCATGCAGTTTTGCTCCATTTCTTAAAAGACAGTGCTGTTCACTATGTCTGCACCAATTGTTGAGCCAAATTCCACCTTCAGCCTGCATATGCTGGCTCTAGGAAGTCTACCCATGTCTTTAGATTTGTGTAAGAACATCCTCCATGGTGAAATATGAATACCAAAAATATCCCTCCAACAGCCCTCACACTAGGAACAAGCTTCAAGTTTTCACTGTGTTCTAGATCAGATGAACAGGTTTTGTTTAAAAAAAATTACACGCGGTAGTGCGGCAAGAGCTTAAGTATGGTGAAAAGAAACTGGATGATGCTGGATTTTAGGCAGAAAAGTTAATACTCGATCTCCATTTCTTAAATTCCTGCAGTGTAGTGTTGATGGTGCAAAATCAGTTCTGTGGTCTGCCCATCATTGACTGCCTGACCGTGGCTGATGAAGGATCTAAAGACACCTTTGGGGATGCACAAAAGCATAAGAGACCTGTGCGTGTGTGTGTGCTAGAGTGCAGGCACATGCTGCATGCGAGAGCATGGAGCTGGACACGTATGGCTTACGGGTCACTTTGGACATGAAGAACTGTTTGAACAAGATCAACCAGCAATAGCACAGTATCATGCAAAGACAGAAGTCGCACTCGTGCTGTGGACCCTGGGTCCTTCCAGCTCCCTTGCTGCCCGGCCCACCCTCAGCAGGTGGTTTCTGCGCACAAGGTGTTGGCAGCAAGGCTGCAGCATGCATATTGGAAAATGCAGCATGCATATTGGAAAGCCAAATTCAGAGTTTTGCACCCAAAACACAGGGTAAAAGTAATACCCCATCCTCATCAGAGAGGACTCATGCCAAAAGTGTCAGCCCATCTATTCTGTCAGGGGGCAGAAATCAGATCTTGTTACTGGCCTGACCAGTAAAGAGGAGGTGGAGAAGGGCTAAAGGGGGCCTAGACCTACCGATTGCAAAGCAGAATGGAATTTCACTTACACTTATCTCAGATTTTTGCAGAGAATAGGTCAAGCAGAGACCACACTTTCAAACAAACCAACAAACAAAAAACCCAGCCCCTTGAGGGGGTCTGTCAAAACACTTTAAATAGCAAAAATGCTGGTCTCTTGGGCCCTACAGGCACACGAGGGCAGGCAGGTGGAGTCACTAGACTAGAAGGTGAAGAGAGAACACACTCCCACAGACGGTGCGACCTAGCAGAGCCTCTCTAAAACACGGACCAGATGCAATCTGCAGTCCAACACGGATCACTGTGTGCCCTTGCAGGAGTGCAACATGTCTCTGTCAGCTCAGGAACTGAATCCTTAGAGTAAATCACAGACAAGTGCTGCATATTCTGCAGCAGGCTGAGTTCATGAGAACATATTTGTTGCAAATCATTTGCATTTTCTCCAGTGCATGCAGCAATCTCAATCTCCTCCTTTGCCCAAAGGCCAAGGACTGGCAGAAACAACTTCTGTCTGGTGCACTGTAGCAAAGAAGTGCTACTAATTACTGTGGTTACACTCCTTGACCTGACCAGTGGCACTGGGAATTGAGCTTGTACCTCTTCCTAGCACTATGATCTCTAAACGAACCCACTGGCTTGTGGAACTAACTGCTCAGCTGGTGCAGGTCCAATGGCTTTGACAACGAAAGGCTGGATATGGCATTGCGCGTACCCAAATGTAATGGAGAAAACAGATCACTTTCTAAGCCATGGCCAGGCGCCCAAGCTGTTTTTTTATCTCTGCCTTTTATAAATGACTCTACTTTTAAACTCTGTCCAAGAGCTGTGAGCTTTCTCTAACCAGAACGAAATGCCCTTTCTATGCACATTACAAGCTGTAGGAGATTCTTGCTGCTTAAGTGTTGACATAGATTGATATGTTGACAAAGACAAACTTTCACCCACTACTAGTTGTTAATACAACATAAACCTGTCTGCTAGACCTACTGATGGGATGTGAAATATAAGGAATGGTTTCCACAGACAACTAATTGACAAGTTTACCAAAAGGAGGGAAAAATTCTGATGAAAATAGGAAGCAGGGGCCAAGCTCTGTAGAGTTTCCTCTTTCTGCTAGAGGTACCGGACTCGGCAATCCTTAAGACAGCAGTGTGTGTTTGCAGATACCTCCTGCTCCTGAATTGGCTCCTTGTCTACAATCTACTGCACACTGCGAGGATGTGTATTAAAGTGAGTGTTATCACAGTGGTAGGGCTTAATGAGCTCAGTGTGCTTGGAAGGCAGCGCACTGTACAGCAGATTCAGACAAAACCTCTCAGATACACTGGCATGCCTTCCATCTCCTCTGGCACTAGCGTTTAACTTTTATTGACAATTAATACCGCAGGAAGGAACACTGCCACTGAGGCAAAGAAAAAGCGACTGTTGTTTTATAGCACAATCATTTAGATATTCTTGCAGAAATAAAAAAGTTTCAGACTTTTCAGTAGGTCTTCTCCTCTGACTGTCCATGAACAAATTTCACAATTACTAACGTTGCCTAAAACCAAACTGCCTGGGAAGAAATCCTCTTCTCCCAGGTCACAGTGGGCACTTTGAATCAAAAGATGCCTAACAACTGTAAACACCTTGACTTACTCCAAATAGCTATTTCCTTCGCTGCACTTTTCCAGGATGTTTCTGGGTCACTTGCTACTGTATGAGGCATTACCTGGACTCATGTGAGCTGTGTCACCCCTAATCAGTCTCACACTGTGGCAATAAATAGAGTCCAAGCAGAGACAGAATTTTTTTCCTGCCTTGAAGTTTGCAAGAAAAAGGACTGTTGGAGTAGGAGATAAAACATTACCTGCCTCTGGCCTCTATCCAGCTCCCAGCAACTCATAAAACTCCAGGTTGTATGTTCACAACTCATATTAATCACATAACAAAGATGACATTTGGGCTGTTAGAAAACAAAAGGAAAAAAGCAAAAAATAAACTGAAAGTGGGGTACAGAGGAAAAAGAATCCACAAAAGGTGTAAGAAATTCATATACTTAGGTTATATCACAGTAAAACAGCCTCAACATCTAGCAATTCCAGCCATCAAAACAGCTTCATCTTTTCTTTTTCACCTGTTTTTTTCTCACCACAGCCATAAGGAGACGTTGGGACTCATTGGCACGTGAGCCCTCAAGCCAAGACCTTAGCACGACTCCCGAATAAGGTGGCTATGCAGTGTTACAACAGCGCAGAAAGGACGTGGGTCGTACTGAAAAACCAGCAGGGCAGAGCTCAGCACGAGCTCTGTTAGTGCGTACCGGAGGTCTGCCCCGCAGCCGCCGCGTGGGTTTATTGCGCCTTCCCCGGCAGACCTTGGGGCAGGTTATTTTGTGGCCTGGACCACGGGCTGGGAGAGAACAGCAGAGCCTGGGGCAGGGGCAAATCATGCCGATGCCAACCGCCCAAGTCATGCTGAAGGCCACAAACACCCACAGCCCTCCGCGTCCTACCTGGCCGCAGTACCTCGCATCGCCCCTTCCCTCCCCACGCGACGCCCTGCGCAGCCTCCAGCCCGGCTCGGCCCCCAGCACGGTGCCAGGGACAGAGCCTGTGCCCCCTCCCAGGGAAGCAGGGCACGGCGCACGCCTGTCCCAGCGCTGCTGCGCAGGGCTCTGCCGGCCCGGCAGGTTGCCCTCAAGGGGGTTCGGCAGTGCGCTCCAGCTCTGAATAAAGAGAACCAGGGTAGGGACTTCTTTCAAAGGTTTCCTCTCGCTCACTCCTTGCATTGCTGTTGGCAACCTTGTGCAGTCAGCCAGCTGAAAATTTGGCTCTCCCAGACATCATTACCCTATTATAACTCTAAAAGACTTCTTCATCTTCATGACAACATGCTCAGCATCTGCTCCTCCTTCTTTCTAATGAGCCACATTTCCCCCCATGCAGCCAGCTACCTCTCCAGGAACAATACCTGGCTCACTGCATGCCCAGGGGCCCATGAAATCCCTCTCTCTTCAAATACTATGAAGCGTGCTCCTCTTCCAAGAGGTCTGTGAAACATGTACACTTTTTCTACAAGTTCCCATGAAATCACAAAAACGCTCCCCAGCCACAGTACCTGCCTTGCTCACCTGGTCATGCCAGGCGACACGCACGCCCCACTGGGTGGCCAGCTTAGCCACAGGTGCTTGAGACCCTACACTAAATTTCATGAGCCTGTTCCTAACTGGGGTGACCCCATGAAACTCAGACCTACCTCACTGCGCGCACAGGATTAGCCAGCTCAAGCAGGAGTAAGCACAGCATCGCACTCATGGCGAATTCTCCACAGTTTTAGCTGGTCAAAGCTCCATGACAAAAATGTCAAATCTGGGATTTTAACCCATAACAAACCCATGAAATTTCAGCTGCACTTCCATGAAAACATCCAGCCCTTTTCCTAGACATGCCTGGGCTCACTCTGCAGGATGCCACCCTCGGTGCCAGCATCAGCATGACAGTATCTCCAGCAGAGTCGTAGCAACTGTGTCAACAAGGAAACTGGTCTTACCAGACAGGCAGATCCAGAAACGGGGCTCAGCAGAGCCTTTCCTGTCACTCAGGAGCCTTTCCAAGGGCTTTTTCCAACCATCACACACACACACGCTGGTGACATTGTCCAGAAGAGAATTATTTCTAATTCTCACCAGCACGAAGGTGAGCTATGAGGTGAGAAACATACTCCATGCCCCAACAGCCTCCATGGGAAATGTACTGCAACAGCCAGGCACGCGTTTATTTTTTTTCCTGCTGAGAGGAGGGGAGGGGTATGAGCAGGCCATTCCCTCATTTCAAATTTAGATGGTGGGCCATCCTGTCTGCCTCCTTGGGACTGCACTCGGCTGCTAGCTCTGTGCACACAGACAGACATCTGGGACTGCACAGCTCCTGGTGGCACTGGGCGCCTTCGGCTGACCCGGCCTTGGTCTGCAACCTACAAGGACACCACAGGGCTGCAGGCCTCTTCAGATGAGGGCCCTTGGTGCCACCACGTAACCATGCTCCCTGGGGCAGCTCACCTGGACAGGGGCAGGAAGGGAGCCGCAAAGCTGTAGCTGGCAAGAGCTGGGCAGAGAGCTTGCACTGGGGTGATGCCACTGCAGAGATTATCCTCTTAAACTGACAAGCAGGAATTTCGGCACAAAATCACAGTGTGAGATTACGCTGCAACACAAATACAGACAGCAGTGTAAATTAGGGAACAAAGCCTCTAATAATTTTCTTCCTTTAAAATCACTCTTCCAATTGATTCATAAAAAGCAAAGCAATAATAAAAAAGGAAATATTAACCTGTTTATTATATCTCAAGCTCCTTAAAATAAAAGTAATTAAACATAACGAACAGCTGGAGAATGCACAGAGAGTGGCAGTACCCAGAGGGATAGCAGAGATCAAGGTGAGCTAAGCAACATCCTTTCAAAAGTTCTTGCTTTATAAAGACTTTGAAGTGGCAAAAGCCGCTCCGGCTCATTGTTTCCAGCCTCAGAAAGCACCAGAATCCTAGAGAATTACTTATGAGATGCAGCTACATCTAATTACGTGCCAGGCAGAGCTCTGCACCAGTGTGGGACGCAGCAGGGCAGGGATCGCTGGCACCTCCCGACACCCCCTGCTTTTGGGGGATCCCAGCCACCACGCCAGCCCTGTCCGCTGCGACAGTGGTCAGCCTGCCCCGGTGAAACTGGAGCCGGCACCAACACAGAGTCGATGCAGAGCCGCACCGATAATCCACCGGCCCCATGTCAGCACCAAGGCCCTGCGCGGGACTTGAGCTGCCTGCACAGCTGCACAGTCTCACGGGAGAGACATTTTTCCATTTAAAATCAGGGGGAAAAAACAGGGTATAACCTTCTGAGGCGGGTAAGTCAGTGCTCTGCACCCCAGTCCTACCCTGGGTCTGTAACGGACATCTCCCAATGCAACCATTAGGCAGAGGCGGGAGAGCCCAGAAACACTAATCTGACCCATTTTGGAGCAGTCTGGCTTTTTTATTTATTAGTTTCCCTAAGACAGACACTTGAATTTTAACATGTCATCTTCAGAAATGTCCCCAGAAGCTGGCAGATATTGTGTCCCTAGGATAAGATGCAGCTCTGCTACAAGGCAGCACTGCTCTGATTTAACCAATAGTGACACACAGGCTCGGGGTGTTATTCTGCTCGTACCCTCTTTTTTCCTTGCTTTTGGATGTTTTTTTCACAGAACTGCAACAAGAAACAAAGTTACAGAATAAACTCGGCTAATCCGGGAAGCCAAACAATCTCCAGGAAAAGGGTCTTTTGTAGCTGGAATCCCCCACAACACAAAGCAGAAGAGCAGTATCCCAAAGATAATTTCCTTATTCTGATTGGGGATCAATTGACCACTTGCTCCCATTTGTTCCCTCCTGGGACCGGCTGCCTCCAGCTCTGAATGCAAAGCAGTCATTCCTTATTTCCAAATGCAAATGAGGTCTGTGAAAGGCCTTGCTTTGAAATCAGTATTATTCCCCAGGGTCCCGACCCTCCCCGCCACTTCCCTCACCCCATCCTCTATCTCTGACTCTGCTCTCTGCCTTCCCAGAGCAACAAAGGTTACAGAGAAATAAAAGCAGAGAGATTACCATCTGGGAATCATCAAGCAGGAGTTAAGAGGGGAAGAGAGGGGGCTGCAAAGACCTCGCCTACCCCAACTGCCCACCATCAACGCATTCCTCAGCCAGAGCTGGAATCCAAACAGACTGGGTAATTGCTTCAGCAACCGAGTCCCGGCGTCACCCACTGAAACACAACAGGAGAGGCTCAGAAGTCGAGCTGAGAAGCGCAGGCTGAGCTGCACTGGCACCGCACCCTGGATTTCGCTTATCTGCGGGCGGAGGGGAGCACATCCGCCGTTTGGCCTCCTTCCTTCCGTCCCCTTTGCGGGCGGGCGGCTCAGAACGGCTCACGGGAGCGCTGCGCAAGACTGCGGCTCCTTCTGGCAGTGGCTGTGGTGTCCATCTCCTACGGTGGCAGTACCAACCAGGCTGGATATTTTCCTAAGCACTTGATTTTCCCTCTGGGGCAACTTGCGCGCCTGAGGATTCTCGGGGATGGTGCAAGAGCCTTGAGGCATTCTGGTTCTGCCACGAGTATTTTGCAAGGGCTCCTCCAAGCCGCTCCCTTGGCTCTGCTGACGCTCTTGCCAAAACTGCCAGAAATCTGAGGGGCAAAGCTGACATAAAGGCTAACTTTTGGACGGGCAGACTTTGTCCCAGCCTCTTCTTCCTCTGTGCCCTTTCCCTCCCCATTGCAGGTGCAGGTCTCTGCACGCACGTGTGCCGCCTGCCAGAGCCCGGGCTGTCCGCCTTGGGTGCGTGCAGGTGCCATGCCAGAGCATCCGTCAGCACCCGGCACTTTGGGGAGCCTGCGGGAGAGGAAGCTCGCTGCCTTCAGCAGCTGCTGCAGAACAAAGAGCATAAGCATCCACTTTTCTCTTCTCAGCGTCAAGCTACTGAAATGTCCCTTGTGGTAAAACAACAAAGCAGCTTGTCCTTACGAGTTCCCACCAGCGTTACCGGGCCTGTAAAAGGGACGGGAGGAGGCCCCGGGAGCCCTTCTTGTTCTTCCTTAGCGAGGCCTGCCCGGGGCTGATGTGCTCGGCACCCTGCTAGCGCTGCTACAAGCGCAGCTGGGACATGGGGCGACCGCTTCTCACAGCCACTGACACGGGTTTTCCTCAGCCAGAAAGTCCAAGCGGTCCCGGGACCTGCTTGCCCAAAGGTAGCGCAGCACTTGCCGGTCACAGACAGACTCGGAGCCAGCAACACACGGCAGCTGCCCAGCGGGTCTGTCTCTGCCCGTCCGGATCACACGACTGCTGCCAGCGCGGCTTCGGACCAGACAGCCTGCCAGGCTGGAGCACCAGCGAGCGGCGCTTCGCATCCTTCGGCGACGCGCCTCCGCCGCCCCGCTGCTGCGGGCGCCCGCCGGTCCCGCCGGGCCCCGGCCAGGGGCGACCCTTTCGGCGCAGCGCGGGGCGGCGAGCCTTGCAGCACCCCGCGACCGGGGGCTGCCAGAGAGCCAGGGCCCCCGATGGGGACGGGGACGGGGACCGCTCCTCCCGCGTCCCCTGGCAGGCGGCTGCTCCCCTGAACGGGGCGGCCGGTCCTTCAGCTCATCCATCACTTAGCGCTCTGTCCACTTCAGAGCCTGAAAATAAAAACTCCCTGCAAATCTCCTGTCACAGCTGCTCTGTTTTGGTTGAGAAGGGCCCTGCATTCCTGAGTTTCGGGCTGCAGCCACGTCTTCAGGAGCGGAGCCACAAGAGCTTTCTGATGGTTAATTGCTGGCACACTCTCACTGAAAACATGAAACACCCCCTGACAAGCCGTGTGATTTATTACTGCCCACTGCAAAACAGAACAAAATCAATTGGCTATTACCTCACTTAGCGAAGGCTTGTCACCGCCTGGGAGCAGGGTGTTAAAAATAAAAGCCAGGCATGGCCCAGGCAGCAAGCCCCCAAGCTGGGGCCACTCCACCTGCTCCGTGGCAGATAACATTAGGGCTGCACTGGAGATGGGCTTTATTTTTTCCCAATCATTGTAGCGTTGATGCAACACAAGCTTATTCCTGCTTTGCAGTTATTAATTATACAGATGTCATCGCAAGCTCCACTTACAGTAAATTTCAAAGAAGATGCAGAGCAATGACAGAATATTTGTTTATGACAGAAACATATCCCATAATTAATCAAATTCGTTTAACCCTTTACTCACCAGGCAGTCCAAACCTGCTACAGCCCTCCCTCCACAACCTGGAAGCCATGCAAAGCCTACCACTATACAGGCAGTTTGGGAGCTACACGTGCTGTACGTGGGCACGTTTCATTTACTGGCAGGTAGAAAATGGCCAGCACGAGCTCCAGGAAAAGGGATTTTTGCCTGCGCATTTATGCACAACGAAGCACGATTTTATTTGGTTGTTAATGTCTCTCAGAGAAGACAATCTCAGTGTGTCCAGCGAAGGCTGCTAGAACACCCACACCGTGGCAATGCTGATGCAGCCCGCCTTCGCCTGGTATTTCCAACAAAAACTGTCAGCTTCCAAACACACAGGAAACCCACACATTGCCCTAGAAACTCTCTCAGACATAAAGCCACTCTAACAGCGTTCCGCCTTTACTTCCCCATTGCCAGGTCTCTTCCTTAACAGGAAAAGGGAGCGACACAAAGACATTTCTGAAAAAACAGCAGAGTTTAGTGAGAGCGATTTGTGGCTACTGGCTGGAGAGCGAGCAAGCAGGGTCTGACACAGCCAGGGGAGCACTGCTGCTCACGTGGCACTTGTAACCAATGTTTGTGAAAATGCTCTGCACCCAGGCAGCTTCAGTGTAATTGTAATTACAGATGAGAAGCAGAGCCACAGGAGGGGAGGCAGGGCCACTACTCCTGCAGGCGTTTTTAGGGTCATTTAGAGCATGGCCAATACCAAGAGCCATGTCCTGCTGCATATGGGCATAGCCTGTGGGGTTCTGGTGACAATGCACATCTGCTGAGGAGCTGGCCATAAATAGCTGATGCACATTTCGAAGATATTTCAGAAACTGAATGGTTCCTCTCTCTGCATTTCATCGCCTTTGTTTCATTCCCAAATCACTTGCAGGCTCCTCCAGTCATAGCCGGGAGATGCTCCTCCCATGAAGCTCCGAACTGTGCAAAGCATAAAGAGGCTGCATTATTTATAGACTCCAGATAGATATTTCACACGCAGTCCATCCCATTCCCAGCATTCCCTCCATTCACAGATCATTAAGTAGCACTTGCTGACATATAAGGCAATGCAAGTGGAGTGGTTAACTTTGAATATTACCATCCATCCCAGTGTTAAATGAGATTCAGAAAGTAATTGTCCAAAGAGATGGGACAGCATTTGCCCTGCCAAATAAAGCTTAGCTCAGAGCATCCATGAAAGCTCTCAGTAATAATGTTATCACACGGGGAGCCTGGCTGCATGAACCCACATGCTGCCTTCCACGCCACCTGTTCGCTGCTGGTGGTGCGCGTGCGGGGACACAAAGACAGGCCAGAGCCTCATTTGCATCATTGTTCTAAGGTCCTAAAGGGCTTTCCGCCTTTCTGTGCTCTCTGCTGCTAGGTGATTTTGCTTGGAGAACAAAAATCCTCCAAGAACTTCAGAGCAGCCCAGCACAGACCAGCCTTCCCCAAAAAGCCTTCAGGGCAAGAGCAGACCCCCTCCCCCTCTCCGACTGGCTTTGCCATGGAGCCTGGTAGTTACAGGAAGGGCTCTCTGATGTTACCAGCATTAGCAGATGGCTGCATTCAGGGACGCGCGTCACTCAGCAGCGCTCCTTTGATTGCCTCGGAGGGTTTTGATCCCATGCTACAGCACCATCACTCGCCACAAAGAGCAAGCCTGCAGTTTGGGTCCCTGGACTCAGCAGCTCTGCTACCGAAGCCCAGACCCCTCTCTGGGTCAGATGGAAACGGTCACTGCTTAAAGCTCATGACTGCCACATCCCTGCCTAGAATTACCGAGGAAAATCAACCGGCACGTCTGCCTCCCGTGTCTGTGGGCAGTTCGGAACAGCAGAGCAGAGACAACGGCAGGACGTGACTGTGGGGACACCTATAACTGACCCAGGAAACATTTTAGCTTCAAAATATAAGCAGTAGATTGTTTAAAAAGAAAAAAAATGAGAGAGAAAAGCTCTGGGATATGTTCACAGATTGTAGCAGGGTATTTTAAAAAAGGACAAGCCTAAGATTTACGCTCCCAGGTAGCCTGATTTTGTATTTAACTCATGGTGGGAGCCGCACACTGCACTGTGCCTGGGTACACAGGAAATCAGGCGCAGCCAAGTCCTCTCGCACCAAACACAGGTAGGCTCAAACAGTAGCACCACCTAGATCCTCCCATGCCACAGGACAGCATCTAACTGCAAGCAGGCTCCACTTCAGGGTAACAGCAGCCACTATCAAACACTGCACACCATTTAGGACTGAAAAGGAGGATAATACAAGTGATGGTCCTGCAACAAGCTGGGAGCTGGCAGGCTCTGCTACGGGCACACTTGCACCTCAGAGCATGACCCCAGCACACCTATAGGGATTGTGGCCATGAATTAAGAAAGATGACCCTTTGCATAACAGTGCACTCTCCTCTGCATCTGCCACAGGCACCTCTCAACCCCAGAGTTGCTCAGACCGACCCTACTTTGCCTGGAGTGAGCTTTTGCCACTTTATTAATAGCATGTTATTTTACCTGAGGTAGGAGTCAGGGCAGGGACAGGGAGAGAGTTTGCTTTCATTGCCTCTCCCCACTACTGGCTTGCTGTGCCTGTATCACAAGCTTGCTCCCTTCAGCAAGCAAGAAAGATTTGTTTCTTGCCTTTAGATCCTGCTGCTGAAAGTTTGCCAAGGAGTAAAAGAGCAGAGATTTTTGAGGTTTGCAGCAGAGAGCATGCCTCCTCATCCCAAAGGTAAGGGTGCCACCAACAGCTGCAGCCAGTCTGCAGGCAGCGGGAGGGACTTTTCTGTGTATGCAGGCCACAGGAGCCTTACAGGGCAGAACAGGCCTCCTTGCTGCTGTCTATAGGACACCGCATTTTATCCTTTACGCTTGCTTTAGGTTTGGGGACCAAACATTACCCCATAGCTTTGTAGTGCTCTCAGACAGATTCCCCTTACAAGGGCTGGTGTTGCTAGTTAGGGCAAGTGGCTGAGTTCCTGCAAACCAGGCACCCGCTGGTAAGCAGAAAGAGCAAAGTTTTACTGGGTGGATGTGAGGTTTCCCATGGCAATGCGGCTTCTGTTGCTAGCATAGATACAGCTTGTCCTATTCAGTCATGTCTCAGCTAAAAGGCACCTCTTGCTGAACCACTTCCATTTCAGTTCATAGTTCTGTGCATTATGGAGATAGGAACAGTAGGGCTAGTGGAAAATGGGGACTCTGAGCTCATGCATCTTATTTTAGCTCCCCATCCTCTCTGGAAGCTATGTCAGGCATGGTTTGGGAATACAGCAGGTATTTTTATGAGTGGGATTTGCAAGAGTATTTTCATCTTAGACTTAGAGACAGCTGGGCCTGCTGCCAGGTTTAGGAAGCACAGAGGCAGAGGCAAGAAACATAAAACTAGCAAGAGGTAGGCTTCCTACTGGGGCTTATATTTAGCCAGAGAGGAGCAGAAGCACTTTAAAATGTCCTCTGTGTGTTTTCTTTACCAGACTGTCCCCTCAGCCGGTTCACAGAGGGCAGCCTTGACCTAAGGCAGGAAAGGCAAAGGGGACATGTCCCGTGCCCCAGTTGATGGATTTTGCTTTTCCAGCCTGACTTGCCAGGCGCACACTAGCATCGCCATCCGGAACAGGCACTACGGAGACCTGGGCTGCCCTTTGGATCAACTGACACATGAACACCGGGCAGGGGAACGAACCCGCCATCGTCTGCACATAAGAACAAGAACTGCCATCAGAAAAGCGATTAGCTGCGCTCACCATATTCACGCTGATGGGTACAAAATATTCTCATAGCTGAGGAAAGTACAGGGTCAGTGGGACTGGTGCACTCCTTCCCTCCTCAGTACTTGTTCCTTTCATTCAGGCTTCTATTTCAATAAATAAATAAATAAATCTACATTATAATTCTATTAGGACACAAGCATACCAATATAGTTGGAGAGTATCCAGGTGAAACATTTCCACAGTTACAGCTGACATGTAAGGAACTGTCATTCCAGAGGAATTTCAGTTCATCTTTTCCCTTTCCGGTTCAAAACATAAAACATTTCTGAGGTGTTGGGTTTTACCCATGTGCATGCTTGAGAACTGCACATACATTAAACAGCCATGTTTAAAGCCCCAGTAAATGGCTGTGCAGAAACATAAGCTAGTATCCGACCTCTGCTCCGGAGCTCCTCTCATTAAGGATAGGAGGGATAGAAGTGGACTAGCCCAGGACACGTAACCCAGGTGGAACAGTTTCATCGCTATCAGGAATACCATGCACGGCCCCAAGCGCCGTCTGCGCTGCAAGGCACAGCTGGGCGGCCGGCACCTCTCGGAGCAGCAGCGAAGGCAGCACAATTTGGGCTCGGGGGAGCACAGCAGTGCCGAGCAAGGAGGTGGCGACCGGCGGGTCGGGCTGCAAGCCCCGCAGGGGACGACAGCTGAGGGCCAAGCCGCAGGGAGGAGGGGGGCAAGGGGCTGCAGAGTCAGGGGAAAAAAGCACGACCTTGCAGTGACACAGTGAGAGTCGTGGCGGGGCCAGAGCCGTGCCGGAGGAACATGAGCCGAGCAGCTGCACAGCGCCTGGCCGGGGGCCGAGGGGCACGGGCTCAGACGGCCACCGCGCAGAGCTGGCCCAAATGGCCCCGCTAAAATCCTCCCCAGCGAACGAGGCCAGCTTGCTTCAGAAACAAAATGCTTTCTTGGGAAAAAGACAGCTTCAACCGAGAAATAGCCACAGGCAATTTTCTTTTTAAGCATATTTATTTTGTTCATTTTAAACTGAATTTTTATGTGATTTGTTTCACTGAAAACAGACACATTTTGAAATATCACGTGTTCCCCGCCTTTCTACACAGAAAGGGGGTTTTGCTGCTGAGGCCAGAGTAGTTCATTGGTAGGCTGGGCCTGGTGAGGATGGACATGTCACACATTCTCTTTTTCCCCATAGTAGCTTTGCATCTTTTCCAAAGTAAAGGCAATTTTCAAAAGGGAGGAGGGGGTAGGCCTCAAGCAAAATACCCATTCCTTTCCTGTAGCTAGTATCAATTTAATTGCACCTGGCAAATAAGAAGTATAATAGCCATGGGAAGGCCAGGGGAAGAAAAAAAGATTTCCTTTCACTTTTTTTTTTTTTTAAATAGATCTTAAGTGTAGCATCATACCCACATCTAATGCAATGCAACATCTCTCATGTGGGGGATTTCAGGTTAACATTCACTTCTCTAGCTGTGTTTTCTCAAGAGTTTCCTTTAACACAGAAATAACTAGCAATCGCAGGAGCCCAGCTCAGGACTCACCCAGGACTCAGGACTCACCCCCAAACAAGCCCTGGGTTCATCAGGAGCAGAAGCTGGTGGCTGTGACATTAGATCCTTTTCTTGGAGAGCCTGAAGGAAGTGCTACTGACCTGTGAGATGCAATGATCACATAGCAAAGCCATCGCTTCTGCCTTCATCATCTCTTAAGGAGCTCAGAGGAAGCAGGCAGCAGCAGTCACTACGACAGTGACCCTCTCATGGTCCTGTTGTTGCCCGAGCTCCTTTTGAGAACATCCTGGGAAGCAGCAGAGATTGTAGCAGACTGCTGCCATTGAACTCTTGCTGCCCTATCTTCTAATCCAGATCGACTGCCATGCTGCAGACCATCTCACAGTCCTTGACCTTCATATTTCTCCTTGAATCTTCCATGCTGATCCGTTGCATAGCGTGCAACATCTTCAGGAAGGTCGTGAAAGAAATGCAGTGACTTTTCTAAGAGGGGATCATTTCCTACTTGGTTCACACCCTCCAGTGGGCCAGGATCACAGGGCTTGAAGCCTACGCAAAGCTTTGATATGGCAGTAGAGAGAAGCACTGTTTGCCCTCTAGTTTAAGCATACACATTTCACCTAACACAGCTGCCTAGTGATTAGAGCAATTGCTTCACTATGAAATAATTTACAGGCAGCATCATTAAGGGGAGTGAATCAGATTCACCCCTCTTGAAACAACTGGTCTAAGTGAGTCGATTTGGAAGAGCTGAACGCCAGCACCTGGACAGGCTTTCCCTCTGGTGCAATCTGTGCAAAGATAAGCTATCAGTGGGATGAGGCGGACTAGTTTGCATCTCTGGGCTAGATCATTGCTGACAGTGCTAGAAAATAACCCTGGGCTGTGCAGCATGAGCAGAGATGGGGCTCAGGATGGGTAACTATTCTTGCAAGATTCCCTTTACCACTTCCTCTAGCAGGCTGCAAAAATAAACACTCAGCCTGTTCTGTACGCCTCTCACATCTACACCACGAGATGCAAGCCTGCACTTGGAGCTGTGCGGCTCCACGGCTGTGCAGCGTAGCGGGGATTTGGCCCCTCACACACAAGCACACGATGTTCCACCATTTTGGCGACCATCCTCTGCATGTGAAATGGTGGCAGGCACAGCTGCACCCATCAGTGGCTGCCATCGTGTGCAAATCTACTGATTACATCTCAGTTGTCATGCCACTCAGTAAGAAGCAAAGCTAAATTAGAGCAACTAATTGCACCTCTCTTTGAAACAATCAGGATGACAAATCAGTGGTAATCTCTTCAGTTCTAGAGGGAAGCTATTGCAGCTCGCTTACAAGGATTAATCAGCTTTTCATCAGTGTTATTATACCAGTGTTGCCTCAGGAGGAACCCTGAGGCCACACTCACTTGGCTCACAACCACGAAGACACCAAGGCTTGCAGCTTTTGGTTCAGAACAGAAGTACTGCAAGGTTACCCTCATTTCCAGCCCTCATCCGCTCCAGCAACAGTGCCAAGCAGACTGACAGCTTACAAACTCATCGTGTCTTTCATTCGGTGCAGACCCTGCCCTGGCTGGCCATTTAGGACATGTCTAGAAGCAGTACTAAACCATGCAGCAATGAACTAGCAGACTGGGGTTTCACAAGAGAGATGTCAAACAGGGCTCCACACTCAGTGCAGGAGCACTAGGCAAGATGGCCAACCCACAGGACACGCTGGGCCTGAGCCCAGTGAAGAATATCACAAGACGGGCACTAAGGCTGCTGTGCTGCCATTAAACCTGTGTTGATAAACGCTACCAGCTCAGCCAATGGCCCTGGAGCCGTACACTGCTGGGACCTGTTCAGTGAAGAATTTGGATCTACGCTGCCTCCTGGAGCTTCCGGGCTTACCCAGCTGGGAGGGGAGCAAGTGTGACTGCTACAGTAATAAGGAAAACCAGCAAGGCCATAGGCTTTCTATTATGGCAGGTGACCATTTTATTTCCCACAGTCATTTAGCCTCTTCATTAGATTTATATGACTTAATGGAAAGCCTAGAGGCTCAAGTCTTCAACCGAGTGCAGCTCAGAGTAGACACTCAGAGAGACTCTCTCATATACAAAACCACCTTATATCTCCACAGTTGCATGCTGCGAATCAGATAGGGAGAAATCAGTATGAGGTACCTCTCTCTTCTGCATAACAAGTTGCAAAAGATACCCTGGTACGCCCTCCCCAGAGCACAATGCAGGTTTGCTCCATGGAGCTGGGGGGTGTCCCAGGGGTTTGCACCACCACCATTGCTCTGGATCCATCATCTGGAGCTAGTCTGGGGAAATCTCAGGCACCGTGTTGAGTTGAAGCTTTCAGCAAGCAGTGCAGGTGCCCTCAAGTTTTCACCAACTGCAGCCAGTAAAAAAAAGTACACAGTAGCACTCCCTCCTTGACTGATGCTCACCATCCAAAAGACTCAGGCGACAAGGAAAGAAGGAGCTAGACTGGGTTCTCTCAGCCTTGCCTCTGCTCTACAACATGACTCTCCCTGAACAAGTCACTTTTTGCTTGACAAAGGCAAAAAAAGCTCTCCAGGCTTTCTCTCATGGGAACTGATTAATCAACCTTTGTGTTTCCACTGCACTTTATGGCAATCCCAGAGCACTGTGCATGTTACAGCTGTTAACGCCAGTGGTTAGCAGAGAGGTTTCACTGAAAACACCTGAGATCTTGTGCTGCTCCAAGCGGTGGTGCCCCTTGGCCAAGTCCCAGGAGGCAAAGATTCCTGAGGGAAGATGTGTAATTCATAATGCATCACCATGGACAAAACTAACCCATTTGCTTCTTACGGACTCATTTTCTTATCAGAGGCCTGCTGTTCCCCTGGTCTGCAAGGGCCCCCATGACTGGCCAAGCAGGAACTGAACTCACAAGCACAGGGTGTATGTGGAGGAAATGGGAAGACCAAGGAGGAAACGGGAAGGCCAAGGTGCTGGTGCAGAAGCTCCTGGAGACAAATTCTTGCCCTTACAAGAATCACTTTTCCGTGCATTTGCACACCAACCCTCAGAGCCTCGGCCAGTGGAGTAGAGGGTTGAAGCTCTTCACATGGCTCTCCTGTGCCCCAGAAAAACTGCGGAGCGCACACAGCGTTTCAGTCCCATGTTTTGGTTTACAGAATTGCAGGGCTGATCCAGTCCCTCCTGATACTCCTCTTTCAGGCCAGCCAAAGTCAGCCAGTAATGAGGGAAAACAAGTGTCCACCCCTGCCTGACAGAACCAGACCTGGCTGGCATTGGCAGGAGACTGGTTTGTTTTGAAAGAAGATGGGGTGAATTGCTGTGGTCGCTGGCTCCTCTGGGCCCAACCGTCTTGATATCTGCATGCAGAGCAGCAGGCCTGGCATCTGAGCCTCGACTGGGCCCCCAGAGCAGCAGTGTGCAGCCTAGCTCTGGCGCTCCCCGACATCTCTGAGCTGGCTGAGAGCACCCATCCATTCAGCCTGCCCTGCCTCAGGAGTGCCGGGGATCAGTCCTCATACCCCAGTGACGGCAAGTGCCAGGCACTAGAGTAGATAAAAGGGAATCAGCCTCCCCTGCACACGCACCCTTCTAGCTGGGGAGGCATTTCACTTCACTGGAGGAAGCAGCTGCAGGAACCACTCTCTCATGACCCAAGCAGGGTTGGAGAGAAGCATTCCGTGTTTGAGCCCCCGCACGGCTTTTCTTGGATAATTGTACAGGGATGTGTTTGCAGCACCTACAAGTTGGATCTTGCCTGGCCAGGTGTCTGCTTCATAAATCCCTGCTCACTACTACCTTGGAAGCTGAGCAGTAGGCCTGCTGCTCCCTAGATGCCAGGTCCCTCTGGTAGCAGGGCCCAGGGAGACCTTTGCTGCTGCTGCTCCATCTGCATCACCTCTGGGGGTAAGGAGAGGGTCCTCAGATCTCAGGAAGGCCCCGTCAGCATCTCCAGCCAGAGAGTCATATACCTTACACCCTTTGTCCAGATAATGATTTTGGGAGGCAGTTTCTGTGAAAGCAGTTGGCTAGTGACATTTACGCAATTAAACTAGCCCTCCCAAAGTGGTACTAGTCCCCGGTATACCCCCTACAAATCTATATATACCCCATCTAGCTCTCTCCATCAGCATGACCACGGTGCACCTGCCTGTTGGCAAAGCTGGCTGAAACTTCTGTCCGTTCTGCCTCCCGCTGGGAGCCTACCAGATCTACCTGGTGTTTGCGCATCATGCTCTCGCTTAGGTACAGGTCAGTGCCGCCACCAGTGACCCTGCCAGTGCAGAACCTCTGAATGGGAAGCCGCCCGGCCACGCAATGGAAGATGATCCTTGGAGTCCAGGAGACAGTCAGCAACAAGGCCAGCATGGTGCTCCTTGGGGGCTCTGTCTGAGAGTGCATCCATGTGGCTGTGGGATGAATCACATCCTGCAAGGGATGGAGAACAGACTGGATTAGTAAGACTCAAAGGTTATGGAAGCCCAGACGACAGCAACTTTGTTTGGCTTCAGATCCAGTGCCTGCTTCAGTCAGCAAAGAGACCGACATTAAGGGGTCCTGGATCACAGCCCTGCTGCAGCATCTTCCATGCAAAAACCTATCGTATTGTAGCCAATTGCTAGGGGCCCCAAAGGGCCACTAGGCCGTGCTGGAATCCTAACCTGTGCATGCCAGCGCAGGAGCACCCAAAGCAATCTAGCACAGCTCTCCCACCACAATGTTGAGATTTGCTTGTGCACAATAGCTCTGTGGCAGCTCTGCTAAGTTACAGCATTTAGATTGCACCATAAAAACACAATGATGCACTTGAGTTACATAAAGATTAACTCTTGGAGGAGAAAGGGCCCTTGAGTTTCCCCATGGCAGGCTTGTCTGGGTACATTACGAATGCTAAAATCATGGATGCAAAGCGCATGGGAAGGTGCACAAGCCACACATTAGGGCCCTCATCAAAAACAGTTAGACTAAAACTGCTAAAAAAAAGCTTAAAATAAAATTAAATTCTGCAATACATCCCTGCTATCAAAAGAGCTCTAGAACATATTTATATATTGTAAACACACACTACATAGCATACATAATAACTTCACTTTCCCACTGGCATACGTGCATGCACACACGAAGTATAACCATATACATAAAATATTACAGAGATATGTTTAAGACATCTCCATGTGCATATACGAAAAGCATCCAGGCAATTAATTTCTCCCAGTGAAATCAAAGCACTGAACAAGGAGCTATCCTTAAAAACAAACAGAACCCATTTTAACTCATTATATCTTACACCAGAACAGTTACATCCTTTTTTTTTTTTTTTAAACCCTCTGAATATCAAGCTTTCTCCTACTTGAATTACTAGAATTTGTCTTTCCTGCTGTTGGGGCTTTGATGCACACAGTTTATTCTGTGGCACACTAAACTGCCCACAAAAAACAGCACGATAAAGAAGTCAGGTTACAAAGCACTGTATCTGCTCTGTTCCAGATGGATTCTCTACAGATTCCCTGTTTGCAGCTTTACTCAGGCCAAATTAATTAGAAATGTCTGAAAGTCAAAGCATCGTTCTCGCACATGATCTCTGGGAGTTTCCCAGTGTATTTTGTAATCAGGGTTCATAAACACAATCCTTCCCTCGTGTGCTGCTGCTGTTGTCCATAACAAAGACATTTCAGATCAAAGGAAAGGGTTAACCCCCATGCAGTCACTGCATTGAGTCTTGGAGGTCTGAATGCTGCCAACTCCTGAAAAATGGCCACCAGGCAAGCTGCTGAGAATAATCAGAATAAGATTGGAAGGTGTCCACATCAATCAATCACTTGTTGACAGATGACTGGAAGCCCCCACTGTGACCGTGGACAGCTGACCAACTCTCAGCTTAAGCTGAAGTCTAACATTAGACTGTTTGTTTCGTGTGGGTGGCTTCTGCGTTATGACCTTAATAGTCAATCAATCTTGCAATGAGTAGTCTGTCTGGCAGAAACATTAATTATCCATACTATTCATGCATTGAAAAGCTTTATCTTCAAAAACTCAGTGTCACTTAGGGAGGAATAACACAACCCAGAACAGGAAAATAAATCCAGCCTCAGTTCCTAAATGGGGAACAGGACAGTAAGGACGATGCTCCTAGGACTGGCGCAGCCCTGACTGTGACTGCAGGCCAGGATCCTGGGGGCGCATGGGGCAGGGCTCTGCATTCACTTTTATTCCTTGTACCTATTCAGTTAGCTTAGAGACTGCTGCTCTTGCACCAGCAACTGCTGGAATCCGTGCCAAGAGGAAGACAAGGGGGAGAGATACAAAAGGACAACAAACACACATCAATTAAACCTTGCAAGCTGTTAGTCACACTAGTTAATAAGTTCTTTCTATCTGTAAAGTGCTCTTAGTGACAAATCCTTTAACTGGCACTCAGGGCGTTATTATGGCTTTCAAGATGCCTCTGTCTTTCATGTGCAGCTTCTTGTACACATGTGAGTGCTCCCCGTTGCGCAGTCTGTTTACACTAGTTGTGAGAAGACATCATCAAAGCAAACTGAAAGCAACACTAAATGCTTGAGAAAAACAGAATTCATTCACTGCTGCCTGCTCTGAAATCGCCTTTCAGTTTGTTTTGAGGCAGCAGTCACTGCAAACCTGAGGCAGCAGCAGGGAGGAGATGGGGGAGACAAGCTGCCACAGCTATTATTTGGCCTCTCCAGGCCATTTCCACTGAGAGTATCCACCTCCTTGGGCACAAAGCAGAGACCAGAGCCCTTTCCTGGCAGGCTGCGACAAAAGTGGTCACGTTCTGAATGATAAGAGAGTGAGCAGCTCATCCCCTTTCCAAGGCTCTGAGCACCGATGCTGTGGAACCACTCTGGATAAGGTGCAGCCCTTGTGCCAACGCGCTGCCATGCAGGAGCGATGCTCCGAGGACTTATCTTCCATGGTGAGCTCTCAGGGGATGTCCCAGCAGGCCAGCCCAACCTGGGCTACCTCTCTGTCTCTCTCCATCTCCTTCCACAGACCTCCTTTGTTCCTGTCCATTGGCCTCCCGACCTCATCCACCATCACATCCTGGGCACACGCATGTCCAGGAAGTACCTGTGCCATAAGGGATTTGAAAGATGATGCAACTTTGTTTCAAAGAGCTAAAAACAGAGAAGGACAAAGAATCAACCAAGGTGGAAGAAGCAGAAGAGCCATCATGCTCAGGAGCAATGCTGCCTGCCTCACTAGCCTGTCCCACAGCTGGTCCCTGGACCAGTCCTGCCCGGGCCGGGTGGACACAGTGAGCTCCCATGCTCCGGCATCTCATGCCGCACATCACCACAGAGAGCGCATGCACAGGGCCGCCATAAAGACTCCGCGAGGAAGCCCCTTTTCCCAACTTCAAAATCCTCCCACTTCAGAGACTTGTCTCTGCTGCCCTGGCCATGGAGGTATCTCAGGATGACTGAGGCAGGGTCCCAAAGACCAGAGGCTCAACTAATAGATGGGAGCTAAGCAGGGTAAACTTGAAGGCAATTCCCCAAGGACTGGTAGGTTCAGCTTCAGCCCAGGAGGTCCCATATCACAGAGACCCAGTGCAACGGGGAGGAAGCAGGGCTGCAGTTCTGAAAACAGCCCCAGCTGCACGACCCACTTGCACAAGCAGAATACCCTGTCCTTCCCAGCATCCGCCTCTTTCCTAATGCTGCAAATTTCTTAAGCTCTTCACCAACCACTCTAAGGGAAACAGAGCTGAGATACCAAACAGGTATGGGCCAGGTCCTCATTCAAGTGGCCGTGGCATTGGTATGTCCACTGCAGCCTCAGAACAAGACATCCCTAAAGGGCATCCGTGCTAGGAGTCAGCTGCGGTGCCAGGATGCGTTGCATTCGTTGTCTGTCACAGTAAAGTCATGTTGCCCTTCTCCTATCTTCCTCTAGCAGCAGCCATCGCCCATGGCCCCAGCCAAACATCCTCCAGCGTGAGGCTAGTCCATCTTGGGATCAGGAGCAGCAGAGGACCTGTGTGCACAACACTGTCACTTTCCTAAAATGTGTATGCTCTGCATGCTCTTCAGTGCAGGCAGGTGGATTCCTCATTAAGTCCTCATACCCCAGTAGGTGTCTAGACATTACAAAAATAACCCCATGGGTTAAAGATTTGCCCATTCAGTCCAGGAATAGGGACACAAACATTACTGTATGCGTGCTCTGCATCTTACTCCTGCTGCCCGATGTTCCTGCATCCAACAGCAAAAGAGGCCAAGACTCCACTCCTGCATCTTGCACTGGAAGGATGGTAGACAGTAAGTGTCATGCAGGTACCCTACAGTGCCCTTGAAATACAGCATGCAGAAGCCCATTTAGTATCAGCAGAACAACCAGGGATAGTTCTGCATGAACTATTCTGTTCATGCTAGGAACACTGAGAAGTTGGGTCCACCAGCTCCCCGCGTAGAACAAAAAAAGAATAAAATCTCCTTTCAGCAACATGAGATGTGCAACTGTGAGAAACGCATTGGCACAGATGAGGCTTGGGGGAAGCTCCAGCCTCAACTGCTCTGATGGGGGCCAGTGGCTGCTCATGCATGGAGACAAAGCAGGGAGGGCAGGGGATAACGGCAGAGCCTGGCCTGGGTCAGAGCCGGAGACCAGCTACAGGCGGGCGTTATCATGTAGATGCTATTAGAAGAGCTGGTAAGCAAGATATGGTCATCCCCAGGCAGGGCCCATGAGAATGCCCAGCAGGCAGAACACAAGACGGCAGGGGGGAATGAAAACAAGCTATTTAAATAAAAACAATTTTCAGGGAAGCATGGCAGGGGGTAGGGAGGGGAGAGGCTGAAAATTGCCACCTAGCTCTATCAGTATGTGCAGCACAGGTCCTGAGCCCACGCTCCAGCTGCCCAGGAAGGGCTGCATCCCTCCATCCATCCATCCATCCCTCCATTTCGACGCAGCAGTGAGAGGCCCCAGGCCCACAGCCTTTGCAAGGCAGTGTAGAAGCACAGCTCCACCGGACACCATTACGGAAACAATCTTCTGTTTAGTCAAAAGTCAAAGTAATTAGGCCTCTGTAATATTAGATTAAAAAAAAGAGACAGCTAATCAGAAATGGTCCATAATCCTTCACACTCTGGCTGCCAAAGCAGGCCACAATTCAGCAGGCCTTGTCTGGACTGATTATATTTTCTGAAAAATGAACAGTAACTCTTGCGTAGAAGCAAGTTATGTTTCTGCAAACTCTCTTCCACACAAATTAAAGTATTAATCACATTAATAAACATTAATGTGGAATGGTTATTTATTAAATTCAAGAAAATATACACCCTCAAAGCAATCGTTTCACAGTCTTGGTATCCAGCACACAAACACACACACCCCCAACATGCATTTGTGCTCCTCTGCACACAGAGCAGCTCCAGAGCTGACTGGTGTCTGATGCCCACACAACTTCTACTCTGCACTCCCTAGCAGGAAAACAGGGGTACAAAAGTAGTAGCAGCGATTTCATTAAGCTTCCCTCTTAAACACAAAGCCATCAATTTCCAGCTCCGCCGGTAACTGCACCTAGCACAGCCCAAGAGGTCACAAAGCAGCCTTGATTTCAGGCCCAGCTAATACTGTTTATGCAGCACAAGCAGCATCTCAAAGACTTCCTTTGGGGAGCCCTGCCTATGTGCAGAGAAGATAACTAGCAAGCGGGTTCACCGGCTGGCTCCAGTGTTTTGTTTACTACAGTGAAGACTTGGTCAGAGATGCCACATGCAAAGGGGATCTAGAAAGTCAGTGTCCACACCAGCCTTGAAACGACAGAGCTCACGACAAACAGTGAGAAGCAAAGAGAAAGGGAGATTTATAGTGCCAATAACCCACACAGACATTTCCAAAAGTCAGGGCTGCCAATGGCTCTCCACCCAAAAGCCTTCCACTGCTGTGTCATAGCTTTTCCATATCACCAATTATCCAATGCACTTGGGGCAAAATTCCCTTGTGTGTCGCTTGATGCGAGGCACACGCTCATAGCGCCGATCTCTGCTCCATATTCAGCAGCTACTCCCTGAGCTGAATTCCCACTGACATTAATGTGCAGAATGAGCGAAGATTATTCCACAGAGATCTGCCTGGGGGACGAGCAATTCGCAGCACAGATCTGGAGGAGAACTCTGCCATGACAACAAACCGAGCCGGTGAGTCAGGCTGTGATCCCTGCGTGGCTACTGCCTCGGCAAGCCAGTAGCCAAGCAACTACTAAGGCAACTTGTTTCAGCCACAATACGTAAACTTGGCTACCTATAGTCATACCTCTAAACCTGTATTTAAGCACCTGTATCTTCATGGCACTGGGTGCTTCACATGTGAGCAGCAGTAGCAACGTTACACTAATGGTGAACGTGGCCCCAAGTCTCCCAAAGTGTGAATATCCCCAGGAAGTTTGCCTTTCATCTCTGTATTTTACAGAGCTTTACGGTGCTCCAGCCGGCACAAAGCTGAAGTGTATGACTCACAACGTTTCACTCTACATGGCATTTATTTGTGTGTGGCTTCTCACGCAACTTGCTTGCAGAGGGCTCCATGATGTGCCTCTCCCAGATGCATGACAGCAAACAAGGCTTCATCGGCACAGGCAGCTCCGGGAGCCCCGCTGCATGGTGCTGGGCTGGCACAGGACCAGCAGCCTGGAGCAGAGGAAGGAGGCCATCAGACTTGGAGGAAGCTGGCAGTGCTACGCAGACTGCCTCTGCCGCAGGGAGGGATGGCTTCTGCAGCTCTGCAAAACGGCCAGCCTGTCTCTCAGAGGCAGCAAGGTCACATCTCAAAAACAACCCTGGTGGGCTGACGACTGGCAGGTTACTGCAGAGCCGGTGACTCCCAAGCAGGAATAAGCCCTCTTCTCCCTACAGGAATCACAGGGGACTAAATCAAAGACCATGCAGTCAAGAAGTGGGATGACAGCAACAGCATTTGGGAAGGCTCCAGGCTATCAGTTCCATGTGATAATGTTAGATCTCATGCCCCACAAGATCCTCAGCACAACCTTGTCTCCTCGCGTTGGCTCACTGCTGGTGTCAAGTGGCAACTTTCTGGATTTTGACCTTGTTGGAATTTGCTCTTGGGAGGGGAAAACCAGTCCATAAAGTTCCCATTAGTATAAAAGCAGATGTAAGCACTTTGTTGGCAGAGTTCAGCAGCAGGGAAGCCTGCAGTTGATCAGTTCTGCCTCACTGGTCACTGCAGTCAACAGGAATTACTACACAGGATTTCTGTGCCCCCTCTCCCCAAGCCCACCCCTCTCCAAAAAAGATTTAAAGAAACCAGCCAAGCTCAGGCACCACTCCAGTATAATGCAATAAATCTGTGTGATTCATGCAGAAGGGAGCTGCACCCCATCCAGGAACAGCCAGCAGGAGAGCAGCATGAATTTGTTTATTGTATGAAACAAATCTAACCATGGGGACTGGATGCCATTTAATATAAGGAGCAAGCAGCTCTGGGCGGGGGGCACAGTGTTTGTGCTGAAGGCTTCCAAGCATTATCAAGGCATGTGTGGGTGGGAGCTGGAATTGGCATTTGGCACTGACTTTCCAAAAGGATAGCAAAAAACTCACTCCTGGATTTTCCCATAGTAAGTTAATGAAGTTTTCCCATTTTAAAGAGCATTAAGGACATCGGGGTGACAGTCATGCATGGTGCTTGCTTGCTGAGCATCACGATACAGCTCAGCCTGGCATGCCTTCTTGATGCTCCTGTGCTGGAGGCCTGTGCAGAGCGCTGCCCATGACCCACCAGCCACCTTGCTGGGTCTGCAGGACCAAAATACAAAGCTGAAGAGGGCAGGCAAGAGAAAGAAAAATAAGATAACAGGGTACAGAAAAATAGTGTGCTATCATCAACACATGTTTGGGGTCATGGTATTTACCAATAAGGAGTAACAGCCCGATTTCTGCAGCCCATCCCTATCTCTGGCTACTACACGGTGCCATACTACTCAGGAGCTGTACAGACCAACCACAGAAAGTAGTGTTTAGTTGCCTTATTACAGGGCTTCATAGGGGCACATACAGCCAGCCTTGCTGCAGTCCATAACCACTGATCTAGCCCCATTGTTACCTTCTCCATCCATATTATACTGAAAATCTGCACAACCTGACCTGGTTTCAACTAGTTTTCCTTTATGATTAACACTCTCTGGGCCCCTATTCACTCTGTTATTCTCACCAAATTAAAGAGCAGCCCTGGATCCTCGTTAGATTTGCTCACATTTGAGCAGTGTCATGTGGTCAGTAGCCCATGGCAATACACTAAATTAAAGGCCTAATGCAGAATCCACCTACAAGCCTGACAACTAATGAATCGAAGGCTTAAGGCCCCAGAGGACCTGCACTGGGATGAAGCCACTTCATACTGAGCTAAAGCACAAGTACAGTCCCTGGGCTGTCATTCAGAAATAAAGAGTTGTTTAATTTTATTCACCACAGGAAATAGAAACAACAGTATCTCCTTTAACTAACAGCTAGTTTGTTGGAAAGCCATGCAGGGAAGATCCATCTTTACACTGATCCCCCAATGCCCCTGGAGCACGATGATTCTATTTAGTGCACTGTAGGTGCAGACAAATAAACTCCCTGCTTAGTTTCAATTAACTGTGTTTGAGTCCCCAGCATGGAAAAACAGACACTCTAGTTTATGATCAAAACAAATACCTTCACCTGCCCCCCCTCAATAAAACAAACACACTGCTTTTCATTCTACACCATTTTCCACGCCACGAGCGTGAACTCCCCCTCTACTTCAACCAACCAGGGTCTTTGCACGGACTGCAGACTGCTACGATGGATTTCCGGACACAAGCTCCCCAGTAGTTCATCACTTAGCGAGAGAGAGCAGGGTCATTTGATCTTCCTCTCTCAACACTCCCTGGAAATCACGTGCCTATTTTTCCAAACAAGTTAAGAAAATGCCATCGACAGCACGAGCCTGGGCAAGCACTTAAAATACAGGCCAAACTCCTGTTCTTGTCATTGCCCCTCAGTTACAGATGGTGCTTCTTTCACATGCTCTTCTGGTCGGCTTTATCTTTTTCTTTACCTGATGGAAATGGCACTTGGAGTCCTGTGAAGCTGTTCCACCGCCCAACAGAAGTTGATACTTGCATGGTCAGGACAGCTTACTCGGCTGTCTCGTCTTGCACTTCCAAGGTCAACCTTGCATACCGTTCCGCTTCTCTGCTCTGCAGCGAAACACTGCATGGTCCTTCCTCCATGACCCTACAGACTTTATTCCCTAAAACAAACAGTACAACAGAAAACAGCTATCTTGTGGCACAGCACCCTAATCCTTATGGGTAAGTATCACTACCTGTAGGTATCAGTTAACACCAATCCAAACTACACTTATGAGAAAAACAGCTTCTACAGCTCTCGCATTCAGCTGTGCAAACCCCCTCTTCCCATCCTCACATCAGCAGCCAGGCGAACACTGGATATAAACACTGGGGCCAATGCATTCTCCATCAATTTTGCTCTGAAACATTTCAGGTTGGAGCTCTAGTCTGGAAAGGTTCAGCCTGTTGTATCAGACAGCTCCAACCCCGCAAAGGTCAGGACTGTTTTGGTAAGGAAATCTTTGCTGAAACCCTTCCCCTCCCCCAGATTCCTGCTCTCAGCTTCATACACACACACTCTCCGCTCCAGCCTAAAGAAACAGAGAAACTACAAAAAAGCAATGTTAGTTCTTCACAGGAAAAAACATGCTCCAAAGGCATGAAAGTCAAAGTAGCTGCACAGCTATCCCAAGACACATTGCACACAGAGCTGCTTTTAGCATTAGTTAGCTCTTTTTTAAATATAGTTCTAACACACAAAACTTGAGAAAGTCCCTCTCCCAGTAAATAGCTATGTAATAATTAAAAAAAAAAAGAAGATAACTAAGAGTAACTAATGCCCTGAACTGATTCTTGTGGTCTCCTTCCCACCCCAGCACTGCCTGGGAAGTGTTGCTCCTAGTGGGAGTGTATTCCATGGCAGGCAGGTGTCAAGAGAGCCAACTCAAATCCAGCTGCCAGTAGATCAGACCCACCACACACTGCACAGGAGGATGGTTAGAAATATCTGACCAGAGAAGACCATTCTCTTGTAACGGACCTGTGTCCTTAAGGGCCATTCATGATCTACTTCTGCATTTCTTCATGTAATCTCAAAGCCAGGAGGCTTGAGAGCAAAAGACAATCTCTGTTCCACCAGCAGGAGAAAGGCTTTATTTGCACATTAGCAGTTTACCCACCGCCATTCTGCACAGCGCTGCTCTGCACTCCGTTGTTAGTTTATTCCTGTTTTGTATGTGCCTGGAAATAACTCGCCATGGAGCATCTCAGCATAAGCATGAAATGGCAGAAAAAGCTGAGAGAAGCATAGACTGGTGGTAGGGGGTCAAACTGAGGAGGGAGCCTAAAAACAGTAGGTCTCTGAATAGGGATAATGGTGGGCTTAATAGCACGGCAGCGTCTAGGCAGGACCCGGGAGGCAGAATCAGAAGCAACCTAAGGGGCGGCAGGGAGCTGCAGCCCAGCTGGCTCTGCTGGCCCATGGCGGAGATGCCGAAAGGTGCAGGCACCTGCCAGATCCCCCAGCACAGCCGGGGGCGCAGGGACAGGATTTGCAATTTTGGCTATTCAAGGCCAGTTTAAAAGCTTACACAGCATATAAAATATCTTTGAGAATCCAGGACTCACCGCCCAGACCTCAGCACTGCCGTGTGATGGAAGCGTTACGTGCCCATAACCAAGGAAAGCTGTTCGGATGTCAGTGTTCGCAGAGTCCCACGGAGCCACGGCTGGCGGTGCTAAACCCCACACCTCTGGAGAGGCTCATAAGGAGGAGGGATGCCAGCCAGCAGTCATTGCTGTAAACAAACATTTCCTAATTGCTAAACAGTCTCTTATTGCTAAAGACACAAACACAGTTTTACAACGCACGGCTCTATTTAAGGTTTCTCAGTGACAAATGTAGCTATTTATATGACACTTATAAATGTGCGTACACAATGGACTCAGGAAAGCTTTGTGCCTAAATACTGTCAACACTCTGACAACATTTTTATTATACTAGTAAATAATTTGTTTTGTTGCTGCTTAATTGGGAATCAATACAGTGCCTATGTTTAATTACATTCTCCATTACAGAACGGTTGGGATCAGTAGGTCTTTTTCTATCCCTACAGAGATTGGGGACTTTGTCTTTAGGATTCTGAGAGCACAGTCACTGCCTATAGGACAGAAAGGCCCATTAAGGAAACAGGCGCAGTTAGCAGGATCTTTATTAACTATAAACAATCTGCATGAAGAAAGGTCAGCAGCACACTTACCCTTTCCTATCTGTAAATAACCAATTATTCAGCTCATCAAACAAAATGCACGAGTATTTACATATGCATGGTGCTCATGCATGCAAGTGTGCGTTATTAGGTGCACCTGTCATCGCTATTAGATGCCCCATGTTGGGACATCGATGCGTGCAAAATCTGTAAAAGGATAACTGAGTACACAAGTGACACAAGGAATCTTCTCCTCTTGCTACAAACACCCTCTAAGAGTAGACAGCCAGCCAACCGATGCAGCTAGAGCAGGTATTGCAAAAAAGTCAATGTTTCCTGGCAGACAGCAGCACTGCTGCTCTCTGGGGGCAGGGACTTGCATTTGAACAGCGTGTGAATGGACTGGATATAAATAATAATATCCTGTGCTGTCTCAGAGACAGCTCTGTGGCAGCTCTTGCAATTACTTGGTTGTAAATGGCAACCCTTCCACGTGCTTAACTCATGACATCTTTACATGCTCCCTCTCTGGAGAACTCCCAGTGAGTGGCAAGGAGACGGTGGCTCCCACCACAAGTCCTCTGCACTCCTGTCACTCTGACAGGACACTTTGCAGAGCTGGAGGAGCTCTTTCCAAATGGTCTTTCGTGGAAGTATTCTACAAAGCTGATAACTTCACTTTCAAGCTTTGGGCACAACAGATGACAGAGCTCTCCCTGGCTCGCTGTAGGGCAGGCTGCCCTGCACTTTCCCCATGTGCCGAGAACAGCAAAGAACCAGTGGGAGCAATTACCCCAACTCCAAGCTAGGAAGCCGTTCAAGTCTCAAGACTACCATCTGTCTCAAGATACCATCTATCCCATGTTTAAAATGGCATGTGCTTATGTACCTAAATCACACTCATCTGTACAGTATGTACATATGTCTGCGGCACAAATAGAACGGTAACATTCATGTCTTGTTTGGCTGGTTGGAAATACCTCAGCACATCACTACAAAGTAGCAGCAGACTAAAAGCTTGCCTAGAAAAGCACAGCTCTATGGATACACGGCAATCAAAACTACTGCATTTTGGAAACAAGTGAATGCTCCGAAATACTGTAACCTTAGTGGGCTCTGCAGATGTTTGGCTCAGTCGTCCAAGAATGGGTGCAAAACTATGGAGCTTAGTGCTAGCATCAGACACTAGAAACCAAAAAGGGCGAAAGCTGAAGAGTGTGATGTGCTGCATCACCACCACTTCTCCCAACCATGAGTAAGTGAGAAGCCAGACTGCAAACTTCACTCTGCACTCTATTACTGGCAATCAGTTCATCCCCAGCATATGAGGAGGATGGGGCTGGAAGAAGCACTTAGGGCTCATACATTTATTTGACGCTGGGTACACAGCCTACCAGCCCGGCAGTTCTCCATCTGGACAGAGCACGACCGCTTCTCTGAAGCATTTTTTTGTCCCTAATGCTAGAGCTGCATTTTAGCGTTAACTTTCTTCCTAGACAGACTTCAATCTCATTAATTTTAAGATGCTCCAAGCTCTCTTTAGCAGTCACTAACATAATTCTCCTAACTTAAGATACACTAGATAGAAGTAGCCAATCCCATTCATAATTGTATATATGGCCAGCAATTCAAATTCACTTCCCCTGATTTAATGTCCTATTTGTATTCTATCAATAAATGAAGTTCTCAGGACCATACTTAAATGGAAGTAGCATTATGCTCTGATAGCCAAAGCCAGCAAAAAAATTTCATCACTAAACCAAAATGTCTTGTACTATATGATTCCTTGACTTATTGTTCTCTCCTCTTCACTGCACTTGAATATTAAATGTTGTATTAATAGCTCACTCTTAATTATCCATGAGTAATGTACTACAACCAGGGAATTAATGGAGGGAAGCACCACAAAAATGGAAAAAAAATTCTCACCATCCTCAATACATTTGCAAACAGCCTGTGGGAGAAAGGGACACACACACACCCTCGAACACAATCAGATAAAAGAACAGCCATTTGGGAAGGATCTGCATTTGAACCCTTTGTGAAAAGGGCTCCTCACCCCTTTGAAAATTGTTTGTTGTGGGAAAGAGAACATAGGCAGGGATATAATAATAAACATATAAAACTGACAGTGGTCTAGGGAAGACAGAGCGGGGACTACTGTTCTGTCTTAAAGCCCAAGAAGGAGATGATGGATGAATGAAACCAAAGTGAGAAATTCAAAACTATTAAGAAAGACTTTTCCATGAACATGTAGTTCAGCTTTGAAGTTCACTGGTGCAGGAAGACGTTGAGATCCCAACTTAGAAAAAGCTGTAAAGGACCAGATATTTATATAGATAACACAGATTCTCAGAGTTAAATGTTACAGCTAACAAATTTTGAAAGAGACATTACACCCCTCATCTCATGGTCTAAAGCGCTCTCCAAAGGGCACAAGAGGGGACCATCAGCAGGAGGCAGAATACCTCACGGGATGTCTTTCACCTCCCGAGACCTAGGGCGAAGCCCCAGGTACTGATTATCCAGCGCATGGTTCACGATGTCTCACGTCACCTAACGTCACAATAGTACAAACGGAAACCACCTCAGACAATCAGGAATACAGCTTTAATAACCAAAAAACATGGGCTGTTGTCCCCCTGCTCAAAAAAGCTGGTAAGATACCAACCCAAGATGCACGATATACCTGTACATGTGGAAGTGTAGCTTCCATCATCTCCTGAAGCATTGCACAGCACAGCTGTCTTGAGATTCCTCAGGGCAAAGGGCCTGGGTAGGCGTTCGGATCCGCAGTCTAGTGAGAATAGCGGTAGCGCTCCCTGCAGCAGGCTGTGCCAAACCCCGCTGACGACAGCTTGTGTATCTGTTCGTGCCATACTGGGGAGGCCACTCTGAAATGGCGCGCCTTAACAGGCCATGCACATTTTGAACCTAGATACTCAGATTAGCACTAAACCATATAAATACCACTTTAGGTGCCAACTGCTGATATGAGCCTCCTATTAATTCACCCATGCTTGAAAATTGAGCCCTGTAAGAGATGTCACCACTGAAATATACATACAGCATGTACTGTATATATTATCACTCTCAGTGTATTGACCTACTTTGAGTGTATTTGCCTCCATAGGTCAAAATATACTTGTCACATTAGCTGTACATCATGAAAAAGGTAATATACCTATTCTTCTTCCACCATCAACATGAGATCATTTCACAGAAGCATTTCAGGATCTGTGGAAGCAGAACCGAAGCTTTCTAAATCAGATTCTGGGTGATACCACTGCAAGAGAGCTCAGATACTGCAAGGACAGCTGGAAAACCAAACAGACCAAATAGGTATATTCTCAGCTTTATAAATAAACCTGCGCTATAAATAGTCAGCTTTCTGGAGCATTATTCTTACTGGATTGTCATGCAGTTTCATGAGTTAATAACAATCAGCACTGAAGAAAGTCAAAATAATACTTCTTTAATTCCACCAGTAGAAATACTGCCTGAGGGAGGGAAACACTGCAGAAGTTGTACCCTAATGCAAAGTACAGGAATCAAAGCACAAGCACTGTGACTGGCTCTGAACTTTGTAGAGCTAATTTATTGAATTGTTCGGCACAGGAAAGGGAATTACTTTGTTTCTTACTCAATAAAGGCATTAAAAAATTAACAGGCCATTACTAAGTTTTGTTTGCATTTTCTGCCTATTACAGGGTTATTTAATGACTCATGGCTCTGTTCTGAACTCAGCACTGATGCTGCAAGAAACCTGTTGCAGACCTGCCCTGGTATCACTGGGCAATCCCAAGTGAGGCAGTGAGAAGGCAGAACTTCAGCCCCCGGGGAAACCCCCGTCCGCTGGCAGACCTGTTTGGCTCTGAGACTATGCCGTGCTTGGGAGACCTGCACAGCATGCTGTTCCCAGGGTCTCCCCACAGCTAGGTCTGCGGCAGGTGCTGCGATCACAGGCTCCCTGGGGACTCAGTACCCTTCACTGTGGCAGAGGGGGGCACAGGGGCAGGCCAGGCACAGCATGCTTCGCTCTCACTGATGTGCATATTGGGCTTGAGTTTTTCCTTCTTGCAGAGCTGGTCTGATCAATCACAGTGATTTCCTTCCCTGGGGCAATTTGCAGGGAGAGCACTGGCATGCCAAGGTGAAGAGAAGGGTAATGGGTCCATACAAGGTCACCTCAAGGACAGCACGATCCAGGGGAGATTTGCTGTTCCATGACAGCCTTCACAAACCATTGCCTGAAGGGGGAAACCCTGTGGAAAGCACATGGGCCATGCCTTCTGGAGAGCACGTGCCATAGGCTGTCCCAGGAAAACACTGTGCCATGAAGCTACTGTACAGTGCCTCCGCCACGAGGAGCTGAAATGCAGTGGGACAGTGCCAGCACAGCTTCTGCAGGGAGAGCTACTACAGCATCCACTTTAACAGGTGCAATCCCAGAGTTGCTCCAAAAGAGTGAAACAGTGAAGTGCCTAATTAAATATGTGCCTCCTATTGCCGGAGCTCTGCAGCAGCCATGAATTATGCAGTGGCTCACTTACATGTCAGCAGGATCACAATATTGATGAGTTATCCTGTGTGTAATCTGATAAAAACCAAGATAAACTCAGCAAAAATTGAGTGTAATATGATCCTTTCCTTTCAATAAACAATTTCCAGCACAGCGTTCTGATTGTCTCCACTGTATCCCTCTCTCCCTGGGCTCTCTTGTCACCTTAGGCAGCCTAATGTAACGGCTCCTCAATATGGCCTAATACCGGAATGAACACACAGCCAAGCTGGCTGCATTAACCTACAAGCTGTGAGACAGTGCTGGGTGTCTGTTAAATACTACCTGGGGGATATTTTCATGCCATATGGAATTAGAGGCTAGTGCTTTCAATAATGCTGGTGCATTCCACAAGGTCTGCTTTTTGGCATTTAGATTAATGCTGGAGACAGGGAGGAAGAAGTTGCCATGTCTCACACTGACTCCCTCTTCTCAGTCTGAACAAATGACGGATGGCAGAGTGCAACTCCCACTTGGAAATGCTTTCCAACACTCACTCAGACCCCAGGTCCTGACTCTGGCTTCCATAACAAGCTGACTGCTTTATAATCCTAACCCAGATGCTTTCAATACCCTGGGAAAAGCGAGTAACTTAGGCTCTCTTATTTAGTCGAAATGTGTTTCTACAAGAAATACCTTGAGGAGAGGGGAAGATACTTGACTCTCTAGGCCATACCTAGTCATCAGACCTGCGCAGTGAGAGCAGAAGGCCGTGGTCTAAGAGACAAGGACTCTTATGCTTGCTCTAACGCTTCCTCAACGTCTATGAAGTGGGGGACAGTGATACTTATTATGCTGAACTCAATGAGATCTTCAAAGGGAAGGCGCTACTAACTCTCATTGCTAATCACTTACTCTTGGAAAAGCCAAGCCTGCCTCTTTTAAAGAGAAACAAAGCCAGTAAACAACAAACAAAAGCCAGTAGCATATTGAAGTGATTTTCCTCAGTTCCTCAGACACTCCTCAGCACGTTTTCCTTCCCAGTGTCCTCATGCTACCAGCTGCAGGAGCTAAAAAAGCAACCACTTCATTAATAAACAGAAACAGTGGACGAAATACAGACAAGAAGGTTCCATATTGGCAATTAGGTTTGTAATCTTTAGGAAACAGCTAATAATTCAGCCCTGTCACAAAGTTGTTAGAGCAGCAACAGGCCTGAACTTACCCTTTTTATCTTCAATTTTCTACAGATCTGTCTCACCTTTAGGTGACAAAATCCAATCCCCCTTTCATTTTTTCCTTTAAGTGGAAATATTAGGAGTGTCTCACCAATGCTTGTCCTATCAGCAACTTTGCCATACTCCATCAGGGAAGGCAGCAGGCCTGATTCTGCTCTCCTTTATTGGCAGCACTCCACAGGGTCAGTGTAGGACAGGGATCAGGCCCCACACACCCAGCACCTCGAGAGACAGCTAGGCTGTGGTTAGCTTGGACAATGATTCCTGACACGAGGTTCAGTACAAAAATGAAAGACAAGCCAATAAAATGGTGGGAATGGGCAAAGGAAAGTGCCCCTGTGACCCTTGGTTTGTGTTGCTGTGAGAATGGCCCTGAGTAAGAGAAGAACATAGCTGAGGTGCCATTATAGCTGGTTGCAGGAATACCAGGTGGCTGCAGCAGTAGCAGCAAACAGGACTTCAGAGCTTCACGGTCACCTGGGTGAGAGCTGCAAACAGATAGAAGAGCTTTCGGCAAGAGAGCAATGTCCTCCCAGGGGATAACAATCCACGTGCCTCTGGACACGAGACACTAACAGCAAAAGCAGACCGCAGGATGCTCAGAGCAGGAGCAGAGACAGCAGCAGCCAGCCCACGTCTTCCCCTTGAGGCTGTTGGGCATCCATGAGGATGCATTTTGTGAACCTATGAGGAAGGCCAAGCTGAAACCATTCTGCTCTGACACATGAGTCAAGCCAATCTACAGCTGAAACAGCATTCCTCTCAACTACCACAAAAGCACATGGGACCTGGCTCTCCTCTCACCTCAGAGCAGTCCATTGACTTCAGTGGGATTCTCCCCTGCTGAAAAAGGTATCAGTGAAGGCACCTGCTTCTGAGTTGGGACCTCCTATTGGCATTAGCCACCTCAGGACATGATTTCCCATGGACCAGGGAAAGGATCTACGAGTGCTGTAGTACTGTCAGCAGCACTGTCTGATCACAAGGACATGCTGACTAGCTGGGGGTCAGCAGCTGCCTCTTCAACAGTGACCAAGGATTCAAAATGGACAGCCACTCCTCCCTCCCCGAAACTCAGCTGTGTGTCTGCTCATAAAAAGCCTCTCCTCTCTGCCATCCAAGGTTAGCAAATACTTGGGGAAAGAGATCATCATAAATAGGCTTGTTTGACATTTTTCAGAGGGATGTTCACTGCAGAGCACAATAACAAAGCTTCAAAACCAACAGAAGGACAGGAGGAGAGGAATCTTCCCAAGATAACCAAACTGCAGAAAAGCTCAGCACCCCTTAGACGTTGATGAATGCAAATGCTCCGGTATGAGAGCAAGCACTTGGCTCCCAGCTCTACCACTCCATCTCAAGACCTATCTCTTGGCATATGAGGGAGGGCATCGGCAAGCTGAAACCTCTGGCTGGAATACCTCCAGAGTGGTGACAACATCATGCAGTCAACACCATATGCAAAACCAACCGGGACTGTATGCATCTGGAGGCATCCAGATCCAACAAGGTCCTACCCACCTTGAAGGCTGACTCTCACTTTGTGGCCAGGAAGGCAGAAGTCTCAGAGGTATCAGGACTGACACAGGATGAGTAAGTGGGGAGAACTGCAGCAAGTCAGAAATGGGCTCAAGCATGCCCAGCACGATCGCAGAGGGCCTTTAACCCCACTGATCGGCCAGAGTAAGAAAGAAATGACGTTGCCTGTAGACACTTCATTTCACGAAGAGAGTGAGTGCGAGAGAGAGAGAGAGAGAGAGGAAAAAAACCAAACTTTCACAGTTTTACTGCAGTTCAAATATTTTAATGCAAGCCATTTGGTGTAATATTTTTAAAAAATGGATACCAGCATGAGCTACATGTGCATTAGCAAATGTCTCTATATTAGTATAAATACAAGCAGCAGAAAAGCACAGTCTGACTCCTAATCCATATGGTTATTCCACATAGATTGCATGGTCTTAAACTTTGGCTTATTAGACTGGATCTTACATATGGAAAGAATTAAAATGCTGGATTTACAGTGCAGTCTAATCAGAACATGTTTAACTTATGATGCCCCAAAAGACCAAGAAGGTCACAGCTTCCCAGACACCTAGCAACAGAGTCTGATTTTACTCACACTCATGTAAACACAACAAAAACCAATGGCCTTACACAGGTTTTATTGCGGAGTAAGCAAGGACAGGATCTGACCTCCAGCATTCTAATACAAGCAAGCTGCAAAAAGGAAATACCTCATTTCCCACCGACTAGTCCATACAAGCTCAGAGACAATAGGGCCAAGTGTATGCTGTCGGCAGCGTTCCCATATAGGAGTGCTGGCTAACGCTTAGGTTTTTGTCATGACTCTTCGTATCTGAAAAAGCCATCAGCTTGCCTGTTTCTTCACTCAGAATAAAAGGTCATTTCAGGGCTTTTAGGGTTTTTTTTCTCCCCCCCCCCCCCCAAACAAAAGAATTATCTTGATTTTTTTTTTTTAATACTTTGCCCCAAGATCACAAAAGCTGTTAAAAGCAAGGCATGATATCACTGTTAATGAAGCCAGAACTCATGGGAAGGTGGATAAGTGTTATTTACTTCTGCTAATTTATTTCTGGATGAGGCTAGAGTCATTTCTGGTGCTTTAAAATATGGATTTCCACGAGCACAGATGTAACTATACTGAACTCCCCCAAAGCTGAGTCTCTCTAGCACCAGCCTGAGCCTCATCCCCTTTGTTTTTTCAGGGATTTATTCCACTGATGTTGTTTCCATGCGAGTCAGTTGCCTTTTTATTACTTCTCTAACTACAACTTTCTCCAAAGTTGTTGGATTTCTGGACTTGGAATGATGACAAAAGAATACACCGATTCACCCACTTTCATACTGCTCTGTCTGCTCTTGCTGTCTGACATCTCCCTACAGAGATCATTTCGTATGTTGCCTCCAGTTTGCTTGTTTTTCCATTCTTTTTCCATGAATAGCTAAATTGTTTGATTATGAGCACATTTTTAAGTAAAAGACTTCAGAAGAAGCATTCTGCTTTAGCTAGCTTTGAATTGGATCCTTTCCAAAAGCTACCTTTGCTTCATCTTTTTACATGTAAGGAAATTGTTTATTACCAGCTTGAACAAACAGGCGCACTGCTAAAATGCTTCAGCAAGGCTGTCCTAAAAATGCCCAGTCTTCATGATGAGCTATTAACAACTGATGGAAAAAATCCTTTTTAACAACCTGTCTGCACACACACATCACACTGGTGCTGAGAAAAAGCAAGGAAAATTTCAGTCCAGCGGGTCATTATTTTCAAAGTTGGTATAAAAGCATGAAAAAGTTGCGCTTTTGAAGAGCTTCTCCACTCATAACTGTGTCATCTCTGCTACAATACTATAGAATTGAAACGCTGAAGAGAAAAGAAAACCTAGAAAAGAGAAACAGTTTTCACTAAGCACCTATTATTCTGGTGTTTTGGAAATCTGCACAAAGTTGCTGAGTCCTGGATCCTACTAAAAAAATAAGATGTGGTTGCTAGTTTCTGGCATTGCTTTTCTAAAGTAAAGATAAAATAATAATGAATAATAAAGTAACTTAAAAACACTGTGTAGAGAAGAATCACTGTACAAATCTTAAAACTGGGTATTTCTTTTCCTTACTCTGACAAAAATCAAAGAAAACTGACCTGTCAGACCACCCAAAAAAAACAAGAGAATTTATTGCAAAAAACACTTTCACAGTGATACCAGAGTACACAATTTGCATGTGTCTTGATCATGTAGTTCTAATTTCAATGCCTCTGCTGTGTAGCTTTAACCACCACTTCTAATTGTTACAGAAAACATTTTGAAACAGCAAAGGGTGAAGAAAATCCTAAGAAAGTCATGGCTAGCAAAGCCTCAGTTACAATGCCTTGCATATTCTGAAGGCAGCAGCACACAGCAGTGAGATAAAACTGTAAAAAAAAAAGTACCAAAGCAGTTCACGCCCTAATCAGAGTGGAAACCACCTGGTTTCTTTCTCACATGTCTCAAGGTTCATGCATATATGTCATGAAGGAGAACATGAACTCCAGAAGCTGCAGGAACAGATTAAGCCTGGAGTTACTGGAGCCACCTCCATGGAAAAGGACAGCTAGTATAAATTGTGCAAACCCAGTGAAAGAGACACGGACTGAGAAACAAGCATGGGTCAGTGGGCTGCTGCAGCCTTCAACAGTACGAAGCTTTCTACTACACAAAACTCCTTCTCCGCTATTTGTCTGGGTTCTCCGATTTACCCTTCTGCTGATCAAGAACAACAAACTATTTCTACCCTTAATGGCAGTCTTTTTCTGAAAAGAAAGCTTAGTGCAGGGTCCTTGAATGGCTTCCTTCAGTAAGCAGCGACTGCTACCCAAGTTTAGCTCTCTGCTACCTGGGGGAATTGTGAAGAGAGCAGATTCTATAAAAGGAGAGCCAGGCCAGGCTCACTTAGCTCCATCCCACAAACAACCCAGCTGATGACATCATTAATCAACAACATTCCCTTTCTCAGAGGGTCACTCAAGGCCTGTGCAGAGGCAGGAGAGGAGAAGATTTTAACAGCATAGCAGACCCTTTAATGATTACGTCAAGTGGCAAGTCATTTATTAGTCTCCCTAACTGCCAGAAAACATCAGCTCTGAAAGACCAGAGTACAGCGTTTTATGTCTCCTCGTCTCTCTGGTGCCAGGACGTGAGCAGCATACCAAAGGGCAGCTGATCAACGGGACTGCCAAGGAGCGGCCGAGCAGGCCTGGATCGCACCTTACCATCTGCTGGAGACTGCTGAACCAGAAGGGAGCCAGGAGCGCTCTTGCACTCCGAACAGAAGACATTACCAGATTTTTCATCCCTCCTCTGGGACCTAACGGCAAAGGTGGGCAGGGCCCCATGAGAGTGTGCATGGCTGAACACAGGCGCATCTGCTGGGAGCAGTCTGCTGGCTCCGTCCAGCACCTGATCTCCTCTCGCACCGAAAGGAGCCCCTAGGATCCCTGCCACAGCTGCCCCAGAGATGGATCTTTTCAGAGGACAATTTCTGCAACACCATCCATACCTCAAGGACAGTGACCGTCCCACACTGCAATTGGAGGGAAACGCACCACTCAGCACACTGGCCTTTCTCTGTCTCCAGCCTCTACCTGCCCTTTTCACTCCTTGCTCTTCAGACTGGGCATAAGGCTTACTTTCATGACAGACTATGGATAGGGCTTCTCTTTACTTGCCCCAATACCTGCTGGCAGAAAGCTGTGTGCACAGCTGAGCATCCCGCAAGCACCTTGCAACTGTGAGCAGAAGACAACACCTTCATGGAGCTGCATCAGGGATAACCTAACGGTAGGAGCAGCAAGTAGGTAAGCAGGGAGCAATTGCACAGCAGCTTCTTTTTGGTTCCTTGCACCCTGGCTACATAGCATCTTTCTGGCCAAGTCTTTAGAGAGAGTGCAAGAAAAACCCAGAACTGTTTTCTCCAAACACAGCCAATATTGCAAACTGCAGCAGACAAACACCTTACCTTTGTTGAAACCACTGTCAGATTTTGCTGTCAAAAGATGCAATGAAATTTAAAATGACTACAAACAAATAACTTTGCTCAAAATCATTCTGCAAAAATATGCATTAGGCAACCATCCTGCACTGACTATGGCCTAAGTCTCCTCCTCTCTCCAACCTGTCATTACTAAAGACTGGGAAAAGATGAGAGGAGCACGTTCTCCTTTTGTTTTTTAGGAAACGATTAAACTGAGATCAACTTTTCATCTTTCCCACAAAAGTGCTCTGTCATCTTATGCCTATTCACCTACGCAAAGATGAGATGACATCTCTGGCTAAAGGCCGACAGTTCTGCACCTCCTTGTCACTTTTAACAAGAAAATAATCCTGCAGAAACACTTGAAAAACAAATCAGTGTTGACACTCCTCATCTGCTAGGTACATTTTACTAAAGGAAAGAAATACTGCATTACTGTTTGACCTCCTCACCTTTTTGACATTGGAAGAAAACAAAGAGAGAGAGGTTCAAAAAAGGCTGATGAGGGAATAATGAAATAACGAGACCAGGCAGGCATTCCAAATGCAACAGCCCACTTGCATCCCAGTAAGATCCAGACAAGGCACATTCAATGGCTATGTGAGCCAGCAACATGCAGAGGCAGACTGTGAGCTGAAGAGGCTATGGACAGAGACCCAGGTGCACTGCTGTGGGTGCATACCCAAGTCTCTGTGAGAGTCAGAGTAGCCTAATTCTGGAAACAGCTGTAAAAGGGTTAAAAGAGAGCAGCAGAGAGACTTGCAGTAGTTCAAAGAATTGATAGCAACCCTCATACTTCCTGCCATTAGTATTTGGGTAGGTCCTGGCTTACCATCCCTATCACCTTGTAACTGATGATGGATTTGGAGAACCACTGCAACATCTGGTGGACCCAGCTCAGAACAGCATTGGAACCAGAGAGGGAAAAATTAAAGAAATAAGCATGCTATTGCCCTACACACTGTAATTCCACATTGTTCAGCACTGAGTCCGGATCTGGTTTGGCCTGAAATAGCAGTTCATTCCAAAATGAGCTCACTCAACCAAGCCTTGCCTTTGGGGAAGAGGACATGAGGACTGGAGTCCCTCTCTCCTTGGGGAAGGATCATGCAGGACATTTCCAAAAAGCTTTTCAACCCTGCAAAGCCCTTGGGCTCTGCACACAGGGCTGCAGTCCTGCCGCACCACTGATCTGATTTCCTCTTGCTGTGTCTGTCTTATCTTTTCTCTGACAGGAGCACTGCTCCTGCTCCATCCTTTGCACTGTTACATGGCAGTGCAACACTGAGAGGCTACTCATACTCAAGAGAACTGTGCTCTATCTTACTCTAAATGCTCACGAAAGATCCAGCATGCTTTAAGCTTCTGATTTCTGTTGCTTATAGGCAAAAACAAGACAACTTCCTCTGTTCCAGCACTGTCAGCTGCCAGCTTTGGTCTGGGCACTCTGGGCTTCACCAAATAGGTCATGCTAACCCCATCTCTCTTCCTCTGAGCAGAGGTTACCAAGAAATAAAACCATGCTTTAACTTCTAAGTAGTCAGACACTTTTTTCATGAATATGTTACCAGCACAAGGCAAGCTTGCCCTTTGGATGCAACATTCAAATGATTTTCCATGTATGCAGGCACCAGATGGTCTCACTGCTTCCCCAGTATGGCTGGGTATGGTTTTGCTACTGCCACAACAGGCACAAGTCCTTGCCTGTAGGAGGTGGGTGCACTCTGAGGAACTCACAGAAATATTTTCCCACCGGTAGCTGTCTGCCTGAGCTAATGCAACATGACACATATCTCACTGTGAACAATGCCCTGACATTCAAAGCCTGTTTGCCATGTTCCAAATCATGCCATTGTCACTGGAGACTGATCAGAGGCACTTGGTTACATTTCCCCTCTGTTTCAAGCACCTCTTTGAGATGTCTGTGCTGTGGAAGCCCTGGCATTCCCTCTGCGAGACAGCTTTGTAAAAGGTAGCATGGTGCCCATGGTAATGTCAGCTGGAAACAGGAGGGCAGAGAGCATGGCAGTGCTGCCTGAACAAGGAGACTCATACAAAGTTGCTCTCCTTTAGCGTACAGGCACAGGAGTTGCTTTGCATCTTGCAAAGATTGGGCCCTTACCACATTCACCTTCAGTCCTGGAAAAGGTGCTGCTAAACACAGGAGCAGGAATCGGCCACTTGTGCCAAAACTTCTTCACCCTAAAGACAACCCTTCCACCTAATAATGCACTCGTGAGAAACAGCTCTTGTTGCTAACACTTCAGCACAGCCAGAGTACCAGAGCCCCCCACATTCCCTTTAGCACCGATGAGTCACCATTACTCATTTCCTTTTGCTTGCAGTAAGGTCTTTCTGCTTTGCTCTGTTTTTAAACACCTTACTCAAATCGCCCCGCACACAGGGAGAAGCGGGTAAGGCAGTAAGTTCATTGACGCTTGTTGCTTCACAAAGTCAATGCTGTTAGCAAAAGGTCTTTCCTGCCAGAGCAAGGGTTTCCACAGAGAAACATTTACAGCTCCAGCCCAGCCTCAGTACACAAAGACAAGGAGCTCAGCAGCCCTACTACAGACCCTAACAGGGAGACCGGCAGCCCCACCACCTAGAGGTCTTCACCATCAGAGACAGTAGGATGTAGGGTAAGGCTGTCTGAGCTCAGTGAACAAATCCAGCCTGCTGGATTGCTCCCACAGAGAGAGCAAGACCAAACAAAGCACAAGTGCAGCCCTTCCCAGACCCATCACCTTTTGCGTATATGGTAGAAGCTAACATTGCTAAGACATCTATTGTTCTCCTAGCACACAACTGCTCATTTTTGTTCTTCCATCACTTTTTTCACCCCCTAACACAACCAGCTACTACACTAAAGACTCGCAACGACTAGTGTTTGAAGGCATGTAATATGGAATATTTATTTTTGTAGCTGGTAACAAGTCAGCCTGACAGACTCGCTGGTAGGTCTGAGAGTGCAAGGTGTGGGGGTGTGATCTCAGAAAGGTCATTTTATTGTTTACTAGAATGCATTGGACAGAATGTGTTTATATATTATAAGGTGTCTCTGTAAAGAAAGTGCATAAATAAAGCATGAGGCCTCTGTAAGTGCAAGTGTGTTTAGTTCACCCGAAAGCCCTGATTGTCAGTAGTCCTATAACAGCAGATCACAGAGTAGGCATAAGGTGAGGGGACAGTGACCTAAGGAAGAAAGTGAAAATACAGGATTAAAGGAGCTGTCAACAGACAAGCTTGCCATCATAAAGTCCTGGACAATTTGCCACCTTCAGTTGCTTCAGTTCTGATTTTACAAAGGTAAGTCAGCAAAACAGCTTTCCAAAAACACACCTTTCTGCCTTAATCACTTGTACTTCTGACATTCCTGCTTAATAGCAACCTCTTGCCCAGGAAACCTGTGTTCCTTCATCTCCAAAACAATGTCACAACAGCGTCTTCTAATGATGATGCACAACATTTTGCAATGGAGGATGAGGGGCAAGGAAGAGAAGGCAAAGCCAAGGAAACTGGATAACTGCTTTTTGCAGTAGCAGGTTACTGGGAAGCAAAACCTGTGTAGCTCCTATAGGTATTTGCAATCTCCAGACTGCAGGTTGGGGTAATGCACTTGTATAAGGTCTCTTGGCAGATGGGAGAACTCTTCAGCAAGAAAAAGGACTACTCAAAATTCCTGACTGGAACCATATCCATCAGGTCTCTGGCATGACAAATGCCAAGAGTTTTGGAAGGTGGCAGAGACACCATGAACATAAACCTGCATGTTGGCTCGAAAAGAGCAACTTTTGGTCAGCTCTGAATAGCAAGGTATAATCTGACTCTAATGACAATATCTGCAGTACCTCTTATTCTGACACAAAACCACATAGCCTCCTTCAGACTATTAACAGTTATTATTTATAATCTCTTCTACCTGTAAACACAAGCACAACACTGTGTCCTAAAGCCCAGCTGAAAACACGTGTATAATAAAGCATATGGGAATCCCCTAGGATTGATCTCCTACAGGTTGCAGGTAAGGAAACACCTGACAGAGAATGTTACTTTGATGCTGAAAGCTATCTATACCCTGATTATACAATAGTATTATACAATAAGGCATTTTAACAGATTACATAAGAACAGGATAGGCACACCTCAAAACCCCAGAGTCAGCGTGCGTGTTGGAACAACGAACTGCATTGCTCGTCATTCACAAACATGTTCTCTCACTTTGCTGCCTCTTTATTGAGCCTTTCAGTCATTTCCTGAGGGAAGGAAACAAAACAAAATCAGAGAACACCTGAATGCTAGAAGGCAAGAGAGAGGGGAACTCCTTAACCAAGTGGTGAAAAGGGGCTGTCCTGACTAGCTCCAACACACACTCCAAACACACACTTTATCTTCCCAAGACTTTCAAATCCAGCCCTGTATTTTAGCTGTTCTCACAAGTAGGGATGTGCCTGAGCGATCACCCCAGCATAACTTTCCTTTTCTTCCTATTAGCAGCAACTCTGCTTTTGCTATGTTTTAACCTAACTGCCCCCAGCTCAGCTCTTCAATGGTCTAGCCATATGCTCACCAGCAGAAGAGCGCAACCTCCTCCAACAAGACCTCGTGGTCACGCTGCATCCGCCATGCACGACGGATGGAAGGCACTCGTGCCAAAATGACAGCACTGCAAAAAATGCTTGGAAATGAATCCCTCAGGCTCGGTCACAAGACATCCACAAAGCATCACTAGTCTTTACAGTACGTCAAACAAGAAAATGCCTGAACAGCAGCAGCAAACAGATGCTCTGCTGTCTCTATGGAAAGCGAACTGGTCCTCCACAGAGGCAGCATTTAAACAAGCATTTGTGCGTTAGCATTACACAACTCTGCCTCCCAATAACTAAAGTGACACAAATAGCAAAATAAACTGGTTAAGTAAGTGCCCATGAAGCTCATTGCACTGATTTAAAACATCTTAGGATAAATATTTCTCACTTCCACATTAAATGAGGTCTCCTGCTTTGCTACTCTCAAAGAAACATTTCTAGAAATGAGTGGGAAGAAGCTGAGAATTTACATTACCAGAAGAAGAAAATGGAAGATGCAGGTAGCAGAAGTTCACGGCTTGCAGAGCAACAGCACAGGATTTAGAAGCAGTAGAAGCATAGCCTGCACATGTATGGCAGAGAGGTAGAAAAAGCCTGCTACCACCTCACTGTGACAAATATGATAGACTAATAATAATTCTCATATGTTTCTAGTCTCAAAAAGTCCATCTTTATCTCAGACTCAGGCTCTATCCTACATTTAATAACAGGTAAGTGTTTTCCAACTTGCCAAGTGCTTTCTTTTACTGCTAATCATTTCCTGAATTTGCTGATCTTGATTCCTATTTCAGTGGGTTTCTGCCTACTAGAACTCAACAAATACATCACCTCTACACATTGAGACACATGCCAATCCCCAAATCATAGAAACAAGGGGAGCTCCTTCTTGCTGGTCAAGAAGTGTTTTAACTTCTGGAGAATTTAAAGTCACTTTTGTTAGAGAACAGCAGGAATGGTGAGCAGTGGTTTGAAGTAATCTGTAATTTCAATCTCTGTTACAGAAGGCAGCACTGTGTTCAGCAGCAATAATTTCTACTCTGAGTTGTTACAAAATGAAAAAACACTGAAAGGTGCTGCTGTACGGGTTTGCAATTCCAGTCTCTGTTTCAGCAAAACCTGCTCACTACATCCCAATGTGTCAAAAAACAAGTATCTGCCATACCATGAGGCACACAGAGAAGAGCAAAGGCTGCTGGGAAGGATGAGGTCTGATTTCTCCGCAGCTGCTAATGTTCCCATTTTCCGCACTTGAGCAAGATGTGTGCAGCCCAAGCAAGGATTTACGATGGGATAGACTTTGGAGTACCTTAATTTCTCAAGGAAGCAGAGGAAATAAAAGGGCGATTGCATTAGCCAGTCATCAGAAGTTCAGGGTTTCTGCTTGGTTTCAGATGACAGGAGGTGAAAAAATTGCTTAGCTGCCTGACTGCAGTCAGTGGTATCTGCATGAGACAGGAAGGAGTCTCCTCTGCAATGTACTACACAGACTACATATGGTTTAATAATTGAGTAGCCACACAAACATTACAGAAATATGCCTGTTTCCTAGTAACCACCAAGACAAACCTCAGGTAATTATCATAAGGCTCTTACCCAGAACTCTCCCTTCCCCCAGACATGCAGGGCAGGTACCAGCACATAACCGTGATTCACCCTGGGCTTTGCTCTGCTCCAGGAGTTTTGTTGTCTATGCGCCGGGCGGACAGAGGGAAACTAAATACGTGAAGACTGAGTCTGCCAGTGGAAGTCTTACCTGTGTCTTGTGGACCGACATTAATACAGCTCTATCTCTGCTAGAAACACCAACAAAACTGCATTTGCCTTTTGCACAGCCGTATCCCATTGGCAGCTCACACTCACCCTCCGATTAAATTTTAAAGCAAGTTCCTTCCTCTCCTTCAAGTCTTCAAATGACATTCGTAGTTCTGGGAAAAGTACCTATTATCAAGCTTAGGTACTCCTAAATTTCGGACTGTCTATTACCATATTTGCCTCACTCACCCCAGGTGATGTTCCAAGCTTTCCCCGCATTGAGAATACCTTTCAAGATAACGTTATCATCAAATTTCATAAACAAATTTCAGCTTTTTCTTGCAACACCAGTAACCAAATACTGCAATCCAGACCCAAGACTAACACTGAAAACCTCTACTAGTACTCTCCCTCCATACACATCCCTTCTGCCACCCTCCATACAACTCCTGGCTGGTTACCAGAGAAACAGTTTCAGCCATATCACTATTCCTACAAATTTGCTCCTTCTCTCGTACAAAAACTCCATTGTTTCATCGTGTCAGCTGTGGCCTGAAAAGACCACTGCAAACTTGTCCAACAAAAACTAAAGTAGCCAAATCCAGCTTCTACTTGCCTTGCATTTCTTCTGCTCCTCCACAAACAGATTCTACGTTTGGAACTACTAAAGTTGGCTGAAAATAATGATAACTGACAGATGCTGGGTTAAATAGGCCACAGTCTTTCCCTCAGGCCTAATTTAGACCGGATATCAAAATGATATAAAATATCATTGCTTGCCTTCACTCCATCAGGACATCTGCAGACAGACCAACGTTAACTCTTTCCTAGGAGCATTTTGTTTGCATTGTCACCTTAGAAGAAAAAGCATTTTAACTCTAACCTCATCCTGCCATAAAATACAAGTTCTGGTGGAGCTGAGGGGGTCCTCAGGAAAGACACTGAAGTTCAGAGCTTAGCTCAGCACCAAATATTGGGCAAGTCACACAGGCCTGAATCGTCAAAGATATCTGGGTACCTTGCAGCAATGTTGTCAAGGAAAGGTATTCTGTGTGCGTAGGGTTGTGGTGCCAACAAATAGCCAATGACAGGAATAACACAGGCCTTGAGAAGGGTTTCAAAATGATAAAATAGGAGGAAGAGGAAAATGGGATATTTAACCCCCTTTTTCAGACAGACATTTTATCATCATGCTCTTTTAGTAAACATCTCAATTGGTGATTCCAGAGCTAAAATAGCTCAGTTCACTGTGTTTCAGAAGGAGCATGCACTGTTTCCAGTAGCTACCATCTTGTGCACCAGTATCTGGTTTTCTTTTTAGTTCTTTACCATGTCCTGATTTCAAAAGCAAACTGGATATAAATTGATGCTGGACACACAGCATCTGGCAGCCTGAAGACAGAGCCCAGAGCTGCTCTCATTGTCATCAGTGAAGAGTCCATGTTCATAATTCCGGTGGGTTTCCTCTAAACCAATTAGAATTAGACACCTAAAAGATAAGCATGAAGTCAAAGCAATCATCCAGGCACTCATCACTACAGTTATGGAGAGAAAAGACATCATCAAGGTGCGACTGCCACAGCTTGCCTTAGATATCAGTCTTTGGAATTGGATAAATCACATATCTCTCTCCATTAGTGGGAGTCTATACAATTAGCTTTAACTAATATGTGGATTTAAGTTAAAGATCAGGCCCCACCTCTAATACCAAAATGCCAGTACCAGTAACACTCTCATTGCTGATCCAAGAAGGGTTAAAGAAGCAAGAGAGTCATAGCAATCTGCAGTCTAGTCTGAGTAACATCTCATTCGCATGCTCCTGCAAGGAAGACCATTGGCTCCAGGTCTCTCACAAGCGTAGATATCCCTGTTCTTCTCTTCAGAGTGACTCTAAGTGTAGTGGGAGCTATCATAACTCACTTAAATTTAGTGTAAAGCATCTTCATTGCACTGGTAAGATCATGAGCTGGTTGCATGTACTACTTACAAGAAAATGTTGCTTTCTTTAAAGGACGCTTCCTTTAAAGGGACAGCTGAGGGAAACACCATTCCATGCAACATTAGGGGAAAAAAAACAAGAAATTCTAATCAACAAAGTTTTATGCCTATGAGCAACTAAGTGATTGGTCACTGAGTCATAAACCTTGCCATACACAAATGAAGAAATTTTCACTCATGGGCAAGGCAACAGTGAAGAGCTACAAGTGCTCATCATCCTTATGTAGCATTCACAGGATTTCTTCTGAAATGCTGCACAAGTTTGTTCTCAACAGAATGCATCCCGTATCAGTTGCATGAAAATGTTGGGCAAAACAAAAGGAGTTCACCTGAGCTCTTAACAGAAGAGCAAAGACACCATGGGATACTGTCCACCATTGGCAGGTTTTAAACAGGATTAAGCAGTATGTAAGTTCAGTGGGGGCCCTTTACATGAATAGAGGTGACTGTCAGTGCAAAAATGCTATAGCAGAGAGCTCAGGCAGAAAACTAGGAATAAACATACCAATACAGCTCTGATGTTTCTAGGAGATTGCCAAGCTATTTCCTCTCATTTTTGTCTTATGAACTGCTTCTTATCATACAAGGATATTTTGAACAGCAGCAGCAAAATCTTTTTAAAAATCCTCTAAATCTATTTTCTGAGCCCAAGAAAGCCTGGCTGAGAATGCATTGTTGCATCCTAATTGCTCTTCTTGGGTGGCTGAGCCTGCAAGGCACACATGGCAAATGATGATGGCTCAACTCTACAAACCCTTTTGTGCCTTGCTGCTCAAATAAGTTGCGTTCATGATTAACTGTACTTGCACCACAGAAGAGAGGTGGCTATAAGTTGGAATGTTTCCTCATTTCACTGGAGCTCAGTGTGAAACAACACAAAAGGACTGAGACCTGACTGCCAGTTTTCTTAAGGTGGAAGGAGAGCACTAAGCTGGTTTCAGTCCAGTTCCTCCAATTCTCTTTGAGTATCCACTGACTTCAGTCCAGTTACTCCAGCTTCACAACACCACCAAGAATATCAAGATCTTTATCTTAAAACTGATGTGCATGGGTATCAGATGGATGCAAGCAACATCTCTATCAATATGTACCAGCATGTTGACAGTATAAAAGTCAGATCTAATCTACAGACGCATATAAAAGGCAGTGCAATATGTGGCTGCACAGTGATGCATTCATGTGTCTGATTTGGCAGAGCTAACGTTGAAGCAGCAGTCTTTAACTTACTGGCCTTACGGCCTCTTTACTGGTAACCTACCGGTATTATAGAGTAAAATATGACACAATTTTTGCTTCTATACTTAAGGACACATGCAGCTCAGACAACTTATGACATGTAATTAGACTGTATTTTAATGAATATGCACAAGGGGGCAGAGTCAGAGTTGTGCACCTGAGGTTAAGTTTTGCATATCTTAACTTTTCAATGCTCAGCAGTGGAGTGTTGCTTCATTAACTTGACCTTCTGCATTTCATTTCCTAGGAGGTTTGTTGTTTTGTTTCTTTTAAAAGAAACACAATGTTACAGAAAAGTTTTCTTTATTTCTAACAGGTACTCATGATAAGGTCCACAGGGCACCACCTGAGCCCTAACCCAGCCTGCTTAAGCACTTAAGTCAGACAACAGTCAGCTGAAGTCTGGCACAGCTGCATGCACAGCACCCCTGACTCCACACCTACCAGTACTAGAGACAGAGCCATTAGTCCCATTCTTTAATAAGATCATCCAGAATGTCCAACTGAAAAGCCTCATGTTTGGTTGCTTATAAATTCACCAAAAGTTAACTGATCAGACCACGTTTTTCCATGGCAAATACTCACATTAGGCTAACTTAATTTACCGATTTGAAAATTTCATTCAGAACTACTTGATTTCTGAGAAATTTTTCTAAGGTAAACTCTCCATCTCTCTCAGTCTCTTCACTTTATAAATACCATTACGGGGCAAAAGAATGCCCTTATGTTTTGAAAAAAGATTCTAGATCTGAAGGGGCTAAGGATCTGTGGCAGCTTTAATATCAGTAATGCCCCTTTGTCATCCTCATGAAAAACTGCACAAACTCGTCCACTTAGTTTTCCAAAAGTTTTCTTTACTCTTCCTCATGAGCACCAAGATTTTAGTAGCTAAACTCCCAACATCCACCCACTTTGAGATGCCCAAAGCAGCACTTCCCCAAAGCGCGCATCGGCGGTGCTGAGCTGCTGGAAGCAGCGTGAGCTCCGCATCCATGCCCCGATGAGCGATGGCTGGGAGAGCACAGCGCTGCCAGGTACTCGCAGCGCAGGCGAGGAAGCCACCCTGTTCAGCTGAGGAGCAACGCAAGTGAGACCTGGTCAGGCCGATCAGCCTGGAAGAAAGACCAGGCCTGGAGACTAATAGCACAGCAAATGAAGTGAGAGCTGGGGAGGACACGGAACAAGTGAGGCCACGGGCAGGACAGTCTGCTCTCTTTTGAGCACCCCCTGTGACATTCCAGGGTGAGATTCCATGTTTATCCGCAGTCAGAAAATTCAGGGCAGAGTCCAGCATCCTCTAGCACTGTGAAGTCACCAGGATCTGTTTGCTTAGGTGCAAGGGGGCTGGTAGTCCAGGTGAGTTCCAATGCGAAATTTCAGATGTATAGAGGAGTTTCATTTTTATATACATAGTAACTATAAGGATATACTGTTAGGGTTTTACAGGCAAACGCTTAAGCACTAGCACGTGCCAGAATGCAGGTTACTAGTGCACCCCTAATTTTGTTTTGTTGATAATATTAAAGACTGAAGCAGAATACATATGAACATATCCTTTTCTCCCCAACCCCTGCCCTCAGTCCCACTGTGCACAGCACTCACTTTAAGTATAACTCTGTACTGTTTTATTTTATCCTCTTTTAGAGTAGCCCAGAACCTATTTATTGCACCTTTATTGACTATTCCTCTTCTAAAAAGTTTTGTTTATTTCTGGGCATTTTTTTGTGGTTCTTAGCAATACAGAATCGGAGAGTCTCACAAGCCCTAATTCATTTGTGTTCACAAAACCACTGTAAGGGACAGCATGCTATTATCTCCATTTTACAGATAGGGAGTCGCACTACCGAGAAATTGAAGTCACATGCTCACTAATTTTGTCTATCCAAAGTAAGGATCAATTTTTTCAGAACACTTACAGCTACAGAGAATTAAAGTTCTCATTCACCTTGCCACTGTGAGTACACATTTTTCTAGTTCAGACCCCCACAGCAGGAGGAATATCCAAAAAGCACTTAGGACAGTCCTGGCTGGCAGCATCTGAATAGCACCACACACAAAATCCACCAGAGACACAAGTAAAGCAAGCAGTGCACCAGGAAGGCTTACAGTTTTCCTTTAACCAAACAACCATTTTTAGTTCTTTAGACTCCTTTTCCAGCTCATGCACCAGGTAAAGCTGGGATTTTACTGACAGCAACATGCCCCATTCTGCATTTCTGATTCATTTACAGGCCAGGTTCACCATCTAAGGGCATTGAATGCACTGGGCTCCCCAATGAAAAAAATAGCATGGGGCCATATAACTTAAATTTGTCGCTATCCAAACAAACAAGAACGTCAAATTAGTTCTGGCATTTCCTAACTTCTGAATGCTGGATTTGAAACTTAAATAATGTCCTTTTAACGTGTTATTTAACGCGTAATACAATTTTATAAGTCCACAGGAGTACAAATGGTCCCCTTGCTGAGTTTTAAACATTCATAACTCGAAAACTGATGAACTGATTTTCTTCAAATTTGGCTTCACTTTAAAAGACCAAATGTGTTTTCAAGCTTGGCTAGCTTTGTAGATTTGAGATCTTGAGAGCGATGAGCCTCTAAAGCTGGAGAGTGCTAAAGGCTGCACACAAGCAGCTAGCCGCATGTGGCTGGGGAGAGGACGGAGCTGTAAGACTCCTGCTACAACTCAGGTATATTTTTACTGCACCTTGTTCACTGCTGTAGTTGTCCAACAGCGTAATCTTTGTAAAATCAAACTCTGCTTTTCAAACTAACCCAAGGCTAAAGAGCCTCTATTTCTCCTTTACGTTGCAACCATCTTTGCTGAAGACTTGCCCAACATATCATGGTTAGGTTTATAGAGGGCAATGATTTTTTTGTCTTAATGTGCTCAAATTCAGAAGCGAGAAATTTTCTTTTAATCTCTCCCAACATCACAGATTCACCAGTCAGTACAGTCCAGGATGGACTGATTCAGAAAGTCATAAACACGTGCTTGCAAGTGGTCAAGATGGTGAGTGTTAACTGGGCAACTTGCCTGGCCATGGCTGGGTGGATGGATGGATCAGCTGCTGGATGGAGCTGCTTTGGGACCATGAGACAAAGCATGTCCAAACTGGATCAAATCAAAGGCCCATTTAGCTCAGTGTCCTGGCATTGATGGTCACCATGGGCAGATGCCTGGGGAAAGAGGGCAAGAAACAGGGCAAACAGAACAGTCTCTCTGTTGTATGCCCCAACTTCTGGTGCTCAGGTGGAGGCAGCAGTCAGGAACTGCCCAGATCAGCATATAACTAAGCACTGATGGACTGATTAGCATGAATTTGACAGGCCTAATTTTGGCCCCACTGATAGTTTTGACTACCACAGCACCCTGCTGCAGAACATACACAATGATATAATTACGCATTGATTGAAAAAGTACTTTCGTTACTTTTAAACCTGCTGCCTGATAATTTATATTCCTAGACTGCAAGAAAGAGCGAGCAATTGTTACCTATTCAACTTTTCTGCATCAGATAGATCACTGCGGAGAGTCAGTTGCTAACACGTTTATCACTATTCTGTAAAAAGAAGTATTAAAAAAAGGATAACTAAAACAAAGCTGTAGCACATTACAGTTTACTCCAGCACCTCTTGGTGCTATGATGCAGAAGAGACTCTTCTTCCTCCAGAGACAGGAGCAATTACACCAGGTTTCTGAGAAACCCATAGGGCTGGGAGAACAAAGGGCATCCCACTGGCAGAACCTAGGGACATGATGGGCAGGGAGAGGGCAGGAATTAAGGGAATTCCAGTGCTCATTTGGAAGGACAGTGCTTCCCACATGCTTCACTTCAGTTTTCCAGCCAGACACAGGATCCCCTAGAGCTAATAAACTAGTGAGATTCCCCCAAGCATGCAAGGGCCAAGGGCAGGCCAAGGACAGGGGGCAGGATCGCATGAAGCCACCTCACCTGGTGCAGAGAAAGCTGGTAGCAACCAAGGGGAAGACACAAATCAGATTTGAGAGCAGGCCTGCAGGGCTTCCTGTACAGAGGACATAATTTTCCTGCAGACTGAATGGGCCCTCCCATATCCGGCAGAAAATGAACCCCAGGTTGTATAAATCCTACTGCACGCCTTCCCCAGCCAATGCCACACCTGACACTTTGCAGAAATGCATGAAAACCCAAGATTTTAGGACGCAGGCCTAGCCCTGTTACTAGGCAATGCCATACACTGAAGCAACCCAACAGTAGTAGCAGCAGTTGGCTGCATTTGTGCTCTGATGAATTGCACACTTAACTTGATACCGAACAAGGCCGACCTGTCAGCGTGTCAACACTGGGACTCCTAATCTGAGTCTGTGTCAGGGACAGCCAACGGCCTAAATATAATTGCAGGGAGGCACATGCTCATGATCTGGCAGTAAAGATACTGCTACTGATCTGAGGCGACACGAAGGGAGCCAGGAAAACACTGTAGTGTCTAACCAGCTGCCGTGCCACAGACAGCTTCAGATCGCTAGCGAGAGAGCAGGAGTCCCACGACCCGTGGAGATACCCCTTCCTCCGTCTTGCTCCATGCTGGCTCGCTGCCCATCCACTGCAAGGTGCCAGTGGGGAAGGCCAGGGTCATGCTGGAGGAGAGTCCAAGCCCCTTCTATATTTAAGCTCTCTTTCAGAGGGAAGGGAAACCAGGGATGCCACAGAAAAGGGATTGCCTCAGCCTGTAGGCAGCCAAAGAGTATTTATATCAAGGGGTTATTCCTTTTTTAAGGAAACAACAGTAAGTGTAATATCTGCTCTGCTACAATGAGCTCAAGGCCACCTGCGCAGAGATGCAATTTTAAAGAGCTAGTGTGTTTCAGAGCACAACAACTATGGTATTTTCACTCATAATATTAATAATACTTTGAGAATTTGAGAAGAAAAGGACACAGCTGTTCAGTGGCATTGCCAAGCGATCTCACTTTGTCCCCACAACAGTGTAAAACATGCAAGACAGGGATCACCTCCACTCTCACAGTGAAATACAGCTTTTTCTGAGATACCATGTGAGAAATACCATCCAGGGCCAACTGCAATGAATGGGGGAGGCAAGAGAACAGAAATCAATTGTCCCCAAATTGTCCTGTCTTGTGCAGAAGGTTGCTGGGACTCCTAACATCCTAGAAACACAGTTTGTTGTCTTTTCCTTCAAACTACAAGCTCAGTTTTAACTGGGGCCAATCAGCAAGGTCAGAACCAAAGGGAACAGGGAGTTCATTCAGCTCGCTAGCCTAGCGCAGCATCCCCAGGCTCCACACCACAGCATGCTGGAAGGGTGAGAGTGAAGTGACGCATGGCAAAGCACAGTCCTGAAGGACACTGTAGCCGAGCACCCTCCCTGGCAGGAGAATTCGGGGCCTGGCTTTGTATTTCCTACCTGGTGAGGCAGAGGCTCAGGTTCCATTAAAGCACATGGAATAAATCTCTGCTGCAAAATGAAGCACTGCGCATAGCACAGCGGGATGTGCCACTGAGCTGACACATCACCACCAGCCTCTCAGACAGCACGTCCATATGGCAGGCCGGCAGCACGCATGCTATTTCACTTACATTTCTCTGAAGTTTTGATATTATACCAGGAACTGCAGCAAAGCAGTTTAATGCCTGGGCTGATAATGCAGCAGGATTGTGGCAAGATGGTTTTCCCAACAGCCATACAAGCAGTGATGAGAGAGAGCATTAAACATTAACCAGGCTTTGCTAGATATGAATCACAAATAGCTGTCTGAGCAAAACCTCTTGCCTTCCTCTACCCTCTAGCCTGCATGCTGACAGGCACCACGTGTACCCACTGCCCTACTACTCCCACACACACCTTACACGCTCCCAGCAGTAGCAAGCACAAGCCCATTAGCAAAGCGACCGTTTGTGGAAATGGCTGCTCCCTGCCCTCCACCACCACTGCCCAGGATGTAGGCAGCAGGCCCAGGCTGCACAGTACAAGGCCTTTCCCTCGGACACAGAGGCATGAATCCCCTGAACGTCCAGGCAAATGCATGTCTCGCTTTGCTCTGCTCCTGATGCCTTCTCCTCTACAGCATGTGCACACTGAATGCGGAGAGGGGGAGCAAATGCTCACCCAGCTCCCCATCGCTCTACAAGATTAGCATGCTGCATCCCAGGTCAGAGGTGCAGACCCAGAGCACTGGCGTAGAGAGATGCCAGGCTGGGAGGGCCACAGCCCTGTCCCACAGAGGGGCTCCCACCAGCAGCAAGGACTGTCACGCATCTGTGCTCCTCACTGCTTGTTTGCTGGGCCCCTTCTCCCCCAGAGTACAAGGCAACAAGCTCCATCCTTGGCTCCAGTCACACTGCTGAGACTGAAGTCTCATCTCGACTCCTGGACTGAGTGGTCTCTCTTCTATGAGTAGGCAGAAGAAGGCAACAAACTATTTCATTTTTACTGTTTGTATTTGACCTTTTTATATTGTTTGCTTTTTCCAGCATAATCTCTTAAGAACATGACTCCGATGATTTATAACAAAAGAATATCTCTATAGTGGGTGCCTTGCAAGACCTCTCTCCTGCTGCTTTAGAGTGATTTACTTTTGGATTAGCCTCTGATAGAGAAGGGCTCGGCTGACGATTTGCCCTCGTATATCAAAAGGGAAATCCTTAAGACATCACTATAAAACAGCAGGAAAGAGCACCTGCCTGACTCATAAACTTATATGATGTGGTTTAGTCAGATAGGCCATCTGCTTCCCTTACATACCCATATGTCCTTTGCTGTTCCCTGCTACCTCAGTTAACTTCAGACATTTTCTTCACTTCTGCAAAGCTAAAATAAAGAGAAATGAGTCGAATGCAAGTTTCATACAGATGCAGATGGGAACAAGTGGAGTGGCCACTGTCTCCACCTTCTAGTTAATGCAACAAATAATGACAGTAAAGTTCAGGAAACACATGTCTTCTTTTAATTAGATCCATGTTATAAAGTTAATGTGCCAAATCTTTCCCTAGCTCAACTGACTCGGGTGAAGACAGACAAGACCTGTTCCTTATGCATATCATAGAGCCAAACCCTGGATGTTCAAAGTAGGAGCAGAGTAGGTTCCTCAGCACAGCTGTGTTTCTACACAGAAATCACTGCTCTGAGGCAGATCAATGGCTGTCTAGCCAGGATTTACCTCCAAGCATGGCTCATCTCGATATAAGAACCTGGATCCAGCAGGTCACTTCTTTCCCCGAGATAACATCCTCCTGCCTGCTGATTGCCTGTTTAGGGATTTGCTGAGCCACACATTGTATCAAACCATCATTTAAAAATCACAAATGGACTTTTTCCTCCCAGAACTTGCCTACTTCCCCTTTCAATCCATTTGTACTTTGGTCACTACAACAATTTGTAGCAATTAAATTCAATAACAGTTAAATATCATTGAAAAAAGGTACCCTTTCATTCATTTTAAGCCTGCTGGTTGATAATTTCATTACGTATCCCTAGATCTTGTATTATGAGAAAGCAATTGTGCTCTAATCACCTTTTGCCTTCCACACATGATTGTATAACACCTCTGGCTAGCACGACTCAGGACCACCCCACATATCTCCTTTCCTACTTTCCTAGCTGAACAGGCCTGCTCTTTATGTCTTCCTTGCACAGAAGCCATTTCATGCTGCTCAATCTTCTGTTTCTCCATGCTCTTTAGAGATCTGCTGGTTTTTGCAAATATGGCTTGACTAGAATGGCACTCACTATATTTAAAGTGTGTGTGCAAAGATCTGTGCAACATCTCAATAGTATGATTGATTTTGTTTTGTCCTCTGCCATGTCTTTGGCCGTGCATGTTAGTCTGTGGTACTTGGGCACAGCGAACTCTGTGCTTATGCTTGAACTTACGATTGCACAAGCCAGTACCCAGTTGTAGATATCTGCACAGGAACTGTCTATTGGATGGCAATTCAAGAGAAGGCAAGCAAATGGTCCTGATGTTTCTATTTGGAAGTGCTTAAAAAAAAATCCAAGTGATGGACACAGAATTTGTCATTACAGAGGTTTCAAAATCCCATTCTCACCTCCATAATGTCAGGTTAGAAATACACAAGCCAAAGCAAATGGATAAAACTCCTAATTTATACAAAAGCCTTCACCTAAATATATATATACATATATATTTATATAAATATAAAACACCCAGTAGCAAACTGTGACCCAGCTCAAAGACCTAGCCCTCTGAGGCCAGGTGGAAGAGAAGAGTATGAATTAAACCTCCCTCCCATCAGTTGATCTGCAGGCATCAGGTACAGCCTGGAGAGACAGTACAGTCAAGGAAGCTGTGGCTGGTAAACATTTGGTCCTGAGAAGGTACGTGCCACCAAGGGAAACATCCCTATGGAGGTCAGCTTTGGAAAAATCCTTAGAACAAGAGAGCAGCGTCTCAGAGCAACCCAGAGCACCCAGGGAAAGGCTATAGCAAGACCGCACATCTCAGTGAGATGTCACCGTGGGACAGCAAGGTCCCACACCCCTAATGCTCCTGAGCCTACAGAGGGAGAAAGCAAGGAAGCTCTCCCTGGTGTAGGATCACCAGAGACTGCCAGGGGACATTTACTGCACAGTATTACAGAACAGCATTTCAGCAGCAGCAAAGTTATGGTCCTGCTAGCCACAGCGCTGCAAGCTCCTGTCCCAAAGCAGCCATACACTTCAGCTAGAGCTGAACAGAGTCAGCAGCCCCTGTGGAGGCTGGATGTAGGGGTAAAAGTTATGACTCGCCCTGCACACTACATTGTCTTCCTGCCCTGCCTCTGGGGAACTTCTGCCAGGCAGTGATTTCTCTTGCCAGCCAGGGGATTACCCCATCCCCAAGCAGCTGACAGGCAGGGGCCCCTGGTCAGCTCATTGGAGCTTGCCTCTGCTGAAACTGTGCGCACAAAAACATGAGTGGTGGAAGAAAGGAACATCTCATCACATAAACCTTGATGCTCTGTCCCCGACTCCGTACAACTGCTCTGCACATGCTGCCTGCCCTCGTGTCACATCCTCTTAGTCCCTCTTATGTGGGATACTCCACAAGAACATGTCCCTGGGAAGCAAGCTCTTACACCCTGGACATCCCCAACTTGCTCCATACCCCTGCAGCTCTCAAGGACAACGGGGCACAATTCAGTGTGCAGGGTCTTTTTGGTTACTGGTACTGCTCTCCGAGCAGGACAGCAGTGCAGAAGTGCTAGCAACAAGCCAGTGGCTTGTGTGACTGTGCTCTGTGTGCTCACTGAAGTGGATCCAGCTGTGGTAACGCAGCTGCAGGATCTCCAGAAGGCGGTAAACAGTTCGTTAACTTTTAGTCACAACTCTTCATTACATATGAGAATAATGGTATCAGTTCTATTACATCATTAATCAGCACACTCCCAAATCAATGCAACAGGAGATATTAAACACTACAATAAAGCCAGCACATCCTCCTCCCCTTACACCTATCATGAGAAGAAAATTAATAGATCCTGGCCCAAACTATGATCCTGATGAAGATGTACCAGCACTGGTTCCACAGTTAGCCCAGCAGCACGCAAGCATCGCCGGCTCTCCCTGACTCCTTGCTGGTCTCTAATCAGCTGTGCCAACCTGGGGGCTGCAACAGGCACTGGTGGAACAGGACAGGAGCTATACTCATCCATGAAACCCATCACTGATCTGGCTCTGTCCTGGGGACCTCCAAAGCTTCTGTACGACTGACAACTGGCAGTCAGGACAGGGGTCCACATGAAATGCTCATGAAGAGATCTGATCAGAGTCTTGTGGCAGCTCTTCGCTCTTTACTTTCCTCATCCCTCTTCTCCAAGGCTTCGTTTCCACTCAGAAATCTGAACAAACACCATGCGACTTCAATGACCAAACCAACAATGATGCATAAGTTTAAAAAAGGAATGGAAGTGAACTGTACTTGTGAACTGCTCCTGTGTTTAGTCATACTGCATATCCCATGCAATCATTTAAAATGATAAATCTATTTGAAGCAATCACTGTCGGTTTAAAGACAATGCATGGCTAGCAAAAAGGGCAGAATTCCCTAAATAGCTCATCTGCTCTGCCTAGTTAGTCCACACCTAGGTAAGATCCAACAAGCTTTTTCCACTCCATGTCTCCCGAGGGTCTGGTAACTGAGTATCTGCAGATCACTCATAGGAAGTGGAAAGTGCCCTTTGTCAAGGCTGCAGAATCCAGTTGGCAAGCCCGGGGCAGACAGTGCTCATTCTGCAAGGAAAACATGTTTGCATCAACACAATCTAGGCAGGACTCTGCAGGGTGCTAGTATTTCAGGGAGAGAAGGGGGGTCTCGTGCAGACAGCTTCCAGGAGCAGACAGAAATCAACCCCTCCACGGCTCAATGGGGATGAAAAGCCTCCTGTTATTTAAGTTTCCTTTTAATGTTCGTCTTGCTTTTTAATTTCCCAAAAACAAGACTCTGGGAGTTCATTTTTTCCCCTCTGCAACAGGGTAAAACAAGCAGAGGTTTTTCCGGCTCTCTGGAGAGCTGCCTATGGCCTACCACAGAGTGGATAAAAACCTGCATAAAAAGACCACCCAAGGGACTGGGAAAAGTGGTCCCACAGGAAAGAGGGGCATTTTGTTTAGAAAGCTGAAGCACAGACAATTACCCAAAGCAAAAAACAACAGCATGAAATCTCCTGCTCGCTTCCCCCTCTGAGAGCCCTTCACCAAGAGAGTTCACTGGGTTCCCTGGGCACTCCTCATTTCAACAGCCCAAGGAACCACCTGTACAGGACCGTGTACTGAGGGAGCACATGTGCGCGCACTTGCCTACGTGCACGTGGAAAAACAGGGAGCGTCTTAGACACCGGAAACACTTCCCTACTCAAACACTTCCTATTGCTTCCCCCCTCAGCAAAGGCCCTACATTACTGCTCATTAATGCTGTTGAGAAAATGACCTCAATCAAGCAGCTGATCTCTAAAAACATTCAGTTATTGCAGCATTCAAGAGCAAACTTACCATAAACACGTGTCCTTCCCCTTCCACCCCTCCATCTATTCTTAACAAACAATGGACAATGGTCTTATGAAACACTGACTGTTTTGTGCCTTCCTGGGCATGGAGCACCTCCAGATCCTGACTCGGTCCGCGTCTCGCAATGGGACTTCTGTCCCTGCAAGTGACAAGGCTGCAGTGAAACACTGCAATTCTGTCCTGAATGGGGCAGTGAGAGAGACAGAGGGCAGGGCCGGCAGAGTAAGGTTTATGAATGAAATTCCCTCGCCGAGAGCCCCAGAGTCCAAGGACATTCTGGAATACAAAAAAATTAAAAGTAGAAGGCACACGTTAACCTCCTTAATTTTTCATTTCTGACACAGATTGTTTTCTCCTCATTTCAAAGAATTTCAAGCTAATGTCTGGAGGGCAGGAAAAAAAAAATCTATTTCCCAATACGCCTGCTGCAGCTTTTTCACCAATCGACTGCCCTTCCTGGTACAATCAGTGGGACATTGATTTTTTTTTTTTTTTTTTGTGCTAGAGCATCATCCGAAAATCTATCAATGCAAACAGTATCTTTGGAAAAAAAAAATACCAGCAATCTAAGACAAGCTGCTTTCTCCACCCTTTAACCTCAGTACTGCAGGAAAAAAAAAACAAAAAAAAACAAAAAAAACCACTTTGCTCAGTAACCAAATCTGACCCAGCTTATTCAGCACACATGGCTAGAAATCCCAGCTTCTGGGCAGGCATCCTAGCAGCGTCGATCCCAGCAGTGTCGCCCGGCTGGGACCAGGTGAAGCAGGCTCTCGAGCCGCATGTCAGTATCAAGCTGTGGCCCACGGGCTCATCACAGTGCCCTCTCCTCCTGTACACAGCCAGTTTGGAGGACGGCATTCAACGCACAAGCTGCTGGTGCCAGGAGACATTTGCAGGACCCCAGAGAAATCAGTGAAGCTGCCATGTGCTCCCTGAGCTCAGCGGCTCACTCACTGCAAGCGGGAACACGGACAGGATGGTATTTAGGGAAGCCAAACTCCACTGCAACCCCTCTCAGAGACCCCTCAGCTACCTGCCCTCCTCTCTGCCCACAAACACACATCAAGGGACGGACTCAGCCTCCGGCACGAAAGCCTCGCGCTCTGGAGGCGGCATTGCTCCTTGTTGTCACTGCCGGGCTGGCCCTGGGACAGCCACCCGCGGGGCAGATCTGCACCAGCCCTGACACCAGAAACACCAGGCAGGTGCTCCAGCCAGCCCTGGCACAGCAGCAAGTGCTCTGTAATGAGCAGAGGGGCCGTCGCCCCCTCCCACAACAACACTGCTCTCCCAGCCCAGCGTCCTTGGGAGAGGCGCTGAGCATCGGGGCTCTGCCGCCACCTCCCCAAGTCCCAGCTCTCAAGATGCTCTGCTTGCCCCAGGAAGGGCTCCAGCTGTCCTGGTCCAAGAACCACATCTGGGTCCCTGGCACAGGCAGGCACCTGCAGCCGCTCTTCCCGGGGAGCTCAAACACCAAACAGAACTGTGCCTGGGGGTCCCTCCAGCCCGGAGAGCAGGAGCTTTAACTCCTCACCTCGGGAAAAGCAGCAGCAATGCAGACAGCTAGTGGACAAGTAGAAGGTTTTTCTATCCATGTATTGCTATCATCTGTGAAGAGTACACAGCACATGCTACCTAAGGTTATGTATACATTAGAGACATGGTTTTTGGTAAGCCTGGCAATAACCGACTCCTATTACTATGCTAAATAGACACTTCACTCAACAGTCTTGGCACTTATTAAGCACCTGGGAGAAAGACTGCCTTGTGTTGTCCAGAACACTCTTAATTACTGTTTAATCAAGATCTCTTCCCCTCTAGAAAAAATGAGGGAAAACATTTGCATGTATTTTCCACTGCAATCACATTACACATCTTTGTGACAAGCAAATTCTTGGCAGTGCTGAGAAAAAGATGCAGTGCCTGTGCAGGAGCATCTCAGCACCGTGTGCTAATCCAAATAGCCTTAGGTCTCCCCTTCTTTAGGTAAGAAAAGGAAGCAGGAGGATTTCCTGGCACACGGAGTAATGATATAAACGCTTCTTTTATTTGTTGTTGACACATGTATAACAGTTGAAGAATCACTAAATAACCTTGTAAGATCTTGAGTTATGGATTATTCCTCCATACTAATAGCACACGGTAAGGACAACATGTATTCAATTCTATTTTATATATCTCTGCTGTTACAGTAGCCTTTGAATCCTGTTATTAAGCACCCACAAATCCCAGGCAGCACACAGCTGAGCTGCAGCAGTGTTCAGATGGGATACCCAATCCACAGCTACCGGAGTGGGTGAATGTACAAAACACTGTGTGGGCGTTAAGGCACAAATCTTTTTAGCAACTTGTGGAGCTGGATTTTCTCTGAGCAACTCCTGCACACAGCTTTAGAAGTGTACCTGGCAATTTGCAGCTGTGTTTCCAGAGGCCAAAGACCTGAGCACTGTTCTGTGACCTAGAGAATGCAGAACGTAACAGAAAGCACAGCACCCAGGTACTCCCAGCTCCAGAGGCTGGGATACAGTCCATGTCCTCTGTGTGAATCACTGTGGCAGAAGCTCAGTTCTCCTCTGCTTTACATCTGGATTTGCTCGGCTCTTCCTTATGATAAAAGGGATTTGTCTCGATTGATTTAACTGGCAATCATAGTTCACAGCGCTCAAATAGCTCAGGCAAAAATGACTTTGCATCCAAATAATGCAAGTAGGAGGGCCTTCAAAACAGTATCACCGCGCCACTTCACGCTGCAGGCCAAGTCCTGAACGGGCAAGACAGGGCATGGCCCAGACTGTGCCACCACCTTCTCCATCACAGCTAGAAATACATATATGGATAAGCAGCACTGGTCTAAAAGTTTAAAAACAGGTGAAGTAGCAACACATCCAGTGAGTATGCTCCCTCTCAGAACGAGCCGCTGGTGAGCACTGAGAGTTTTGCACATGACATGGTATGTTGACTAAAGTGACAATTATCAAGGAATTATTGCAGGATTATCAATGCCACATGTCTTTGCATTTTAACAGTTTTCAATCTTCCTGCTAAACCCATAATAACATTTTAAATTGCCTAATCTGATTTTTTTCCCCAGTTTTTTAGAACTCTAACTTACTTTGGCTATTTTCACAGTAATTTAAACATAGCTGCTGGTATAATCAAAGAAATCCAGTTGCAAGTTTCTGATACAGATTGTGTTTTGTCCACTTTCCAGTATATAAATGTCCCCTTTGTACAAACTGGCTTCCCAGTACCTTTTAGGCTGTGATTTTACTTAGAAGACCCAAAGCTCTTCCTAATGGCAACCTTTGGAAAAAAAGGCATGAATTTGCAGCAGAGCTGAGAACAAAAGAAGTTTGTTTCCCTAGGATACCTAAGAAAGCTACGTGTTCAAGGATCTCAGGGTACAGAATAAACACTGATTCATTTATCCATTTCAGTGAATGATTGAATTTCTTTCATTTCTCCTCCCCATCCACGGTGCTAGGATCTCCTTACTCAGACAACAGGCAATTAGACAAGTGCGTATCTGGATTCACATAGTAACTATCTGAACTGGAATTGCATGACTGCACCTAACAGCAGATTTCATCTCCAAAATTTTATTCAAATACCAAAATAAACCTGCTTTGGTCCTTATAGGCAACTGAACTAGTTTGAGATGATCTCTGTTCTCAACCCATTTAGCAAATAAATCTCATGGTGAGCATGTGCTGACTCTAGATTTAGGGAATGCATCCAAGAAAAACAGCTGCTGGAAGCTTCACTGAGAATGAACGGTGTGCTAAAGGAGCCCCTAGGCTGACATGGAGCTTGAAAACTGGTTAGGAGGTTTAAGTTGGGACAAGCGATAAACAAACATATTCCCTCCTGTGACATCCCTGAAGGAAGCCCAGCACAGATACAGAGAAGTGGGTTTTAGCAGCTTGCACCAAACCTCAACCTAGAGCACAAAGTCCTCTGCAACTTGCAGATCAAACTACTTCTGTTGTCCCTGGATAAGCACCTTCTCAGCCCAGCTACACAAGCCTATTATGTACTAAAGCTTGTCAGATATCCTGTGTTAGCTGTGCAGTACTGTACCTGCCTGCTATAAATGTCTTATCCACATCAGCTCAGAGAAAGGATGAATTATCCTCCACCGGCAACGAGCCAGTCTGACGGATAACACCTCCAGCCCTTGGGCAGCAGAGCAGTGACATCCCTGCAGAGACCACACTCCGGGCACCCTCCCACCTGAGGAACATGTCAAGGACAGCACTGTCCACGCACAGCACTGGGAGGGAGGGAAGCCTGAACTAGCACTAAAAACACGCCTACTAATTAGAAAGGAAAAACCTTGAAAGGGCATAAAGTGATCTTTCCTGAGGAATGAGAACAATTGGAAAAACAAAACAAATGTAAATCTTTCTTCCAAAAAAAGGGAGTAAACCCAGAATATCTGTGTGCTGCAGCCAGGAAAACCAGCCTAGGCAAGGGGTTAATTTCCTGCCCTTCTCAGGCCGCTGTGTGATGCTCTCTCCACTGCTACTCTGCAAAGCTTTATCAGCATGAATAGAAACACAGCAAGAGAAACAGGCTGAGGCTGCACTGACTTTTAAACAAGATATTTCACATGTTTCCAGCTGTGAAATTAGCATTTGACTTCATTGATTTCCCCCCAGCCCAAAATCCTATAGCAAGACAGACAGGAACCAGTTCGGGGCATGCAGAGAAACCTGCAACTCTTTTTGACAGCTCCAACAAATCTGGATAACCTTTAAAGATAATTATTCATTTTCACCTCCTCCTTCCCTTCTGGCTGGGAATACCGGACTCCATACAAACCACCTTTCTTGGAGTACTGGAGTATTTTTCTCGGCCCACCAAGGGATCAAGCATTTTCAGAGGAAGCTCTGAAAGCATTCAGACTCAGGCTGTGATGCCCTTACATTTCATCAACATATCTGTAGACTAGTTTCAGTCAAAAGCCAAAGGCTGGTCTAGAAGACATGCATGTCGTTCCCACCAAACCCACATGAGGATGACTCTGGGACTGTTCAGGAGAGTCCTAGCACAATAGCATTGTAAGGCCCTTAATTATGCTATGCTTTAGCAGCATTCTTTGGCCTGGTAAAGCACACCAGCAAAATGAAACATGAACACTGGCCAAGCTTTGTTTCCATTTTCCTGGCTCCTGAGTCCATGAGAGGAACATCTGGTTGCCTTTCTTCTACTGCAGAGGGTGGGCATGGGTGGGTCTCCACTGACAGCAGCAAAGCTACAGCTAGCAGCACACCCCAAACAGCCTGTTGATCAACACAAGATGAGGCAAGATGAAGGACGTGCTTGGAGGCGCGCCTGGAAGATTTTCACCATGTTGGCAGCACAAGTAAGGGACGCAGAAGTTAGGATCCGCATGAATGTCAGTATTGCAAAGAGAAAACTAACACAGTGACAGATAAAAGACAGCTGACCACAGCTTGCAGAGAAAGTAGCCAACTGTTTCCTCATCTCCACAAACTAATACAGAAACCGTGGCATTTAGCTATAAGACACAGACTGGCTGCTGCAAGGATATGAGCAGTTGGAGAGAGACTTTAACCACCTCACAAAAAGCCAGCTGCAGGAAGCCACTTGGGTTCCTATCTGACGTGAACGGGAAGGTAGGACCATAAAATAGATGTCGGCAACCCAATACTCTGCAGTCTGTGCTCAGTCTCAAAAGGATTCAAGAGGGAACCAAGTGTCTCTCTCAATATTGAGAGCTTCAATACCAGCTCTGCGAGTGCCTGGAGCATACAGGCAGCTCCATTTTCATCAGTAACACCTCAGATACTTGCAGCTCTGCTGCTGCAGGTACCCAGTCCCAACAGGGAGAAAACTGTTGGCAATCTGTCTCATAGGCTTCTAAATTTAAGCCAGGTCCGAATGAATGAATGTATGTCTGGGGGACATTCACCAGATAAGAATCATTCAAAGGCATGTGAGAATACCTCTCTGCTACCCAGAATCAAAGCAACAGCCAGAGCACTGCTCTGGGGTAGACAAAGACAGCAAGCATGCATCCACTTGTGTCTGCTGGTAAAAATCTTCTTCTAGGAAAGAAAAGACCTGATCCCAGGTTCTTCTTCTACAAGTAATTCATATAAAGTAACAGCATATAGCTTGTCTGATTTGAAAACCAGGGTATGATTCAGGGCAAGGTTTCAGGGCTATGAATCCTTGGTGGTAGACTCCAAGTCCTAAAGACACTCAGGACTTCAGACATGTGCCTGCCTTTAAATGCTTTTTGTTGAGAACCATGGGTGGTTCCCCTACCGCACTGACTTTTGCATGTCACATCTGTAGGTGCTCAGTTCTCCCAGGACTTTAGAGCCACTGTGATTGGGATTAGGTATGCAAATGCCTCTCCATTAGATACACAGCACTTGGTGCAAAGATATCATCAGGGTGGTGATGAAAAGGCATTGCCATGCTGTGCCTGTTTACCAACATGACCAAGCAGTCGGTCCCAGGTCCTCGGGGCAAGTGCCCTGCCAGCAAGTGACACACTGGCTGGAGGCTCAGCAGCTCCATGCCGCTGAGAGTCCAGCACAGAGGGAAGCTGGGATTAGCTCCTGGCGCTGTAGGAAGTGCAATAATAGCAGAAGCAGAGCAGCAGGCAGCAATTGTGGAGCCTGAGCAAAATCCCTTGTTTTCACTAGCTAGTTCTGGTTTCATGTTTCTGATCTTTTAAACATCAGGCACTCCCCAAGCCTGGCCAACAGCTCCCTAATGCAGCACTCTTTACTCTCTGCCAGTAGCCTGACCTGTGCCAATAGGTTTCTTGCAAACTGCCAGCTCCAGGCTGGAAACAGAGGCTTTACCCCACTGCATATTGATCGGCAGCATCTCTCAACAGCAGGGAACAGCTGGGCTCAGCTCCCTGGAGGAAAGTATCATCTCATTCTCCCCTGGCCAAGGCTCATAATGGACAAAGCTACTTCTCCTAGCCCATTTCTCCAAACAAACCTTCAAGTACCACAAACCAAGTCTGTCAAGACATAGGGAGCACTCTACAAAAGGGAGACGAGCACTATAAACCAGTGCCAGCCATGGGTGTTAGCTTGTGCTCTGCTTTCAACCCAACCACTTAACCGCACAGTATTTTCCTGTCTGTAAAGGCATTCACTAATGCAGACCTGCCAGTCTCCTCTTCCAAAGGCAGAAAAAAGAAGGGAGCTCGTGGAAAATAAAAGTCACCAACTACTGGGAGTTATGAGACTGTAGAAATGACAAGAGGCCATGTGGGCAGGTGAAGGGTTAACAGGTGAAAGTCAATGCCCTTCTACCAGGCAGCCAATATTTCTATCAATAAATTATGCAGCAGCATCTAGTAATAATGACCTAGCAGCCAGAGCTATTTAAAACAAACCAATCAATGGTATTAACGTAATCCCCAGGAGAAAACAAGACACCATACACAGAGCTGGGACAGGAGGCAGATGAGGCCAAGGAGAAAAGGACTCTTGGCTAGGAGCATTCAGGCACTCAGAGATACTAGAAGGTGCCTGTGTTGAAAGGACAGACAGGAGCTCTGGCTGGGACAAGAGCACAGAATAGAAATCACTTCCCCTCATTTCAGATCCCTGAGCCCATCACAGCCACTGCAGCCCTGGGATCCTCTCGAAAGAACCGACACAAACACGTGAGCCTGACTCACGTATGGCAGCTGCTGTGATCTCTGATTTGTTGCACTGCCTGAGCAGAGCCACCATCTCCCAGGGCCAGACCCATTTCCTGAAGAATGCCAGAGCTGAACATCCACTGCACAGTGCTGGACACTGTCCACAGGAGAACACGATGCCCAGAGGAGAGGAGAAGCTGCTCTATGCCACTCCACTTTCAAAGCGTTCCAGTACTTCAACCACAAAGATGTGGTCATAAGTTTCCTGCTGGGATGCTGAGCTGTCCTCGTCACTAAGGTTACATCCTACAGTTTCTGAAGCCATCTGTCTCAGTGAGAGACACAAAGATCTCTCTGAAGTGGACCGCAACTGTTCATTTGCCTATAGGAATTTAGGGACTTTCAAATTGGAACCGTTTTCTTTCCTTTTGCTGAAATATTTTAAAAGTTCATGGTCCAGTTTATTGCACACCATACACTCAGTGCTCTAATCATCACAGCTCCTGCAAACATATCCTCTGCACCCAGGGAGTTTATCAGATGCCAGCACTATCAAAATATAAATGAACTTAGTGAGTGTCAGGGGCTTTGAGATCTGGTATTTGACAGGTGCTCAAAAAAAAAAAAGACTTGGTTTAAATGAAGTCAGCACCAAGGGTATCAGAGGAGGGACACTGAGCAGTAACTCTCCCACTGCAGAAAAACAGCAGAATTTGTATCCAAGGGTATGCTGAAAAGAAGGTGAGAGCAGGTATATATAAACAGGATGAATGCTTCCACAGCAGACCTGGTGTTTCAGGAGATGCACGACAACACCACAAGGTGCAAACGGCAGTAGATGAAGTTGGCTTGGTTTCAACCTTCTTTTTAATACTCCCATCATTCCAAAAAAAGACAACTGGTATCATTGGGGTTCATCTAAGTGAAGAGATGTTGATAAATAGCAGCTTCTGTGTCCTGCAGGCACTGACTCATGCAGACTGACACATGACAATTGATAGCCTAAAGACAGCGAGCTAGAAAATTCCCCGTAAGTAGGTACCAGCCATGCTGGCAGTCAGCTGAACATAGTTCAAACTGATTGCCAGAAACTCCACACTGCTCACCCAGGACCTGACCAGGGACCCTGCACAGAGGGTGCACAGACACTGCAGCGACGGGGGAACTCCAGAGAGAGGGAGGGAGGAAACCCGCAGCTCGACAAGCAACTAAACCTAGAGTGGGAGCCCAGGGACAGACCTGTGTTCATGTATCAGCCCATCTTCATGCCTCTGTTGCAGGTGAGAGCAGCCCACATGCATTCAGGGACTTGCCTTTGCCAATCACCACACGTTATCGAGGAACACAGGCACAGAGAGGCATTAAGAGGATGCGCGGCAGAATAACAAAGGGTATCTACTGTGCTCAAGAAGTTGGATCCAGGACCTCCAGAACATACTTTAGGATGTCAGGGGGCAGGATAGGAGAATTCACCATTTGCTCAGATCAGCACAGGCATCCCTGACATGCTACTGCAGTTAAAACCCAGAAATCACATTTTTCATATTCACTATGCAAGTCAAAACGAATAATAAAACCAAGAATGTTTTATCTTTTTCAATAACTGGCCTGGATCTTTTGCCACATATGATCAACAAATAAGTACCACAGGAGATTCCTTTAAATATCTGAGAAAAAGTGTGAGCAAGAGAGATCCATAGATAAGACCAGCACAGATGACTGCTTCCTGTTTCGTTACATCAGCACTGTATTCTGTGTCCCAAGAACACATCCCACCTAGGGGCTCACAGTCATGCCGAGGCGTGGAGAGAGGATAGGCATCTCTGCTGCGCTGCTGCTAACGCAGGGGTTGTGCTGCTCAGAGATAAGGTAAGGAGCCAACTTGTAAGCACTGAGAAGAAGGTATCTAGAAATTGATATTCCAGGACCCAGATCTACAATTCAAAAGGGGAAATAATTGGGGGAATTACATTAGTTTGCACCATTTTCTTCAGTCCTTGAAAGCTGCCAAATCTTTCGTCCTAACTGCTCAGAAACAGGACAGTTTGGACACCAAGTCTGCCTACAGCTTATCTATAATGAGCATCTTTACAAAGCAATCTGAAGCAGAAGATTTTAGTTTTGCTGTTGTAGCACTTTTGAATATCACCAGGCTCATAAATGTAAAAACATCCTGAAGGACTTACCAACAGCATCAAGCCAAATGAAATGCCAATCATGCCAACCCAGGACAGCATCAGCATAGGGTGGAGAAAAGGTAAATCCCAGATCACATGCCTGATATATCCAGGAGGCAAAGCTAATTAAAAGGGACATGGTAGGGTCAGGGGGCTGGATATCTCTTGGTCTCTTCCCCTCTCCACCCCATATCTTGTTGCAAAGTCCCTGAAGCTGCTTTAGCAGACCTTTGCTTTGAACAATTGATTCCTTTTCCCTCAGCATAATTAAACTAAATAAGCTCCCAAGTAACCCTATAATAACAAAATGAGGAGCACAGATATACAATCCTGTAATAATAAATCAGTGTGTGCAGCCCAGTGTTCAAAACACAAGCCTATAACAAGCTGTTTGCAACCAAGCTCCCACAAGCAACTGCACAAAGTGTGGTGTTTACAAACAGCGGCTCTGCCCAGGCTCCACTGCAGAGAGCTGTGCACAGTCAGTGCCTGCCGGGAGCATGCTGCAGAGGCCCCCGCAACACGGGGGACGGTTAGGGTTGCCTCCTGGAGCAGACTGCTGGGGTCAACCTCACATTCCTTGATAAAGCATCACATCCTCCTTCCTTCCCCTAGGATGTACATTTCTTCCTCCTCCTCTCCATTCCCACAGTGAAGGCTCACAGGACTCCCACCTGGGTGCACACCAAGAACGACCTGCCATGCTAGCATGGGCCTTCACTGCCAGACAGGGGCTGCAGCCCAGCAATGACAGGGCAGGATTTATTTAATCCTCACTCATCTTCAGGGCTGCTCACCACACAGACGCACCAAAACATGGAACGAACAACACGGGAAAGAAATGTGCCACTGCACTTCAGCAGCCCAGCCCATTGCCACCCACTGCTCACCTCTGCTCTCCCAAGCCCTCGTTGTGGCCAGGCCCCAAGAGCACAGCTCCTGTGCATGAACACAATGGCTCACCAGCCCATATATAACATACTTCATGTGCATTCTCCATATTAATAAATGGGGAAAGAAGGAACCATAAATCTATGAACTGCCAATTTGCACAGGACTAGCTCTTTTACTGGCTACGCACTAGCACCTTTTACAGCCCATTAATTACTTTCTCTAATAAAGTTTGACAAAATGATAACTTGTCCATGAAAAGTGTTGTAATAAATACATTTTCTCTAACTTTCAACTATTCTTGCATGTCTGCCTCATAAACCCCTCCCATGGTTCAGTAACTTATGGTCTATCTGTATTTTTCAGACAAGGAAGGAACCCTGAAGTGACACTCCTGTGAACTCCATCCAGCACAACCACACAAGTGTAGTGACCAGTGAGTTTGGTTCCACCTACAAACCAGGAAGGAACAGGCCCTAGCCCTGTGAATAGTCTCAGCCAGTCTGTGCTGAGCACTGGAAAGAATTTCCTACTTTTCAAGCTGCATTTTTACAGCAAATTTGAGCCACTGCTTGCCTGGCTGGTCCTCAGTATCTCATAAAGCCTGTGCCCAAGGCAGCCCCCTCCACTTCCTATTTCTCAGGTCACACTGAAAGTACCTGCCAGCTCAAACACCCACCGTGCCAGTGGCAGGATTAAACCAGCTCATTTCATAGCAGCACCAACACAGAACCCGCAAAAGTGAAGAAAATAACCTCAAAGACCACAGCATTAGGACATCTCTGAGGGAAACACTCTAAGACATGTTCCCTGGTGCAACTGAGTAGCTGCTGGGGCCCAAGAGTAGCTCTGAGCTGAAGAGAGCCAGGGTCTCCAGAGAGTCTGGAGTGTCATCAACACCTCTAACAGATCAGCCAGGTATGTCGCTAACCCAAATGTGCATACCAGCAACCACACTGTTTCTTCATGCTCCCTCTCATTTCACTTCTCTCAAGCCAAGCACCAAGAGGCATCATGTTTCCCAGCCTGTCTCTTGTTGCTTGGGATGCTCACTACTTACTATATTTATATAATGTCATGCACAAGCTCTGTAAAGAACAATGGTCAAAACTGTTCTTTCCTAATACAGAAACAGGAAGCAATAGGTATGTTTTAGTCTTCCAATAATTCCAAATTATAAACTGTTTCTAGCCTTTTTTTTCATCCATCAGTGCAGCAGTAAGATCCAAACCACCTCTCAACATAGAAATTCAGACCTCTTTCACCTTATCAAATCACTCCTGTAAATTCAAGTGTTAAAGAGGGACTCCTCAGGCCAAGGGCCTAACGGTCAATACAACTGGGCATCACAGTAGGAAGAGAAAGAGGCACATCCACCCTCAGTCCCTCTGCTTGCCCTTTACCCATGCTCGAAGCTGATCCAGCCGTTGGCGCTGCTCTTGGCCCACCAACACTTCTGCCTTCGACTCCTGTCCAGACAGAGGCAGGATGCTCAGAGCCACCACCACCTCTGAGCTCTGCTGGAGGGAAGACCAGAGCAAAGTGAGCAGCTTCTAACAAACATCTGAGCAGGCTTGTGCCCTGTGCTGCAGGAGCACACCCTGGCACACCTGTGCTGTAAGCCCGTAAGACCATGCAGGCTGCACTGCATTCGACAGCAGCTGAAGGTTTCTTTCCTCATTTAATTAGTTGAGTGACTCTGCTCTGCCCAATAAAATCATCACCCCCCTCAGCAGTGCCATACTGTGGAAATTTATGATCATAATTTAGAGGCTGAATTACCACTGTCAGTACCTGTGCCATATGAATTACTCAGTCGTATTAAATTCAACTGTTGATTTTGCTGGGTTATATGAAGCAGGAACACTTAGAGCCAATGAAATAATGGAGGAGAAAGAATTATAGTCACGGAAGTTACATTAGCTGTTCAAAATGTCCTGTGCAGAATATACCTGCCAAGCCCTTCCTTAGCGCCATATCGCTCCAAGGCAGCACACACTGCATTTAACAGCACAAGGATTCCCTGCTAGAATGGTATGAGTTGTCTTTAGACCTGTGGGTTGATTCTCTCTCCTCCGTTTTCACTCTTCACAGTGGCAGCAAACACTGCAGCAGGGTTCGTACTATCCACTATTCCACCACCACAGAATCAGAAGCAGGATCTATCCTTAATGAAAGATTTGGTTCCAGAATTTCAGTTCAGGCTTATGTATGCATAAAGAAGTCCTTCCATTTCTGAAAACAAATATTCTCCAAAGCATTCAAAACTATTATAAGACTTACATCTTTACATACACACACAATTTGTCAGTATGTAAGGCACCAGAAGACTGCTCAGGAACACTGAGTACAGTCTTCACCCCAAACTCTGAAAACAAAGGCTGGGAGACCTGTGGTCTCCGCACTGCCCGTGACCTCAGAAATCCAAATGTGACAATTAAAATGTCAGCATTCTTTCACAGATACTTCAGAAGAATCATTCAACAGCTGGTCTAACCCCACAAACTCAAGATCAAAGAAAGTAAATAATCTAGTTATACTCAGTCCAAATTTTCACATCACAACAGTCCATTCTGAAAATACAGCTTCAATTATATACAGAAAACTAGGAACTCAGGACCTTACAATGATATAAATTGGAATTTAAAATTAGAAACCTAAGTTAAAAGCTTTTGACTTGAAAGCCTAGAAATAAAGCAGGCTGATTTTAAAGTGATGATTTTAACAGTATGTTCAGTTTCATGGGTAGTCAGCATGTCAGGTTTTCTAATTCATGGTTAAAACAAATAAAAGTTGTGCATTTGTATGTAGAGTGAGTGTTAAGCAACAACTGCAGAAAAAAGGTCTATCAATTAAAAAAAGAAAGCATAAACATCTTATTTTCACTCAGGCACTGTGATAGCCGAAGCTCTAACTCAGAAGATGGAGAATGAGGATCTGTTCTTATTTACAGGCAAATTTACTTTACAATCTACAGCAGGTAGCTTTGTGGAAGAAAGTAACTGAGTCAGTTACCACCGAGAAAGTACCGTATCAGAGCTCCCACTGACCAAAGGTTTGGGATTTCATTAGGCCCTCCCCACATTGGAGATGTCACCCAGCTCTCTAACACTGTCCTCATCATTTCTAGCATGCCAGAGGGACACCACTGTCCTGTGCCACCGCAAGGCTGCAAACACTTGTCCACCCTCCCAAGCCAGCAATGCAGCAAGCTGCTCCATGCTGGAATTCCTCAAACTCCCCAGCATGGCATGCTCACTCTCTGCCCTTCAGTCTCTACAGGGAAGAAGTGGGATCTTCACAAATCTTTGTACTTCTAGGGCAAAACAAGCGCGTCTTCGGAGGCTTCCTTCAGCTGAAGTTCCCAACCTCTCCAAAAGCAGGCAGGACACCTGCTGTCCCACCTACAGGCGCAAACCTTAGCCTGGAACACTTGATGATTAAGAACCGGAGGGTCTTGGTATTAGCCATAAAACCTCCTTAAGAAGGATTAGACACACCTAATCTGATGGCACCATGAAAAGTAGGTAAAAATCATACAGGAACCTTCCTCCCAAGATCAGGAATGGTACTTGTTACAAAGTCTCATTTCATACAGATCTGCTAGTGCCCATCCAAGACCCCTCTAATCATGGAAGAATAGTGCACATAAAAATTCACATGCACGATTTCGATCAAGTGCATTTATCTGTACAGATGGCCCTTTTTCTGCCAAGATAATGTCAGAAACTCTACACAAATCATCACAATTTACACTCTCCTCCTCTTTAGTATAAGGCAGACTCCGCCAAATCAAGGGCTAATATATCACATTATTTCTAGTAATCCAAGGGCTGCCTCCTGCCACATGCTTTATGAAATACCTATGTCTTTGATTCATTGTATTCCTGCCTCACCTTGTAGGTAGGAAAGCTTTTCTCCCTTCTTGTAGAACTTCCAATTTTATTAACATACTACCTACTGTGCTGCTTGGCAGACATCGCCCCTTCCGCTCTTCAAGCTGGAATTAACCCCTCCCATGCTAATATAGAAGCAAAAGACCAATATATTGCAGAAATAGCTCGCCTTTTTTTCCTAAGAAAATAGATTTTTCTCCTTCCAGAGAGCGTAAGCACATTTCCCTACTACCACAATTGATGCAGTCAATTCTCTTGCATTTGGGGAATGCAGACCTGGAGCAAAACCTCCTTCCTCTTCACCATATCTCCTTTGCTGCCACAGCTTCCATGTTGCAGGCCTACCCACACCACCATGTCTCTTTTTGCCTAGTAAGAGTGTATGCACTTCAAGATAGAAATCACTTTTATTTTGGCTGTACAGCACTGAGCACAATAAGATGCAGCTGTCACCAGAAACTTGATTATTAATAAGCCTTCTTCTCTGGATTCACACATATGCTGTCAGTAGGATTGCCTTCATGAACCCACCATGAAAGCACCATCCAGCACTGGCAAGCTTCTACCCCTCCATCAGGCAGTGCTCACAGCTTCTAGAGATTTGCTGCCAAGAGCCCACATGGGACTTGAGGTTACCTTAAGTTCTGCCAGTCCAGCTTCCACAAAGTCTCACCTAGCCCTGCAAGTACTTGGCCGCATAGATTTATCAGACCAGGCTGCCTCACCTAACCAACAAGACCTGTTGCCTGGCCACATCTGGGTTTCAGACATCCTACTACCCAGGGAAGACCCCAATCAGGTAACTGCTCTTCAGTCCCCAGGTTCTTTGGTGTCTCCTGGGTCCCTGTGCACTCATAACACCTGAGCTCAGCCCCCAGGATAGCCCAGCAGGTGGTCACTGGCTGTGTCAGCTTGCAGCACAGCACACCTGTTTCCACCAGGTGTGCTAAAAGCAGCTTGCACATCTGCTTGCAGGGTCCTACCCAGCCAGAGCCTGATCCAATCAACCTTTCAGCATGCCTAAAAGGCCCGGGAGTCTAAAAAGGGGGTCATTTTACATATCAGTAACAAAACACATGACAATGCAAACTGCAGAAAAACAGACAGAGAAGGAAAGGATGTGAAGGCTGAGCATCCCTGCAGGAGGTAAGGGAGGGTATGGCCAAATCTCCCAGGGAGGTGGGGAAATTAATCCTTCCCCTCCAGAATTCATGCTGGTCTCAAGACAGCCCCGCATCTCTACCGATAACCAAGACAGCTTCCTCTCAGAGGCAGGCAAGAGCTCCTAGATAAGAGCATAGAGAAGAGAGCAAAGGACTTTGTCTGCTGGACAAGAGAGACCTTCCCCATTGCAATAACAAGACCAGATGACACCAGAGCTCCTTGCCAGGACAGTGGGCACCTCTGGCAGCCAATGAACCTCAAGTACAAATCAAAGCAAGAGGAGAACAGCAGGGTACAGCAGTTCCAGGCTTCCCCACTGTAAAAAGCGGACCAGAACAATGTGGCTGCTCCATGCCCAGACAAAATGATTGCTGCCCCTTTCCTTGATGACAGCTTTTTCTGATGATGAGGAACAGCCCCCATAGGCCTGGTAAACACTGCTATAGCATAGGTGCCACGAGCCCCAGCAGCCCAAGGCTGAGGAGCCAGGGTGGTGCAGGAGAACGACAATGGCCTCAGCATCCCAGGGAGCTGCTAGGCTGTATAAAAACATGCAGCTGAGGAAAAATGTCCACAGAAAGAGACACAGGTACACAGCAAAATCCGTGTAGAACCACACTTTTCCCCTGTGGGTGGACATTGCCCTCTGACAGTTCTCGTAGAACTCGCACTGCGTTTCTCCTACGCACCCTGCCTCCCAGTGACTCCATTGCCCTAACCCCCACATTCCCTACCAACCTGGCTGGGAGCTACTCAGGCACTGGCCAGCCACCATTAGAGACATCACAGCAAATTCTGCCTGCCTTTTTTGTCCGTCAGGGGAGGAAAGGCAGGCACCACCACTTAGTGTGCTTCTCTGCTTTGACAACTATGAAAGCCTTACATGAACATTATCATCTTTCAGTCTTCCACCCCCCCTTCCCCAATAGACTGGGTTGCAACCTGGCAACAGAGTTCCTGAGTTATCAGGTGAAGAACAGACAGCATGCTCAGAAAGGTTCATTTCCTCAGGAAACAAGGCTAAAAAAATCCCCAGCAGTTTCCAAGCCTTTGCAAGTCTCCCCTCCCCCAGTAGGACCCTCCTTGGTATCAAGGGTTCCAGGACTGCACCTAGCCTTTAAGAGGCAGCTTTTACACCTTTCCTTCTTTTCAGCCAAAATCTTTAAATGCAAATTCCTCTCTGTTCCTTCTACAAGGGCCATAGCCCCTTGCATAACAGCTTGCTTGCATGTTTTTCTTGTGGTTTTTGGTCTAAATGCACTCTTCCCATCCACAACCATAGAGCACCCTGGGGAGCAAAGGTGGCTGTTCTCAAACAGAGCCCAAAATAAGGCACTAAGGGGCCAGGAGAGTGTATGAAGGACACACTTTGTCCATTTACAGTCTTTATCAAGGGCAATAATTTCAGGCTGTTTTGCAGATTAGAAAAAAGGGGGGTTCTTTTATGGGAAGTAAATCCAGCGCCAAAAATCTTCCTTTGCATTTCACATCGAGTAGCAGGGTCTTCTGTGTTCATTATAATCTTCAGTGTAACTTCTGCTCTGCAGCTCCTTTAATCACATCAGATATGGGAACAGAAAAATGTCATTGTTCCTTGGCCATGAACAATGCCATTTGTGGAACCCTGAGAAAGTGCAAGATGGATATAAAAAAGGCGGGCTCTTGTTTGCCCATAATCTCTTCTACAAACTGACAAAAGAGGGTTTTGTATAGAGAAAATTGTCACATACAGAAACAAAACAAAAATAGAGCGTGTGAGCTGGGACCACTTTTATCTGGAGAGGCACCACAGGGAGATATGCCAAATGTGATTCATTTTAACAAGTTTAGCCCTTGAAAGACAAGAGCAGAGCCCCCATTTAAGAATGAGGAGGTTAGCCAGGAGGGTCGGGGGGACAGGGAGTGAATAAGGCCTGGCACAGCCAGAAAGGATAAATGACCCTGAAGACCACTTCTTTCCTTGTTACAGAGGCAAGAAACTCTGGCCTGGGAAGAGCTACTGGAAAAACAGACTGTTGGGGGGCAGGGGGCTTATTAATTTTGTTAGGGTAGCCTGTGTATTGGCTTGTTTACAATGGGGTAATTAAAGTACATAAGTAGATACAGAGGTGGTTCTTCTCCGATCCGTAACGGGCAGCTAGCAACAATTAACTACATAACCCTTTTGGGAGACTTTTCCCCCATGCAGGCACCTGAGCAAACACCCCTGAGTTGCTGAGCAGCTATTTGCAAAGCAGCAAGAGGCTTTGGTAAAATATCACACATGAGCACGTGTCTGTATATGTTTGGGACTGGCCTTCCCATTCCCTAGGCGCTGCAGGTAGCAGAAAGACCCAGATCAATAGAACTGCAAGACCCTTTGGATGAAATCGATGCAGCTGAACAAGCGTATAAGTCCTGGTGTCATCACATTATTTATTCCCCAAAGTCTCTATCCCACTTCAGTCAGAAGAAGAGTGCATGAGTACATTCTCTCCCTTTGCTCTGCACATGCAAATAAATCAAAGGCTCAGGGTTCTGCTTCTCTGTCTACTACAGGATTATGAACTGCAGGCACCAAGAACTGTACCAAACATGATCAACCAGAAATGAGCAGAGATAGTGGCAGGACAGTGCTTAGCCAGAGAAAGTGAGGCCAGCAGCCTTTCCTGCAAATGGCTCCTATGCATATAATCTTCACAGGTTCTCCTTCCTCAGCTCTTTACTACCTCCCTGGGATGTCACTGTGCTCATTTTCTTCTTTTAAGCCATTGTTAAACTGTTTATTAAGTGCTTTAAGAGATGGAATTTGTGCCCCAGGAGAATGAGTTACAGAGAAAGAGTTCCACAGTCCCGGTGGCCTTGCAGCACCAGCCAAATGTCACATCCAGGCTCAGCAGGCAGCTGTATGGAAGTAACTAGGGCCAACCCCCGATGCTGTTTGCAGAAGAATGGGTGAGATATGGGCAAAGCTCCACCACTGTGTTGCCTGCCCTCCTTGGGGGAATCAGAATCAAGCTGCAGAAGCAGTAAGACTGGGGGGCACAGATAGGAAAACAGCCACAGGCCCATGGCACTGGGCTGTCTCCAGAGCAGGAGATGTAGGATGTGCATGAGGGGCTGCTGCCCAACACTCAACCACTCCCCATGCACACAAAGGGTCAGATGCTCTTCCCCAGCAAACCAACCCTGACTTCTGAATATAAGGTAGAGCACTGTATGGAAACACTGATGGCTGCCATGGGGTGGGCAGGGTGTTCTGCATCAATTTCTCTACAGCTCGAATCAAATTCCTTCTGCAACCGCCCCTGCACTGCCCTTCTTGCAGAATCAACATAGTTTCCTCCCTGCTTTGCCCCACACCTCAGAGAAGGCAGGGAGGCAGGTGTCACAGCCCTCCCCACCCCCAAATCTGAACACAGCACACAAGCAGCTGCACAGCATGCTCCCCTGCAGCTCCCTGCCCCATTCTGAAGCAGGAGCCTGCACGCTATGCTGCTGGCTTACTGGGAGGCAAGACAAAGCTCTGCTGATCTCTTTGGGCTGTTTCTGTTTGAGATTTTATCTGTACTGTTTTCAACAGTTGGAATGAAGTGTCACTGAAAGCACTGTACCAACAGCAGTCAAATCGGGGCAGAGCAGGGGGTGCAGCCAGCATGAAGGAAAACAGTACAAAACCACAGACACTTCCAGAGCTTGGGGACTCCCTTCAGCCCCAGAGGAGAGTTTCATGTACAGAACCATAAAGGTAACAGACTGCCCGGCCCTGGGTCCCACTTCCTCCGCAACATTCAGCTCAGGGAGGAGCCAGGGCTGCCCTTCACGCCAGCTTGAGCAGAACAAGGACTGGGGATGACTGTGGATCACAGCATGCTCTCACTGCGATCAACTGCATAGTCATAAAGGTGCACACTGAGAAACATTTTTCACCTTTACATAAAAAGAAATACAAAGACTTCATCACAAGGCTAAGTTCTGCCCTTGGTCCTTAACTATAAGTCTGTTTAGCTCACACTAAAGGCTTTTCATCCATGGATTTCAGACACTCTATGGAAGAGAATCATGTTCACCACTCCCTGTGTTGCACATAGAAAGCACAGCCACGGAGAGGGACAATGTCTATCTTCAGAGGGAGGGAGCAACACCATGGACAATCTCAGAGCAAGAAATACACATTTGCATTTTCTGTGCAAGAGGCAGTTTGCCTGAAGGGGATCCAGGACTGGAAGGGAACTGGAGAGTCTACTGCTGTGTCACATCTCTGAGGGTGGGTGGGAAACACGTCAGTCAACATGCCAGCACAAAGCCCAAACCAGAGATGCTAGCAGGCAGCCAGCATCTGCACAGAAAGTGCCCCTGCCCTTCCAAGTCAAGGCACCCAGCTTCCAGAGCCAACATCTGGACTTGCATGAGGATAACGGCATCATCATTCTGCAGGTAGGGCTGTTCAGTCCCAACCCATGGCACAACTCCCCACGCTGAGGAAAATGTAGCCCTGGTGCCTCTGAATGCCCTGCTCAGGGTCATTCACTGCAGACCACAGGGATAACATCACATGCAAATCAACCACACAAGCAGTGTCTTCTTTACTCTGGATTCCCATTCATGGTGGAAATTGAATGCAAAACAGACTGCAAAGGCGGAGGAAGCCCATGAGCAGCAGTGGGATCACAGTACATCAGGCACATTCCTTCTGCACCTTCAGACCTTTGCAGAAGCAGGGCAAGCAGCGCTATTAAAACACACCAAGAAAAAGAGCCAGCTTTGGCTCCTGAAAAGAAGTCAGGCTTTCCTTTCTGTCATCTGCAATGATGTGATGCATACCAGGAAAGGACCTTTGGGGTTCTTTTGCGTGATCAGAAAAGTACATGCATAGGCCTGTTTCTTCAGCATCAGCACTGCTTTGATACACACCACCACAGGCAGATCCAAACATACCTGCTTCCTTCAGGATGGACCGGTCCAGTGCACCAGGCGGTGGAGAGACTGCTGAGGAGTAGACACATACACCTTCCAGAGTATCAGCTCCACAGGACAGAAATACTGCCTTACAGGGACACATCTGGGGAGCTTAGAAGCAATTCTTGCTTGGAGACGTTTCAGCAGTCCAGAAATATCCTCAGGGTCTTCCCTTGCTCTGCATTTCTGTATGTTAAAATTCTGTTTAAGTGACATTATATAATCATTAAACTAAACCACAAATATTTTTCTAAATCAAAATATACCAGGAAGCTAATTTTCAACATTTGTGGAATGTATATCTAATTCATAAGAATACTTATAGGAACCCCCCCGCCATCAGTAAGGAAATAGCCCATAGATCACAAAAGACAGTTTTAAGTGAATTGAGTTATGGTACCCTGAAAGACTTGTTCACACACCAAAGTCTTTATACCCTGCATTGAGTGATGGTTCCTCACCCCCAGGCTAGAACCCTGGCACCCTTGAGGACAGGTAAAGTGACCTCCCCCGTTCACAACATATCCACATAGGTCTGCGCTTTGTCTCCTTTGTCAGCGTGGACGTTATTTATCCACCTGAGAGCCTCATAGATTATTAACACTCTGAAATCTAAGACAGAGGGAAGGCCTCCTAGAAACACCTAGTTGCTCCCAAGGATCACCATCAACTCAAAGAATTGTTCACAGCTGGCACAGTATAAATAACAAAGCTTTCTGTATACTTCCATGCAGGTTTTAAACACATTGCCCAAAGGCTCTGAAGGCAACTCACATCTCAATACATCCTGTACTAGCAGCATCGCACACACAGTTGTGCACATATTTGTTTTTTTTCAAGTTAATCCATTTATGAACAAATGACAACTGTTTTGTTTGCTATCTTCATATGATCAAGTCAGCCAAAACTGCAGTCGAAAGCCAAGTCACAAATTAGGTTACTTAGGATTCTTAACCAATGCTATTAACTAAATCCCTAACACTGTTAATTATGTTTCCTATCACCAATTTACAAAGAAACTTTACTGATCTTACCCCTACACCGCAAATTACAAAGAAATGACCAGAATTAAAAAAAAAACAAACAAACAATGGAGAGTTTTCTCTTTAGTAGTAAGGGGTCTGGCTGGGTCCTCATGCTCAAAGCACGAATTATACAGGGGTTTCTGTCTGCAGGCAGCACCTCTCACAGGAGTCTGTCCCTCTGTCCAACTTGAGGAACCGCAACATTGAGAGCCAAAAAAAGAAGGTTAAGAAACAAAGTCAGGGTGAGCCAAGGAAATAATTTCAAATAAAGGGACTGATTAGAAAAAATGCAGTAACTATATGTCAATTCCGTTAAACCACAAACTACATTCCCACAGCCTCTACCCAGTTGCTGAAACCCAGCTAAGCATGCAGTCTCTTGTCTCACTTTAGCACAGTAAACCCCTGCCATAAGTCTCTCTGTAAGAAAGTCTGCATGTTGCCATTTTTTATTTGGGCAATGAAGCAGAGGTCTAAGGAGCAATATATTTTTTAGCTGTGGTTATAGCTTGGAATTAATGATCTTCCCACAAGCACTGAGCTAACCTGAGTCAGGACTGGCATTTTCCATTATCTTATTGAGAAAAATACCACAGAAAACATCACTTTAAAGTACGTAGTACAGGCAGGTAGTTTGGGAATACCAGGGAAATTCTCTAATCAGTTGTTCAGAAAAGTGTAGAAGTTTAATTTGAAACTGTGGGCAAGAGCTTCCTCACTCCTCAACAGGGCAAGTCCCGCTCCAATGACCCCATCCCCCTTTCATGGGCCTCAGCAGCAGCCACAGGGCGAGCAAAGGGACTGTGTTGGCTGCGTGAGCACAGGCCCTGCTCTGCCCCATTTCAAGCCACTAGCAGCTCCGCACAGCACCCGACAGCCACTTCGATGGCTACTCCCAGGGTGAGGCACCCAGAGAGCTGGCAAGCGCCCGGTTCTGACCGTCAGCTGCCCGGAGGAGCTCGAGGTCAACCCTAAGATATAAGTCATTTTCACGAGTGTAGGAAAAGGCATTCTTCATGATCAGCTCTATCAAACCCTCATGCACATCGATCTCATTACAGCCCAGAAAGCTCATTTAGACTTTCAACACCAAGGGAAATGAACCATGATTCTGAGCACACCCCACCAACACATCAAGAATCCTCTTATGCTGAGGATACAGTTCATATTACGACCAAGCAAGAAATCTATTAAGTCACTTTAATCCCCCTCCAACATGCTTGCCTTCAAATTGGAAAGATCACACCCTCCTGTGAGGAAGTGTTGTCTGTTCACCTATTCCATTTTCCCAGTGCTTTCAACTAAGAACTCTTGGAAATTGCCAGGTTAGAGTATGTCAGTAGAAGGAAGCAAAGGTCCCCTTAGCTACAGTACCAGTCCAATCTTCCCCTCCCCTCCCCTAATCCTGGGATGTTTGCACCACTCATTCGGTCAGTGAGGTCAGCAATTCCTTTTATTAAGAATAAACAGTTGCATCCATTTGTAAGCACCTCAAACACTGCCCGGTGCAAGTCCATAGAGAACAGCTGCTACTTTGCTGGAAAGCATCTCTGAGCAAACATCTCACAGCAGTTCACAGGCTGATTCAGCTTCTCCTCCTGTGTGCAGGCTACCTACAGTCTGGTCAGATCTGTCCACCTCAAACGTAGTCAGAGCTGACTGCACCCCAACCAGTGCTGCAGGTATTTCATGCTCTATATTGAATGTAAACATTCCCAACTCACCCTGTTCTGCTACGGGCAGCTGGCGCTGCCACGTGGCTCCTTCCTGATCCCTGGCTGGCAGCCACCTGCCCCAACCACAGAGCAACAGGGCACACAGACATTTGCACCCCAGGCTGTCACTGCCTTAGCCACAGAAACATGCTGAGGTGGGGGGAAGCTCAGTGTGTAGACTCATTTTAGCATGCAAAGAATCAGATGAAGACTTGCCACCTTTGGCCAGCCTGTAAACAAGGCTAGGAAGAGAAGAGTTCCCAAAACAGGTTCCTAATGGAAAACAGACAGGCCTATTTCCTGGGATCCTCTCTGACACGTCCTCCCTCTGGGAAGGGGGAAAGACGAGCAGACATGCTGTTCTGCAGCACCCTTGGGGCCAGCCTGCAGTTACTTGGGCAATGTTCCTGACCTCTTACAATGCTTTACAGGGCATGAGCCCTTGCCAACACCGACCAAACCCTGGTTGGTAGTTCATAAGCTGCATGCAAGCATCACCAGCTCCCAGAGCCCTCCTTCCCACTGGTCCCAGGCTCCAGATACAAGACCTCTCAGCTACTATTAGCAGCTGATAACAATGTTTGCATTCTGCAGCATATGCTGGTGACAGCAAAATGCTCTGTGTTCATAGCAGCTTCAAATCCTTCCGCTATAAGTGCTTAAAACTTCTATTTGGTGTCTCAAGTAGGAAGGTAACAAAAATGTTAACAGTAGTTTGTCTTTTAGAGCATTTCCCAATCAAGCTGTTATTTCTTTCCACTGAAGAGGCACTCAGATGGGCAAGGTGCCAGAAATAATCAGACCAAAGGATGCTTTAATCCCTATAGAAATAGCTCATCACCTTTTTTTTTTTTCCCTAGCTGAGAGATTTCTGGGCCACGCAGGCACACCCACCTGAGGCTGGAGTGCCAACAGCCTGGGGAGGAACCCGGTACAGGGGAGCTGGGATGCATCAGGAGCGTCCCTCAGCCTGGCTGCCAGCACTGGGCTGCCACCAGGACAGCGGGTGGGGGCTCGGGCTCACAAAAGCTCTTTTCCTGTTTACTCGGAGAAACAGGCTGCTGGTATGCAGGCTGCCTGCACAGCACCCTGCAGACAGGGCGCAGGCAGTGCCTCAGCTGCACGAGCCACCGCAGGGACTCCTGGAGAGCACTGGGAGACCATGGTACTGTTTCAGGGTGGTGAAGACAAAGGAGAGGAGGTTTTTCCCTGTCTTTTACAGAGAATGGCTGCAGATACCCCTCCTAGGGCAGAGCACATCACTGAAGAACACGGAGGAAGGCATCATTCCTCAGATTACTAGACTGTGCCTTAATCTATTTGCATTTCTCACAGAATTTCAACCCCTCTCTTGCAGTCTAGTTACCAACTGCAGGTAACAGCTTGCAAAACACCAGATCACCACTCATCCACGCTCAGGAAGGATGAGCTCAACCAAAACAGGGGCAAAGCAACCAGGATCACCAAAGCGCCAGACAACCAACCTCACAAGGGATGCTAGTATTGTTCAGCCTTAGAAAGAGTGTGTTTGGATACTTCGCTGACAGTACAGAAAACCACTGGGGAAGAAAAGCCTTACAGAAACTGAAGGACAATTCTGTCACTGAAATATAGAGGGAAGAGCAGGCCAGGAATAAACTGAGACTAGAGATCAGCAGGATGTTTCCCACAACTGGAACAAGGAGGTTCTAGAGCAAAACATTTGGGTTTGCTTTCTACTTTCTACACGTTCAGTTCCTGAGTAACTACAGATGTTCTATCCGTGGCAGCACACACTGGACTCTATGTCCTAAGGATCCCCTTGAATTTATGTTATGCCCAAACTACCTCCAACCTGACCAACCAAGCCCCTCCCACATCCCCAACTCCCTTCCCACATTCAGAGTGCCCAGATCCACATTTGCCTTCCTCCCCAAGCCCTTGTTCTCTGCTGCACACTTGGACACCCATCACTTCCCTCTCCTGCCCTTATCCATGCCACCTTCCTCCATCCATTGAGTGCAGAGCAGCCCCGTACCCCCGTGTCAGCCCAATGCCCTTGCAAAACCCTGGGCACAGTCCTCTCCCATCAGCTACCTGCAGAGGGAAGAGTGCCTCTGAGTTCAGCTCCCTCCTGAAAGTAATTTGCAAACTGCTGCAGACTGATGAGCTTAATAGTCAGCATCCCTCCTCCCCACTACATTTACCAGCAACCCTTTAGCTGCACTTGCCTCGCCCACAACTTGCCAGAGGGTGACAGACCAGTAGAATTCACGCAAGAGGGCCTGACCTCAGAACAGGATGCAAAGACAAGGTCCTACAGGTCACTTAGTGAGAAGCACCAACTCCAGCCCATCAGGACACAAACGCACAGCTCCGAGTGCCTGGCACACCTCAGCTAAGCAGCTCCAGACTGACCGAGCTGCCAGCCAGTCCCCTGCCACACACACTGCCACAGCCACGCACACAAACCGAAGACACCACAGAAGAGCTGGGTGAGGGTCCTCACCTTCCCCCTTCCAGCCCCAGGGCTGAAGAAGCAGAGGAAAGAGACCCATTGGCTATGAAGGGGTGAGGAAAAGGGCTGCAGCACCACCTGAGCTGACACCTCCCAAGCTCCTACCCCCCACCTCCAAAATCAGCACCTCAGAGAAAGGGTTAGGTCTGCTGCTCTCCAGGGTTATGCACCCTCAGGAGTGGGAGCAGCATGCAGCAGATTCCCAGAGTTTTCCATACAGCACTCTGGAAATTGCATACAGGCTGCAACTTGCGGTATCACATCCTGCCTGCCCACAGGAGGAAACAGCACCACGCAAGTGGCAGCACTACAACCAGCAACCGCGGCCTCTGCCCATGCAGCAGGGAAGCCAGGAAATGCAACACCAGTGCTCCATGGAGCCTCTGCCGCACACGCACCCTGGATGGGACATGCTTACATCCCTGCGGAAGGTGTGCTAGTGCAGCCCCCTGCCCAACAGCTGACTCCTGCTTCCCGCATGCCCCAACACAGCGTCCCTCGTGCTGCCGAGGCGCTCCAAGACTGAGCTCATCTCAGGTTGGGGGGGCCTTCGGCATTTGGGAAGTGCAGCAGTTTGGGCTCATCGCTGCTCTTCCCAGACGATCACACAGATGTGAACACACCCTCCCAAGGCACACCAATGCAAAGGAGGCATCACCCTGCCCGGGCGCCTTGCCCAGCAGCTCCCCAGCGAGCGGCCGGAACACTGGCCTTCCGGACGGCCCGCAGGCCGGGGCAGCCTCACCTCTCTACGCCGCAGGCTGCCGGGGACAAGGGGGAGCCGCCCGCCCTCGCCCAGCCGTCGCCTCGGACGAGGCACCCCGGCACATTCCCGCGGCCCCGCACCAGCCTCACCGGCTCCGCCGCAGCCTGACAGCGGGCCCCGGACCGCTTGGCCTTGCACCGCTGCGCCAGCCCGCGGCGAGCCCCTCCGCAGCAGGAGCTCCACACACGGCGCACCTCGACAGAGCAGCGCCCGCTCGCCTCAGCTTCTTATATACCTGCTGGGGGCGGGGCTGGGCGGGCCGGCCGGGGCTCAGCCAATGGTGACCCAGGCGCCAGGTCCGCCCAGCCGAGGATTGGCTGGGCGAGCCGCGGGGCGGGGCGAGCTCGCTGCCCCTCCGGGCCCGGCGGGCGGGGCTGGCGCGGCGCCGCGTGCCGGCCGGCGCCGCGGCCGTTGGCGCCCTGCGGCTCGGGGAGGCGGGTCCGCGCGTGAGGCGCGTGAGGCGCCGCGGGCGGTTAGAGAGGGAGGCGCGTCAGCGCCCGCAGCGCCCTCAGCGCCCGGGTCGGTCGGGGGGGAGGCGAGGCGCGGGGTAAAGGGCTCCACAGGGCCAGGCCCCACGGTGTGTTCCCAGGTCGGAGCAGAGAGCTCCAGGGAGTTACTTACGTATCGATTTTTAACTTGGATACTGTCCAGTTTGGTCATAGTAAGCACTATAAGTAACTTAGCATCTATAAATAATTTTTCTTTTAATTTAGCTCTCCTTCGGGAGCAAACGGAAAGGGCCTGGGAGGTGGCGATAATCCGCGCGGCTGTGCGCGGCAGAGCTGCGAGCAGCCCCCTCGGGTGCCCACCGCGCCGGCGGCCTCGGCCCTTCCCTGGGGCGGCGGAGCGCCGGGGCCACTGTGCTGGCCCTCCGGCTCGGGAGAAACGACCGAGGATCTGGCTGACAAAAGTTATTGAACAAGCATACGATAAACCTCAAAGGAGAACGTATCTAGCTGTTCTGTGTGGAGCCTAATGAGGGAAAGGAAATTATTCCTCACACAAACAGTGAACTCGAAATGCTGATTGTGTAAGCCGGGAGAGCTGGGAGAGCACAACAGATGGGAGGGGAGAAAAGCGATCCGGAAGGACTCCCACCTTGGCCCCGCTGCCATGGAAACGGGGTGACCCCTTACACAGTCCACAGCGCTGTCGAAGCCTCGTGGAAATGCTGTCCACAGCAACAGCTACTCAAATGTAAGGCTAAGTATAAGACCCTAATTGTCTGTAACACCAAGAAACACACCCGTCCATCTCATAAAGGGCTATCCAGAGTTCACCTAAATGAGCACTCTGAAAAGGGTAGAAAGTAGAACAGTTATTAGGGCCAAGCATACTGGCAAACAAAATCCATTCCAGATAAGATAAATTCAGAAATCCCTAGAGAGCATGAGACGATGGTGAGATGATTGACAATGGAATGGCCTAGAAAGAGAAATTCAACCTCACCACCTTCTTGAAAAATCTTACTCCTTCACTAGCAAATTTATCTTACGGACATCCCTTATGCACCATATGCTAAGACAGATAGGATAGACAGACAGAAACGCCCATGATTTAACAAAGAAGGCATATATACAGCAAATCTACCTGTCTGGATATGTAGACTATGTTCATGACCATGATACTTGAACAAATGCCCAAGTCTCTCAAATGAGTATTAGCTGATCCCAAAAGGCTCACAGATCTTGTCCAGGAGGAAGTTTGGGAGATGTTTTGCCAGATTTTAGAAATAAAACTTTCCTCAATATCATGAAACATTTAAAAGTCTCATGGCTGCTAACATATCTGCAAAGCAGAAAGATTACTACAGACACTGTACTGCTACCTGCACACTCAGCCAGTTGGGTGTTCATTACAAATCCATTCAGCATCTCATTACTGTCCATCATGAGGGCTCCAACACCAAGACCAGATTCACTTAAGCAGTGTGAGCCTTGCACTGTGCTTCCTAAAGCAGCTAGATTAATGGGAAAAACATCTTAGGGAACATCCTTACCAAACAGAGGAAAACAGTAACATCCTCTGACAGTTCTTCAGCAGCAAAGCACAGATCCCTAAAGGGAGAAAAGTTCAAAGAATCTCAAGACCTGATGGGGCAGGGACCTTGTGAAAGACTATTCATGACATGCTTTCCTCTCTGCAAAAAGACCTCACAGCTTGAGCTGCAAGAACAGGAGGTGCATTTTCAGTATGCAGACATGATTCCACATAAAAAGATGGTACAATGTCAAGTTCTCAGCACTGCAGAGAAAGAGAACAAAAGTAAGATGGAAAAATATAAGTGTAAAATACAAATACAAGAAATAAATTACTCTAATCCCGTTTGCTAGAAAAAAATAAGAAAAGAAACCTCTGTTAGCTGAAGGAAAAATGTTTACTGTCATTAAGAAAAGCATTTAAAATATAGATGAAAGGGACAGATTTATAACACTATCTTACAATCTATCTTTACATTATGCTTTTTCAGAGCCACAAAAAAGGACCTCCAGTGCCCAAGTCAGCTGTGTTAACCAAAAGAGATCTCATTTTAAAGTTGTTGTCTTTCCTCACTGAGCACCTTCTCAGGTAGCATCGGTGTTCCCAAGACTAATTTTTGTGGAGAACTGAAACCTGCATGTGAAAATACAAACAAAAGCAAGAAGTGAGAAGATTTCACACCAAACTCTTTACTATCTGCTTAATCTATGCACACCTCAAGTTCAGGCCTAACTGTTACACACAGCTCACTAAACAATTAGGCTCACCAAACCTACAGACAAAAGTCATGGTGCAGCTGCCAAACAATGCAAAGGGGAAAGGAACAGCTTTATTCTTATTGTCTCTGGCAAAATAGTCAAGGCCCATTATGGTAGCGTCAATGGCATTAGTGGATTTTGCAGGATCTGGTTACACAGGGCTTTCCTCCATGTGCAATGAATCAGTACTTTTCCACTGAATTCACCAAATTCCATCCCATGGGTCCAGCTCCTAGAAGCAGCGAATTCCTACATCTACAACAGGAGAGGTGCTGTGCCTAATCACACACTGATAAGAATCAGAATGGATGCTGTGTTGTATCCCTCAGTGAGGCTTGCCAAAAGTCAGCACAAACTACCTCAGGGAAATGAGAAGACCCTGCAGCTCCAAAAATTTACACAGTGTATCATAGGAAGATACCACAAAATCTGGTCCCCTACTTTTCCTACTTTAAAATTAATTAACGATATTCTGAATGCTATCTTTTACAGTGGAAGAACCAGGCATTAAGATGGCAACTGATGGACAAACAGGCTATGCACACAGGGAGTAATGGCACATGGTGATGCATGCCTTGTAGAGAAGTCATTCAGGTGAATCCCTACAGACTTGTATGCAATTTCCTTAGACCAGTGTGAAGCCTTTAGCTGTGTGCCTCCCACATTTTTCCCAGATATGTTTCTTTGCACTCTTGGGCCTTCTTGTCAGCCACGCAAACCACCAGATCTTACTTGCAGAATGTGAGCCAGACTGCCTGCTGATTCCCTGCCCAGAGAAGGCATGACCCTGCCTGAGGGATGCAGAGCAGCGTGGTCAGCCACACATGATGGGAGAGCACCACATCTGCTCCAAGGGTGGCAGCTCTGAAGGTGCATTTCCATAGCTTGGATTTCCATAGTGTCACGCTGGCAAAGAAAGGAGAGCACTGGGGAAAGAGTGGCTCAGCAAGGTTAAGAAGAAGGCTCTCTTCCACCAGCCTTTCAGATACAGAGGTCGAGGGCTTCCAAGGGTCAGCAACCCCTCTTAATATTCACCAAAGCAACAACAACAAAGGCAAGCTGGGGAAAGGGAAGCGTTCCTGTGGAGTCCCATCTTCACTCTGGATACCACTCTACAATGAAGTTATTTCAACCCGCCCATAGGTTAAGCTACGGCTTTCATCCCAATAGCAAAGTTCCTGCTGAGCTCTGCCTGCAAAGGCACATCAAGCAGAGACTCTCAGATGACATCTAACCTCAACCAGCTCGCTACAGCAGCCACCTTTCTCAGCCAGGCTGGTAATTTAGATAACAGAAGAGTCTGTGTCAAATGCATAACATTTAATAAGACCAGCAGAGGGTCAGCAGCCCTGTCTGAGCAGCACTCTAAAAGCTCCCATCTGATGTAAATGTTATCTTGGACATCAGTAGTGCTTGGTTAAAAAAAAAAAAAAAAAGACAAGTTCCACCTTCCAAAGCAAATTACATGAACGATGCTTGGCTTTGATGATGATTCCTATGAGGCGACTCTCTATTATTTCCCCTTCATACACCTGGGCATTAACCAGAAAGCCAAGGTCACTTATTGCTTTCTCATTCAAACAATCTGGATTATGTCTTCCTGAAATCATCACCACATTGTGACAGCAGCTGGGAAGCCCAGTGAAAGCACTTCCCTTTGCAGTTGTACAGCTGCCAGGCACACTCATGTGATCAGAGTGAAAAGAAAGGCCCGGCCACAGCTCTGGAGCAGCACATTTGGACAGTGCACTAAACAAGGATGGGTTCTGGGATGCCCTAGCTCCACAACTAGCAAGCTACAACTGGGTGTCTTTCAGCACCAGGTTGGCTCTGCGGAGGGAACATGCACACTACATCTCCTCTGGTATCTGCAATGAGAACAAAACTGCCAAATGACGAGAGATGACAACACCCACTGGGGCTTGGGATGCCATTTATGCCTTGTTCAAGGAAAAAAAAAGGAGTTCTCTCTGCCAAAGCCTTTGGGAGACCTGGGTCAGGGGGAAACACTGCATAGCACTGGTAGTGAAAGGGAAGGAGCCATCACTATGCCATGCATTAATTTCCACACCATCAAAATCAGCCCAAGACTGTGTTGTACAAATGCCGTGACTCCAAAGCAAGCTCCATGTCTAAAACCCTTGTGCGCCCCTTCATGTAAAAGTGAAGAAAATTTAGCACAAACCCCATGATGCAGCAGAGTAGAAAGGGATAAATATGCAGCCAGCTCTTTCATGTAGCAAAGCACCTCAGAGTTAGGTAGCAAGCAAAATTCTACCGTGATAATAATAATTCTTTATAAAGGCAAATGTTACACCAAACCGCAAATGCAAAATCCACTACCAGATGCAAGCACCTGGTTGGGACATAATATTGTTGCTCCCCCGTATTTTGTGCACAGCTAAAAGACAATTCCCTGTACACAAGAGAATTAGAAACTTTAACAACACTTAGAGATTGGTAGGAGAAGCAGAGATGGTGGATGAAGCATTTCTTCTGCTTAGGGATGGACTCATCACAGGGGACAGAACAGTACTTCAGAAGGCCACGGAGCAGAAGACTCAAGTTCTGCTGCCGCTGTTCTGGACATCAGCTCTCGTCATGCCAAGCTGAATGAGTGCACTGGGACATACACATGAGGGAAAAGGGACATGGAGCAGCACCAAGCAGCACTGGGAGACTGCTCCCTCCCCTCTCCCTTCCTCCCTCTGTCCATACTCTTCCTGCTGAACGAATGGCAGACAATAAAATCTTGGAGATGGTGACTTGGCACACCTCAGTACCGACTGTGCTGACAAAGTAGACAAACTAGCAGGATACACATGAGGATCCCAGGCCCTGACTGTGCAGAAACGCTGCCACAACCTATCAGAGGTGCACACATTCCCAGGCAGCCAAGTTGCGGAAAAGTGGCATTCTCAGTGTGTCAGAAACAGTGACTTCAAAGGGATGCAGATAAATTGGAGAGTAACAGGACCTTGAAAAAGCAGCAAGCACTTTGCTATAGTGACCATGTCTGATACAAATCTTGGTCAGCATGACTGCAGGAGCAGAGGCCCTCCAAAGTTAGAGGAATGGAAGCACACTCTCCTGTCGCACCACACTTGACCTTTTCACAGGTAGTGGAGGAAAGGGATCAAAAACTCTGCTATCAGGCTGTTGATGTGCTGGAGCAAACAGGGTCAAATTCAACTGCAGGTCACCATGGCAAGCGGAGGATGGCTCCGTACATGACACAAAGCCATCCTTGAGCACACCACATTCACTGGGGCCCTGCAGCACCCAGACAGATCATCTCACTGGCTGCTGGTAAATACTTGCACACTTGCTTCCCTCTCAGAGCCCCAGAACTGGGTTCTAGCTCATAACTTAGAAGTCTCAGACTGGGAAAGACAGGTCCATCCAGTGCTCTGCTGACACAAGCACTAGGAGCCCAAATCCTCTCTTACAGTGAAGCAAAAGTCCTATCCTGCTGCTGTCAGTGACATAGAGATTTTGGCTTATGCTTTCTTCCACCACTTACCTCCTCTCATCCTGCTTTTAAAGGCTCTTCAGAAGCAGCTGGTGCAAGACATCATGGTTGCCAAAGGCAGAGACATCACTGCAACACACCAACTCTGCTAAGAAAACCAAGCAGATTAACTCTTCTCCAGATGGGCATATCCTGGCCAAACACAGCATTTAACGGTCCCAGAAAAATGATTGCATTCTCTCTCTCTCTCACTCTCTCTGGTTTGTTTCTTGCATCATGTCTAAAACTCTTCCAGGTCTTGACAACATGTAAAATCTGCACTTCAAAGCTCGCTGGTTAACAAACTGCTTTGGTGCTAATGGGTTACAGCCACTGCTGTGGAGATAACTGTGGAGAAGCGGCACCCAAGAGTATTCCCTTCCCAAACCAAGCTTTTCTATAACAAAAGATGTGGCTGTCACTAGAACGTCACCTGCCTGTTTTCTTACCTTGGTTCTTAATCATGAATTTAGCACTGAAGAGAGGGGCATGACCAGCCCTGGACAGCCCCATACCCACATGCATGCCAGGCTGGACTGAAAGTGGCAGAAGGGACAGTGCCTCTCCCAGCAGCCAGGTCTGGTGCCCTCAGCACCCTCTGCTCCAGCATGCATCACGTCACCCATATGTGCACTGCATTAGAAGCAAGATCTAGTCAGCGGTGAACAGTTTATATGACCCTCATGCCTTGCTGGGGCAGGCAGAGCTGGTGAAAGCACATGAGGAGTTAAGCTCTTTCTTACAAAATGTGTAAAGATGCGGTCTGCACACTTGGTGAGCTGCAGCATTTGTAGGCCAAAACATTTTGCTGCATATTTCTGAAATTATTTGTCAGAAAAGAACGTCAACGACATAGAAAATGAGTTGCAGATGTAACCTTTTCAAGCATCAATAATAACTTAAGTCATTTGAAACTGAATCTTAACTCACAAGTGACTGCATCACACGGGGTAGTTTCTGAAGCAACGACTAGCACATCAGATGCAGAAGCATAACAGATCCCAACAATGGCGCGCTCAGTTTAAGTGCCCCACTCCAGCTCCCCCACTTAGCAAAGAACAATTAAATTCTTAGAGTTGCCAAAGCTGCTTCCCTTCCTGGGACCTTTCTTCCTGATTCCCAGGCTGCCCCTGGGACATTCTGCAGTGGGGAAAGATCTCCAGATCAGGTCCGACAGCCGAGTCTGACAACGCACTGCAATTAGGATGGCCAGAGTGCTTTCTCTTACATCCAGCATTCAGGCAAAGACAATCTTGCAAGAAAGACTCATGTTTTAACACCTCCTCATTTGCCCCCACTTTGATACACCTCTGCCACAGTGAGAAAGTCCACATCCCAAACTCCCTGGGCTATGCAAGAACACCTCACCAGAATACATGTACGTTCACACTGCAGCTGTGCTACAGATAGCAAAGGATTTCAGTATATGTAGCAGCTTCCTCAGTTCTCTGCTTTCGTGGCATGGGCACATTTGCGGCTGAAAGGAACAGTCCTGCTGTCCCAAAGTCCAGTGAAACCATTACTGCTATGGGTCTCCTGACATGGCCAGATATCCAGCATTGTTACCACGCTGATATTTCTGTAATAAATATCACCACTGTATTCCCAGAGGCACAAGCTTAAGGAATTTAACTACTTTAATACAATAGGCTCAAATTGCCAAAGAATGTTTGTGCATCAGTGTGAAATCAGAAATTTGGGGAGGGGGTGCTTTATCTGTCAAAGGGCAACATCAGGGGGCTGACAGAGCAGACAGTGGGAAGCTGGATTGCATTTGATACGCATCAGCCCATCAAACACAAACAGCCTTTAAAGTGCTGAAAGACTGAGCCAGCCCTGTTACAGACTGTGTAATAGCCCCACTGGGGTCTAACTGGGAACATTCCCTATAAGCTGTGCTAGACCCTGGATAGGTCTCTTGGCCTGATCTTTGCATCATAAATCACAGAAAAAGGGATACTTCTTAACAGCTCAAATTAAGATAAAATGCCTTAATTATCAGGCCAACAGCTACCTGTGCCATCCCCTGGCCGTATATTATTTCTGAAGCGACCAGGCCTCAGCCTTGTTGTGCTTTATGGCTCTGTCAGAGCACGGAGTGGAGAGCGAGTGCAGCCCTGCACGGGGGGAAGGCGACAATCACATGGGACAAGCGAACGTTGCTGCGGTTGGGCTGTAAATATTAACAGCTAGCCTGGTAAGGTCAGCGGACGGGACTGACTTCCTGCCTGGCTACCCTGGGCCGCTGCTCCAGACCGGCAACTAGGCCAATTATCATCAGTTAATGACTTTTCAATAACACTCCGTTCAGGACGGAGAACAACAACAATCTAGGCCATACCACAGAGCTGCCAGCAGCCAGCAGAGTTTGTTCCATTTCCATTAGGGAGGCCAATCTGAAATTGAAATCTTGGCCTAAATGAGCAAACATTAGCCAAGTATTGACAAAGTAGAGGCTGGCAGGCCTGCACGGTCGTCCGCAGCAAAGGCAGCCGCTCCTGTGGCCAGCACAAGCTGTCGGGTCCGCTGGCTTTCGGCACCCCCTCCCAGGACCGGTTGGTGAGCAGCAAATCTGCGTTTTCCTCTTTGCCTAGCGATCATGCGTTCTGCAGTCTTGCTGGAGAGTTACCAGTATTTAAAAAGACCTGAACTTAACTTATTCCAGGGAGAAAAAAAAAAAAAAGAACCCTTTGCCTTCAAATTAATCCCAGGACCTCCACCTCTGAAAAGACCTTTTCTCCAGCCCCCTGCTGCCATGCCCAGCCTCGGCACCTGGGCCCCATCCATCCAGCACAAGACTGGCCTCAGGGCCTTTTTCAAGGGGCTCTGCAGTTTTCTGTGGAGCATGAACACAGCCAAGGGGAATAAATAACATCAGCCCCAACACATTAAAAAACAGTGCTGTTTTACAAAGCAAAGCCTCCAATAATAAGGGGAAAAGGAAGAAAGGAGTTGGAGGGACATGTCTGACTGACCCCTCATAACCGTGTCCAGAGTGCTGCAGTCACTCATCTGAGCAGGGTGCATGGCTCATAACAACCGATCTGCCGTCGCCCCCTCCCCCCCGCACCGAAACCCCACGCACCAGAGAATACAAGGGGAACAGATGGATTTTCCATGGGAAGGAGCTGTGACTGTTCCTTCCAGTCAAACATGTCAGCTCCTCAGAGCCATGTGTGTAAAATATTAAATGCGCTGCCTTTGCTAGGACAGCAACACTGGGAGAGGGATTTTTTGGAATATTTAGAAGGAAATACCCCTCAGTGTGACACAACAGAAACAAGCAGCATTCACAGGCTCGCACAGCCAGAGCCTGAGTTTATCGTTTCTAGGTATTCAAAGGTAACAACCAGGTTTTTCCTCTTCCAGGTGCTTCTTGTCAGTAAGATGCCGCAATGGTAAAATATTAAATTGCATTAAAGCAGCAGTAATCTCTCAACACAATGGACCGCCTTTACTAGGGATTGTAAGCAAGAGAGTTGATAACATGTATCAAGTTTACAAGGCAAACACATTTAGGAGGTTATTCACACAAAGTGCAAGCCACTGGGGTTACTTCAGGCCAAAACTTGCGCAGAGCATTGTGCTAGACACAGAAAGATCTCAGAGCTGAGAGCATCACAGACGCTAATTAGGGAGCCGGGCAATTCCTAATCTCACTGCATCAAGAATAGAAACCTTGAGGGTTCATGAATTGAGACCATTTGGTTTAATTACAAATATAATACACGTCTCTCTATCTTTATTAACCTTGGAAATTTAAATAGTTTAAAACAGACTGAAAAACAGCCTCTGCCACATTCACTCACAGTGCTGCTCGGAGAGAAGGCCACAGCAGACATGGTATTAGTTCATGCGGGATTGCAGGCAATCAACCTCAACCGATTCCTCAATAACATGTCAGAGCAGTCAGCAAAACAGAGAGAAGCACAGTGCAAAGCCTGAGGCTTGCATGCAGGTAAATACAGGCGCTGCTGCAGTCCAAGTCCAGTCTCTCTCAACCCAGCCATGACACGGGGGAGCCAAGATCTCCCCAACCCAAAGAAATCAAGATCCTAAATAGCCTTGTCAGTCTGCTAGTCCTCCCCAGGCCTAGGCTGGCTTCTCCAGAACTGCAGGAATGGCTTTTGCATGTGTGGGTCTCCACGCTCACACACAGGGCTTAGCGCTTGCAGGACAGGATAACTCATTCCACCCTCTTTTCCCTTGGAAGGCTCAGCCGTGTATCATGTGGTGTTCCTTTGCATTTAAGAGAGAGGGGATGCAATGCCAACAGGCAGGAGCACAACCGGTTCTGGAACACTTTCAGTTCCCCATGTTCTTCTGAAAGACAGAAATTATTTTCCACAGAAATTAACAAAATAGTTCTGTTAGCAGCAACAAGGAGTAATTAGAAGTTATATATTGTATGTAAATAAAATTACACACCAAAACACAGCATTAAAAGAAGGCTAGGTTTGCCAAGTCAGAAGCTAGGGAATGCCAGAACTCATGTTGCATGAACTCATGCAACTTCAGGCCCTCAGCGCTGCAGAGCCCTCGTGCTGAAGCACTGTCTCCAACAGCTGGCAAGACATGCTGCCTGCTGGCCTCAGTAACGCAGGTGGTAAGGAAGGATGCGCGACACAGCAAAACTGGTTCTGTGCACAGCTAGGTCAGGGTTACATGCAGAATACCTGGTTTTATTCCTGAAGGATGGGATTCACTTGACCTGGGCATAAGCTGCTGTGTGAAGGGCTTCAAGTCTGTCACCAGGCGTGTTAACTCCCAGAGAGACAGGCAGTCTTGTGCAATGACAGCCTGAGAAGGGCACAGAACTATCACTAGTAAGCAGTAGGAAATTGAGAAAAACTCATGATTTTTCTGGTTTCCATCCCAAAACGCATTTCTTTAGCCTGAGTGATGCTCTGAGTTGTTTGGCAGACCGAAACTAGGGAACATAAGCCACAGAATTCAGATCATTTCAAATGTAAATACTCTAAAAAACAACCCTGAAAAGCTTCCTAGTATTGGAGGCCGTCCTTTTTGACGGTAAAGCTCCACAAAAGCAAAATATTTCCAGAATAGGCTTTTGACTAAGAAACAAGAAGAACAAATAAGGTTTCAAAGACTAGAACATCACAAGAGGTGCGATCCGCACTATGTACATAGTGAACGTGTCCCAGCCCCTCTCTCAAACGCCAGTACACTGAAGAGCGATGTGAACTCGGCTGCGATGTCGTCTGTAACTGCACAGTTCTTGGGGATCTCACTCAAAGCACGGCAGGTGCAAAGAAGGGCACCTGGGATGAGGGAAGGAACGAAGAGCTGTCCTATGAGCAGGGGCTAACAGAGCCTAGCTTGTTTAGCGCACCACAGCAACAGTTGAGAAGCGGTACGATTTTTCTGTATAAATACATTGGATAGACAAATACTAGGAAGAACAGAGAGTTATTTAAGCCAAAGGATAATCCTAGCACAAAAACAAATGGGTGTAAGCTTGCCTGAGCACTTCTAGGCTGGAAATAAGATTTCCAACACCATGGAGATGAAAATCTGAACCATCAACTAATAGGAGTAACAGGAACAACACATAATTTAATGTGTTCAGTAGTCACACGAAGGCCTGTGAGAGCAGGAAGCAACTCAGAGAGGAGGAAAGCCCTTCCAGTGCCAGTCCGTTATGTGAACGCAGGGCATTAGACAACGACACCATCACAACTCGGATAATGCCAGATACAAACCGCCTGTTACAAACAAATGAACTTAATTTTGTGACAAAGAGGTGCTCACATGTGAAGAGGCACAAAGCGATGTCATCAGCGTTGCAGCAATCGTGGTCAGCATCGCACACTTCTGGGCTGCCCTTCTGGTGCTGCACACAAGTTATTGCAGAAGTCCCACACGTGTTCATTGCATCATAAACATTCCCGCAAGCCACATAATAACCAATCTGAACATGTCCAGCTTTGTTATTTTAGCCATACTGTAGAGGCTCCTATTTACTTGAGAATCATATGTTTTCTGCCCTGGTCCTCACTGTATTCAGAACAGTTACTTAGCTTCAATAAGCCCCTTGTTAAAGCCTTTCCCCTTCTGTAATCTCATCAAACTAACCAAAAGGAGTTTGTTCTGAAATAGAGTCCCATTTTGTAACCCGGCTTCCTATAGGAGATCTCCCCATGCGCACTCAGCCCCTCCGCCACAAAAGGGGTCTGCTTGTCCTAGCGCGCTAACAAAACACTGCAGTGTGTTTGGGTTAGCCAGCAGGGGGTTAATGAAAAGCCCAGCCCTGGGGACTCCCACCTTATCTGCAATCATGAATTTATTGAAGAATGTGTTAATGTGCTGGATTTTATTCATCAGGGGTCAGGGCTTTTCAAATTCTTCCTCCCAGCTCCCCCTCTTTCCATCCCTCCCCAGCAAGCTCACAATGCTGTTTAAACAAAGGACTCCCAACACAAAGAGCAAATTTACACAGTAAAGTTTTCTTGCAAGCCCAGAGCAGAGTCTGGAAGAATTCCAGCTTTATAAAGAGAAAAGGGGGTGGGGGGAATGAGGGGGAAGGGAGAGAGGGGCATTTTACAGAGGATAAAAAGAAATTGAGAAAAGTTCCCACCTCCTGAAGCTCAGAACTGAATATTCTCTGCCAGTTAACCCAATGTATTAAAAACCACCGAGGATATTTCCTCAGGATATGAGCCCTCATAACTGCAAAGTTTTCAGCCTCCTTCTTGAAGGAGGCTGAAATTAATATTTTAATTAATGTTTTAATGTTCAGTTTAGGGTGCCATCTCAACAGCTTCTTTGTCTGAGGATTAATAACATTTGCCAATAAAAGGACACAGCAAATGTTAACTAGGGCTAACAGTTTTCCCCATGCCAGTTTTACAGCTGGTGATACAAGTAGGATATAACTGGAAATAGTCCAGCTAAGTGATGGCCTACAGGCCATGCAGTGAATAGATGTCAGAGGTGAGGTCAGAGCTCAAAGAAGTCTCTCTTCTCACATCCAGCATCCTTGTGTCACACACCTGTACCAGGCCAGGTGACAACTGGGAGGTTTCTGCGGGGAGCTTCCCTTCAGGTTGCCATCCTGTGACTCTGAGGATGCACAAACCCACCACCGTCTTCCAGTACTAGGCAAAAAGGTGGTCTAATTCTAGCACGCAGTCTGTACAGCCTGTGAGATCTTTTCCCCTTCCATCAGTTTGGACGTTATCCCCAACTCTACAGTTGGGATAGAGGGTGTTTTGTTTTGTTTTTTTCTTACCTAAGAGGTTAAGACCTCCCCACTGTTTTGTCAATTTTAATTGTGCTGGTCAGAGCTTTGGGAATTAGGGAACAGAGAGCAATCCTGCACTAATTAACCAGAGATGACCTAAATGATTTTCTTCAGGTCTTGTCACCTCTGCTTTCTACATTATCATTAATAAGCTCTGGCAATGTCTCAGAAAGAGGGAAGGCTCAGAATAGACATCACCTCTATTTCCATCTCTGCCCAGCAGGCATAACATAACAGAGTTTACCAGTACAAAGAGTTTTCAGACATTCTACAAACAAAATATATGTGATGTTATTGGCCATAAAGCCACAGCTGCTGGGGGGGCCACAGACTATGGTCATCAAGCAGGAAAGTAACTGCTTCAGGCAAGTAGCTTGGAGATTGTGGGAAATACTCAATTCATATTGAACGAAAACAATCCTAATTCCATTTTCTAACAAATTTCTCAGCCAAAAGAATGTCTTTGACCCAAATGTTCATTCCTGCATTTATTTATTTTGGTTTGCAGGGACACCTATGCTTTCTGTCATACTCATAAAATCAGCAATAGTCTCAAAGCAGCTAGCACAGACAGTAACCTGGAAAAAAGGGTTTTAAATGACTCCCTGGGAGTAAAACACAGTAGCCCACAAACAACAAGGCAGCACACATTTCTGTTCATCTTTGTTCTGCGTAGCTCTGTACTGGATCAGATAGGTATGTTTGTTCCAAAGCCCCAAAAAGGTTCAGAATGAGGGTTCCTTAGGCTAATGGCTTTTAACTCTTAACGGCCAAAACCAGGAACAAAGCAGTGCTGAGTTCTTTTGCCATGTTCACAGCAGTCTCCTCTGAAAAGCACATATATTCACAAACTGCTGCACAGCTACTTGTTTTCCAGGCTGTTAGTATATTGTCAGGGGACTGCAGAGGGGCCTGGCAGATCCTCAGCAGAGTGGATCCAACTGTGTTGTGGATGGATCCCTGACTGCTGAACACACAATACATATTTATGGAGTCTCCTCCGTGACAAGAATTCCAAAGCCTTATGCAGAAAATAATTCAAAGGACATAATTAAATCAGTTAAATGGCTTGGGAAAAGAAAGATGTCTACAGCCAGATTTCGAATCTCAGCACAGACTCAGAGCACAGGGAACAAAGATCAGGAGAGCAAGAACTATGAAAGCTCTCCAACCAACTACTGGCTTTTCTTTAGCGAATAACCTATAATTCCTGTTTATCATTGATACAAACTAGAAACTAGCCTCCGAGCACAAAGCATGAAGGCAAATGTTCAGGGGTAAACAAGCACTTTCCAGCATCACCAGAGATCACAGATGTAACCAGAGCTGCATCTAAAGCCAGCACAAATTGCAGAAAATCAGAGATCAATCAGTTTATTTTCATCTGTTAACCTGATGCACAACGAATAGCTAGCTACTCCTAGCTTTTCAGAATCAGGAAGAGAAAGGAGGCAAGTATTGCTGGCACAGGAGGAGCAGCTCCTGCCGCTAGCAGCAGCGAAGAGGAGTCTTTGCATGCAAGCAGCTCAAACTGTCAATAAACAGCTATCACGTGTACTGGAGGAGCCACGTGAATCCATCTGTTAACACAACTTATAGCCTTTTTTACTAAAATAAATAAATAAACAAATGGAACAACGATACTTTAAACAGGCTGGGGAACAGCGCGGAGTCTGCAGCCGGGCAGCTGCTCCATGGAGACTGCTCTTGCTGCCTACCCGCCTGACTCCGAGAGCAACATGGAGACAGCAGAAGACACAGCTATAGGAACTTCAGTCTTCTCCAGACAAGCGCCAGAGCCACAGGTCACAAGAGCAGAACGATGCTGTAAAAGAGAGAGGACACACTGAGGCCAGCAGAAAGGTCTGGAAAAGCCCAAGACAGCTGTTTGGGCAAAGCAGACCAGACTGAAAACTGCACTGGAATGTCTCAAGTATCCACGCAGCTGAGAGGATCGTGATGATCTTAACAGCATTGAGTCACCATCTCCTCCAGAATGGGAGGACTGGAAGGAAGTCAAGAGCCATCAATATGCGTGAGGGATACCAGAAGCTCTCTGCTACCAAAGCCTATGAATCTGGTTTTGCAGAGAAACTGGAGGCTGCATAGGAAGAGAGAACTGTCTCACCTTCTGTGGTTTTCAGCTGCGAAGAAGGAACTGCAAAGAATCCAGGAACTTTGTTTCTCTTTCTATCTCAGGATCAGAAAGAAGTCCAAACTTAATAACACCAATAACCAAAAAGTAAAAGTAATTTCAATAAAAACTTGTCAATTAAGGTTTTATAGGTGAAAGTTAGGGAAAACATGCACACTACTTACATGGCAAGGAGCAAAAAGGTGTGAAAATATGCAGATTTATTTCTCAGAAGGGTCGCACACACACAAAAAAGTAAACAAGTTATTTTTAAAACCAGAGTTACTAAGTATCTAACATATAATTACCAGATTTAATAAGAGACAGCAATTCAAAACCAGTTAGCTCTTAATAGATAAGGTCAGCAAATTCCTGTTGTTGTCTCCATACCTAGCCAACATAATGAGAGGTAAGCTCACATCTTTAAAGAAAATTAAACTTCTGTTCCATAAATTGCTCTTTCCATTCAAGAATATTAAAAGCATGGTTTGAAAATGAAGCAAGGCTTCTCCCTCAACTCATTTGAAATGGCTCTCAAAATACAGTTTTTGTTTTTATTTTTCCACTTGCTCATTCAATGCTATGAAAAAATGTAGAGGAATCTTATGGGGACTACAAATTTTTGATATTTTCTTTCTGTGTGATGCATTACATATGAATTAGTAGATACCTAATTAAGCATAAAGACATACTGGTAAGATGCAGGCACAGTTCACTAACCGTGTGGGAGATGCATGGGTTCATCCTACTGTGTTGCACACTGAAAAGTGAAGTTCTGGGTTTTAAACACTGTGCAGCTTTCTGCATCTCAAACTCATTCTGAATGTGACGACCAATGGAAAAAAATATATGAGGCTGAGCATCTTCTGTTTTCCCGTGAGTACGAAAGATGTGGAAGGTTACTCCTCAGTTCAAAAACAATGTGTCAGAACATTGCCCAGGTTATTGCTTTTTTTTTTTTTTTTTTTGCTTTGGAAAATACCATATGCCATTCCTCCTGAAGGATTCTTTGGAAGACTTGCAGGAATATGAAAGAATAAGAGTTTTATTTGAATAACTGAGATATGAAGGGCTTTTTAAGAATCTTAATAAAACCTCTAGCCTGTTTACTTTTTATTTATAGCATCTAACTCAAAAATCTTGCAAGAAAAGAATCTGTGAAAGATCCAGCATTCTTGCTTAAAATAAGGTTTGGAAGAATTTCCTCTTGTACCCAGTGATCCTCCAAACCCAGGGAAGATCCTCCTAAAACTCAGATGTGCTGATGGTCCTAGATTTGTATATTCTTTCTCATGAAGCCACTTTTACCACAGGCCGAGTAGCTCAGCCAACCTCATGGATCTGCTACCTGTTACATCACGGAGGAGAAATTACTTAAGCTAAAAGGTTGCTTGTAATCACTCGTGTTACTTCCAACCTTGGCTAAACCTATGTCCATCACAGTTTGAACCAGAAATTCTCAACATAAGATATACACAATTTGACTAAGGGACTGTAACAAGAAAACCACATGACCTGCACTGCCACTTTGCCAGAGAAGGAGGAAAGGTCACTTTATTACGCGCAAAAAGGAAACCTGCGGAGCCTAACAGTTGCTCGGAAAAAAATTACATCCCCACACCGTTTTGTAATAACCTGCCTTTGCGTAGAAGCCATATCAGTGGGAGAAGCAGACTGACAGAATTAGGCTTTCCCTAGATCACTGGCAAAATTTGTCCCGACCATAACAGGGCCCAAGGTTTACCTACATCTGAATAGCATTGTTTCACTTCTTTACATCTTAGGGAGAAAAATATTATAAAAATTAAAAACCATGCTATGAAATATACAATAGCCACCATTAACATCATATTTATTGTTATTTAGTTGCTCAGTAAAACATATACAGATATGTACAATATGCATGAATACAGAAGACTGCACTTTACATATTTAAAAAAAAGAAAGAAAAATAACACTCAATTTCATGAGCTATTGTCACAGTCTTCCAACCAAGCATTTAAGAAATGAATTTAACAAGATTCAAAAAAAAAAAAAGATTACAGGATTGCCTAACACACAGCAGAGTCAAGTTTTCATATTTTACATGTGCAATAACATTTTTCAGAAGAGTTTGCTATGCAGTACGGATTACCAGTGTTTTGATTCTTTTTCTTCTCCATGAACCAAATTTAGTACAAAGAAATAACATCCTTTTGCTTAAGGCTGTTTTAAAGCTGTAATATTCTTGGGTAGTGAATAGTGATAAAGTTATAACTGCCGGAAATCACAGCCTGCAGTTTCATCAGTCAGAATCTATGAGCGGATGGACTGAAACCAACAATTTTAATAGAGAATTTCTAAGACAAAATTAGACTATTTCCTCCATTAGCCTTAAGCAATAAAGGAGAAACAATTCTATAAAAATGGGTTATGCTCTTATACACCATCCGTTGAACAGCTGTGAATCTAGTATTTGAGAAAACCTTACACTGCAGCTTAAAAAAAATAATCAAAATTTACCAGTTCTGGTTCTGTCTGCTTTTCCCCACCCACCACCCACCACCTCCCTCCCTCCCTACGGTAGAGCAAACACACCCCGCTTTAAGCATTTCGATGACCTGTGGTCATGTTACACACTCCTACTACAAGGAACGTGTGAACCTTTTGCCTTAGTATTGGTGCCTGGAAGCTTTCATACTGATTTCCTGTTTTGGAAAGGTAAAGTAGCCTTAGAAGGGCCACCTCTAAGTATAGTATCAGAAAAAGTTCCCTAAATGACACAGATGACACAATTTTGATGTTCATTCCCTTCCACCCAAACCACACAATGAAACCCTTACACATTTGATGAAATTCACCATAACTAAATAAAAATGAGTCTAAACCCTCTCTCACAGATGTTCTAAAAACTGAACTAGAATAGCAGAGAACTATGAACCCTATGAAAAAAATGATCTGGAGAAAGTTCTCAAGAGCATTTAATAAATAAGGCCTATTTTTTCTTTTTTCTGGCAAAAAGATATTTTATCACTTCTCACAATTTAAATGCAAAGGATATTTTGCTTAATTTGCTACTACTTTTTAACTTAAAGAATAAGTACAAAGTTTCTTTTAACATATACTGAAAAAATCAGCAATCCTAGGTCAGGATGAAATTCACCCTTAAAGGGCAAGAACCCAAAGATATGTAACTTCCAAAGTGTCACTTTTAAACTGGCACTTGTGTATGTGTATGCGTGTGTGTGTTTGTGTGTAAGACTGAAAATGCTAGGCAAGGCAGAGAGGATTTTCCAAAATAAATTTGAAGCCACATTTTTAGCTTTTGTTCACAATATAAAGCAAAGATTGCACCCATCTTATGGGCACATTTACCATATAGCTCTGACAGTGCAATGTTCTCATTGTCTTGAAGCCTTATATGATATGCAGGTGCACGTTTAAATTATTCTGGCTTTATGCAGTCACTTGGGGGAAATTTGTAACATAAAATTTCACTCTCTGTTGTACTGGACCCTCCTCAAAAAGAAGCAAGCTTAGACCTGTGTGTCAGAAAGAAATGGCTCAGCGATGAGGGCTCTGAGCCAGAGATCACAAGTAAGTTATAGCTCAGTTCTGCCATGGATCTGCCTTTGACACAGCTCAAGTTGACACTCTGTCTGTGCCTCAGTTTCCCTGTCTAAAAACATCTACGTCTTACACAACAGGCTTTTATCTACAGCTCTCAAACATTCAATTGAAGGTACTATTATTCCCCAAATCAGGTATTTCAATTCTTAGCATTTAGTGTTATGCTGATATTTTATATATGTTAAAAAAAACAGTGCATTGAGTGTCAAATTAATGGAGAAAATGAGTACAATAAAATTACCACAGGCAACAAAAGCTTTGTGACAAATTCCTAGTTGTTGTCAGTGCCAAATACACCAGGTATGAGCATGAAGTTACACTTGTCCTGGTCAGACATATGTACCGTTTCTGTTCTGATCTTTGGCAAGAAGCAAAGAAACTGTGAAAGTCCAAACTGGTACTGGTGTTAGATAATAGCTACAACTCGTAGAGCTGGCATATTCTCCTTTTGTTCAGTTGAGAATGTCACTTGAAAGTAAGCAAGATCCAATAGAATAAGGTTAGCAGAAAGATCGCATGTAACTGCATTAATTAACAAAACTATATGGACAATAAGGCCCAGAAGAAGATCAAACAGTGTTTATTTTTAACTCCTCTTTATCTAAAAATTCTGTTCTCCCACTAACAGCACCAGCGATACCGAAGCAGATATTCAGCTGCTGCAGAATGTCAGAGCTCCCCGGACTTCCAACCTGTACAGTTTAGAAGCTGGATATGTCCCTTAGTTTCAGTGCATCAGGGATCTAATCCTCCTCTCATTTCATATGATTTAAAGCTCTTGTGCTGTTTTTTATGGAATTGTTTTCAATTTATATTCCTATAAGCAAGCAAAAAAAAATAAGTCCGAATTGAATGAAAATAACCACCTCAGGATAGACGTACAGGCTGCAGAGAGCAAACCAGAAGAAAATGATGGGTAAGACCAACTGAGTCAATATCTTTCTACTTAAAGGAGGATTTCTTTTTAAAAACAGATTTGCAATGGTTGGTCCAGTCTTCATTTAAAGGTCTCTTCCTGGTAGCATAGGGTGTGCACCCCTGACCTAAGGCAGCTTGAAAAGCCTGTTCTCTTGAATGTAGAAGGCAAAACTAAAAACAAAGAAGTATGCCACCAGGCCTGTGCTATGGTACAGGAACTCCATCAGACCATGAACTCTTCCTAAATTCTCAGCTCTAAGTGCTGAAAGACAGTATCATATGTCTAGGCATGTGTTTTGTTGGGTTCACTCCAAGACACACCTAGCTTGAAGAGGTATAAGCTGCAACAAAACTATTAAAATTGTGGACCTAATCCACCAAAGCACTTACCCCCATGCTTCATCAGATACATAAATTTTACTTAGTTTAGCATATACTTAAGTGCTTTGTTAGACAGGATGTAAAGTTAAACACATATTTAGGTGAACTGGGACTTAAGAAATCACAGGCAGAGGCATATGCCAGCATTGGGAATGCTAATTATTATTTTATGAAGAAGTATTTTACTAGGGATATTTTATTGCAGTTACAGAGAAGAGCTCTGGACTTTTCAGTAGCATAAACACCTATGAAAGGTACAAAATATCACATCTTTTTGTTCCAAAACAAGTGGGTATGAGACAGCTCCATAGTCAATTGCTTCAGGATGGGCAAAAATTCTCATCCTAGTGGCAGCGCCAATAAAAACTAAAATAGTATTAAAAATCAAGGTTCAATCCCCTAAATTTATCCAAAATAAAGTCACTGACCAGAACCATAACAAGAAAACAATCTGTGCATGGCTAATAAGAGCACATTCAAATAACAGAGAAAAGTCCTGTCTTTATAAACACCATGATTTTTTTTGAAGCCACATATGATTGAAAGTGAAGATCCTGTGCCATTAGCATTTTAGGCAGAACTCCCTCTCCACTGATGTCTACTGAGAACACTACTTCAAAATAATTAAAGGCCCAGCACAATCATCTAAGATAAATACAAAGCAGTCTTCAAAGTCCATCCCTTGAGAAGGGGCACATTTTGTGAATCCATGAAAGAAACAATAAATAACACTAGAGATTCCGACCTTTATTTCACAGCTAAAACCTAAATTTCCAATGAAGTTCTTAAGCTTCAGGGAGCAGAGGAAACCAAGCTGGCCTGAACAAGGGTGGGACTGTTCACACTCCCTGTAAACAGAGGATACACAAATAATAGACAGTGTTACGTAAAACCACAGGAGTGTCAGATCATGTCATTTTTGTTTTTAGCTGGTTTGCTTCCAACGTACTTCTCAAATGAGTATTATCTATCAGGAGCAGGAAAGCATGTTTTTCCTTTTATTGTGTGCATCTAATAATACTGTTCTTCATATGCATGGCAAAAACGGGGCCTAGAATGAGCTCAGGGCATCTAACTTCAGGTCTCCCAGCCCTGACAGATGAGAAAACACTGACCCCAACATATGGGGAATGGTATCTGGAGAAGGGTTAGAACAAAAACGCTCTCGCACCAGGACACGAAGATGCACACAGACCTGCAGCCTCTGCTCTGGCCCTGGCCCTGGCGGTCCCTCACTCGGCACCACCGCCGTTACTGTCATCGCTGCACCAGGACACCCACGGCGGGTGCTCCAGGGACGGCACACAGCCCCAGCGTTGTTCCTGGCTACGGACGAACACACAGGAAGCTACATAACACTTCCAATCCACAGCTATCTTCCTTCAGCAAACAAAAGGGGAAAAAAAAAATGGGAACTTTGCTTCAGTACAGCCTTCCAGTGACTTTGGTAACTCCAGTAATAGCAGGATGGCAGACTTAAACCCAGCCTAGCACGAGGGAGTTCAGCACCTCAGTGCCACACCGGGCTTACATCCGTGTGGCTAGGACATTGCTCCACAGATTAAGAGCAACACACAGGCAGACTTAGTTGCTTTTGGGGAGATTTCTTTTCTTTAAACAGTTATAAAATAAAGTGACAACTCCAGCAACAGCACCACAAATGTGAAAGGCTGCACACCACACTCTGGAGGGCGTCTGCACCCCTCACTCTGCCTCACAAGTGAGAGAAGGAGGTAAAACAAATTCTACTGCAATCTGTGTGTTTGGTGGAGAAGATGATAATTATTAATCATTAAGTAAACTTCCTGTTAGACTTATTTAAAACAAAAACTTTAAAAATTCAGGGCTGTTTCAGGACCAGACCCCACTGTTTGTAACAGAACTCCATATCTGGGCTTCAAAACAGTAAATAAACCGAATTCTGTCCTCACCTAAAGAGGGGGAGATGGAGAAAGCAAACGAGGGAGGGAGGTGATTAAATGTGTTATTAATGACAAAAAAAAAATCTTCCCAAGAAAGAATAGAATCATTGCCTGAATATTTAACAGAGCATCGTTTGGTTTGTGTGTGACTGGCAAAAGCTGGGTGTTGATATATAATATGACAATTTCATTTTAACCAGCATTTATTCCTGAACCGCTGTTCTTCAGAATTACCATTGTAATAAGCACTGAACAAAGCAAAAAAAGAAAAAAGAAAAAAAAACAAATGAAAAAGAAAAGGAGGAGGAGGAGTAGTATCTTTGTCTTATTATGACATACGTGACTTGGACATACGCTGAGATGAAAAAGGAAAAGGCCTCATCTATAAATGTATGCCAAGATTACAGAATAATGGGAAAAAGTGGTCTAGCAGGAAAATCTTAAGCAAAAGTGTGCTAACTGCAGAAGGGTTAACACTGGTAACATACTGTGGCAGAAGATTAAAAAAAAGTTGAGGTTTACTTTAAATTAACCCTTTCCAGTCCATATGCCACTAAGCAGGTACCAACCTAGAAAAATAGTCCACCTAGCAGTAGCGGCCCTTTGAAATTAAAAAGAGGAAAAAAATAATTTCTTTTGTTCAAGTCAGGGCAGCCACAAAAGTCCCAAATCTGTTGGAGATGTCTGAGTGCAGGGATCTCCATGTCGGCACCGCAGTCCGGCCCTTCGCCTCGCCCATGTCGTCCGTGCAGTGAACCGAGAGGCATTGCAAGTGGCTGCCAGTCTGCGCCGGTGCTGAGGTCTTGTTCGGGGGAAGGTCGTGGGCTGGAAAGGGTTAATAGAGAAGTTATTGTCACAACTGTGCAATACAACCAAGTAAATTCAAAGCAACAGCGAGTAAAGGCGCGCAGGCGGCTCACACGCAGAAGGCCGCCCCCAGACCCGGTGCGGGCAGGGGGAGCAGCCGGGGAGCAGGCGGGCGCTGCCGCGCGAGGCTCCCGCCGCCGCCGGGCTGCCGCAACCCCAGGGCTCCCGGCCAGGCCCGGGGGATGCGCTGGCACGCGGGCACACGCGGGCACACGTGGGCACAGGCGCCGGCCGAGCTGCTCTGACAGAGGGGCCCGGCGGGGTCCGGCCAGGCTGCTCCCGCCGGGACAGGGCCGCAATGCCGGAGCGGCGGAGCCCCTGGCGCCTGCCAGGAGCCGTTCCCAGCCGTTCACCACCGCTCTGGCTCCTTTGCAACCAGTCGATCAACCTCCGTGACTTCCATCACTTGCATATTTTCTGTCCAATATACCTGTAGGGTCCACCCGGCTGAGATAAACTGCTTAAGGATTTTTAATTAAAGCTTGATCTTTTTTATTCAGTGTCTCACGGTGGTGAGTTTTACAGGTTAATTTTTCACTGTGCCAAAAAAAATCCCCCAAAATACTTTCTTTTACATGCACTTCTCCGTCCCAAATATATCTTTGTCATCCTTCAATTTTGCCACAGCGCACCTGCCCTGTCCCCCATCCTTTGCAGGCCAGGGATACCTCTCCTTCATCATGCTGGCTGACCTCAATTATTTAGTCCTACTCCATTGTTCCTAGTCAATTCACACGAAAAATCAAACTTCAGCTCTCACCTTGTACAGCCTTACATTTCCTTAATAACCTTTTCACAGGGGCCTTCTCAAAGACTTTCTGAAAAGGAAAAGCAGAAGCTCACAGCCACCATGGCCTCTGTCGGCCAACCCTGCGGCACAGAGCAGGCTGCTCCCTCGCTGCCCTCTTTCCAGGACAAGCCAACCTGCAGCCTGACAACGGAAGAAAATTCTCTCCAAGACAACACAGTCCCCCGGGACCACTCCTTATTTTGCTGGTGAGGATGTCCAAGCTGATGCAGACAGCTCCCTCCAGTCCCAGGAAGGAGGGCTTTTAGCAGGATTAAAAACTGTGAGTAAACAGCGTAATAGTGTAAGTAAGTCAAGACAAAAAAAACCCGAAATCTAGACAGGCAGTTTGCATTTTCTCTCATTCACCATTTCATATATATTCACCCAGGAAAAGTTGAGAACAGACTCGACTGCAGTGTTAGCAAATGCAGGGCTCCATAATTTCTCTCTGGTAAACACAAAAAAATTCCCATTTTGCATGGGTAAGGATGGTCCTGGAGCATGCCAAATATGCCAAAAAATGGGTGTGAATGTTTAACCTTGTTAAGACTTTTCTTCACATTGTCTTTCTAATGTTCCAAAACTTAAGTAGTGCGGGTTTATTACACTTCATGGAACAAGTTAGATTTGTTTCACTTAACCAACTACAAAATCAGATATCCAACAAGAACCGAATAGCACTGTTGCACGATCGTAGTGATACCAAATTTATGTTAACCTTTAAAATATCTTAAACTAGTCTGAAAGCCCCTGATTTAAACTGAAAAATGCTTAAATGCTGGGTTATAGGATGCCAGATATGTTCTTATTCAAAACAGTATCATAACACCATATAGAGAAACCTGGGGACATGATGCCATAGAAGACGCGAGGAGGAACCCTACTCCGGAGTAGCGACTACTGCCTGCTTAGCAACCTGCCCTGTTTGTGCAACAACGTGCAAAATCCACACAAACCTTAGCTTAGCACACTGGTGGGGTTTTTTGTTTTTTTTTTTCTGTAGGATATCATCACTTACCACTGTAATAAAGAATCCAAATATCAGTTGGTCAAAGATGCTCACATTTTTTAAATCCAAAGTGGATTACAGCGTCCTGTAGTTGACTAGATTTTATCAGCCAGTTTTGACAAATAAACAGCAGAGCTGAAGCACAGGGCAGAATCCTCCACATAACCAAATGCACAATTTCAGCAGGCAAAGACTGCATTAGCACATCCTTTCTTTGGTCAAACACTGGTAACTTTTATTCTTTTTTCCCGTTACCCGCTCAGCCTCATCACATCCCAGACTTCCCCCCTTCCCTGTGCTGCCGCTGCCTCGCTGAAGAATAACAAGTGTTTTTACCTCCCTGGGGCTGCCTTTCAACCTTGGCCGTTAACACATCACTGACACGTCTTTGCTGGGGAGCTGGTCCACTCGCAGCCTTCTGCAGGCACAGCAGCAGGCGCAGCTCCACAGCCGTTCCCGGTGCAGGGCAGGGAACAGCAAACATGACTCCATGTGCATTATTAACAGCTCTATTAGCGGAGAAGAGTGAATCCAAAGCTGAGATTACGATGCCACTTCAGGACTCCCTAAATACATGTTTTTTTTAATGAATGTTGATTGTAAATATACCTGCAAAAGTTTATATTTATAAAATATGTCAAAATCCAAATGAGATTACATAGGATTGAAAAAGAAGAATGTTTTTCTCATTTGTATTTGTTCATGTTCCTTACGATGCACATAGTACCTAATTTTTTTTTTTTTTTTTAGATCTCCCTTAAAGTACAGGACATGCTGGTCTCAGTACAGGAAAAGCCAGCGCCTTGAGATTAGTCTTTGTGACAGCAGCATTCTTCCTCTGTTGCAGAAAAAGAGGAAAGACTCCTGCTCATGAACTGTTGTCACAAGAGGCCAAGGATATCTGTGGTGTTTAGGCAAGGAGCGTTTACTGTAGGATGTTGAGACCAGCATTTGAGCTGAGAGCACAGGGACGTTTACAGAGGTGGCAGAGAAAGAACATTCCCAGACCAAGATCCAGCAACAGGCTGCATGTCTCCGAGCACTCTGCTTTGATCAGATCCGGAGCTTCTGACTGCACAAGCCCAAAACCTTTGAACTGTGCTTTGCTGGCACAGGCAGCAACGTCTGCACCAGTCGTTCAGATGCCAGCAACATCCAGAAAGGATCAGGTCCTCAGCCAATAATTAACTGAGGATGTCTGTATGCCACAAGCCTCTAAAGAATACCAAATTAGGTTTCTTTACTGGTAAACCAGTGAATTAGTTTTAATGTACTTGCTGGGGATAAATAAAGGAATCAACGCAAAATAAATCCCACAGTGATTATCAGGATTTGTTGGCCCCAGAGGAAAACTCAGGTAAATGAGGTGAGCAGGACCTGATCCTGATTTTGTGAAGTAACACTGACCCTCACTGTCCACATAACAGCTAACTCAACAGCATTGTGCAGGAGCTCACGTTGTCTTGCCCTATTGATAAGAGCAGAGAACATGATGCATTCAAACCCAGGAATGAAAAGGAAGAGGGTAAGAGCTTGCAGTACGGCTTGCATTGGCAGAAGTTGTTTCAAAGGCAATTTGGAGGGAAAAATTCAGTGCAATTTTTTTTCCAGTCATTTCTGTCTTGACAAAGCTTTTCTGATGGAACCCTTCACATTTAAAAATGAAAGTTGCTCTGTTCCACCTGGTAAGAATCATATACTTAAACATGAGAACCTCCGCCTGATGCTTGTCCAAAACAGTAACATTCTCTCAGCAGATCTGTTTTACCAGCCTTCCCCAGTATTTCACTGCCTCATTCAAACTAACAATGCCACAGCACCTGCTTTATGCAATACACTCTCATTCCTGAGGGGTATTGTTAGCAGAGACTGATGGGACTCAGCAGGTTAAAATTAGTCAGATAAAGCAAGATGGTGTCATCACTTCATTGCAGCCTTGCATTTGCCAAGTTTCAGATAAATCATTGTCAGTTATGAAGTACATGTAAATTTTTTTGAAAGCAAGGAATTTTCAAACAAATTGTCTAAATTGCAAAGCTGCCTCTATTAGCAACTACTGCAAGAAAGCTGTAAGTGTTATTCGTAAAAGCAATACCCTTCTCGCAAGAGCCACCTTCCCCACCAAAGGTCTAGCGATGGTCTGGGCGGAGACTTCCTGTCCCAGCCGAAGGAGGCAAGAGAACAGAACCTGGGAGAGAAGCTAGTGAAACTATTCAGTTGCAGGATGTGCCACTTGAAAACAGCAACTTTTGCTGGCCAGTGCTGAAGTAGAGATAAAAGCTAAAACATCTTATGTAAGCACAGCATGGTCAGAGAGAAGGCGTGAAACTCAAAGCAATGAACTGACTAAAGACCAAAAGGAGTCTGGAAATGGCTCAACCATCACAGCATCAAACCATCACAGCACAAAAAGCTGTGACTAGAGCAAGGCCTTGCCGTGGCAGCCTCCACTGCCTCCTTTATACAAATCAGTACTGGCTTTAGTTAAGCCCACCTTCATGAAATACCTATTTTTCCCACTGCTTCCTTACTTTGACTCCTCTGATTACATTTATTCTTTTATAGAGCATTCTCCTCCATGCTTGGTTGGTGGGCAGTCCTTTCAGTCTAGGGAGGACAGTTGTCTTCAGAGCAAAACCAGCCCAGCTGCCTGCGAGCGCGGCATGGTTTCTCCGACGCACCCGTTCTCTCCCTGCTCAGGTGGCGGCAGCACATTCTCACACAGAGCAACGCAGAAATGTCATGATGGTTCTAAAAGGCAGTTACTGCAAATATCAAGTTTAAATTTCCAGCACTGGAAACAATTTCTTCCTTTTATCTTGATTATACTATCCTATCCTACCCATTATTCCGTGCATAGCAACAACCCATACTCCGTTTTTCAGAGGAAGATAAAAACAAGAAAAAACCCACAACTATGTATCCCAGCCAACTGTGCAAAATTGCTCACAGCAGAGAAAATTCCTGCAATAATCACTGAATGCCCTGGAAGTTAACATGAGGGTTGATTAATATTATTAACTCAGCTTGTGCACAGGCATTTCCAAAAGCCAGCCACAACATCTGGAAGAGTTGGGTGACTATGGCAAAAAAATACTTGCAAACATTCATTTGAACATTAAAGTGATTTAAGTCTGACCATTTTCACACTGTTTATGTGCTTGTGTTCAGCCAATATTCTAGCAAATTTGTTTATTGCTGTTCAAACTGTATATTTTAGGTAAATATTTCAAAGTATTCTCTGAATAGTTTTGTATCATTCATCAGTAACAATAACACACAAAAGAAAGTATAAGAATTATATCAACCAGTTAGGACAAAAATACCATGCTTCTCTCCTTTACAGAGGAGTATGCGTGCACACACATTTTTACATTCCCAAAAGACTAAAAAAATATTTCTTTAGTATTAAAGTTTGCTCTTGGGCGAAAGCTATACATCAAGCTTTTGAACAGACTTACCCACATGAACACATTTCAATCTTTAAGCCCCCCAAAATAAACAAACAAACAAAGAGAAAAACAGAGCACAGTAGAGACTCTCTCACCCAGCCTTTCTCCCATGCCCCTGGATCCTCGTGCTACGACCTTACACATTTAGGAAGCCGCTCTTTCGTTCTGCTCTATTTTGCAAAGGCATGCATGCATTCAGCAAATGAAAGGTTGCTGTTTGTTTGTTTGCACAGTATTAATGAAGGCACGGTAACTAACCCGCGACAGAACCCAAGCAGAGGCAAGGAAACGTGCTGCTTTCACATGCATTAGTAGTCCAAAGGTAAGACACAGGGAGAAGACACAGAATTCTTTTCAGCCAATAAATTCAATACCAACACTTCAGACTGATTTTTCACATCAGCCAAGAAAAAAACATTTCTTTTTAGTGAGATTAAATCCTGACACTCTCCTTATTCCTGAAGACACCAAGTACGCATACTTTCATTCAAGCTTTCTTCTCACTATCTTTTTACTTAGCCCACAGTAAGCTGCTCTAAAAAGCCTTTTTCCTCATGTAACATCTTCATATGTACTTTTAAAAGAGAAACATGTTCTCTTAATTGCGATGACCACAACAAACATTACACAAACCAAGATGTGTCCTGATTTTAAGGTAAACTAATCCCACTAAAATCAAGTTCACCTGCTATGCTATAATGTATTACATGCATCATCTCACAAGAGATGAGATTAATTGGGGAAGGTACAGTGTGTAGCCAAGGCAACAGGAGATGCTACGCAGAGGCAACAGGAGTTTACACTACTCTTCAGGTGCTGCTCCTGTCATTTCTCTAATTTTTGCCAAAAACAGCAACAACAAAAGAAACAAGAGACACTGACAGGCAGGAGCGAGAGTGCGCAGTTACAGTCTGGTGAAGGTCTGGTTTGGAATGGGTTCCACCCTACATTTCAGCGTTCCTGTAAGACTGAAGTGACAAACAGGAGGTGAAGATCCCTGGAATGGCTAGTTGCCGTAGGGCTTGTCCCTTACGCTTCTTCACAGGCTCTGACAAAGCCTCGGCTGCGGCTCCGAGCTGCCCCAGAGCCCCATCCGCCCCGCACAGCATGGGCCCCGCGCGCCGCAGCCCGCCCTCAATGACCAGTCGAGCGTAAAGCTCCTGGATTGCGACTGATCTTGTTAAAACTAAATCAGATGATTTGGCCAAAAACACTATATTCCCTGATCAGAGATCAGTTTCCCCTCTACCATCTGATAACCACTCTTAAAGGATGCATTAATAGGCTTCTGCTCACTCTGAGCCCGTTAAGTAGAGGCCAAGCTACCATAAGAGGGAATAGATTTGAGTAATGATCTCTTATGAGGCAGGAAACCTACATATAGTGTTTAAAATTATTCCCTTAGGACAAGATGTTTTTCACCAAATCTCCCACATGACAGTTTGACATATTGGTTCAGGCACATAGCTCTGCATTTGTACATGCTACAGAATCATCTTTTTCAGTTTTCAAGAAAAATAAGGTCTGAAAACATTTCATGTTTGTCTGCACACTGGACCTAGTCGCCACAGATTAATTTACTCCTAAAATGCTATTTTTTAAACACAACTAGTGCATTTGTGTTTATAAACAAATGAACCATCTCCTCCCTCACCACTGTAGCACTGATAAAATCTTGGATAAAGGTATTTTCTTGAGCTTGGAGTGTAAGTAAGGGCACATTGCATTCATTTGTAAATACAAAGAAATGTCACCTGCCACTTATTTACTCTATAAAACTTGCACCACTTTCAGTTTTCTTCCCCTCTGGCATCCTGTACCCCTGCTTTGGACTGGATCATCTGTCTCTTCTGATGACTGTCTTTGGCTCTGGATCCTGTACAGTACCAAGCACTCTGCTGGCGCCTAATGAAAAGCTTCATCTGCTCCGTTACTGAAATCTTCTTCTTGCCCTGATTTTATTCCTTCATTTATTTTGTGTAACTTGTGTGATTTTTAAAGCCCATAAAATGTGTAAAGATGTTACCCTCCTCAATATGAAGAAAATTAAACAAAAAGACAAAATTTTATGCAGTTATTAAGATGAACGGATAAAGTCTATGACTCATAATGATGAGCACAATTTAAATGGGGAATAGGAGAGTCCCCTCTCTGCTGACCAGGAATGGTATGCATAGATGTCTCAACTCCAGAGTATTGGTCACATCTCATTCATTAACATTTCAAGAAGTCATTTGGTTTGGTCAGCCCATAGATTTATTGCAGAGATCTAGCCTCAGAATTTTTATAACCAGCTGAGCTACACTATAAAAGCCTTTTCTCACAAAGGACGGAAGGCTCTTTAGTGAAAAAACGCGTGCACAACACTGAGCGCTGTCCCACACCACCAATATATCCTGCAAGCCAGAACCAAGAGCTTTGCTCATTAAAGCATTTGACTTTGCTGCATATAGACAAGACATCACGGAAAGGAAAGGAAAGGAAAGGAAAGGAAAGGAAAGGAAAGGAAAGGAAAGGAAAGGAAAGGAAAGGAAAGGAAAGGAAAGGAAAGGAAAGGAAAGGAAAGGAAAGGAAAGGAAAGGAAAGGAAAGGAAAGGAAAGGAAAGGAAAGGAAAGGAAAGGAAAGGAAAGGAAAGGAAAGGAAAGGAAAGGAAAGGAAAGGAAAGGAAAGGAAAGGAAAGGAAAGGAAAGGAAAGGTTGCCACTGCTCACTCGGGCTGGGAACACAGCCCATTTAGCCTTAATGTTGAGTCAGTGCCCACCCCTCCATCAGCCCATCAGGTCTGGCAATGTCCTCTGATCCTCAAAGCCTCTTCCTCCACAGAAAGGATGATTAATTGGAGGTGCCTGCGACTCTAAAGGGAGCATGTATCAGACCATGTTGCAAAGATGTTTATTTTGCTTTAAGTGGTCTCAGAGCTGGCATGGGGCTCTATCAGCACTCACTGCTCGCACAGAATTTAGATAACAGGAGCCACAGAATGCTTGCTGTGAATATATTTTTTTCTTTTTTCCTCCCTTGACCTCCTTTCATGCTCATATTTTCACCAGGAGCAATGGAAGGACGAGTGCAGCACAACAGGGCGGCACCCCAAGTCAACGGCAGCATTAAGGGGACGTTGCTGATCCTCTCACTGAGGGCTGGGGGGTTGCGGTCAGAACGCAGTTTCCTACTCCAAGGCTCCAGTGCAGACCTGGGGTGGATACTGCTTGAACACAAACTCAGACTGCTAGCCACATGGCAGTGTCTGAAGTAACTGGTGAAAATACCATTAAGCAGGAAAATTACTAATCCAAACAGTGGAAAAGGCAGCAATAAGCTTACACATAGCATGACCTTGAAGATGCAGAATGAAGGATGTATGGATGAGGAAAAAGACATTGCAATTTTAAAAAATGTATTCTTTCCATCAAGGTGGGAGAAGGGTAAGAGAAAGGGGGGAAACACAGAATTCCCCATTTTGCTTCCCACTTGCCAGTGGAAGAGGAACATGGTTTCACAGGAAAGCATGAAACTGTCTACACCTATTTATTTCTCTGGAAGCTATTATTAAATTACTTCTTTCCAACTATACAACTGAGAGGAAGCATAAGCCCTGTGTCAGACTGGAGAAACCTGAAGTTCTGTAGAAAAATCACTATGTACCTTGGGGTAAGACCAGCTTCTTTTCCCTGTTAGATGGATATGGGAGGGAGTAAGGGAAAAGGAGGCAATGAACTGTTTTTAACTGATATCCTTCCCTCTTTTGGCTACTTCCAGTTCCTCTTTTCAATTTAACACATTAACTGGTTTACTGCAAAATATGCAAACCACACAGTGAAGTTCTGTCTGCCCCCTTTTAAAGAGGTTGATTTAGGGGATTTTAGTTCTCACATAATAAAAGACCTCTTGCAAACCAGATCCCATCACAAACTACAGTGCTGGGTACTGCTTTCTGCTGGCCTAGTGCTGCCTTCCCCTGAGCAGGCAAATCATGGCTAATGCGCAACAGTCAGTGAAAGCTGAACTCCTGACAGCCAGGCTTTCACCTGTGATCTGAACTACTCCAACCACACGGCTTCCGAACACGCGGTCTGCGCTCCCAGCACCGCCACCAGCACCGTCCCCACGCAAGTCCTGTGCACAGTTAGAATCGGCTTCCACACCCACGTGAGGAAAACTTGCTTAAAACAACAAACCAAACCAACTGCCATCAACATTCAAATCATTTTTGGACAGTTCCAAAAGAAAACAAAAGGCAGTCTAGGAATTACAACATGACCCATTACAGCGGATTCAACTCTCCTGACACTTATATGATACCAGTCGGAAGCCAGTAAAATCCACTGGGAGCTCTGAATTATTTTCCAGGGCCTCAATTCATGACAAAACTGAAAGTCATCCTGTTGTTCTCCCTTCCCCACCAATTCACCAGGCCATCAGAGACTTTCTCCACGACTAGATTTGAGGAAGTATGCATAAAACACTTCACAAACACCGTACTTGTAAGCAAACAGATTCTGTTCTCTAAACCAATAAAATACTTGCCAATCAAGAAAGACTGCTATTCAAAAGAGACAGACACTGATGAGCTGTACAGCTCATCCAGGTAAATACCCAATAGGTGCTGGTGCATTCTCAACCAGTTTTGGCAAGCAGTCTTTCACATAAAGTTCTGGCTTCCTTGTTGTCCAGTGACTCTCCAGGACACTGCTCCACACGGGTGCAAAGAGTGCACAGGATCAGCAACAAAACAGAAACCCGTACGTGTGTCTCGGTGGCAGGTCTCAGAGAAGGCAATCAAGCCTAGCACTTTTGCTCGTCTTGGAAAGGAGTTCATTGCTTAACCCCCTCCCTCATCCTCAGCTCTATCGAATTTGCATTCTGACCTAGCATTAGGAAAAAAGGTTACAAACAGCTTCTCCTAATCTTCTTTCCAAAGGACTGCAGTTTTTTCAGCCATCTCTCTGTCTCTGCATTCAGCACATAACATGAAAAGGAGAACTCCACAGTAGGAGTGAATATTGGCTGACTGATCTCATGTTTTCTCTACTGTTGGCGTACTTCACTCACTTGCACTAACGAAATGCTTTGAGCCTATCTTCACCAACGATAGCAACCCACGCACCCATGATGAGTAAGGAAATGTTGATTTTTTTGTACCCAATAGTTTCAAACTTGTTTCATACGCATGCAAATTATCACATGGCAGCTTTATGAACAACTCTAGACCATGTGAAATCCAACTCTTGACATCCAGAATGCATGAGCAAATCAAAGGTTTTTCATAAAATTCAAAGTGGAATTTTTTGACTCCACAGAAGTCACATGGAATTGTTAAATGTGAGTTCATTTAACGAAAACCAATTCCTGGGCATTGTTTAGTATTACTTTAGGACAGGCCAAAACTGAAAGAAACTCTGCTTAAACATTCTGCATTAAATTGCCACCTTGACATTTAACAATGAACTAAGTCAATTAATGGTGACTAATGCCTGCAATTTCTGTGCACTGGATTACCTCACAGACCTGCCCTCTCCGGGAGGCACCTACCAACTGGCCACCGCTAGCCAGTGCTCCTGAGAGCTCACTGTCAGTCACAGAAGAGCTTTAAACCGTCTTAAGGTGGTGTCCTGGGCTATGGCCTGAAATCAGTTTTAATCGATGCACGAGCTGTTTTTGCCATTATGAAGTCACTTTTTAATGCACGTTAAATAATGAAAAATGGCTCTGAGGTTGGCCCGAGCTTTGCTCTGCCGGCTACACCATCACCGCTAACCTGAATCTTAGCCAGAGGATGGTAACTGAAAGAGCAATATTTACTTTAACGGTCAAATTCATTCTATAACCAGTTGTATCATTTTAGTAAGCCTTGCTGCAGCTCATTTCTTTTTGAGGACACACAGGTCAAAAGTACTAATATTACCTTCAGCCTAATGTGGGTTTCAATACACAGAATAAGCCTCCAAAAATAGCATTAAAATGCCCACTCACACTGGCAAGAAAAGTGGGTGTATTAATGGAGTTTGTAAAGGCAATGAATAGACAGTGATTATGCACAGAGCGAAACAGAGGAAGAAACATGTAAATTCCAGCTTTCTCTCATCAGATTTGTGCAACAGCTTCTACATAATTGCTGGGGAAAAAATAGAAATGACAACACTAAGCAGGATATTTAAGCCCTGTATATTATACATGGAAATCTCTATTTTCCTTAAATGAAGTGAAAACAGAATGAAAGGAAAAGATTCCCTTCAAAGAACTTTGTTTGTAGTAGCTTAGTTTCAGGATGAAAATTAAATGAGCACTTGTTAGCCCAGTGTTAAGAATGAATTTGTCTCTCAAATATTATCAGTCTCTTGCGAGGAGAAGGCTTTGACACAGTTGCCTGAAACCTTTTATGTATTTAGCCACCTCTTTCCCAAAGAATTCAGAGGAGCAGCATCCTCGCATCCCAAAGCCAGATCTACATCCAGCTTGACTACCAGGGCAGGGGGATCTCCAGTCTTCCACCTACTAAAAGAAGTTCATCTTTCAGTCCTTCCCATCTTCTCCCCAATTCTGCCTGCAGCTCCTGTAGGTGCCTCTGCCATATCTATAATTCACAATTACGAGAGACCATAATACAAAACTGCCACAGGCAAAGTCAATCACTCCCAGGGGCCTCACACATCTGAGGCTCTTGCACACCAAGAAATGGTGATAACGTACATTAATGCTCTGGGGTAAACCACACAAGTTCAAGGATATTTGTGAAAATACAACTTTAGTTCACAAAAGGCTTACAGTAAGCTGGACGAAACAGCATCCAGGTTCTTTAGCATTAGCTATATCTCATCTGTTTATAGCATTATATTGAAATACATCCCATTTCTCTTTAGTATACCTCCAACTGTAATTTGTTTTCTCAGAAGGATTGGCTTATATGTGATGACCTTAGCAAACAGTCTCCCTAAAATCAAAAGGAGTTCAATCCATTTCACTATTCAATAGAGGAAGGAAAAAACTAGACCAGAGACCTAAGAAAAAAGCCCGAGTGTCTCCCAAAGAATCTGCAGAGATGCGTTTTAGAATCAGACGCTCCTCAGTCCATTCTGTGCCGATGAACACAAAATGCATGGACGTGACTGTCCAAAACTAATGGTTTTCAGAACATGATTTCCAAATTCCTGGTAGCTCATGGACAATCTCTAAAGAGTCTAAGAAAAATAACTTTTTAAAAAAAAGCAGACTTGTCAAGAAGCTGAAGTTTGCTAAAGAAGGGTCAAAATCTGTGCTGGAAAACATTTATGTGTTTGCAAATCAAATTGAGATCTGATGCTGTAGACCCAAAAGGCATTTTCTGGGTCAGTTTTTGCCAGGCCTTTTCTGCTACAGAAAAATCCCAAATTTTACTATACCCTGTATTTGATTTTGGCGGCAAAGAGAGATGGAAACATTGTTACCAAATAATGGATCCAGCCCATTCAGAAACATCCCATAAAGCAGTAGAAGAAAGGTTTGATGAGTCAGCTGGAGGTCATAAATCTGATGGAGGACTAGGGTTTTTGTTTGCACAGAATGTTTTTAAATTAAATCTATTTGAAGGAAAACCAAAAAATCCTCCAAAGGAAATATACAACCATGTGAAGGAGGAATAGCAGTTAGGGAAATTCACCTTAAAAAAAAAAACCACCTGGCTTTGTTAGGTAAGCCTGTAAGTGTCATTGTTAGGATAAGAAAAATATAAGCTCATCTTTTTCTTCCAATTGTCATATCACTGTGGAGAATCTTCATGAAATTCTCAGAATAGCAACGAATCAGGAGCAAACAGCTGTTCAAGCAAGAAAGTCATGGATAGACAAACTTTCACTGCTTCAACTAAAAATTAACTCTGAATTTCAAAGGCCAGTAAATCAGCAAAATGGGCCAGTAAAATGCAGTCTGGACAGTCTCATTTTCAAACCTAAAGCTAAAATATGGGCCCATATTCACTTTCTAGCCATATACTCTTATGATTTATGACCCACAACAATTTCAGTATCACTGGAAAATGAAGTAATGACAGACAATTAACTTGCCACTTCATGCTAGCAGTTGTGTAGGCTCTACTTTATAGTAATCAGGGACGAGAATCCCAGAAGTATCAAGGAGCACCTGGGAGAAGATACAGGACTAAGCAGCACTGAAACACAGTAGTGCTGATACATCGAACCACGATGTGTTTCTAGAAATCTCACTGTGAGGAGGAGTAGTAGGTGAGAAATTATAGTTCATTTCTCTCCCATATGCAACTGTAGCTCTCTAATTAAGACTGCTATTAATCTGATCTCAGATTTGGATTGATTTTGGTCTTACCTTAGCAGTGCTTACAAACATTCAGCACAAAGATGAAAACAGGAGCTAGTTTCTAGATGACACACATTTATTTACACACAACCTACCAAGTAAGGCACTAAGATGCAGAATTGTCCAGTTTATGTGCAGATTTGTATACATGAACCCTGAAATTCACTTTAACATCTCTCACAAAGGCTGAGTTGGGATCTAATGTCCCACTACTTTTCATTAACTAAGCTAACAGGGGAGTGGTGGAGGAAGACAATTTTAAAGCAAATACTGCATGTAAACAGCATTAAGTGACAGGAGCACAAAATGCTCCTCTGTGAGTATGCATAGAGAGAGCAGAGATTACTTCACCATTCCTCACTGAGCTGAGGCCTTGCAGAGCTACAACGCAAGCGGTGATGGAGACAACATATACATCTCTGCAGTCCTGACATGCTCTAGACGTGGCAGGGAGCCATTCAGAGATGAATGTTAGCACAAATGGCCTCATTCTTTTGGACACAAATGATACCATTAATTAACTTGCAGAAGTTAAAACAGAGAACATTGCTTTGGCATATTCATCACCACTATAAAAAGTAGTTATGTAGCATAGAAGAATGTTGTGGGTGTGGCCTAATTAGACAACAGCTAAATAAACTTCCCATACTTGCACTCAGGCCATATGTGCAAGAAGTTAAAGGCTTAGGGACGCCTTCATAAAATCAGTAACAAATCAGCTAGGCCAAGAGCCCCATCCACGCGCTTTGTGAAAGGACTCTGTTCCCAAATGTAACTCTGACCCTCACCAGTCAGAACACCCTGCATTTGAGTCACTTCACACCCTCCCACACGGTGCCTCGTAGAAGGGTCTATTAGTTCAATATATGCAAGTTCCAAATAAATACATCCCTACATAAACAAAGGCAAATATGAAGAAGCTACCAAGTAACAGCATAAGCACTACCTTGCACTCATCACCCTTGTGTCTCAAGTAGGGCACTGTCTGCACTTACGTTGCTCTAGCAAACTAGGCACAACTCAGATCTTAAGCAGCCCAGTTCCTTCCAGTGATACAACTGCAGAGAAGCCACCAGGCAAACAAACCAACCTCCACACCAGAGCTGACTCATACATCTCATTCTCACACATGGGATGAGATGTGGGTAGTACAGCATGACCCATACAACCAAAACTCTCACAGAACTCCAACAGGCCACGCCTTGGCCATCAGCTAGGGCTTTTGCACATTTAAACCATCGCACTACATGCATCTTGCATGTTTATCAGCAAGATACTAACTGAACAGGCCCAACATCAAAACCACTTATTCTTAAGTCAAGAGCTTCAAGAACAGTTTAGACTGCTCTTTATACATCTTTTAAGTGGTAAACTCCAAGTCATGCCTCTACTTAAAAGTGTCTTCAAACAGTATCATTATGCCCTTCATGGATGAATGCTTTGTTTATCAGAAAATGAGCAGAGAAATACAGGCATCCATAATAGCATCACAACAAATTATTCTATATTCTTTCCCTCTCAGAGGTTTAGATTCATGCAGCCTCATCTTCCAGATGCACAGCTGCCAAGACAGATAAAATTTTAGGCCCTCTGGTCTTAAGTACGAGGGTAAATGAAAGCAAAAGCACCCAGCACCAGGGAGGCTACGAGGATATATGCATGGCACAGACCAAACCCAAGTCCTGAACATAGCCATCAAGACTCGGGAGATGGCTACAACTCAGATTCTTCAGGTCTTCTTCAGTAGAAAGGCAGCTATGCTGGAAAGAGTTAATCTTTCCTGGAACGCATCTCAGATTTCTCAGAAAGTCAAAGACTGCAGCTGAAGCTGGGCTGACTGCTCCCCTGCCTGCCTGCAGTCTGACCCCTGACATTTCCACTCTGCTTCTCACTGGCATAGAAAACTTAACCATACACAAACAAACAGGTTGGGAGGACAGATAAATGGAAGACAGGAGGAGGAGAAAGGAAAGATTTCTCAGATTTCTTTTAATAGCCATGATTAAATAATAACAGCCACCACCAGACATGGGTGAGGGGCTGGCGTTTATCAGTAAAGCCCTGAAGTCTACAACAAGACATCGCTGTTTAATTAACCCTGAAAGGGTCCCTTCCCCCTTCTCCTTCCTAGGAAGGTTTTGAGGATCCACAAGTTTAAAGATACAGTGGGTCCTTTTTAGCTTTTTTCTTACAAAACACAAGGGAACAAAGTGCCTGTTCAAAAACGTTACTAGGATTTACAAACTCTATGGCAAAGAATTTAATCAAATGAAATCAAACAGGCAAACCTTAATTTAGAGGTTATCTTTTGATTTATTTGTATTCAGCCCGCTGAAGGAACCTATACATTAAGCAATGTATTTTTATAGTGACCTACTGTAAGTGTGCACAGACATAATCATTAGCAGATATGGGCCTGCAGGTATCACCTGGGGTTTGGATCTCTTGAGTTTTTATAGACTATCCATTTCCCAAGGGATAAATCTGTTCAGTGCCTGATGCAGCTCTACTACCCCCATTTTCTTCCAGTTTTCTCTGCTACTTCCCACTACCCTGGTGGCACCAGAATCACTCAGGGATGAAAGAGATGGCGCACACACATGGACCTCGACAACAGCATCTGCACAAGGCTGACAGGCCAAACCCCAGCTCTTGCCTGACAGCTCTCATTTTGTGCCGGGAAGCTTGGGAGCACCCTTCAAGGAACTCTCTGGCGGTTTCCGAAGGCCCCCTCCCCTTTGATTTCAATAAGAATATCACACCAGGGCAGAACACTGCCTTTCAAGCCTTCGACCGTGAACAGCCACAAAGCTGGCACGTTTCCGCACCCCAGTCCCGTGCTCAGGGCCGCGTCTCAGCCCGGCACGAGGAAGAGCCGGCGGCCGCGCAGGAGGAGCTCCGGCTCTGGGCCCATGCAGTCCGCGGCCGCCCAACCGGGACTGCCAGCGACGGCGCTGCTCAGCACCGGCCGCAGCAGCAGCGCCGCGAGGTGACCCCGTCCACCGGGAGCTGGGCAGGCCACTGGCACGTTTCATGTAAACCCAGAACGGGTTGCGACGGGAGCAATGCGGGTGACCGCTGGCCACGGCGGGGTGCGACCCTGCCCTCCTCGCGAGCGGGGCCAGGAGGCCGAGCAGCGCGGTGCTCCGTCCCCGAGGTCAGACAGCCGCCTCCAAAACCAACCAGCCAGCCCCAAACTCGCTGGAGCTCGCAGCAGCTGGAGCCGTGCCTCCATCGCCCCCCAAGAGCGGCTCCCGACCCAGCAGATGGCAAAGACCATTGATGCTAAACAGCAGAGCCAGCTGAGAGAACAGCGTTATTAAAATAGTATCGACCTACTGTTTTTTTCAAACAAATTTGATTTTTCACAGTTTTTTTTAAAGCTGGCCATGAGAGTTCACTCTTCCCTCTTTTCCTTTCTCTCAGTGAGCATAAAAATGATTATTAATGGATTTTTAATCTTTTTTCTTTCTCTTCCCACATTTTTTCCCCACATTGCTTTCTAAAGCTTTCCCAACTTTAGAGACTAATAGTATGCAAAATGGAAAAATTTAGTTTTCCTCTCTGTAACAGAATTCTACTCCTGCTTTTTCCTTTTCTTATCTTCCAAAACTTCTCAACGCTGAATAAAGTGGTGGTAGAATTGCAGAGATTTACTCTTTTTGTGAGGGGTAGGTTGCCAAAACAGCAAATGAAAAGGTGGAAGGAAATCTTTGACATAATTATTTCTACACAATCAAAAGCAAAAAGAAGAGGGGGGGGGAAAGAAAAAAAGTTTGAAATTTTAAAAGTATAAGTTCAAATTGTAAAAGGAAACTATTTCACATTGATTTAAAAAATTTTCAGAAATTTTTTAAATTGAAACCAGTTATTTTCTTGCATATTTATATTCTTAAATACCTATTTTCAACATAGTCTCATTTTTAAGAATTCCTGGGCTGGAGGAGGAAATGTGACGAACTGAAAAATGTATCTGTCTACCCCAAAAAATCATTATGCTTTAAGGACAAGAGACAATCCAGTGTATAATCAAAGACAGAATCCTGACATGTTCAAAGAGAAAATTATCGTAACAGCAGTGGCTTTGAAGATGAGAAGTTTTGTTTTGTTTTGTTTTTAATAGAAACAATGGCCATCAAGATTTTTACTGTAACAACCTATGCTTAAACGCACAACTTAGTATGCAACACGCCTGCCAGGTACAATTAACACCAACAGGAAAAAAAAAAGTGATGCATGAGAAATTCATACCTACATTGGAACCGAGCAGCATTCTTTGCACAGTTAACCATTCACACAAGGGTAACAACCGCTTCCAATTACAGGCACTTTTGTCCTGGGACCCAAAACTGGCCAATGTAGAAGTCTGACAGCAGCCCACAGTTTGACTAGTTACATTCTATTTTGTTTCCCTTGTAAGACACTAAGTTCTAAATTTCCTAATAAAATGGCTCCACAAGACCTAGAGACTCTGGCATAGTAGTAATTTTTTTTCACCTGAAGAGCAGGGGGAGAGTTAGTGCTGCACACGGATGTTTACCAAATGTCAGATAGCCACGATCTCGGTATTTGCACGTGGTTTTGCCCTGTAGGAAATTAGGGCTCCAAAGCCATCAGGATTCCAGAGCACTTCTGGGTAATAAAAAATAATACTTGGTGTAACACTGTACACTATACCAACATTTTCAAGTACGAGAAATGAGAAAGCAGACTATAACTATTCAGAAATATTTGCTTTCGAGAATTACTTTGAGCAATAATTTTTGTGAGCTTTTTAAATTTTATTCTATACAAAACCTCAAGAAACAATATTCTATTAATATAAAACTTGCAAGTTGCAAATAACTACACTGAAATATTTAAATTCTCAGCATTTGCATCCAGGAAATTGCATATTTGGCTGTAAAACTCATGATTTGCAGTCTGCACTGAACTACTTCTGTGATTCACAAAAAAGTGAATCACAAAAGGGTTTTTTTTTGACTGAATATATAGCAATTATGTAACCCATATAATAAGGACTATAGTATTTTTCTGTTTTTTGATTGGAAGACTATTGGAAGACTGCTGTAAGTAGTCACAGAAGCCTCACTGACTATAAATACCCCTTTCAAAAATAGAGTTTGCAACCAGCACAGTTTTAGGAGTCAGAAAGGAAGCAAAACAATTCGAAGTGACTTAAGTAACGTATCAGCATAAACTGAAAGTCACAAATGCTTCCGATTCAGAGTAAACGAAGTGATAACTATTTGCTGAAGAAGCTTGAGAATATATTTTGAATAATGAATTCAAGAATTCTGTGATCCATTTCTCAGTAATTTGCAAATCAGTGGGGGGAAAAGATATTGACACAGTTTATTTCTTTGCAAATAATATGCACGAAACAGTCAGAAAGGCAAACCCACAGTGTTACAAACTTCTTCAGGTGGCAAAAAGCAAGTTGCAATGACAAGACTGTTAGGAAATGGAGTGAGGACTTTTTTCGCCCTGTAGCATAAACAAATTTGCTTCCTAGAGGGTTTGAAAAAGACATAGTTTTGAATAAAGCTCTGCTGTCCTTCCAAAAAGAAAAAATAGAAAAGTTTGTCAAAATATTAGCTGCCTCTGCACCAAAAGTGAGTATTTCTATTCTTTTGTCTGTGAAATGCACATAGCTGGTGATCAGGCATATTTTGACTATTTGGACTCTAAACTTAACCAGGTGACAAATGCTTAAGATTATTTTCAAGATTGTTTACTTTGCAGTTCCTCCCCAATTTTCTAAACAAACTAACAAATGTGGACTAACAAAAACACTGTTTCATCCTTTATTTGACTGCGTTCACATAACATTTAAAGTCAAGAGCTATATTTTCACTGACTGCAGTTAAGTATGAGCAGAGCTTTTGAACACAAGCCGGGAAGCAAAGTTGGGCAAAGAAGTCATTAAAACCCCAATGACAGGGTGCCTGCAATATGCCGACTAGAATTTGGGTTTAACTAAGATGTCCAAAATATACATTTTCAAACAGTATTACGGACACAAGTTCCATAGTGGTTTTGTAAGCATCAGAACTGCTTTGATAACATAAGGCCTTGTGTTTTTCCTGTATTTCATGTTTTGGAGGATATCCCAAGCAAAGAAGAGAGTCTCTCGAAGACAAGTTTCTCACAGAAGCTATGCAAGAGGCTGCTCAGTGATACTGCCAAAGTGGGTTTTTATTTTGAGAGAAAGTGGAGGCTTGGAGGTCCCTCAGCTCCTGTTCATTTCTTAATCATTAAGAGTACAGTTTATACATGGGTACTATTTTACCAATACTGAGAAGACACCAAACAATTTATTTAATAAAAGCATTTTCCCACTGCATCTCAGCAGTGAACAGCTGCTTAAAGCAGGAGTCTTTCCACTAGTCCTATTCCAACAGTATAGTTTTGTTCTCACTGTTACATTAAAACCTTTTTATTAAAAAGGAAACTGTTAAAAAGCATGAATATATGCTTTGATTTTCTGTTGCCTTAGACTGGTTGTTTATGCCATTGCACGCTTGCTGGAAATACTATTATACCCAAAATGTGCTTGCTTGTCTTATGAATACCGGTATCAATGGAAGAATCACCATTACTCACTCATATCAGAGAGCTGTTCCTTCTAATCCAAGGAAAAACTGTCAGAAGGAAGAAAAAAATACCTTGGCTTTCACATGTACAAGCTAATGACCCATGACTGCATGAAGCCAGAGTCAATGACAACAGCACATTGGGGCCTGTTTGTGATATAATTGCTCTAAAAAGAAAACAGCAAGAAAATACTAACACTGCAGAGGGAAAGAAATTACTGTCACCCAAAATTAGCTACGAGTGTATACCTTCGGACTGTGTAAAATTCCTAAGTACTGTGTCCCACTGAGACTAATTCCTACTCAAATTTACAGCTCTCATCCATGCCTCACAAGGCAGCATGGGGCGTGCTGCTCTGGCTGACTCGGCCCAAGGGCCGCGGCAATGTCCTTCGCGGGCAACGCTGGCCTGGGCCGCAGCAACAGCAACCAAGAGCGGCAACCGAGCAGCCCAGCAGTGCCACAGCAGCTCCTCAGAAGCATCCTCTGGCAGATCGAGCCTTTCAAGGACCATTTCCTCCTCAGTTTCACTACTATCATACAGTATTCCTTCCTTCTTTTTTTAAATAGGCATTTATTTACTTTCTAGAGAAAAGGTGTTTATTCAAAATAATCTGAAAGATACTTCAGATAAACTGTTGTGTTTTTGCAAAATGTTAAGTTGTGCTATCGGATAACAATGCATTCAAGCGCACCATCTCTGCTTTAGGTTTATTCAATGACAGATTATTTCCCAGAACTCTCATCGGGGGTGAAAAAGGTAGAGGCCACGAAGAAGCCATCTAACCTTTGGTTTTGGCAGTTCTCTCTTTTGTAGTATTTCTTGCAAAAATGACTTGGTAAGTGACATATTAATGTCTTCATTGCTTTGTGGCCACAGGCTGAGCACTCTAACAGAGCCAGTACGAGCACAATTGACATATGGATCATTCAGTCAAAAAGCACAAATCAGATGTGAAATCGTATGGATAAGAAATGCCCAATAACTTACACCCCGTGGAAGGAAAGGAGAGTCAAATGGTGATATTGTTTGAAACACACACCTTTGAACCTCACATATATTTTCCAGAAAGTACCAAGACAGTCTACAATAGTCTTTTCAGCAAGATTTAACTAAGGGTGGGGGTGGGGAGGATCACTGAGTATAAAGACAGATCAATTTTCCTCTAAAATTTTAAATGAAACACTCCTGTTTTGGAAAGAATTTCATTAGGGTGAAAATATAATATAGAAGTACCCATTTAGAAAGAATGTGCTATTAATTCTTAGCAGTGTATGTAGAAGGGAAAATTGCATTTTTATCTAAATGGCTTTTTCTGCATAACCCATTTACAGTATTCTTTTACAGCTCAGTAATGGGAACTTCTCACATTACTATTTGGGCCAGACCACTGCGGAAAGCAGGAGCAGTCTTCAAAAACATTTAAAATATAACTCCTTAAAACAGATTCCAAGAGAAGCTCCACAGAATGGAGGAAATAGCCAAGTACAATACATCTTAAAAGATGGTAGGAAAAGGAAAGGAAAAAATATACCTCTATCTTAAAGATGTTCAGCCAAATTTTTGAGGGAGAGAGGAAAAAAGAATGTGTTTTGGGTTTTTTTTTTTTCCTGAGGGAAGAGAAAAGGTTGGGCCTTTTTTCCCTTCTTCCTCCTCCAGACGGAGTCACAGACATATACAAATAGTATATGGTAATGGTGCGGCATTACCACTTTGAAAAATTGCACAGGAATATTCTGAGCTATAATAGTTACTATCACATACAATGAGAAAAACAAAATTTAGGATATGAAAAACTATTTTTATCATTATAAACAAACGCTCATTTCTCATTACAGTTTCCTACAATTTGAAACTGAATATAATCTAAACAATAATTTTAAACAGTTGACACCATGATCAAGGCTGCCTTATATATTTACATAAGGCAATAAGAATAAACTCCAAGGAAAAGCAAAAGCAGATTCAGAATTCGTTGCACCATGTTTTACTAGGTTTGCCCAATCCAATAGAATTAGAGGCCAACATGAAATTCAAAATTTTTAAAATTCTAAGTTTTATCATTAAGTATCCCAAACTCTAGCAAAAACAAAAACAAAACAGTATACTGGTGTTGTATTTATTAAAAAAAAAAATAGATCCTCAAAATAATGTATTAGGACTCACAAAATAAGTTAAAGCTGCATATTTTCTACGTCTTGTTCATTTGACATTCTTCATCTCTTCGCTTTTTTTTCTATGTTGGCTTTTTAAAACTTTTTTCTGACAATTAGTGTAACATAATTAATCTCTGAAAACAGAAGTACAAAGTGCAGCAGTTATGGTGATACAACTGGACAGTGCATAGTTTTTATTCCCTTTACCTAGCTGTACTCCTCACTGCAAAGCAGTAATTACAGGAAACTACTTCTGTTTTAAGCTTTACATTAAGCTCTTTCCAAATTTAAGGCAAGCAACCAACCCTTCATTATGCTTAATAGGTAGACATAAAAACATAATTGTACCACAATCTCTCCAACTGTATGTTTTTCCAGCTCCTGGAGTTCATACCTGTCTGATTCAAGGAAAAGATTTTAAATCTATTCTTTTCTGTGACTGAACTATTTCAGAATCATTTGTATAAATTGGTTTAAGAAATAACTCAAAATACAAGTGGCTTTGGATAATTATTTGGACTAAAACTTAATTGCTTTCTCTCAAAAAACACATTTTTAAAGCAATGTTTGTCAGCCCATAAAAACAATATTCATAGCAGTATACCAGCAGCAAGAAAATTCAAGCTATACTTTCACGAGCCCTTAAAAAAAAATTTTGAGCCCAGACTACAACAAACCTTCTTCCCTACAATCCAGAGTATTGAGAAGCAGTGTATCTCCAAGCAGCAAATTATTTTCTTCATTTCTCGTAAGTAGCTCAGCTAAAAAAGTAAAATCACGAATGAATCAGGAATGAATCAATTAACTTGATTCATCTACAGGACATACCTCTTTATCATACAATATGTAGCACTATTTTGCATGCACAGAATTTAAAACTGAAGATAAAGCGAAGAACTGAGGCTTACTGCAGAGATCACTGTAGTTTTTCATGTGACCATTGCCTCAGCTTCCCAGCACAGTCTTAGAGCCATCTAAATTTACACCCATTTTGTAGACAGCTACAATGAATTAAAAATTTATAGAATGAAGCTTCCTACGGACTGAAAATAATGATTAGGAAAAAAAAAAGATCCAGAATGAAGAAGGGTTTTGCTGTTCTCTCTTCCTCTATTTTTGGTAGTTTTCCCATCTCAAAATAGCTAGCATGAGCCTTTAATTGTATTTGGAACAGTCTTATTTTTTTCCTCGGCCTCTAAAACTAAGGAGTTGTATGGAGAGCACAAGGAGTTGGGATGCTGGCAGTTTCTCTCATCATGAAAAGAACAGCATGTGCCTATATTTAGAGGTAGAGAAAGGGATTACAGCATCAAAAAAAAAACAAAACTGATTTTATCTTCAAAAAAGTACTTGTGTTTTTGTTGCTTTTTTTTAATCAAGTATGTGTTGCAAATGTTTGACCCTATATCCAGCAACAATAAAATCTGTTCTGTCTTAAAATACCAGCTGCACTTCAAATGATATTACTATTTTTAAAGTATTTTAGAATCATTGTCTCATAGATCATTGTAATTTTTATTATGATTACTGTGGAATTCTTTTTTGTAGAATACAAACAATAGGCACATTTCTATTATTATCTTGCTTTCAAAATCATATTTGATTTGAAATTTGGGTTACTCTTCAGATTGGGGGAAAAAAAGGTATACAGTGTAACATTTTGGAATTAACAAAAGCTAACAAAACAAACCAGATGAAAAATACCTATAACATTTAATGTAAAAAGTTATACAGCTGCCTTACATGTCTAAGATACATACTATTTCTAACATCATCAGTACAACTATAGGTTTTAGTCATAAGAAATGAGATACCTTACTACTGTTTTACATGATATTTCAAATGATAGAAGTGCATGTATGGGGAGGGGGCGGGGGGAATATTCCTCTTCCCTTTCCCTGGAAGAGAGAGAGGAAAAAACCACCCGCAATTCTTCTATTCTTAGGTTTCTAGAGGAGGCGAAAACCCACCTTGCATCAAACTATTCTCACAGCATTTCATTTTTCTGTTGCTCAGATTTGAGAAATTAACGTAGGTTATTACATCCATACACTGTATCAGAACTACCACAATTGTTTTCTTTCTTTTTTTTGGTCGAGGGAAAGTACTCCGCTGAGGAGGACAGTATGACTCTACAGTTCTCCCCACCAAACGCAACAGAAGAAAATGTAATTGAAACAGAAATTAGATTACCAAGTGAGACAAGATACTCTCAGCTCTTCCTTCCCCCTTATTGTGAGCTGTTTTCATGTGGATTTGATGATTACAGCAGACGGAGACTCCCGGTAAGAGGTTCCACCCCGGCACAGCGCGATGCTGAGCGTGCGAGCCTACCAGGCGCAGGGCTGCCCAAGCGCCTTGATTCGGCTCCGGAGCCTCCGCGCCCCGCCAGCGTGGGAGCCCCGCGTGCCGGCCAAGCCGGAGGCCCTCACCAAGCCCTGCTCCAGCCTCGGCACTGCCGGGCAGCAGCAGCGCTGCGACCCCTGCGCACAGCCACGGCTGTGTCGCCACGCGGCTGCGTGCGGGTGCACCGGGGACCGCCGAACACCTTCCGTGAGGCATGTCTATTTTATCTCATTCGCACTGTAAATCTTTAGCAGTGGGAATGTCTCCTAGGTTTCTAAAGTACAGCATAAAGCACCGCATCAATTTATGGTGCAATAAATATGATCTTAAATAATAAAAATAATAATAGAGTGGGAGCTTAATATAGACTCCACTGTGATTTAAATCAAACATAAACCCAAGTATCCATAAGTGCAATGGTAATGACTTGACCAACTGTGCCATCTAGCCAAGAGACAGGAATACTCACATAGACTCTTTCACTCCGCCTATTTTAACCTTACAGACAATCAAAAGCTTCACCTCTAACAGTGAATAGGAGAGAATATATGGCATAGGATCCCCAGGGACATGCCAGTTGTTAGAACACATTTTTATTTTTATTTTTAGGTATCTTTCAACTACTGTCGTTCCATACTTTTTATGACTTCTCATACTCAAGCCCAAAAGGCCTTAAAATGTCATTATCCAGGAAGATTATGCAAAAAAAAAAAAAATCAGTAAAAGATTTTCTTAGGAAAGAGACCCTAGAATTCTAACCTGATAATAACCGCAGTTGAACTTTCATCTGCCTGTGTTAATAGATTAATTTTGCATTTTGCTAGCAAACTGGTTTCAAGGTACCTTTTTCAAAATGAGTTGTTCTCTTCTTTTTAAACTGCATTTTGGGAGAGAATGAAGAAGAGGAAGGAAGGATATGACTGTTTCCAGGGGGTTTTAGTGTATTTGCTTCACACAGCAAATTAAAATTCTCAATTTAAATCAAGAATATACTCTTAATTAGGGTACAAAATACCTAAAAATTTTCCTTACTTTACAAATGGCTGCTTTTTCAGTTACCTATCCTTCCTCAGCCTCAGGATGATCATTCTATTAGCAATACAAATTCTTTATTATATTTTGTGAATATTAATTCACAAAATTAATTAAATGCAGACTTAACTCTGAAAATATGTATTTTACCACATAAAAACACTGGCTCATAACTACTGACTGATTAAACGCTTTCCTGTGATCATAGCTATCAAGTCCTAAAGGCCTAGCAGTCAGAATCCAAGCTAAGAAGTTAAAAAAAAAAAAAAAAAAAAAAAGATAGCAACTCTGTTTCCTCATCTAGCTTTTTAGAGACTCCAAACAGAAAAAAAGATAGATACTCAAAAGTTTAAGTAAACTAGTCATTAGAGAAAGGCTGTAGTGCAATCTCTAACACAACATTCTGCATTAAAGAACCCAGCATAGCTCTTCAGAGCTCATGCATATGTTATTGTGTTTAATCTCAAATAAACTGTATTTATTTTAATGCAAAAATCAATCCATATAGCACTTAAATGTAACCAGATTTCTGCTAACCAAACCAAAAAGGCTTCTTTAGATAAATCTCAAAATCTACTAAAAATGTAGACAGTGCAATATCACGCACTACATTTTTATGTTAAAATACTAGACAGACAGATTTGCTAAAATTAAAACCAAAACCTTAAAAATTACACAACTAAGGATTCAGCAAAAGTGAAGCATGCAGACAAGAAATGGTTCATTTTCAGGAGCTACTAATGACTGATACGTATGTGCATCTTGGAGAGTGAAACCATTAAGATATGCTTATAATAAAACAGTTACTGTCTAACAGATGCAAAACAAAACTTTGAAAAACTTTACTTAAAAATGGCAGGCACTGGATTAGACCTGCTTTTTCCAAAAGGAATGCATTCTAGATTTAAATGAGCTTTCCTGAAAAGGCACAAGACCAATACCCAAGGCTGCGGGAAACAAATACTCTTAAGATAACCCCTGTACCGTTACAGAACAATTATTCAAATGAGGGGGAGAAAACTACTAGAAAAACAGTAACTACAATATTTTTTGCATCAATATATAGACAAGAAGTACAACACCTAAGGAGTAAATTTCTGGATCATCAAGACTTACAACTGATTACACCAACTAAAGAAAATGCATTCGCCTCATACGTATGCTTTTGTCATTTGCAAGATGAGCAGAACATAAATACTAGAAGAGAAGTATTGAAGGGAAGAGGCAAAGCAATATCATCTGAGATGCTCTCTTTGAAGTATTAAGAAAGTCAGCTTGTTAAAATTAATGGATTAGACCTCCAGCTGTTAAATTCTCTGCTTTAAATTTAAAAGTATTCAACTTTGGAACACTGGCACATAATCCTTAAAAATATATTTAAATTTGCAAAAAAAAAAAAATCTTTGCATTATAAAACGTCACTCATAATTAGCAATGTTCTAACTGCACCAATAAAAAAGTGTTTGGAAAGGAAAAGCTGCTAGCTACAAACAATATCAATATTTTTGCATAAGTTAATCATCTTATCCCTATGTCCAAACTGGGTCTAGCTACAGAATAGAGAAAATTCTGTGCAACATTTTAAAAGCTGAACAATCTAACCAAGATCAGGGAAGTCAGGGTGGACCTTTTATTTCCTGGAAGATTCTACCGCTTCACCTACTTAATTTCCGTAAGATACCCTGCTCTGTGTCGCTTACGCAAAAACTGATGCTGAGGAACTCTGCATGCAAGTCATGTTCTAAGTATACCTCCTTAATGAAAGCTCTCTCCTAAAAATGACCCTCAAATAAATTAAGCAAGAATAATCCTGCATTTCAAAAAATAAACAAAACTCACATCTTAAAAATGTCCCTCAAAATATAAACATATATTTAGAGATGCAAACTTTGTTCTTTTCAAGGGCTTAGATTTTTCAATGAAAAACACAGAATAATTTGACAGAATGATTGCTACCGGTTGGAGTAGAGGCCCGTTATAGATAGGTGTTCTGAGTTTGACGTAGTTTATCCATGCCTCATGCATACAAAGCACTCCAGCCTGAAAAATGGTAAAGATGATATATTTTACGCTAGTAACAAAATAGGCAATGATCCCACCAACCACAATTTAACTGGTTACTTCTGATATTCTAAATGTGGTCTAGGAATCACATAATTTATCTTTTTATGATATTTGAGTAAATTTTGTATGAAAATGCACATATACGTATTAGGCCACCTGAAGATTCATTTTAGAACTGGCTTTACACTTTCTGTGGATACTGTACTCACACTTATATTTCATGCAAACACACACAAAAAAATACACTAAAAATGTACAGTAATTCGTCTAGTACTAAAATTTTATATGGCCACATAAAGACATTCTGCTGTACCAAAACCTCATACTGGCCCAGAACATCACAGAAGCAGGAAGTCAACTGTTAGAAATAAAAGCAGCCTATATATTTTTAGTTTACACTTTTGTTTAATACCTTATTCTTTGCTCTATACAGCAATAACAAACAACTGTATCTGTAGGTAATGCCTAGCGATAACTTTTTTTACTAAAAACTAATTACAGTTTTATAGCAGATCATTCAACTAGATCATTGCTAAGAAAAACAGGTATTGCACATTAAAAATGAAGAGAAGACGTTGTGTAATGTATCACACATCAGAATAAATCTATGCTTTGACCCATAAATATGTTTAATTCATCTCCTTTTATATCATATGTAGAGATGTGAAACAGATTCAGCACTCTAATTTAGAGATATATATACCCCAAGTGTCTCTCTCATGCACTCTCCCATTCTAAGCATGTATGAAACATCCCTGTTACAAGTAATCTCACAACTAAACATGCTATATAAAATAGCAGACTTTGTTAAAAGAATCTGCGTTAATTCAAATACAACTAGACTCTGTCCACTATACCGGGCAGAACAGATAAATCTAAAGACCAAAAATAGATAGATAGATAGATAGATAGATAGATAAAGGCAGAATGGTTACAGTAGTTACTAAAATGCCATTAAATCCACACACTTTCTGCATTACGTATTTTAGTATGATATAACAGCCATAGCAAATGACATGCAAAACCGTACTTCTTGCCTCCTCTACTATTTGCCATAAAGGACTACTAATACATTGCTAGAGAATATTTATAAAACAAAGGCAAACATTTCTGAACAAGACCATTTTTGAGTAGGAGATACGTAAAAATGATAGGTGGTCAAAGTAAACAATAGAGTACTACTGTTATTCAAATGACGCTAAGTCAGTCAGGGCAATCTCAGAATACTTTTTTTAACAGATCAGAAGAGTTTAAAAGATCATATTAAATCTGAATCTAAATGCATACTGAAATCTTTCCTACGATCTGCAGTGGGAGTATTCTTTCCTCGTAAGTCTGCCTGCTAATCCAGATCTTTTATTAAAGATGTGTATTTCATAGCTGCAGAGTATATCACATAACTTCTTGGCAAAGGTAACAGCATTTTTTTTTTTTTTTTTTTTTGGTAACTGTTAAAATTCTTTGTACAAGTTTAAATAGCTCTTTCAAGCAAACAAAGCAGCATCAGGAATCACAGATTCATCGCTGCAAAGTGCACTGAGCTTAATCAGTGAACTCATTTCCAACCATCCTTACTACAGTGTAAATCCATTTCAAATCATATATGGCTTTCGATGATGTTTAAGTGTTTGAAATACCTCATAAGAGATCTCACAAGCAGTCTCAGTAAACAAACCTGTTCCCTTGGTAAAAGCTCTCAAGGAATTTAGCAGTATTTTAAAATAATACAACAGAATGTACTAGGAAAAGAAAGAAAACAAGGGCTCATAGCCGCATCTGGTCCGAGTTTGTCCTTTGTTAATATATTTGGTAGTAATTTACAAATGTTACATACCACTTAGTCAAGAGTTTTGGCCTGATGGCTCATTCGAATGGTAGATTCAGGATTATTATGAAATACTAACAAAAATGAAAACTGAAACATACTGCATTGGACTAGCAATTGAATGCGGACAAACTCCAGTGCAATAGCCACACACTAACTGCATGTATTTACATTTTTTCCAATCAACATCTGCATGGTTCTACCTTACATACTGATGTGTTCACCTGACATTTGCTGTATGGGACCTTCAAAATTTCAATTAAAAACTAAAAACAAAAGCCCACTAGAACTTAATTACTGGGTTTCTAGAGAATACTAATAAACATTTCAGTGAAGGGGAAATTGTTCTGGTTCAGTCAAACCAGGCAAAGCGAAAACCCATTAAACTAGTCCTGGGTTTTTAAGCGAACTTGATCTAGTTATTCTTTATTACCTAGAGCTATGGGGTAGGGCGTCAACACAACCGCTGTTGCTTCAGCATTAGTATATCTCACTCCTAGCTCTAGCTCCATGGCAGAGGAAAATACAGAATTCTAGAATGCATTTTGGGGAAGAAAAGCCCCCTCCACATCACATAGGACATGTTAGTACAAGAAACTGTATAACAAAAACACTCTGAACTGAAATTAGTATTTCAGTGAAAGAGGTGACCAGTCAGCATTAATATTAAATTCAGAAACAAAATGTGAATACGTATACAGAACTCACTAAAGGCTATTATCAAATCATGTGGGTGTGCATGTATTACACAGACCTATAGCATAGGTATCTGAACTAATGCTGTCTGCAGTCATTTACTTTTAAAACTCACAAGTCATATAGATTGCTAGCTACGAGCAAATCATTTTAATACCATTATGAGAAAAACAGAGATTAATTAGAAGGAATCTGAACAGTCATTAGAACAACTCAAACAAGTTGTTGCCTGCAGTAATCTGGGTATTAAGGGAATATTTGAAAAGTTACTCTTCTTCCAGAGTTTTAGAGACCTTGTCAATTACAAAAAAATACCCCTCCAGGAGTCCCAGCAAAACTGGAGCCTTAAATCTCTCTCTCACACACAGACTCCCCTCTGAGGCAGAACAGCATCAGGAAGGTGGAACGCTGAATTCAGCACTCCTCCGAGTTAAAACTTCGCCTGCATGCATCACCCTTAGCCTTTCTTCCACGTTTCTCGAAGCCCAAAGAGGAACCAAGGCAAGTCTAACACTTTTGTATTATGTAAATCACATAACATATTCTCTCATTTTCATCACAGTAGGTATAATTAAAAAGCCCACTGACAATGCATACGTGCTGGTTAGGGAAGTTAGGTCTAAGAATGAATTTCACTCTTAATAATACTACACAGTATTACAAAATGCATGCCCTGGTAAACACTCCTCTCACCAGTGCAGTATCAGGCACATTTAGTAACTGCTTGCATTTAGAAGAATGCTGTTGGAAACCTGCATATTCATCCTGCATGTGTTCAGCGGGAAGCTGTTGGAATAAATACACAAATTCCAGTTGACTAAAAAGGTTTAAAATCTCAATCACGGGTTAAATAAAGCCCTTTCTTAAACAAAGCCTCAAACACTCAAGGACAGGACAATGTAAAGTTAAATTATTTCTACTAATTGAAGAGAGCAGCCTATTTTATCTCACCTATCGTATCTTTATCACTTCCAACAACAGTTAAAGTAAATTCTCTACTGGTCTATATGGATCTTCTCATCCAAAGAACCAGTCCTTTCAAATCCTTCAAGTGACTGAAGTGTAAAACAAAATGAATGCATCTATCCGATGTTGAAAAACTGGTTTGCTGTTTTATGTTAAGCCTCTGAAATACTAAAACATATCCTTATATAGGAATAGCGATTAAATGGTTTTCCCTCCAAGTGATGAACCATTCTAAAAGCAACGTTTTGGTTATCACGACCAGAAAGCAATTACTTATTTCACTAGATGTTACTAAGAATAGCGGTGATCAAAGTGAATGTAGGAGTGCTGTTAAAGACACTAAAGAAAGCAATGTTCCTTATGACACACACACACACAAAACAGACATAATTTTAAGCCAAATTACACTTTCAATAAATATATGCACCATTTACTGTTTGGGATTTTTTTTTTAATCCATGAAATTAAGATCTATGAAATAGATCTTTTAAAATCTGTTTTTAAATAGAGCACAGTGTGTGTAGTGGTTCCTATCTGTATGCACATATGTGTGAGTGAGAGAGAGCATGCATGACAGAGGGAGGGTGTGTGTTGTGTGCGTGTTGTGAGAGAATGTATATGTGTTCGAGTCTGCCAAGGTAGAACTGACAGGAACTGTGATTTGTGCTAACTAGCTATTGATCCAGTCAGATCTAGATGTTGTGTACAAGAAACAATAAAAGAGAAGGGGCCAGGAAGGATGCTGTGTGCAACTCCATTTAAAAATGGAAAAGAAGGGCCCCAAACAAACCAATTTATGTCCTTGCCTGGGTGAAGCATGGAGAATGCTGATGGGCTTCCTAGAGTCTGCTGTGCATGCTAAACACTCCCGCTTCAAATGAGAGTCTCCTGAGCTGGGCATTAAACATGAACAAAGAGACAAACAGTGGGGGCTAGGATTCACGCTTCAGAAAGCCAAAGCTGGAAAGCCAACCAGAACTGGGGGTAGGAAATTGCCGAGTTTTCAAACCACCTTAGCTCCCCTTTGATTTTCCTAACACCTTCCTTAGCTAAATTACTAAACACAGAGTGCTATAAAAAGCCACTCTTTAAGACCAGACATGACGAAAATGATTTTGAACTACACTAACGGTAGCAAAATGTCAGCTTTCCAAGACACAAATAATGAGTTACACTGTGTAAAATATGCATGTGTACCTATAGTACATCAAAAAATTGCCTGTGTGCATGCATACAGTATGTACATGCACGTGCATCTATTGTAATATTCACACACACAAGCAGGCAGCTTAGAAAATATGGCTTTGATAAGATAAAATGGAAACCGACTGAATCTATAATCGTCTTTATGTTAAACAGCTTTTATAATAGAGTGTTTTCTATTAAAATATTTTTTCCTGAGCTTAGAGAATTATGATGCCCTCTGGATACATAGGAGGATCAAAACCGAAAACTAATGTTGAAATTAAACATCTGTCAACTAAGCAAGTTTTATACTGGCAGACCCAGAACCTGATTTCAAATTTCCTTTCCATTAAAGAAAAAATGGTAAGAACCTTTTAGTTCAATACCACACCACAACTAGTGTTTTAACATACACAGAAAAATACCTGAAATCAGAGGAACTATGCTACTATGCTTTCGAGGTTAAGGAATATCTGTGTAAGAGTTTGGGGGAAAACGCTGTGAGGCACAGCAGGCCAGGGCTCTGCGGGAACCCCTCTCCCTGCACCCCACATCCATCCCTGCCCGTTGGGGCTCTGAGGGAGCCCCTCTCCTCTCCCAGCACCCCACATCCATCCATCCGTGGGGGCTCTATGGGAGCCCCTCTCCTCTCCCTGCACCCCACATCCATCTGTCCGTCAGGGCTCTGAGGGAGCCCCTCTCCTCTTCCTGCACCCCACATCCATCTGTCCGTCAGGGCTCTGAGGGAGCCCCTCTCCTCTCCCTGCACCCCACATCCATCCGCCCGTCGGGGCTCTGTGGGAGCCCCTCTCCTCTCCCTGCACCCCACATCCATCCCTGCCCATCGGGGCTCTGAAGGAGCCCCTCTCCTCTCCTCTCCCTGCACCCCACAGCCCTGCCCGTCGGGGCTCTGCGGGAGCCCCTCGCCTCTCCTCTCCTCTCCTCTCCCCGCACCCCACCCCGCGGGCCGTCAGGCGGCCACTCTCCGGGGCGCAGTGGGGCCGGGGCCGGCGGCGGAGGCGGCCGCGGGGCAGGCGCCTCCCGGGGCGCAGGCGGCCCGGCGCGGCCCCGGCGGCGCAGCGGGCGGCTCGTCCCGCTCGGCCCGGCGCGGCCCGGAGCAGTGCCCGCGGCGGGCGGAGCAGCCCGGGCGCCGTCCCGCGGGGCCACCGCCCCCGCTCTCGCCCGCCCCGAGGGCAGCCCGCGGGGGCCGGGACCGCGCGGGGCGAGACCTACCTTCTTTGCTGGGGTTCGGGGGCTTGGGCTTCTCCCAGGGCGCCATGGGCTTGTCCTCGTCCTGCCCCTCCATCAGGGCCTTCTCGCCAGGCAGGTACCAGGTGGAGTTGTGCTCTGCCATCAGGGAGTCCAGGTCGATGGTGCTCATGGCACCCTTGACACCCTCCGAGCAACAGCTGCCCAAGTCACTGTCCCCGTTCTGCCCTGCGCACTCCCCCTTTTTGCTCTTCAGCCCCAGGGGCTGGTCTTCCGAGATGCTGAACTGCTGCCGCTGGAGCTGGATCTGCGCCTGCAGGATCTCCAGCGGGTGGATCTCGTCCTGGGCCGAGGTGCTCGTGGGGGTCCGCACCTGCTCCATGCCCGGCGTGCCAGGGTGGGCGCCCGCCGTGGTGCTGAGCCCGTAGCTGTCGGGGGTCGAGGTAGACGTATTGAGGAGGCCGAGGGCCAGGGGCTTCTGTCCGTTGAGAAGTGCGTGCTCCCCCCGGGGCAGCTTGGGCGAGCCGCCCAGCAGCGGGCTGCGCGTGGGCTTGGAGACGGCGTTGTCAGAGCTGGACGACACCTCGTCCTCGTTGCCGTAGCTGGTGCTGACCTCGTCGGGAAAGTCCACGTGCGGGGAACTGCCGTCCGACTTGGTCACGCTCTGAATGCCGCTGTCCAGCGAGGACATGAGGTCGGGCTGCTCCCCCAGCAGCAGCTCACCGCCCTTGCCCCACGACGGCGAGGTCAGTGGCTTGTCGTGCGGGGTGCCCCCGCCGCGCTCGGCGCCCGCGGCCCCTGGCTGGCCCCCCGGTGGGCCCCCCGGCGGCGGCGGCCCCGGGCTGACGCCGGCGCCACCACCCTCCGCGGCCGAGAACTTGTCGAAGAAGGTGCCGGGGCTCACGTGCCCGCTGTCCCGTTTCCGGCGGCCCCGCCCCCGCCCGCCGCCCGCCTTCCCCTCGCTGCTGGCCGCCGGCTCCAGCGCGTAGCCGGGCGAGAGGCTGCTCTCGGCGGGCAGCAGTGGCGCAGGGCCCGCGGCCTTGGCAGCGCTGCCCCCGCCCGCCGGCGGCCCTGCCGGGAAGTAGTCAGGAGCTGCGGGTGGTGCATCGGGCTCGGCCTGGCTGAGCTTGCGCTTGGCCTCAGCCGGGCTCTTCTTGTTGAAGGTGACGTTGAGGTTGGGGGCGCCCAGGCTGGCGATCATGTTCTGGCAGGCAGTGGAGAGCGCAGCCAGGCAGCTCTGCCCGAAGACGTTGTCCTTAGTGGCTGGCTTGCTGAAGGAGCCCAGCGAGAGGGCACCCAGCTTGCTGGCGGTGGGCCGCGGTGGTGGCGGTGGTGGGAACTCGGGTGGCGGTGGTGGGTAGGCGCCCGGCGAGGCGCTGAGGGCGGGCGCCGCGCCGTGTGCCGCTGGCTGCCGTGCGGCCGCTGCAAAGGCAAAGCCGGGCTGCGCCGCGAAGTCGGCGGGGCCGCGGCGCTCCGCGGGGGCGCTGGGCAGCGCCACGCCGCCACCCGGCGACTGCAGCTGCGAGAGGCCGCCCATGGCCGGCGCGAAGGGCGGGTGGACACCGGGCGAGGACAGGGCCTGAGCCGGCCCCTCGCCCGCCATCCGCAGTGGCTCCTGCAGCCCCAGCGCGCTGGCGCCTGGCCGGAAGAGCACGGCGCCGCCGCCCGGCTGCAGGCCCAGCTCGTGCGGGGCGGGCTCGGCCGGCAGCCCTGGAGCCGCCATGCGCCGCGGCAGCAGGTCGCCGGGCGGCGGCGGCGGCCCCGTGAACCAGGCGCTCTCCGGGGCCAGGTGTGGCGCGGGCGGGTCGAAGCCGCGGGCACCGCTGCCGTCACGCTCGAAGGCGGGCGGGGGCAGCCCGCCGGGCGGCCCCACCTCACCATGGTGCCCCAGCTGCTGGAGGCTGGGCGGCCGCAGGCGCTGCTGGCTGCGCGACGCCATCTGCTTCATCACCAGGGCCGCGTTCTGGCGCTGCGCCAGCGCCGGGTGCTCAGGGCCGCCATGCGGCAGCGGCCCCCCAAAGGCCTCGGGTGCCGGCGGGGTGAACTCGCCCGGCAGGCCGGGGTAGGCCGTTGGGGAGAGGTGGCTCTCCATGGCGGGGCCGTGCATGCCGCCACCCCAGGACGCACACCGCTCGACGCCGGGGTTGCTGGGGAAGTCGAACCGCGGCCTCTTGGCGACGTTCACGTAGGGGGCATCGAAGTGCTGCAGTCTTTGATTTGGTGGCTGTTGCGGAGGAGGGTGCTGCATATTAAACACAGGGTCGGTGTAGGGATGCATATTCCTGTTCTCCAGTCTGTGAATAGGGTATTCAAACTGTGCATGCTGGTTCTGCATTATTGGCCCATTGTCCTGCAAGTTGGGATTGGGAGCATTGGCTTCTGTTTGCTGTTGCCTAGGGATGGCTGGCGGGCAGGAGTTCTGTCTGGCCAGCAAACCTGGCTGCTGCTGCTGCTGCTGCTGCTGCTGCGGCTGCTGCTGCATCAGCGGGTGCCTGGCGCTGGTCCCCGGCTCCAGGCTCGCGGACATCTTCCGCGCCCCCCCGAAGCGCTCGAAGAAGACACCGTGCTGCTGCGGCGGGTGCGCCTTGGCCACGGCCATGCCCGGCGGCCGCGGCAGGGCGGGCGCCCCCGCGAAGCTGCCGCCCGCCGGCACCTGCCGCCCGCCGCCGTAGTGCGGCAGCTGCCCCTCGGGCTCCGACGGGGAGAAGACGGGCAGCTCGAAGTGCCCGGCGGGGCCGTCGCCGGGATAATTGTATTCCAGAGAGTCCACGCCGCCCTGCGTGGGAAGCCGCCGCTGCTCCAGGCCGTGGGGCTCGGCGGAGCCGGCCGCGGGCAGCCCGTGGAAGGAGGCGGCGCGGTTGGGGGACTGGTCGAGGGGGAGGCAGGGCGCCGGCACCGCGTGGCTGGAGGCGCCGGCGTTGTGGTGCTGAAAGTCGGGCAGGTTCCCGGGACGCTGCTGCCCGAAGCCCTCGGCGCCCTGGCTCTCGGCCATGTGCTCGTAGCCGTCGGCGAACGCCGTCTGCCCGCCCAGCGCGCCGCTGTAGCCCAGGAGCCGGCCGCCGTGCACGCAGGAGGCGCCGGGGTCGGGCCCGAAGTTGCCGCCGAAGTGCGGGTGGTGCTGGTGGGGGTGGTGGGCGCCGGCGTGGCCGCCGTGCGGCTGCTGCCCGCCGAAGAAGCCGTGCACCGGCGGCTGCATGCCGCCGCCGTGCAGCTCGGCGGGGCCGCGGCCCGGGAAGCCGTACGCGTCCCCGGCCAGGCTCATGTTCATGCCCAGGAGGGGCGGCTCGCCCAGCGCGCCCAGGGCCGGGTCCACCGCCGCCGCCGGGCCGCCGCCGGGGAAGGCCGGCGCCTTGAAGTGCGAGCTCATGCTCAGTCCGGGCTGGCCGAAGCCCCGCTCCCCCTGCCCGGCGCTCCGGCTGCTCATCTGCGGCTCGAACTGCTCCAGCCCGAACATGCCGCGCGGCTCCGCCGTCCCGCTCCCCTCCGCACGGCGGCCCCGCTCACATCGTGCCCGCGCCGCCCCGGCGCTGGGGACCGGCCGCCCGCCCGCGCTCACCCCCGGCGGCTCGCCGCTCGCTGGCGCCCGGCGCCGGCCGCGCTGCCCGAGAGCCGACGGGGCGGCGCGCCGCCGCTCATAGGCTCCGGCGCCCGGGAGCTGCGCGCCGCATCCCGGCCCGCGGCGGAGCGCGCGCCGCTGGCTGCCCGCGGCCGGGGGCTCGCAGGGCTCCGGCGGCGGCGCCGGGGCGGCGGCGCCGGGCCGCGGGGCCGCCGCTGCGTCCGGGCGCTCGCAGGGCTCCGCTCCGCTCCCCTCGCGCGCGCTCCCTCGCTCTCACCCGGCGCTGGCGGAGCAGCAACAAGTTTTGCATTTCAGCGATGAATTTCAGCCATCGGGGCTGCGCCAATGAGCGCCGCGCGGCCCGGGGCGGGGCTCGCCGTTAAGGTGGCTCCGCCGAGCCGGGCGGCCCCGCGCCCCGCCCGCCCCCTCGGCGCGGCTCGGCTCGGCGCGGCTCGGCTCGGCTCGGCGCGGGGTGCGCCCCGCTGCCGGCGCTGCCGCGGCTCCCACGGCGCGCGGAAGCGCGGGCGCCCCGGCGGGGACCCCGCCGCCCCGGCTGCGCCCGGCTGCCGGGCCGGTCGAGGCGGCGGCGGCGGCCGCTCCCGGAGCGCGATCGGGAAGCGGGGGCAGGCGGCGCCGGGGCGAGAATCGACGGGCGATTGGTACTGGCGCTGCTCGCCGGGCACGGTCTGCCACGGTGCCCTAAGTCCAGCGTTCGGCTCCTCCCGGCCGGCGCCGGGGCCGAAACCTGCCCCACAGCTGGGAGCCGGGAGAAGGAGCAGCGCGGCGCTCCCCGCGTCCCAGCAGCCCCGAGCGCAGCCGCTCCTGCGAGCAGGGAGCCCCGCACGTAAAGCCCGAGCGGAGCGGAGCGCCCCGTCGGGGCCCGGCCCGCCACCGCGGCGCTCCGCCGGGCAGAGCTACCGGGCGGCCCCGCGCCGTGCGAGAGTGGAAGTGTCAGAGCGCGGCATCCCTACCCGGGAAAACATCTATTAGATCCGGGGGGTTAAAAACACCCGACAGTATAAGGCACTTCAGGTGTTCACAGCTCGCACATGTCAATAGTTTAAAAAAATAAAAATGAAAATTACTCCCACCAAAAAAATGAGATCTATAAATAAGCGGCCGAGAAGTATTTGTATATGGCAGGAGAGTTTTAAAGGGATTTTTTTCTGCAGGATCAGGATGCTGCGCTGTGATTAAATATTGATTTTGTGTAATTAGTTTTCATGTGAACTATCCTCCTTGCTGATGGCTTGGAGATTTCAGAACTAGAGAAGAAATGGAATTGGACGTGGAAATTATTACTTAGCAAAGTGACAAGGGGGGGCTGCAGGGCCTGGGGTGCGGGGCTGGTACCAGGCACGGGCAGAAAATAAAGTACGTTCAGCCTGACAGTGGCACAAAGGAATAAAGGGAAAGCCTCGCTCACTACGGGCAGAGGAGTGACAAAAGGAGCCGCCGGCTCCCCGAGCCCGCGTCCCCGCCGCGCAGCAGCGCTGCGGACCGACGGCTGCGCCGCCCCACGGCCCCGCACCTCGCCGCCGCGGCGGGGCAGCGCGACCCGGCTCCCGGGCGGGGTGCGGGGTGCGGAGTGCGGGGCCCCCCCGCCGCCCGGGGCGCGCCGGCTCCGCGGGCGGCCGCGCCGCTCCCTCTGCGCCTGCGTGCGCGCCGTCGGAGCCGCTCTCTTCCGAACGGGCACAGCGCCCCCTGCCGCCCCCGCCGCGCCTCGGCGGGGCCGCGCCGCGCCCGGCCCCCGCGGCCCCCCGGCCCCCTGCAGCCCGGCGCCACGGGGCGGCCGGGGCCCCGCGCAGCCCCACCCGCGGGGCGGCGGTGGTCGAGGCGCAGGGCTGCGCCGCCCCCTCGCGCCGGGACACCAGCGCGGCCCGCACCCTGCCCGGCGGCGGCGGGGACCCCTGCCACCTGTGTCACCGGAGCCGAGGGTGCCAGTGCTGCCCCGGGAGCAGGCCTTGCCACCAGCCCTCAGCTGGTCCGTTCTGCTGCCCCGCGGGGCCACGGTGGCAGGAGACCCATCCCCGCACCCAGGGCACATTCTCATGGCCAAGGTTCACGCCCCAACCAACTGTCCTGTGGGGTCGGCACGCCCCACGGGCTCTGGCAGAAGCAGCCAGGGTCCCCACTGCCACCCAGCCCAAACCCAGCCCCAAGGGCCCGAAACATCTCACCTTGCGATCAGGCAGTCTGGCACTGCAGGTCAGAAGGCTCTCTGGTGCTGGCGAGGCCTCGCTTACTGTCCATTTAGGGCCTCTTTCTGGCTTCTTTGTTCAGCTTCAGTAGTGCAGATCCTTTGGCTTCAGGCCCAAGGTTTGAGCCCTTTCATTCCTATACACATCTTGGCAGTAAAATGAATAATATGGAAAATAAGCCAGGGGTCTGCAGTCTTCTGATGGTTGTCCATCTTGGAGTCAGGACTTGGGCCCCATTTGCTACAAAGCCACTGCTAGAATTGCTGCAGGAGGAACTTCTGGTGGCTCATCCACCTATGGACTGCCTGGCATAAGAGACCATTTCCAGCTCTCCCAGAACCATCCTTTCCACACATGAACGATTCCAATTGACTTTAATGGGAGTTGGACCGTGTCCCAGCTAAGAAACAAGTTTTTGAAACAAGCAAGGTCTCTTGGTACATTACGCTTCCAGGAAATGTGCTTGGTGTGTACCCTTAGTTCCTCATACCTCCATCTACCAGGCTGTACAGGTGAGGGGTCTCCTTACAGAAAAGTGAGGAAATGTCGGGTATCTGCACCCTCTTGCTGGCCTGCATGTGGAGGCTCCATGGACAGCAAGAGCTGCTTTTGGTTGAACACAAAGCTCACGGTAGATATAATACCGTTTCCTGAACTCTGAAAGAGAAGTACACTTTTATCAAGAAGACTGCATGAAACCTTGGACTGATTTGTCTATTAATACCAGTATGGAAGAGACTTCTCTGCAACATAACTGAAGTTTTTGTGTTTATACCTCATAAGGAATGGCACTAACATGCTTTGTTTTCTGCTCCCAAGAAGATGTTTTCTGAACAGCAAGACCAGCAGTAGGACTGCTGAGCACAAGTATTGTTGCTACTAAAAGCAAGCCTATAGGGATATGAAAATACTACACTTTGAGATGTAGTTCCAGCTCTTTTCTGTGTATAGATGTGACATGTACTCAGTTCTTTATTTTAATTTGTTATTGCCTTGAAATAGTAATAATTCATTTTGTAAACTAGTGTTCACTTGCATCATCCTTGTCCACTGTTTTTCTGGCCAAAATGACATCCAATTAAAAAATTGGAGTAGTTTAAAAAAAAAAGTTTAAGTGTGCCAATTGAAACTTTAAATACAGCAAAACAAGTAAGAACATTGCAAACCAAAACAATTTTGGAGTTCTAATGCCAGTCTTGACAGTACAGAACCATACAATAGGGCTGAAGCTGTCAGACTGATAAGTTCTTAATGTGGATAAGGAAAAGTGATCAGCCATCGTTGAGACAGACTGGTGAGTGAAAGCATCAATCACTGAAAAGTAACAGCATTTTCATCTTAGCTAGAATTGTTTTTTTGTTGGTGTGTTCATTCTAGGTTGGCATAGAAGGTTATTCTCCAGTTAAGTTACCACATGCCAGTTGGACATTACATCTGTTAGGAATATTATTAGAGATAATTATTCACTGTTGTAATCATGTTGGGTTTCCTTTATAATTGACCCTTTTTTACCAGTTTTATTATCCTGTTTCTATACAGGTACTTCTGTGAGGAAATGATCTGTTCTCTCTGTACCACTGATACGACGGAAGTTGTATGACAACCAGTGTAAAAGAAAGTAACTTGCCTCCTGCAAGAGCAACAGATTTCTGCTCTGAAGCATTATTTTTACTGATGCAAAAGGACCTCAGGCCTCTGTGAAATCACAGCTCTTTTCTAGATCAGGAGGTTGGGCCTTTAAGAAAATGTTTTCAAAAACACCTCCTGCGGTGCATTATGTACATTGGCTTCCACAGGAGAGACCAAATACTTCAGAAAAGACAGATCCTTACTGATTAAGAAGGTTCACCTTACATTTCCTAGAAGATTCAGAATTCATTCATTCCTCAAGCGGAGAAAGTGCTGTCTCTCTGGAAGAGCAGAATGACACTGAAAAGGAGAATACAATTAGAGGAATGGAGACCTCCTTGATCCGTAGGCTGAACATCTCAAATGCTTTTGGGCAAACATTAATATTCGTCTCTTCTCCTTTCTTGTGTGTGCCTGCCAGTAGAGAGCTGCAAGCATCCCTGCCAGAGCACAGCAGTTAGGTTTGCCATTGTATTCTGCAAGCCATGGCTAACCATTCACTCTCTTTGGACTACTTCACAAGAAAGCATTTCTACTCATCCTCTTCTAGCCTCAATATCAAGTCTTCTAGAAGCAAATTTTAAAATTGAAAGTTTCAGCACAGTAACCCACAGGAAGTGCTCCATGGATCTGACTACGAATTGGGAGTACTACATAATTAGCCGATGACAAATATGGGAATAAAATCAGCCTAAATATTTTGACAGTAAAAACAGTGAGTTGATTGAAATTGTAAGGTACTATACTAGCTGTAGTGTTCTACAGACCTGTGGTATAAACATGTACTATTTGTTAAACATCAGAAGAAGGCCCAACCCTGGTTTCTAATGTGGAACATATTCTGGGCAAAACACACCCAGGGTCTGACAACTGCGCATACATCGTGGGTTTCCAGTATGATGTCAGGGTAGCATCAACATGAGATTGCCACTGCACTATTACCATCACAGTTGGGAGCAATTCAGTCACAAAGGATCACAGTCACCCAGCCAAGTAGGAAGGAAGCGTTTCTTAAATTGTACTAAATAGTGAAAAGTATATTTTACACAACATATTTTTACTTTCAGTCTTCGGGTTTTGGTCATCTTGGGGGAAGCAGGGAAAGGCATTATTTAAATAGTTATAGCTGCAGGGGGTTATTTTCTAAATTAACAATAGTAATTGGTCCTGCCAAATCCAAAGTTTAGGGGATTCATTTATTTCAACTCTCAGGACAATAGCACAATTTTGGGTTTCATATTGCAAGCTCTGAAAACCAAATGGTGGGGTTAATTTAAAAAAAAATAATAATTCAAACAACATCAATTCATCAGACTTGAATTCAGCTCTTTCCACAGTTCCACTTTAACTTGCACTGAGAAAAGTTGCTGCTCAGCAAAAAAAAAAAAAAAAAAAAACCTTTTTAACGAAATGAATGCATCATACATAAAACATCATGAACCATACAATTAGTAAGCAAATGTAAGAGTTCAGCTCAGTTCATAATTATTCAGCAAACCTATTCAGAATGATTTTTTTCTCCCTGCAGCAATCAACTGTGTGGGCTCATTACCACTGAGAATCTAACGAAGAAACCACCACATAAACTGTACAAAACAAGCCCATATGCTAGAAAAACTTTAGCCTGGCTAGCCATTACCAAGAAACCTTTTAAACTGTTCCATCAAGCAAAACCACATCTTACTTCTCTGCGGTGTTTATACCCCCAGCTCTATAAAGATGCCATTTCATTAATATGTCAGGCCTCAGGTATATAAATTTTAGCTACTAAATAACCTCTACACAGTGTTTGGTAGTGCAGCCATCTGGAACAATACAAAAAAGCATTTGGTTGCTGCTACACGTCTCATACCGGCCAAAGTGATGAGCCCTGTCTTTAGAGCATGGGCTCTCAACAGTTACTTTGCAAAAAAGCTGGTATGTTTTTTCTTGGCAATGATTTCTACTCCTAGCAGGGCTATTCAATAAAAGGAGTTTGAATATTTTGAAGGACAGGTTTCTAAGTCTGGTGGCTAACATTATCAGGAAAGTTTTCAATATTTCTGCCTGGAACAGTTAGAGAAAGTACTACATCTCCACCACCTCAAAAGGATAGTGAATGTGATGACTGGACAGACCCAGAAGGCAAATATACAGGATCATAAGATGAGCTTGACACTGCAGTGAATGCAGAGCAGGATCATTAGGAATGATATTATGCCAGAGGAGATAATATTTATTTATGTGTACTGCCTTTAATCCCCAAGAATTGTAATGAGTTTTGCATAAGGAAATGCTCTTTTGTTACAACAGTACAGATCCACAGGCTCTGCGTGGCCAGGGCATAGCACAGATTACGCCTGCAGCAGTCGGACCAGCTGAGGGTAAAGGGCTTCCAGACACAAAATCTTTCCAATATCATAGTCACACAGGGGTCTAACAGACTTCCTGAGGAATTTGCTCAGGGAACTATCACTACCATTTTGTCTTCTGGTCGGGACTGCACTTAGGATTGAGGTATCACTCAAAAGGCAGTTTGTGAAGATGTCAGGATCCACCTGATTGCTTCCAACCTCCACTTCTTGTCCTTCCATATTTGAATGATGCCTGGGGGTGACTCTTTTGTAATTGAGATTAAAAAACAGTCTCAGCTATAAGCCCCAATTTGCATTTGATTTCTAAAAAAAGTTCGTGTTGCAGATGTAAATATTTCATGCTTAGCTTTGGCAACAATGCTGTTTTCTGGAAAGTTTGAACCAAATTCCTTCAGACACTGACTTCTGCAGTCCTGAAAAAGACTGCTTCCCATTTAAAAAAAATATCTATAACTGAATTATAAAAGTTAAGTGACTAAAACAGTTCTAATCATTTTCAGCAGAGATCTGCAAAGATTTCAGAACTCATCCCTTTACAAAGATTTTCTTGTTTGTTTTTTTCTGCAAAATTGGTTGGTTGCTTTAGCTTTTTACATCTCTGCAACCTTTAGTTGTGCATTTTTCCTCTTTTTTTCTCTCAGATAGCTCAGTATGGATCATCATATTTTCACAATACTGGTATATTTTTCCACTGAAGTAAGCTTTAAATTTGCAAACAGCTTTTTCTGCATCAATTAAGTATGAATTGGGTCCCATTTATGTCAGCTGGATGTAAAGGTATAAACCTTTATATCAGTTAGGTGTAAATGTGTAAACCTTTAAGCCATATGGGATACTTAAATGCACATACTGAACACATTTCATTTTTCCTAATTTAGAACACTAAAAAATAGGATATTAATACGACTAAATTAATACAACATTCAGATTGTACAGGTTAGTCTTAAAAATGCAAGGAAACACTAAAGCAACATTAAACCTTCCCATCAACAATAATTGGACTATAATATACTCCTTGGGCATTGTTTTTCAATTCCTATCTCCTGAATACACACCATGAAGCTACACATTTGATTGTGGTGGGAGAGAAAAGAGAAATTAGATCATATATACAACACAGAAGAGTTAGTTTGGCTGCAGGAACTGTAAAAGTTTTATATTCCCTAATAAAACTCAGGGAAACATAAATAAAAATAGTGCCTTTCTTTACAACTAATCAGTATTTAACCCTCCTCAGTATTTTATGATAAAGTTTGTATGATTGACTTTGTTCTGTTGTTTTCTTAAACTTGAGCCAGGTGAGAATTTATATAAGCTTGGTGGAGCAGGAACGATGTTTGAGCATCTGGAAAGTCTAGCTCACTGTGGGTGATGTCAGAAAACTACTAAAGTTAATTCATTTTCCGTCATCTTATAAATTGAATGCCGTGAAAGGAGAGAACCAGAGGCTGTTTTGTAAAATCTTGATTACTTAATTGTCCCTAAGCATTAGGTTCACAAGAGTATTCACCTTAGTGCCTCCTTTTTAAATACTGGAACAAGGTGATATTTTATACCCTGTGTTTGCAGGTCCTTCCCTTCTGTCATTTGCAGAAAAAGAGGTTGAGAAGGCTGTTAGCCAATGTCAGCTTTTCAGTGGAAGATTTCCCCCACAGGTCTGGAAAACACGGGTGAAAATTCTGGCCTCCATCTCCCACCTTTCTGTGCCTGAAGAGGTCTTTGTGCTCACACAAAGCCATACTGCTTCGGGGCAGGGAGCAGTGCTGGTTATTGGAAACTGCACTTCAGATGCATTTTTAGATGTCACTGTGTCACAGGAACTTATCCAGCTTGGACCACACTGGCATTTCCTGGAGAACCTCCCACAACACTGCACATCTGACACTCCCCTGTTTTTCATGGTCATCTTATGTCCACTTAATGCAATACATTCCCACTTCCAACACTGCAGGGGAAAGGGGGTTGATAAAGCTCTTTTTTGTGCTGCTACCTGCATGCAAGGGTTCCAGCCTCCAGCTTCGGCTGAAAAGCAAGCCACAAGTTCTGCAGCTGCAGAGAAAAGCTTGAAAACGTAGTTGTCAGAGTTCATAAGCCACCAAGCAAATAAAAATAATACTATATTTATTATTTAGAATGTACTGCTGTTACGTTACTTCATAAGTTTTTACAGATTGACACATGTTTATGAGCCATTGGTAAGCCTTGGTTCATATTCCTGATTTACTCATTAAAGAAAAAAAAAAAAAAAAAGCTTATACCCTCATGAATCATGAAGAAACATCCCAAAGGGAAGAAGGTGCACAGTCTGGAGGCAAGGCATGGCGGGACCCTGGGCCGCTTGGCCTTGCTGCCAGCCCGCCAGCCAGCATGTAGCAGCAGGGCAGGGAGAAGAGCAGAGGGCACCTGGGTGGCTGCGGGGGATGTCCGCACACCTCCGTACCCAGGATCCCAGCAGCGCCTGTGCCTTCCCAAGGAGCTGATCTTCATCCGCTCTGGAGAAGGGATTATTTGCTTATTCGACCTGAGTTACTCAAGCATACTAACAATTCATACGTGCAGCAGTCCTGGCCGCCTCCTATGCAGCACTCACCACCTCCTCCCCGTGAACACTCAGGTTCTGCTTTGCAGAAACAAACTTGCCTGGCTCCCTGCCACAGGCACGAAGGGTTAAAAATCTCTTGCCATCCATAACCATTGCTTTTCCAAGATCACATGGCCTCTCAGCATCTTGGTACAAAAGGCCTGATTTAATCCCAGTTGCAGACGACTCACATTGTACTCACAGACTTCTAGCAATGTCAGGCTATCAGGTTTCCAACTAATATCCAAGGCACAGGCCAAGCATAGACTAGGAACAAAGACTTCTTTGTTACCGAAAAAAAATCCCCTGAAGATATTAACAGTGCAGTAGAGTTCAAACTATTAAATGATTCAAATATTATTTAATGAATACATTTGAAATGAGGCCTTACAACCCAGAACACTTTTTAGATCATCATTTACAGAAAGTCCGCCTCTTCGTTTACTTCTTTATGAAGTCATTGCTTTCAGGTTTTAATTATAGCCATTTTGCTTCCGGGCTTTTTCAGGGATTTCACTTGTTGGCGTAGCTTGGTACTTTTTATTATACAGTTTAGTTGGTGACTACTGGATCTTTCAGAAGCCTTTTTAATCACATTCCCTTAATCTACCTTGGACTGCATTCTATAGCCATAAGAAACAAGGAAGATAGCAAGCCCATTGCGAAAGAAGTAACAGTATTATCTACTATTCTAGACAGTGCTAAAATGAAGTTTTTAAATTAGGGAAATTGTTAAATTCATGTATCAAGATTTTAACTGGGGTTGAGAGGAACACTATAAAGTTAAATTCAATTAATATTTTGAATTTCTTGTTCAAATCTTGGATGTGCAACACTAAAATGTAAAGTCATATAATTCTAGAGAGGAAAATTAAAGAAAGAAACAAGGTGGATGGTTTTCTAGAAAGCAAAATGTATCCAACATGCCAAAATAAAGTTTTAAAATTAAATGCATGAGTTCATTGTGTTTGTAGCAATGAGAAATCCACAGCTGCTCTGAAGCATGGAAGGAAGATATTTAACCTGAAGGGTAACACTAGTACATCTAGGATTGCTCAGATGCATCTTTAGATTTGAGCTGTGAAAAGATACAGCATATCTAGGAAAAACGGGAAAAAGAGAGCAACAATTCAGAATACAAGTATTAGAAAATAAGGCATAGGGCAATAACAGAACTATTTCCAGATTCTGTCAGCAGAGCTCATTACAAAGCAAAATGTAAAATACATACCCTTTACATTAGCAAATCATACTATTACCTACTGCCTATTTTTTATACATTACAATAGCTACTTTAGGTGCATCTACATGGAAGAAAGGGGAGGAAAGTCAGAACTATAATCCACTATTCAAAAAGAGGTAATAAGTGATACAAGATCATATATGTACTATAACTGTCATAATTTCACTCAAGTCAAATTAAAGATCCAGTTTGTCCTCACGTAGACAATGTCTCAGGTGGAAGTCACTGAAAATAGGCCTCCAAAAGCTTTTAAATTATTGCAAGTGCCAAAACTTTGTTCTTGGTACAGTTTGCTCATTGAATTCTGTCTGCAGTAGATATCAAAAAGAAGAGGAGACTGTCAAGAATAACAATGGCCAAGATACCCTCAGTGGCTGAATATGCCCTCATGACAGGCATGGCAGAGTCTTCACCATGTGGATAATTTCAATTTCATTATCCACCATGCTCAGAGCTTAGAGACACCCTCCATTTCTTATCTAAAGGAATGGTCTTCTTACTTTGCTAAGTTCCTTTAAAATCATTCATTTCTGGCATAAATATGAATAAGGCTGAGTCAAAACTCGCAGAGCAACACTACTGTCTTCTCAGTTAGTTACTGCTGATTAAAATTCATTTTCCATCTAAATTCTAGCAAGATGAAAGTCATTAATAAAAAAAATTCAAAATTACAAAGAAAATATCTTTTCTGATATCTTAAGACAGTATTGAATTGTATGTGTTGAATAAAAATCACAGTTATGGCTCCAGGTTTGAGACTTTGCTGTCAAAACAGGGCAACATCCCAGGCTCTCTCTCTTCCCTCCCCCTCCGGCCCATGTGAGAAATAGCATTCCCAAAAAGAAACTTACTGAAAGATTCATTAATGACATAAGTATAAGCAATGAGTTTGTGTGACCTCTGAACGCTCTCAGTTTTACTGCAGCAATCTGTAAGCACTGCGTAAGGCCAAGAAGAGTCACGCGCAGCTCCCTTGGGAGGAGGGATGTGGGAGGCACCAGAAGGTGGAAAATGGGGTGAGGAGACAGACGAGACAGGAGCACCTCTGAGAGCATTCACTCACTCAGCAGGACTAAGTCTGAGTTGTCTTTGCAGAAAGCCATTTATTTCTTCAAACCACCTTGTTGATTGGGATCAAGTCCTTTTTGCAGGATCTCAGAGCAACCTTAGTTTATGAAGAACCTTTAAAAATCAAAGAATCAAATTGCTTTGTCAGATTTATATTAAAATGCCATCACCAAACCACTGAATTTTTTTCAGGGGTCAGTAAAAAGGTAGCTATCAGTACCACTACATTTTACTGTTGCTTATGCAGAAGTTTTATAGTTACTGATATTAGTTTGTCAAAAAGAAGAAGAAACAGACATATACCAAAAAATTATCCATAGTCTCTCCATGGATCATTTGATCACAACAACCAATTAAATAAATTCTTTTTTTTTTTCCCCACAGGAGTCATCCAGGAGTCATCCATAACTAAATAGTTCATCTTGGTAGACATCCAGGTACCCAGTGAGAGGTTGTAAAGATGAGGGAGCCAGGCTCTTCCATCACTGCCGGCAAAAGCACAAGAGGCAACAGGCAGAGGTTGCAGGATGGGAAATTCCAGATGGATACAAGGAAAAGCTCCTTTACCATGTGGGTTGTCAGACAAGGAGCAGGGTCTGGTGGGGCTGTGGAATCTCTGTCTTTGGGGAGACATCCTCCATCGGACACGGCACCGTGTCACCCCATCCCACTTCAAAGCTGGTCATGCTTTGAGAGGGGTTCGACCTGTGGGCCCCAGCAGTCCTGCCAACCTAGAGTATTCTGTGAGCCTGTAAAAGCTTCATAAACTGTCAAAATATTAGTTCTTCTTTCAACTAAGAAAATAATGACTTGGTTGAGATGGGAATGTTTTTCTCTGTGGCCGGTGGTACCTCAGATCTACAGAAACATCTAAATGTTTATGACAGTTGTTTGCTACTGCAAGTTGAAAAATGAATAATCCATTATTCCTTGACTATTTTCAAGCACAGATTACCTCAAGACATCACTGAGGTTGGAATAGGAATATTTTAAAATGGAACAGGGTGTCTTGAACTTTCATAATGTATCATCATTTGCTAAAGCTAATGTTAACTTTGGGAGACACCATTATCTGCAAATTAATGGAAAGTGAAAATAAATGTCTGCTATAGCTAATTGCCCAACACATATATTGCATAATAGAGCAAAAGTTGCTACAGATAAGACATTATTTGAATTTGAAAACTGCATAACAGAACACTGAGTTATTTTTCCTCATCTGGCAGAAGTTCCAGAATTATAGGCCATATTTCATTTTGTCAGCCTTGACTATTTGTAAATGCTGGAGTCTGTCACCATGAGATATTTGTTTCTAAAACCTACAGCTGAAAGGGTTTTTAAATGTTTTCTAGCAATTAGAAGTTTCTTATGCGCATTGAGCTAGTATTTCCTGGTTACAATTTAAATGCTTTAGAGATAAGAAGACACTTTAATTGACTGAATGCTATTTATATTTCTTTCCTATTGTGCTAAAAGTTTATGATGCAGTCTTAAAATTAGAACAGTCTGACTTGTGCATGCGCTGACTTCTGATATAAATGCATGCATAGAGGGAAAGTTACAACAAAAACTCATGACAGATGCTGTATTCACAAATGCAAGTTAGCTAAAAACACATGAAGGCAAAGCAGAAAAATGGCAAGAAACTTTAGAGTGGTATATATTAGCTTTTATATAACTTATTCTCATAATGCTGTATCAATGAATAAATTTCACCCTATTTTACCACTTTATTCTTAAAAAAAAAAGTTATTTGACTTTTTGAGAAATAAGCATTAATGCTGGTGGAAATTTGCAAAAAAAATAGATAATGCTTGTTTATTTGTATGAGGTACACTGAATCCTGTGACACTCAAAAGTATATGACTGTTTCAGCAGTCATATTAGGAAATGGTCTAACATTTACCTTTAAACCTACTCTTTCAATTGCTGAAAACTCATGGAATATATCATGTCTGTTCCTACCTCAAATGCAGCCACAAAAATAATATTTTTTTATATAAGCAGAGTTACATAAATTGGTGAAATTGGATAAATATTGATTCCGCTAGCAAGAGCTTCAAATTAAAGATAATTTACTGGTACAAAGTTTTAGCAATCAAGTTTAAAAAAAAAAGTATTGAAATACAGTAAAAAAAAAAAAAAAAAGACTACACCAGGTTCAGTGCCCAAGGTTGACCAAGATTTTATCCAGCATAAAACAGGGTTCCAGTGGGATAATTTATTTTTTATAAGGCTGGACACCTCTGTATCAGAAGAGGATTAAAGCACATAAATTGTGAAGAACATACTGCCAACTCCATAAGAAATCCTGTAGATATCCTGCGCAGTGGTACAAAATTTTTACATTCTGCATTCAAGGATTTATAAAAATACTACACAACCGCAAAGTGCCACAGACTCAAAAGTCTGAGTTGAAAATGCAACGGCCAAATGTTAAGCAAAGAGGGGTTTCTGCAGTTCTTCGAGAAACACGCTCAGATCTCGCTCTCCTGACAAAGGCGCAAGTACAAGACGTACGTGTTAGCCTTTACAAAACAGATTCACAGCAAGAACTTTTAAACGGCCACGGATCTTAGAGCAGTTGAAGTTCATCCACAAACTCAGACAAAAGTGGCAGCGTTGCTCTGCAGCCCCCGCGTCGCCCCGACACCCGCCGACAGCAGCTCCCCGCCAAAACTCAGTGCTCAGTGACCCCTGCTGTCTGCCACGGCAGTAGCAGCCCGAGCAGATCCTTCCAAAAATGAAATACTGGGAATGTGCCTTACAGAGAGCGGGGCGGTTATTTCTGCTCTCGCTGCAAGACGCCATTTGCCAGGGGCACAGCGATCCAGCGCGACCCCGACAGGAGCCGCGGCCGCCCTCCGCCTGCTCCCGCCGCCCCCCGACCGTGCTGGGCCGCTGCTCGGGACACTGCCGCCAGTTCTGCAAAAAACGAGGCAGCACGTTGAGTTTTTCCTGCCTCATACAGTAAAAATAAACCACAACACAAATTTGGCTCACCTGATTTGAACATCCCAAAGAGTGTCCTCATTTCTGCAGTGTTACCCCCAGGACAGGTGTGACAATGGCTTTTCCTCAGAAGATGTCCGTCCGTCCATTCGTTCGTCCTCCTCTTGGCCGCCCCGTCGATCCAGGCGCCACATTGTGCCTGCCGGGCCGGCACGACAAGGGCCCCAGCACAGGCCATCAGGCCACGCTGCAACGCAGGACAGTGTGCCATGTGGTGCCCTGTCACGCCTTGGTGTGCTCTGTCACGCCTCGCCGCACCCTGTCACGCCACGCGGTGCCCTGTCACGCCACGCAGCGCCCTGTCACGCCTCATCGCACCCTGTCATGCCTCACGGTGCCCTGTCGTGCCCTGTCACACCACACCACACCCTGTCGCGCCTTGCTGTGCCCTGTCACGCCACACAGCACCCTGTCACGCCCTGTCACGCCACGCAGCGCCCTGTCACAGTGTGCCCTGTCACACCTTGCTGCACCCTGTCATGCCACATGGTGCCCTGTCACACCACGCAGCGCCCTGTCACGGTGTGCCCTGTCACGCCTCGCCATGCCCTGTCACGCCACGCAGTGCCCTGTCACGCCATGCGGCACTCTGCCACGCCTCACCATGCCCTGTCACGCCATCACGCCTTGAGGCGCCCTGTCACGCGGTGCTCCAGGCCATCTCAGGCCATCTCTCCACACGTCACCCTGTGGCTCTGCACTGTGCCCAGGCTGCCACAGGCCGTGGCTGCAGGCCACTGGGAGCGCTGCCTTTTCCTTCATTTTTCTCCATGGCCCCTTGAGCCCCAGCAGGCCCAGGCCCGGCCGCAGCCCACAGCCACCGGCCCGCGGCCCCCACGCTGGCTCACACACCCAACGGGCGCCACGGCCGCGGTGATGAGCTGACACAGCATGGCGCAGCGCAGGGGACGTCCTGTCCCCGTCCCCATCCCGCACCTGCAGAGCGGCCAGGCAGAGCGAGCCCGGCCGGAGAGGCCACGACCGCATCCCGCAGGCCCCTGAGCCCCCAGCACAGGCCATTGGGTTTCCACCACTAGTTTCTCTTGTGGTGGCAACACCAGAACTTCACTTTCCTTTGTCTGACCTTCTCTTACCCATAAATATTTAAGGTTTCTGAGATATCTGTTGCACTAACCGCTAAGGAGACTAGCTGTCACCCTCTCAGACCTGGCAGAGAAGCACCTGGAGACGATCAGCCTTTGCGTGTTGTTGTATTTGGTGCTTCGGCTGGGAGTCTCCGGACGAGCCCTCCGAGCAGGGTGCTGGAAAGCCGGGACGGCGTCACGTGGTGGGGGGACCCCGGTGCAGGCAGACCCTGCGCCCTGCTGCCGCAGCACCCTCCTGCTTAACCGTCAGCTGGCACCAAATCCGCATGGACAGTAACCACGGAAATTATTTTACCAGAGCCCTTTTGACTGTAGATGAGGAATGTTTTATTTACGTGAATAGAAAGGCCATGCTGTAGTTCACAAACACTGAAATCAGTATATTGGGAGGGATTTGTTTTTTTTAAAAAAAAGTGTGCATGTTGTTCATTTTCACATAAATCTGTTACTGAATGGTCTGAAGAACTGGAAAAGACTCTTTCATCAACTCTTTCATTAATTAACAAGATCCATTTTAATTAAGCACTATGGCTTTTTTTTCCCTTACTTCCTCAGGTATATTTGTATTTATTTTAAAGCACAAGCAATTAGCAACCCTCCCATTCTCATTAACACAGGTTACAGATCCCTTTTCAAGAAGCTGGCAGATTATCAATGATGTGAGGAAGAAGTTATGCTGATATTTTTATGGCAGTCAGAGGGGTATTTTAATTTTCATTTAATCCACTGTTCCGGCTTTAACACTTCAGTACTTTATAAAACAGGGCTGGGGGAAATATTTACTGAAGGAACCATGGGACCAAGATTGAAGCTTAAATTGCATGTAGCAGTATTTGGTGCAAGAAATAATTTTGTTTCGCTAATGTGCTGCTGTAACAAAGCTTGATTTAAAGCAGCTTGACTATGACAGAGTATTTCTCACCGGAGAGGTTCTGAGACAGGCAGGAAATGTAACAACAACACAACACAGCCCCCTTTCAGAGGTACACCACTAACATCCAAGTATTTCTGCTTCTCTGTAGCAAATTTTACCAGCTAGCAAAGGAAATAGCAAACTAGCATGGATGTGCAGCTGTAATAATGCCGTTAATGGTGTGGTTACAAAAACAAGAAGCAAGTGGGACTTGTTACAGTGGTCTTCTGCTCTACAAGCATGACAGAAGGGGCAATTACATCTGCAAAACAGAGAACACATCAAAACTATAGAAAAAGGGAGTTCTTTTCAAAATCACATGCACATTGCAATCTAAGTTAAGCATATGCATTGCTTTGTAGTTTTTTTCTTAAGAAACTTTGCCCTAACAAATGGTACTGACAGGTAGTGACACACAACAATGCCTAAGCAGAAACAGTGCAAGAAAGCAGCGGGCTTCTCTCTCAAATGTTGCATCTGCACATCGGAGTAGCTGGTGACTGCTGCAAAACACGCAAAGGCCTTACTGAAACAGGAGCAGGGATCCTGTCCCTGAGTGCTTTTTGCAGTCCCTTTTTGAGTTTTTTCCTCAACTAAGCAGTCACAATAGAAAGCATTCGCAGTTTTCACATCATTGCCAGATCAGCCTTTGCTCTATATTACCAGTGCAGTTACCTACATACTTCCTAACAACGTCATCTGTGGCCACTTAAGGAGATCTGTACATAATAATCTGGAAAATAGCTAAGCCTCAGTATTTTAATAAAAGGCATTATATATATTCATACACTGCAGAGTAGACAGGGAAGATCAAATAAGAGCCATTAGGACCTTGACCAGAAATAAGCAATTGTACAAAAAACAATTTTAACGTTACTTGACTTTTCTACATACCACTGGAATCCAAATCCACTCGCACCTTTGCTGAGATGAAGACCAGCCACACAAGTAAAGGTGTTTACCAGTGTAACCAACGTGGCCATTTTATTTTTAATGCTCAGTTACTTCTGACCGAGCAATTATGATTTAGAGATACACAGAAATGTCAACTGCTCTAACCACAAATCAGCCACAAGTTCTTCCTCTCTGCCAGTGACACTGCAGAGTGTCCCAAAAATAAAACAAAAGCAGCTGAGTCTGCAGGAGGTGGAGGCAGGAAAGCCACACCACGCTGGTGCAGACACACGCACACTGCCTACTTCTGCTTTCTGGCAGGGCCGAGCTACACCGTGCCTTCCCTGGGGGAGGCAGATGCAGCCCACCCGCCCAGGCGGCGGAGACGGACACGTCCCAAGGATCGCCCCTCACATGCTGCAGGTACGTCAAGGCAAGGAAAAACGCTTGAGATTGCCAGCAAGAGACGTACCTGGCCGCAGCACACCTTCGCCTTCGTGCCCGCTGCGCCAGGGCGGCCGGCGCGCTGCTCGGCACCAGCAGCGTTTCCCCGCCTCAGCCCCAGCGAGCTGCCTGGCAGGGACACCAGCCCACGTGGTAGGTCCCCTACCACCGCAAACAGCCCCCAGAGCACCAGCCTTCTGCATCCAACCCCAAGAAGACGAGGAGCACCTCGGTCTGCGCTGGCTGCGGTTTGCTGGGAGGCCTGGGCTGCCGGTGATGCTGCAGAGCTCAGCAGCAGCCTCGCACCAGCCCGCGCTGGCAGCTGCCGGGCTGCACATTCCCAGTGGCCTTGCTGGTGGTAGCACACGGGCAGGGAGACGTCCCTTCGAACAGCGCCTGGCACCTCTGGAGGGCACTTGCCACGCGCAATATTCCCAGTCCTCTGCAAACCTGCCACATCCACTCAGCCCATGCCCTGGTCTGCCCACCAGTGCCTTCCACAACCGAGGGACTCTGCAGAGCCACTGCACCCGCCGTGGGGAGGACGTTTGATTTCCTTTTTTATTTTTCTGGTCCGGTCAGAAGGGAAGCAAGAGGAGGAGAGACCTCCAGAGCATGCTAAGGGCTTGTGGAAGCAGACATGAAGAAAAAATACAGGTCCCCCAGGGGCAGAGGTGACCCTGCAAGCAGCAGGGAAGGGCTGCGTGGCTTCTCAGCAGCTTTCATTCAGCAGCTCAGAGCAGAAGGAAGAGCTGGAATCAGCTAATGTTACACAGCAATGGCAAACAAAGGGAACCGCGACCGGAAGAATTTGGCGTCAGCTAACAAGCTGTTCCTGCTGTTCTCTGTGAGCGGGGACAGGGCCTGGCTCGCGGCCACGGGCACTCCACACCCACTTGCTGCTGCAATGTCTTTCCAAGCACACCTACGCAACCATTAGCCTTTATTCTAAAACCACTACTGTCAAGCGAGGATGACAGCATCAGATTTAACGCATGGTGGAGTCAGTGTCACTTGCTCAAGACAGGTTTGGATTACACCTGCGCAGCCGTCGTTTGGGCACCAGTGATTGCAACACGTCTGGTGCGTGATCTCAGCCTGAGATGCTGATGCATGTGGTGGATGATGGAGCACTCTGCCTGTTTCCTGGGTTTTATTCCCACACACTCTCCATAGCAGCTAGTTCTGCCAGGAACTGGCCCTCCTGCCGACACGCGCAGCAAGGGCCACCCCCTCCAAAGCCACAGCTCCCTGCGAGCACCAGCCCTCAGGACCTCCCGTCTCTCCTGCGGCAGGACCAGGGGTCCCGGCGCCAGGCCAGCCCTGTGTCCCCGCTCCTGGGCAGGACGAACTAGCATACCTCAGGCTTTAACTAGCAGCCAGCATCCTGCCCTGATTAACCCTGAGTGAAATTTGCTTCCCTTTTTTAATGCCTTTGCACCCCAGGAGAGCAAGGTGGGCTCGCGTGCCACATCACACCCCGCATCTGCAGAGCTGAGCTCCCTGGCGGACAGGCTGCAAGCTTCTTGCAAGTTACAGGGCTATTTTACTCTTCTTGACAAGCCTAATCATACTTTTTCAATATTTAGAGTGAAGCACTTATTTACTCCAGCTCTTCAAGGAGAGGTCACAATGTTAAAATCCATCTGTCAGGCATGGTTAAAAATAAAGTAGGAATAAGGCCTTAAGGCAATGCTGTTCAGTAGCTTGGGGGTTTGAAGGATGCAATGCAAAGAGAAGGAAGCTCTTGTACATCACTGGTGGACCCAAAATAGCTTTATCTTCCCATTCAGCACACAACGAACTTCCTGACATGCATGTGTCACTGTGCCAGCCTGCTGGAGGTTACAAGTTCAGCTGCTACAAACATGAAGGCTTTGTGCAACATGAGCAATATTAATCCTCCTCTTTTGCTGGTGGATGTTGGCAGATGATAGCAGTGCTCCGAGATGTTAAAACTACAAATCCACCAATAACCTGGAAAACAGAAGCTGCACACAGCAAGATAACATTTTGGACCGATATTATCCACAGCTGCCGGGGCAGCCTGGAGTCAGGAATATGCCTGGCCGCATTGTTGGTAGAAATTTTCACCTCTGTCTTCAAACAGTCCATCACCTTCTCTGACATTCACCTCTGTTTACTGAATACAGCCAGATTTTTTGAAATCTTGGTCACAAGCCATTCATCGCAAGTACCGAACGCTACAGTCCTGAACGGGCTGGATTGAACACGCACTTAACACGTGACCTGACTGAACGCAGCCTGTACTGTCTGGAGCAAATACCCAAAATTATGAAATCAAAGTTGTTTTTCTGTGAGCATTTGCTAACAGTTCATTATTTCCGGACAGCAAGCTCATTTGCTGAAATTGCTAATGGGAAACAAAAGGTTTTAGAACAGTTAACCTACATTTAAAGAAACCACACAAACTACTTCAGCGAAGCTGTTCCAGTGCGGTGGGGAGTGCCTGGATGCTTTTCAGTGTCACAAACCTTCTGCTCTGGAGCAGGCGTTTGCCTTGTAGAGCTCTAGCGTAAGGAAAACAATAACTGAATCCATTTCAGTTTTCTGAAATGATACGGAAATGCAATACAAAATCCTTTACTGCTTTTATTTTTCCTTCCCCTCATACTGAGAGTTTCCCGTGGACAGTGAGAGGCCGGCCAGAACAACTGCATATCAGTGAGTGAATAAACAACCCCGATTAAATCATTGGAGAAATTTCTACCATCACTGTAAACTAATGGTCTCTACAAAGCTGGGAAGTACAAATGATCCTCTCAAGTTACAAATAACAACCATATTCACGCCTCTCCTGATTTCACCCGATTTCTGTTACTGGGGCAGAGCTAACACCAGACTAAAATGAGCAAATGGTTCCAGAAAACCTGGTTGATATGTGCAATGAAAAGACTGACTTATCTCTGGAAATGCAACTTGTACCGTAAACCTTGAAAACCGACAATGCTTTCTGACTGTGCTGAGCAAGTCCAACAAACTGAAAACACAACCATGCTCACCTACTTTTGGCTAGGCTAGACCTTCCTTTTCAAAATAGTATTTCCTGCACTTCTGCACCCGTGCTGGTGCATGCACACACTCCAGAGCCTTTTCCCATGTCCCTTGTCTATTGTGTGAGTATATTAAATGTGTCTATTTATACACTTTCATGTGGTCTAGTGCCATAAGAGATAAAAATGAGTTGAACTGCTGTAAATAGACACCTTGTTGAGTTATATTTAGTCCTTTTAGCTTGTTTTCTTTTTTCTTCATTGCCAAAATTAACACAAAGCTAAAGGACAATTTTTGAAAGCATTTATAGCTGCTCCAAGAGAATGTTGCTATTTGAAGAGACTGAAAAATGTTATTTAACACAAACAGATGAGTAGACAATGAAACAAAAGAACTAATACCTGCCCTAAGCTCTCAGGATTTTAGCTATACTGAAGCAAAAATCACAGGGCTGCATCCGCAGAGGTGACAACCCAGGAACCTAACCCTGGACAGGAAAAAATCTCAGAGCTTCCTTCTGAAATGCAAAGCTCACAGCCCCTACGAAACACTCAGGCTATCAAGAGAAATGGGGGACAAATATGTTTCATTTCTGTTCCACTTTTCTTTGTATCATCATTTCCGTGTTATGTCTTTCTTTGGCTTAAGATGCCAAATCACTTTAAATAAATTAGTTTAAAATAGTTTAGTACATGCACTTTTTCCATATGATAAATTACTGCAATTGCCAAGGAATATTGTAGGATCATGAAATGGGAGGGGAACTGTATGTGTAAACCAGAAAGAGAGGGGCCAGCTGTCACGTCACCCTGGTACGATACGTCTCACAGTTCTGAAGCCTGAAAATCTTCTGGGTGCGAGACCAAACGGAGACCTTTCTGGAGCAGTCACTTCAGTCTCTTCCAGTCTTTTTGCCAAGCTCCAAAAACCCCGCTTTTGAGAGGCTGAAAAGCTGGGCCCTGCTGGGTGAGCGCACAAGCAGCTGCTACAGCTGCGGAGGGCAGCACCCGGAAGGCACGCAGGGTGCTGGGAGGGAGGGAGGGAGCCGCTGGACGACGCGATGGAAGAGATTGCTGGCAGCAGGAAAGGTGGCCGCAGCATGCTGGAATATTCACATAAACACACGTTACCAGGCTAATATTCTGCAGCTTCTCTTTCTCAAGATCAAGGCTGCAACCTTACATCCTAGCAAGGACAGCAGCCCCAAGCTCTGCTTTATGCCACAGGACAGCACCGTGGTACCTGACCTGCCAAATTCCCTCTTTACAGGAGACTATTCAGCTAAGTCTTTTTTTTTTTTTTTCTCCTTCAAACAACCAAACTCTCTCTCCCCCTGCCATTTTCAATAATCCATTGCTACATTTCCCTCTGCCTGATAGGCTCCAGACAGTTTCTTTCACACTGGGTCAATGAATCACCTCTCAAATATGAAAGCTTTTAAAAAATAAATTTTAAAGACAAACTCGCTGACAAAACAAACCAGCAGCCTGTCATCCAACTCCCTGCTCCATGCATACCTCCGAGCTCCTCACAACACACACCTCCCTCTCCTCTTTGCAGCCTGTTTCTCTAAGCAGCAGAAACTTCCTTCACTCTTGACAAACCAGGCAGTCTCCCATGCGACAGACAGTCATGCAGCTCAACGACGAAGGCCCGCGAGTGCCACTGCCTGGCTGCTCAAAAAGCAAATGACGTTAGCAGTAGGTTTGCTCTGCCCAGGGCCTCTTGCTAGTATCCTTGTCTCAGATCAGACATGGTCCCCACTAGCTGTTTAGGAGGGAGCAACCAGGCAGATACCAATTTCTCTTTCTAAATATGCTTTCTGCTCAGTGGCGAGGATTCTTTAGACAAACGCAAGCTGCTCTCTGAGCTAAAACATTTATTCGTTACCCTGTGATTCTGGACTAAACAGACAACTCCCTTGGAAAGGTAGGAAACAAGCAGGGTGGCATGGCACTGAAGTGCCAACTTGCTGCTAGATTTACAATGCACGTGGTTCGGGGTACCGGGACATGTGCGCGTGGCTACTGCTCCGCCGGGATTTGCAAGGCCTGGAGATGCCAGCACGCCTCTGCCCGGCTCTTGGCATCGACAGATAAAAACGCTAGTCTTTGGTGTCAGCCCCAGCTTCCTCTTGCTGCGCTGCTCCCCTGTGCGAGTCCCTGCTCGGTGCCTTTTCTCTGCTGTGAAACGCTCCCTTAGCACGCACGTTATATTTGCATTGGCTGTTTCCTCTCAGCCAGCTACTTGCCATGGTGGCCACATGTTGCTGCATCACGAGCAACAGCAAGGAAGGGACAAGAGAGGATGATGACATCTTCAGAGATGTCCGGGTAGCGGAGATCGCAGGCGCCAAGGGTGCAGTTTGCTTTGCTGCTCTGCTCAGAGATCCCCTGCCGTTTCCTGTAGGGACCCGAGACTGCAGTGACGGTCAGAGAGATCGCACCATGCCGACAAGCATTTCCTGTTACCGAGGCACTTCACGCGAATGCCTGCTCTCTTCATGAAACGAACTTCTGTGCAAGTCCTAACTGCCTGTGAGTTAAAGCATCAGCAAATGAAGATACAAAGCCCCTGCTGCACCACAGGGAGAAACATGGTTTACACCTCCCACCTTCTCGCTGCAAGGGAGCTTTAACAGCGAAGGGCAGCAAATGAGGGGGTGGCGGGGCAGTGGGGAGCCCTGATTGCCCACAGCTGGCACAGATCCCCTTAGCTCCTCAGCTGCTGGAGATGGGCAGTTTACTCAGCCTAGAGCATTAACGACAGCAAAGCAACAACTGCTGAACTGGCTGCTTGCTTGCTGATGTTTGCTCGTACAGCTCGCAAGCGTCATCTTGTTTGGAGCTGTTTTCTCCTGAAGTTTAATTAAATGCTAAGTGGTTTTCTTTCCTTCTTTGAATTTGGCAGCTTGGTGTCACACACCCTCATCCCCGTCCCTCCCATGTTTGTTTGCTGCCACAGTTCCAGGGCCAGGGTCAAGGCCCAGAAGTGTAAGGAAAGACAGCTTGCAGCTGACGGTTTTGCAAGGGCATGTTAAAAATGAGATCTCAGCCATTTCAGGCAAAGGGCTTGGTTACACCGAGGCATGGCCTGGCTGAAACAACGTTCAGAGCTCAGTGCTCACGTTGATTATGAATTTGATGAGAACATTAGCTCGGTTCTCAGTTTCTTGCTTTATGGTTGGCTTCAGTAGTTACTGCAGCCATGAAGCATCAACATCAGACCAAATGCATCTAACACCATCTGTGTGAGAGCTGGATGTCAGCTGCTCCCCCCGCGCAGACCATGCCTGACCTCGGAGCCTGCCTAATACACGTAATGGCCAAAAGAAGAGAAGGTGTCACGGCCCTTCACTGCAAAAGCCACACCATTTGCCAGCAAGAATGAGGGTGTCAACCACTTTCCTAGTTTCTTTTCAAAAGCAGCTAAAAACATGGGGACAAGTGACACTGTGTCAGCAAGTAACCTGGCGCTAAGCGCGCAGGTCTTGCTGGAGGCCGGGACAGACCCGGTCCTGTGAGATGCCCGTTCTGCTGCTTATCCTGCCCCTATGCATTCCCACAAACGGTGAAGGAGCTGTCCCACAGCCAGAGAGGAAGAGGACTACTGTCCCCCATGCAGGGGTGCTCACCTCTTGAAACGTGATGACCTTGCTGGGACTGACAATGGTGAAGAGCGCGATGCCGGAGGCGAGCCCAGGGATGTGGGGTGGCCGCGGTCCTTCCGTGCTCACCGCTGCTGGCCAAGTGCGGCACAGGACCGAGAGCACTTCAAGTGCATGAGGCGGCTCCCAAATACAGCTGAATCGGCTGAGTTTGGAGAAATTGGTAGTAAGTTCCCTTCTCAGAGGAATCATTTTAAGACTAGTTTTGGGGAAAGAGGAAAGGAGACAGGCTCAGCGTGACCTCAGGAAAATGCTAGGGTGAAAAAAAACCCAATACACCCAATATCCCAAAACACAAATCCCAGATTTTCTTCTGATATTTACCAGCCCACATACTAAGGCAGAAAAAGAAAAACATTCTCCTTTCCCTTCAACAATTAAAAAAATCCTCCTGAAATAAACAAATTCCTTACAGATCCCTTTTAGAACATACTCTTATGTGCAACCAAGTGATATATTTAAAAGGTTACTGCTGGAATATGGTTCACAGCAGTCTATAGCAGTGAATAAATATCACGTTTACATATCCATTATAACAAAGCTATGTTGCACTCCCATTACTTCATGTTGGTTTGCCATCTGGAAGCTAAACAAGCTGTGTAGTAAAAAAAGAGAATTCAATTTTGCATTTACCAAAACGAGCCATACAAGTTTCAATTTATAGCAGATGATTACACAGTCTTAGCAGGCAGAAATCTGTCCACAAAGAAACAGAGTCATGCCAACATGCGATCGCAGTTAATACAATGCGCAGACCCGAATACATACAGATCAGAGTGTGACAGGGCTCAGCTTATATTTTATACCGTTTTTATATTACACTGGTATTAAACTAGTTATTGAATATCAGTTTTTATATTGTTTATCCAAAAACACCTTGAGAAAGTGATACTTCCTTCCTCTGAACTCTCTACCAAGAAGAAACCGTGTGGACAACGCTGCTCCCACCACCTGCCTCCCTGAACAAATGCTGCCTGCAGGCACCGGCTCAGCCTCCGCCAGCCTGGACCGACCAGGGGCTGCCGAAGCCGGGCCGGGGCTCTCGCTGCCGAACCCCGAGGAGCCGGCGATGCCGCGGAGCCTCCTCCTTGGGCCGCGTCCCGGCGGGGGCCGTTCCCACCTGCCAGGCAGGGGACCGCAACTAAAGTCCTCCCCCGGCCTCGGGGACCCTCCCCACGAGCCCGGTGCAGCCCTTGGCGGGACTGAAACGCCCGGTGCTCGGTCCGAAGGCTCTGCCTCCCCAGACACCAGCAGCAGCTGCAAACTGCCCTGGCGCCCCAGGCCAGGGCGCTACGAGCCCTCTCCTGCCCCGGGCCCCACGAGCCCTCTCCTGCCCCGGGCCCCATCTCAGGTACCTTTAGCTGCTGCCCAGGCTGCTGGTTCCCAGCGCAGCCCAGGGAAGGAGGCGCGCATATCTCGCTCGCTGTCCGGTATGCAGCCACCTGAGTTTTGTTCAGATAAAAAGCATATCCTTCCGCTGACAGGTGAACTGCTGAAAGCAGAAAAACACCTAGTTACAGAGCCTAAGCTGCTTTCTTGCTCCCACTGCTGCTCTTCCCCGGACAGAGCCTCCGGGCCGCTGAGGAGAGCCGAGGCGCCCACCCGCTTTCTGCATGGACCTGGTTCTCGGTGCAGGACCTTCCGTCCGCAGACCCGTTTCTGTAGGGAAATGCCGGGTCTCTGCTGTACCTCTCTGGACTGAAGCATCACTGCAATCACACCCAGCACCCATATGACACAACTACCTCGGGTCCCCTCAAAGGACGGCCGATGTTCAGAAGTTGAGGACCACAAGCCGAGTCGCAGCAGCAGCTGCTCCAGCTGCCCCAGCCCCGTGCTGAGCTCCTCGGCCGCTCTCCAGCAATGTCAGCGGCCGCTGCTGTCAGCGGGGGACCCTAGGCACACAGAGTCAGCAGGGCCAGGCAGTAAATCCACTGCCAGCCGCCTTGCCAGCAATAGCTCATGCACGACAAGTGCTGGGGAGAGGGAAAAAAGTTAGGAGTAAATCCTCATTACTGATACCTCCAAGAAGCAATGCGGATGCCAATTTAGCTTATCCTTTCATCAAGAAATGCTGAAAACTGGGACCTGAGAGGAAAAATGATACTATTCTTGTAAAGTTTGCACACAAAGATACCTTGCAATAAATTGCCATTACTCTTGAGCTTTTCTATAATTTATCATTTACATGACTGAACAGAACATTCTTCCCATCACAGTTCTGATCTCCTCTTCCTCACTCCAGCAATTAAAGACTTCAAATGAACATAAATTTATGGCTAGATAAATAATGAAATTTGTTTTCAAACTTTCTAGACCATTTTTACGCTTGTCTATTCAACATCTGCCTATTTAAGCAGAACACAGACTGAAGCTCAAATAGAAAACTGAGTCTTAAGAAAAGTGTTACTGGAACGCTCTGTTATGAGAAAGCTGAAGCTGGGGAGGGAAGGCTAGAGCCCAGCTTTCAGTGGGGCACCAACAGGCAAGCTTCTGCTTGGTGAACAACGAATGCAGTCTTCTTGTTCCACTTTGCAATTCTTGTCCCATTTACTGGGATATGATCAGTAAGAAAAAAGACAGTACATGCTATTTGAGTATGCATTTTAAAAACAACCTTTAAAAATCTGTAATGGTTTCTGAAATCAAGCCGCTTCAGACGATTTGGTAGCCCCCCAGTCTTTTTCTAGAATTCTGACCCCAGAAGACAAGGGCTTTACTCAGCATTAGCAAGCTCCTGCTCCTCATCTAGAGGCCAGCTATTTTACCAGTGGATGCATCTAGTCACCGAAGCAGCAGGGAAAGGCCAGCACTGACAGGGAAGCAACATGGACTCTACGACATTACAAGCACCTCTTGGTCAAACACCGCCTCTCTTGCTGCTGCCTTAGACAAATGAGCCTCCTCCCTGTCCTTCCCCCAGGCAGGCCTGGCAACCATGCACCTCCAAAGCAAAGGCAGGCGTGAGCGCTCTTCGCAGAGCGCTTGCCAGGCAGGTGAGAGTAATGAAACACAAGATGGGATCAGCTGTGGGAGGGATGCCACCACCCCCCTTCGCACTTCTTGGAGTGGTGCATGCTCAGGCGGCGCCCACAGCTGTGCAGCTCGTCTCTATTCCAGATTCTACCCTTGTTGTTAGTTACTGCTTTACCTTTCCCACCGTAACACATATCTTTATTCTTCTTATGACTACACTAAAAGCTCTCAATAGTTAACGGAATAATCTGGTGCAACCTATTTGCAGCTGTCTCTGTTATTTTCTTTGCTCCATTTCTAATTCCTTTCTCCAGAAGACTGTTCTGAAGCTTTGCGCAACGCTGAAGTCAGACTAAACAAGCCTGTAATTGCCCAACCTCTCCCCTTGACCCCAAACAAACTCATTCTATAGCTATACAGTCTTACCCCAACCTCAAAGGCTTCCCAGACATCCTTCCCACGAGACCTGCAATTTTACATGTCACTTCCCCAGGTATTCTGGAAGAACGGCTGCTCACCACTTCAGTCTGAGGGAGCCACGCTTTTGGAGACGAGCCTCTACACCAGGCAGGGCAACTCCCACGTCTCCATCTCCTAATGCCATCTTGGCAGTGCTGCAGTCCCCTCCTGGAAACCAGATATAAATTCTCCACCCCATCTTCCCTGATCCTTTCCTGGCATAGACAAGATGCAGAATTAGCAGCAGCTGTAACACATGAAAACAGCCACAGACCAACCAGAGAGCGACTGTATCACCAGAATAATTCCTGCAAATGGCTCATTCTGCAAAACTGCTGGCCTGGCACATTAAGGTAGGCAATCATAATACAGTACTAGAACAACAGAACCAAAATACCTTCCCCATACTCGAGTTAGTGGTGAGGTTCTAAGTATCTGTTACTCAGCTTGAACTCCTTAAAAATCAAGATTCCCACTAGCATTCAAACACAGGTTTGAGCTCACAACCACCAAAGCACATCCTTACAGGATTTCCAGACTTCTCATACAGCTCAATAAAACTAAATGCCATGTCATTAGAAAACCACAAATACTAAGACCTAAGACAAGAGACAGAGCATTTTATGATCAAATTTATTTAATTAAATTTGACTGTTTTACTGTAGGTCACACCAGAGACTGCCAAAGTAAACTAAACATTTTACATTCACTACAAGATTCTCTCAAATTTTCACAACTAGTCCAAAAACATGGAAGGTGTAGGGTCCCTTTCCCTCAGTTTGCATTATGACTTACATTAATGACAGTGGGACTTACATTCCAGCACTGAAAGGAGAATTGAGCCCTTAGGTTCCCAGGCTTGCAACAGTCCTCCTGGTAGCAAACAGTTTTAAAATCATGTGTCTGTGTGTGCGCACATGTGTGTATGTATATTTACAAAACCAACCTCCTGATGGTATAGAGAACAAACATCCATTTAAACTGGTAATCCAAACAGGAAAAAGATTAACTTTGCAGTGTGGAAGGTAAGAGGGTGAAATTACGCAGGAGAGATGTACAAAATATGTCCACGCACTGGCAGACACTTCGGTGCCTGGCAGTCCAAGCAGGCAGGTGCACGGCAGGGCGAGTCACGTGGCAGACCCGGTCCTGCTACCCTTGAAGTCCAGGCAAATTTTGTCACTGTAACGGAAATCCTTTTGTAAGCAAATTAAGCCAACCGTGATTCCAAAAAGCTTGGATGTATGTGGGACTAGAAAGGAGCTGGATGCTTTAGCACGGCTTGCCCTGCAGAGGTTTCTGGGGATGCTGGGAGGAAACCAGGTATTAATAGACCTTTATCTAACTAGTGTTTCTAAAATAATTTGTTTCGGCTCTAGCAAGATTTTTGATAATATACATCTATGATATGCTCTATCTGAATATTTTCTTAAAAAATGCTGAAGACATTTTCCTATTTGAGAGTTATCTACAACAGGTCTTTATTATATCATCTTTCTTTTTATGTGTCTACTCCTAACAAATATCAGAGAAACATGTCAGATGCTACAATTTAAACTTTCATCATATCTGAAAGTATACATCTTTTTTAAAGTGTATTTTCAACATGAAAAGAGCTAAAATCACAATTATATTCCATTGCGTAACGTGTGTGAAATCAAGACCATTTGCATAGTTTCCAAACTGAAACTTTGGAAAATAGCGATTTCATTAACAGGAAGTATTACTTTAGAGAAGGGCTATCCCTTCACACTTTTACTGCATGGCCTAATATATACTTGAAAGAGTCTACAAGTATTGTCAGTTTCTTTGTCTAAAAAGCTAGCTTCTGGAAAATTTCAAATTACAATTATTTTATAAATCACAAGTCATTTTTCCTTAATCTCGCCAATTTTAATGAAGAAAAAACATCAGCATTTCAATGTACAAAAGTCCAATAAAACATGATTTTTTTTTTTAAATCAGTGAATGGGTAAAGTTTGGGTCAAACTCATTCAGTAATAAAAGTCCTCCAATTTCCACTAATAGAAAAATTTTTCTGTTTTGACTATAGGATAATGACAATCCAGAAATAAATAGCTATAAATACATTCATTGTTCCTATTCAAAAAATAATCACATAGGGAAGACACAAAATTGAAATTATTTGAATCCATTTCTTTACAATGAGATGTGGGCAAGTTATAGCAGAGTGACTCAAGACAGGAAAAAAAACAAGTAGGGAATAAATTGGTCCAGTATTGACATTCATGAAACATACCAGTTAGCATAATTCTGCAGTTAATTCATCCTTTAAATGACACTACTCAGTTGATTTTTTTTATTTGCTTCAGGTATACATAATGAAAGCAGTTTCCTTTGCATCTTTGCTGAGGATAGGTATAGTACCCTGGAGACACTGTAACAACCTCCTTCAGTATGCATGTGCGTATATATAATTATATACAAATAATCATGCATCCACACACACATTTGTATATCAACACTGCATGTGACGGTTAAATCCATCATCATTCATCATTGGCAGCACTTGTTCCCCTCACTTGGCCTTGATTACGTAACTGCAGGAAAAGAAAATACACAATTAAGCATTAACAGTTACTTCAAACACTAAATTCCAAATAGGTGATTTCATTAATTTCCAAGAAAAATAGGGCAGGGCAGTCAAAATATCACCAGCACTGAGCAAGGTCATGCCAAAGCAGTGCAAGTTTTGTAAGGAAATCTTAATTTGGATACCATCCTCCTCATTGGTGGACAGCAGCTCCAGTCCTCTGAGAATCTTCACACAGATCAGCAGGATTTTAAAACTGCTTTGACTGGGAGATCCCATCTGAGCTATTAACACAGTCACAGTGGGAAACACCAACATTAAAGTACTGAACACAAATACTCAAAAGTCTCCAACTCCTGGACAAACTGCTTCCTGCAGTAACAATTTTAACACAATTTAGTATTTATAAATTTCTGTGCGGAACTAGATTTTAAAAAATTAACATGCTTTGAGTATGGCAGTCCACAGTTTCTCTAAATTATGTGGACAAACCCAGACTGAGTGAGTAGCAAAATAATACTCACTGGCTTTTCTGATTTGTGCCCAGAAAAGAACTTGCAGGCTTCAGAGCTCAGTGCCAGCACAGTGATGACAACAAGGGCGTGCATTTTGGGTTTCTGCACTAGATAAGCACAAAGAAAGGGGTTACATGGCCAACATGTAAGGCATTCTGCAACTGGACTGAGCATCTGCAGTCTACTACAGTGCCATTTTGTGGTGAAGGTCTCTTATGCACCTGGGCCATAAAGGATCACGTCCAATTTTTCATCACATCAAGGTTATCAAACAGGAGGGAGTAAGGCCCCAAAGTGTTATCTGGATATATATGCATTTAGATGTTTCTGCCAACAACTCCCATCATCAGTATATTAGTAACTTTTCTCCTTTTTCATCCAACAGTTCACTTACACGGCTTGATTTGCCTCAGAACCTACAGAGAACTCCTCTAGACGTCAGCAGCCAATGTGCCTCGAACGGAACCCTTCTTACGCATCTAAACGTAAAATAAAACTGTAAGCTACCAAATAAAGAACCTATCTTGCTGTTGGTTAGTAAGAGAGAAGTAATGAGCTACATGACTTTTCCCCAGCCAGGACCAAAACGGGAAGCAGCCTCAGCTAAAGCTGAAGTTTTGTGGAGACCAGATATACAGAGCATCTCTTTTTGGTGGAGGAAGTCTGGGAACCGTACAGCAGCTGTAAATGATGCTTCTTAGATTTTTAAAAGCCCATGATGCTTCAGTGCTACACCACACTGCTCGAAACATCCAGTAGGGATTCCCACTGTTGCAAAGGCATGCGGTAGATCACAGTGCTTTGGCAGGGTCAGGTGATTTTCTACTATACACTGATTAGCTGATGTGTATTTAATGAGGCATAGGTGCTCCTCATCTCCAGGAGTCAGATATATAAACCATTAAGTGAAAGATAAAGAAAAATCTAAGAAAAGAATGTGCTGGGATACAGAAACTCTGGAAGAACACCTATGAGAATTCAGGGAGTAACGAAAAAGTAACAAAAGAAGAGATCCTGACAATAAAAATTGGCTTAAGATGAAGAACAGGACTAACAAAAGAACTGAAATGTGCACAGAATCTAAAGAGAAAGATTAGTTCAAACCAGGAAGAAGAAAGGATTTTAATGTGAAAGAGAATAGCAACAGAAAGCAATGTGTCATAAGAAAATGTAATGCTGCCAATATTATTAGATACTGGCTTGCTTTCTGCAGTTTCTTCTTTTTAAGCATCATAAAACTGCATAGTGTCAAAAAAGCTGAATATTTCTTTGCAAGGCTGGAAGCATGAAGATATTCTTGGCATACTAAGTACCTTACCACGAAGCTCGCTCTTTCCAGTGGTCCAGGCCATAAAACAAATGTTTTGTGGTTTATTTAGGATTTAATGAAAGTTACTGTTTATCAAAATGGATGAAGTAGGTGGATATAAAACATAAAAACAAATTATTTGGTATAAATTAGTGTTCACTTTGTATTTGCAGTGACATTTTTTGCCTCTAGATTGTTATTCTCCAATAATGCACCTCACCACAAAAATTTTGGGACTGCATCATTTATAGGTGTTTGTAGATACCGCTGTTATAACACTTAGGCAAAAAAAAAAAATATATATATATATATTGTAACAGTAGGTTCCCACTCCTCTCACATTTCACAATATATATAGAAAAGCTGTGTTAGTGTTAATGCATTTCTCTTGCGAAAAAAATATATTTAAGCTCCTGATGGTGAAGTCTTACATGACAAACTATTTGAAATAAATTATTTGCCTTGCTGTGCAAAACAAGAAAATGTTAGGGAAATAGATTTGCTCTTTAACAGGGATCAATGTTACCTAGAAACAAGTGATCCAGGTTTCACTTAAGGTTAAAAATTTAAAAAGTAGCAAATACTTTGCTATCAAGATCCTGTGTTAGCCATGATGCATAAAGAAATAAATTCTGCTCCTTTTTGCTCTTCTCTAGGAGACAATATTTATAAAACAAACTGTTTCACAGGAAACAAAACAACACAGAGCATATCCTGTTTGTGCAAGAGAATCATCTATGATTTATTTCTGACATAGTATTTTGCAAAAAATGTACAAAAAGCAGTTACTTACCAGTGAAAAATGTGAAACAGATAACTTTCTCTACAGAAGACTGACAACTATAGTCCACACAGACATAAAAGGGAAATTTTCTCATGCACATAGATGTGTGTGTTAAACACCAGTTACTCTCTCCAATACATACCTTGTATGCACTCCTCACACTGCCACTATTCTTTCTCAGAGAAATTGGATAAAGTTTGTTTCATTCAAAATTAAGAACTACGGGTGTGAAAAGGAGAACCCTTCTGATAAAAGCCAGTTAGACAGAGGAAAGTGGTTACTCTTCCTCCTTCACAGACAGCTGGCTCTAGGAATAGGTTCTGGCATAAAGTAGAATAAAAGAAGAATTCCATGTGTTTTTTTGAGAACACCTGCCATAACCAAAAATATCCAAAAGCCAGTGAGAGAGTACAGCGTTTGTGAGAAGGGACGGACATCATGCTTTTTCAAAATATATTTCTGGAAACTGCCAAAGTAGACAATCCCTTCAGCTTATCTGAAAAGAAAGTTTGTTTTTACTAGCTCAGAACATCTACCTATTCACACACACATAGGGAAGAAGCACTTCTCCCAAACCCTGAAAACATCTCCACGCAATGCAAGATGGCTACAGGCAGTTCATGAAGTCCACGCACGAAGAGCACAGCAACCGTGGATGAAGAGGGAGTTACAGCGAATGTTGACACAAAGAGCAAAGATGGGCTAGGCCTGAAGTAAAGTGCACTTCAGAGCCACTATCAACAATAGGTCTAAAGCACAAAGCAATCTGTTTAAAGACATCTAGAAGCTGAAATGAGCTAAAACCATGCAAAAATCAAGTCATAGCTGAGGGCACATGTGTCCTGACAGAACCAAGACAATAGATGGAAAGTGACAAGCTGAATGGGTTTGGGACATAAAGCAAATGGCATGGCAAAATAGGAAGGAAATAGAATTGCAACTCCACAGACTGCAAAGAACCTAAAAAGATGTCAGTATTTAAAATGAGAAAGGCTCTCGCCAAAGGTCGTGCTCTGGAAAGAGACTAGAAAAGAAAGCTCCTTGCCTAGCCTATAATGTTCCTCTACATCTTAAAAGAGAGAGTAGGGAAAGCGGCTCTATGGGCGAGTTTCCTTCCAGACATCAGTCCAAAGACAGATCAGACTATATGTATTTGGTCTTCACAACCACCAAAGCATGAAATTTGAGACCATCTTATGCCTGTTAATTTTACCAACTACCTTTTTGCAGTTCAAAGTCTCAATTTTGTCATGCTAATCAGGATGAGTGCAATTGTTGTCATGTGACACATACAACTTGCTTCAAGACATGTTTGAAGGGAAAATAATCAGTTCTAATGATGATTAGCAACTAAACAAAGCAAGACATACAATAGAAAAGTGAAATGACAGCTCTGAGTTCTAACTCACAAGCGGTAAAAAAGCACTGAAGGGGACTTTGTGCAATGGGTATGACAACACATAAAGAGATGCTCAGTGCAGACTTTCTGGATTTAGGGACTTCTCATGAGCATTTACCTTACAGCCACTTCCAGATTGACACAACATAGTATGCAGAAGCTTCAAGTGCATGGGTCTGCAGAGGAGAACCACTACAGAAGTCGTAATGTTTATCAGCAATTGCCCAAACACATGCAAGGGGATGGATACTATTCAACTTGCCTCAGTTCTTGAACTGTCTAGATGGCAGAGCTATGGATAGATGGCATGCAAACACTAATCTTAAAGCATTCTTACCGCTTCCAGCTCCTTTTGTGTTTCATCCTCCATTCTCCTAATGTCTTCCATAGTCAGATCAATCCACTTGTCAATCCAACAGAACAGCTGGCGATGAAAGTTGGTAAATATCCTTTTTTCTTGCTTTAAGAAGATAAACAAACGTTAGATAACAGGTCTACATTTTGCCAGACTGGTGAAGTGACTGCAGTTATTCCATTTGAAGAGGTATAATCTTTAGGTAGGTGCGTGCTGTTTCACAGTGCTACAGTTCAGCTTCTCCACATTCCTGGATCCTAATCAAAGCCACCTGCTTCTCAAAACCACCCCCACACTAAAGACAGTCTCCAGTATCTCCTAATTCTTACTTTGTATTGCGGCCATCACAAACTATCTCTTCCATCTCATTGCCATTTATTATGGTTTGTAATTTTCTTCTTTTACTATCATATTTTTTGAAATACGTAAAGATTTAAGGCAGTTAGCTGTGTGATGCACTCAGAGCTAAAAGCCCTGGTTACCACAATAAAAATGGCCTCACTTTAGTTGTCTGTGAGGAAACAACATATGAAAGAGCTACTGGAATATCATGTTTTGGTTAACTCACTGGTCCAGCACATTCTGGCTGGATTCAAGAGAACTGACACGACGGTCTAGATTAAATTTTTAGAATATAAACTTATATGTAGGCAGAGTGTTTATTCATGCATTTAAAAAAAAAATCACAATTCATATTCTGATAATACAGTGCTAATGAAATAAAAAGCAAATATAATTTGCCCAAACTACCACAACTGTCAATTAAATTCTAAAGTATTAGATTATACCTTACTTATAACTGGTCTTGCAAGCCTTCAGTTCCAGTAAAATCAAATACTATAGAATTAGCATAAACATAAGAACACTTTCATAAGAAAACTAGTACATACAACACTAGAAAAACTCCAGCACATCTTTTGCACAACTATTAATCTAAAAGAAAAACAGCCTCAAAGAATTCTCCTTCTGTCAAGTGTTGTGGCTTGCACAATCAAGGCTTAAACTTAAATGATAGGATCATGGCTTCTATTTTTGCTTTTTTAGCTTAAAGTTATTCTAGCACTGCCAATGAAACACCATCGCTGCTAGACACAAACAGTTCTAACTGCTGAAGAAATGAACAGGAACTGCTTGATTGTAAGCAACAGAAAACCTCATCACTTTCCCCCCTCAAAAACCCCATGCCAAAACAGCACCAACCTGCCTACATACCCCTACCCGCCCCCCACCAATCCCACCTCCCCAGCAACAGCCCAGCTAGTGAGAAGCACTTACCTTTTGGATAAAGTTTTCAACTTTGTTCTGCAATCCCCACCACTTAAATTTGATAGTCACCAACTTGTAAGCACACATTTTAGGACAGTCTTCATCAGTTGCTAACTCTTTCTGTTTATGGATAATTGGAAGGAATTTATTTTTTTTAAAAACAAGGACTTCAGACAAACGTATTTAATATGATTATTGGAAATTATCACTCTAATTATTACTAAATGGCTGCACTGTACTTTGGAAACAGGGTACAAGGGATTAACAAATGTCGTCAGGTTAAGTCTATAAGAAATTCCATCCATGCTGCAAACACATACTATAAATCTAAGTTTTAACATTGCTTTTATTTTCATGATTTGCACTGTCATATACTTTCTTGGTTTTCTTTGGGACAATGATGCTTAATTACAACAGCTGGCACCAAATTATTTTATATTTTTGGATCTATTGCCAAAACACAATTATAATCTGAGCTGCTACCTCATTACAATGGTGGAAAACACATGCACTGAAAAAAAAGATTCAAATAAAACATAATACCTCCCCCTATCCCCAGATCACTTCTCACAAAAGCATAAAATTTAAGTCCATTTCAATTCTGTTTTGTCTACACACTGCAAAGAGAGATTAAAGCCTGGCAAGCTCTCCCCAGTTCCTCTCCCTCATTTCCCTTTCCCTAGGAGACCGTGCCAGAAGGGTATGTTTTTACCCAGGACTAGAGGAAATTTCTAGTTGCGTAGCATAATTTACATATTCATTTTTGCATAGTGAATTGCAGACCTCCTGCTCACATGAGGAAAAAAAAGGGAAAGGACCTCTCCTCCTCAATGGCAAGTAAGCGGCCTTAAGATTCACGAAAGCTTCAGTTCAAAGAGTGCTTGGAAGCAGCTCTGGCTCAAAGATTAGTGGGGAAGAAGGATCCCCAAAAGAATGAACTGAGGGGAAATTCAGGAGACAACCACCACCATTCCCTATAACAACAGAAGTGCGGCTGCTAGGAAAGACAGGAGCACTGTCAAACATAGTGGGCAAGAACAACTACCCTCAAAATTTCCTACACCAAAATTCTAAGCATGGACTTGGTTAGAATTATTTAACTGCAAAAAGTACTAGTTAGATGTAACTGGTCTTGCAACCTGTTGACACAATCTGTGGAGAGGGCGGAAGAAACTCTTCACTCCCATTTATCTCAGAAGGAGATTGAACGCATGAGGTTTGTTTAACCAGATTTGTTCCAAGTGTGTGTATGAAGAGTTAACACAGTCCAGAAGTTCAGAGGAGCAGCATTGCAAGAGACTGTGAAGCTGCTAAAGATGCATCAAATCGGAATAAGAAAACTCAAAATACAAGCATCATGAAACTAGGTTTTATTACAGTTCTTACTTCCAAACAACTTTGAAGTATCTCTGATGTGTGTAACATGGTATACAGATATTTCCTTACAACTCATGCAGCCAAATTTACATAATACAAGAGACTCTATCATGTTTTTAATTTAACAAAGCATGTTTGGTTACTCCAAGCCATGTAAAAGAGAAAGGAAAAAAAAGGATAAAATGAAGTTGCCAAAACCTGCATTTGGCAACTAGTATAAGACATCCACAGATGTTTATTCTTTATACCTGTAACAAAATTCTAAATGGAAATACTTATGGCATTTTTAAACTAGGTTTCTATTGACTGTGAAATGGACCACTTCCTTTGGTCATGTACACAGTAAAAAGATTTCAGAGATATCTAGACATTTAAAAATCTTGGACAACAAAAACTGAATAATGCATGTTTAAGACAGAACTTTTATCACAAAGATTCATCATCAGAGAGTTCTTACATGTTTCTTAGAGTAAAAGAAAACCAATTACCCTCAGAAGACTGATATTCTTTCTAGTCACAAACAGGAAAGAAAGCACTGCTGCTGCTGCTTTGCGCTCCCAAACTGTACGAGTCTATGTCCAGGCACCAGTAAAAGGCCAGAATTAACAAAAATACATAAATTCAGTGCTTCCCAATCCAAGTATTCAAAGATCTCCTCCTCCTCCTCCTTTTATGGCCTTTTTTTTTTTTTTTTTTTTTTGGTAAGCCTTTTGTTTGGGCATACAGGCCCAAACAGGCCAATCCTGCATCAGCCCCCCCGCTTCCTCCCTGAAGAGGAAAGAAGAACAAATGTCTAAGGCAGGATGCACGTTTTCAGCACAGTCTATAGGAATAATGTGAGAATTCTATTCTGCTAGCCAGTATATTTAGCCCAGGGAGAAAGAGTATTATAGTAATGGAAGTTCACATACATGCCTGTCCCCTTTTATCACCTTGAAAGGCACAAAATACTAATTTTCTTCCATGAGATTCCAGCCTTATTCAGGCCCAGATCACACCTACAAACAACTGCGCTGAGTCAGACCAAAGGTCTACCTGGCTCAGTATTTTGACAGCAGCCAGTGGCAGACACCTAGGAAAGAATATAAAACTCAAGGAAGAAAATACTGATAATTCCCCCAGAAGCTCTACCAATGTTTAGCTATTTACAAGCTTAGAAAACTTCTGAACCAGAATTATTTTCTGTCTTTTATTTTCTGTCTTTGGATACACAAACAGCAGAACTAAGATCATGTAAATATGTATAGATTGTGTACATATACCATGTATATGGTATTGCTGAACTCTAACTTAACATTTATATAGTATCTAGGGCATATAATACACCTATATTGATATACAAGACATCTTAAATATTAACTAACAATCAATTAACCAGTTCTCATACAGTTTAAAGTTTCGATGCAAGGGAGACATTAAAAAGCAACTAAAAATTAAGAGACTTTTTTTTTTTTTTTTTTTTTTTTTTTTTAAATGCATTGAATATTCTAAAGTCTCTTAGCATGCTGAGCTAAAGAATCACTGATGCCTGGACGTGCGGCAGCAACTTACAGTAACAAAACCACTCCAGTTTGGAAGTTATTATGAACAAAGCTCATGGTATTTTAACACTCTGCTCACCTGCTTATTTTTGAAATGTTCATGCTCAAGTTGAACTAGAAAGTATTATTAAGGTAAACCTATAGATGGGTCTGGATCTTAAAAGAGACTATACTCAATAGCAGCACAAAGAATTAAAAATCTCTGCTTCTACTAACATTTGACTAAGACACTGAACACTAAAGAGCAGGGGAAGTAGCAGATAAAATGAAGTAACATTCACACTCTAGATTCTTCTCTAAGGTCCATCATTGTCATAGTATCTAGACACCAAACAAAAATAAAATAGGCATACCAACTTCAGAAAAGAACTGTAGAGGACTGTCTTTATCCTGCTTCCTAGAGACTAGGTCTCCATAAACATTTGTTTATACAGGCAAGCTTTCACAAGAGACTGTGCAAAACACTCTCGGAAACAGTCTTTTGCTCCATGTATTCTGTGGAGCTGGTTCTGCAAGTTTCCCAATGAAAAAAAAAAGCACAGTAACCAGTATTTTGTTCTTTTTTGACTACAGAGGAACAACTGCACCCAAAGATGTTGCTTAGTAAAAAGTACATTATTACTCGCTTTTTCTTCAGTAGCTATAGAGAAGATGGAAGTCAATCAATTTTTGTACAGCAACTAAATCTTCTGTGCAAATACAGGTCATTAACCAGTCATGCATCCCTCTCCACACCCACAAGTCCCAGAAGTAGTAGTCCTTGCTGCCACAACACAAGCTTGAACACACTTGCTGACTCTCTGAAATCTCCACATTTTCCTCTGGGGAACATAAGCAGCCAATGACTTATCACACAAGCCAACATTTAAGTGTGCATGTGGCACTGACTAGTGAAATCCTTTTTCTTATAGAGTCTCTTGTACAAGCACTCATTACTTAAGTGCTCAGCTGCGAAGTTGTTGCTACAAAATTCCCACGGAGCCATGACAGCACTGCGGTGTCCATACAGTCGAGCTATCACAGGATCAACTTTCATCACGTTGAAAAGACAACGTAAGGAACAGCTACAATAGCCCCAGTTAGGTCAGCAGCATACATCGACTGCACCCTCAGGTCTAATTAAGGCAAATGAAAGAATGTGGAGCACCCCAAATGTAGTTTCACAAGCATTTCTTTTGACAATGCAGCTTAAGGGCAGCGATGTGCCAGCTTTAGTAGCCTGTACCCCTTCTGCTCGCTCCACTGACACATCACATCTCAGTTGAGCTGCCTCTGTTGCCCCATCATTTCCCATACCCTCACAAAAATCCGGCTGTCTTCTTTTCCATGCAGCATTCAAACCACTGTACCAGCATATGGGAAAGGGTGGTACAGGAGCAAATGGTTAGTGCTGCACAGAAGTACCCCTGCAACTAGAACCTCGGTCCACAGTGGGACAAGAGACATTAAGTCCTTGAATCCAAGTTACTTCAGTGTTATGATCTTAGGCTAGCTGATAACTCTCATTACCGTCCGGCACTGCTTAGCGGGCAACGGCAACTCTGTGCTGTTAGACATGGTAGTCAGTTATTTGACACTTAAGATAAAGGACAAGCTTCTGATATGAGAAAGGGGAATATCTTCTGCCTACCTTTCTGCTTGCATTTTAGGAAAGGAAATTAGGGACCGATAGCCTGATGGTCCAACGCATTCTACTCCAACACCTGACACTTATCTTGATGCTTTGCAAAAACTAACAGTAAATAAATAATGGTGACATCTAAAGTAATGAACTGGAAGAAAATTCACACCTCTCAGAGAAAGTACTTCACATTATATTTAGAAAGAAACATTCATTCTATATTTTCAACTTTTCTTGGTAATGAAAAACTAAATGATTTTAATGTTAATGAAGTCTAATGCTTAAGAAAATTTAAGAATTTGGGGTATCATTTGTAATGCATTTAAAAAAATAACTCAGTAGCTACTTAAGCATAATTCTTCAAAGTACACACTAAGTAGTAAAATTATGCCAAGATTTTCAGACCCTAAATTTCATTTACATCACTGTCAATGAAATGTTGCATTTACAGTAATGACAAATTGTGCATATTATCAGTTTCAGGACATCAGTTCCTATATTGGAAATTCAGCAAAGGCTATAAACATATCAAAATGGTCAGCTGCATATTTCTCTGATAACTATTTATTTGCAAAATTGAATTTTATACTAAAACAAACAAAAAGCAGTATGAACCATATGAACAGGTTGGTTCTTATCAGTGCAGGCATTCATCTGAAAATCTGAGATCAAGTTTTGTTGATAAGTGTGCAGAATCGCAGAAACTGCCCCAGAGGCTGCGATTAGTCTAAATGATTATCAATGATAGTTGTGCACTAGACAATGCCTACGGGAAGATATGCTAAAAATAGAGCAACAAAAAGATCACTAGTCTTGAACAGATGGGAGAAAAACAGGCCATTCTTGCCTGTGGAACACAGGCTGGTTTAATCGTGGGACAGGAAAATTATGATGTACTGTAAAACAAATCTTCCATGACTTTTAGTATCTCTGCTTCATTTTTGAAGGTGTTCCACAGATCTCCCTTACAAACCAGAGCTGAGGTCACAGATGGAACAATTATTTTGTGAAAGAGTATATTCTAATCGGTAACTAGGGACCTATTCTTGACAAATTGCATCTACTTTCATTCTGGTACACAGTGGTTAGTTTTTCTACAAGGATACCTGATGTAGCAAAGTATGTTTCATTCTGGGATGGATGTAAATACATAGATGACTTTTGATGGCTGTGTGTGGAAGGACATGCTTTGAGATGGGTGTAGGGATGTGCTGACAAGTTTTGCATTGCTGTTCAGGTGTGGTTGGTTTCCATTTGGTATACATTGGTCTACAGCAAGTTTGCATCTAAGTTTGAGTGGAGCAAGGTTCTGAAAGAAATGAGAAGGGAGCTATTTCAAGGCTCAGGAAGCAGATTTTAGGAAAGTTTTTTTCAAGATAGGATCTTCTTTACGCATGCAGCAAGTGTCTTAGGCTAAACTGTCAAGAGAAGTATATAATGGGTAGTAAGAAATTACAAAGGTGATGTAAGGGTGTCACTGACATATCTGGATCAGTACTATGTTGCCTACTAGAACATCAGTCTTCAAACATGATTTTCCTGTAGCTGAATATGCAAGCACAGCAAATTTATATTGGGTGTGATTTTAAGTGGTAAGCTTTCACATGACAGTCATATTGATGACCAATAATGTAAGGTTGTTTATGCAGAAAGGAAGCACTAATGCTGAATAGCTTTCACAGAATTTAATATCTCTTTAAAATAAACTTCTCACACTATCCATTAATGGTATTAGGGAAATCTACCACACTGCATTTTGGTCAGATTTGGCAGGGGGGAGAGAAGGGAAGAGAAAGGTAGGTGATGTTAAGCAAGCAGCATGCATAATGCACTTATAAGAAAATTTCCTGTATAAAGGCTTGGGTAACTGCAGTCATGGTAAAAGGCTGATGGCTCTACCTTAAAATAAAAGTCATTTTTCCATAGTCATACAAAGCCTACTTATCAGAAAGTTGCTAAATGACCGAAGAATGTAGAAAGTTAATTCCACAAACCAACCCAGATTACCTATCTCAGGCTAAGAACTTCAGGAACATGGTAGATGCATCTGTTCACACACATACACAAGGTGTATTATCTTACCAAAGTAAAATACTTCATTATGATGAAATACTGTAGGTTTTCTGTGTGCATTATGCATATATACCACACAAGTCAAATGCACTTAGATATTCAATAGGGCAAGGTAAAGACGGGCTTATATTTGTCACTACATTCTGCTAGTTTTTGATCATCTTAAATAAAACATACACATGTAGGATCCTTTACTGTGCTCTAAGAAATATACACTTGTAATCATTTCAATATAAGGAAGATTCCAATTAGTTTTTTTGCATTTTAATTTACCTCCAGTGGCTAACACAACAGTCTGATGACTTGCATGAAATCTGTCATAGTGCATATTCAGCTGTCAATCTTCAGTACCTATAACATCCATCCCATTTAATTTGTATAGCTTTTATTGCAAATTTTTAAACTTGTTCAATTAAATCACTTTATTTTTAGTAGTAATATCAAGCAACTTTGCTTACTAACACATTCAGAATTTTAACTGAATATGAAAAAGAAAATAAATATTCAATTTCTATCCACTGTTTTAAGACTAGCATCACCAGTGCTAGTCTCTAAGGAATTGTGAACATTTTTTGACGATTAAGACTTTGTAATGTTGTAAAGTCAGTTCTTAGTACCTTCCAATTTGGCCCCAAAGGTCCTCTCTTGGTCTTAACAGACTGGAATAATGCAGGGTCTTCATCAGCTTTGTAGTCCTATAACATAAAAAAAGAACTGAGAGTCAGAAAAAAATGCATACAATATCCCACTGTAAAAAGCTTCTCCTCAAGACTACCAAGTTGATTCATCCAAGTGGTCTGGAGCGGGGCGGGGGGGATTTGTTACCCTGTTTTTAAGCTTGTGTTCAATATACCATCACACCAGCTTAATCCACTGAATATCACAACTGGTGCTCGTTATCTATTTATAGGGCCCCCCCTCTAGGTCAAAATTTTCTTATGCTGGGCACCGTGCAACATAAGCACTATCCTCTCAGTTCTGGACACTTTTGGGGGCAGGGAAAGCAATAATAAAGAAACGCATATGCCAGCATTTCCCAAAGTGCAAGATATGCCCACTTCAGAGAAAGGAGAGAAGAAAGGGAAGAAGACGTAAGTAAACTAACTTGCAAAATTAGAAACGGCATAATCTCAGTCCGAGAGACACATTGGCAGGCTAAGCACAGAGAGGGCCAAGGCAGCAGTCTGAGTGGCCCTGCTTTAAGCTTTAGAACAGACATCACTGCTTACCAAGTCACATGTAGTGTAAACAGAGCTAATCCTAGTAAAACTGAAAGATGACCAATGCTTCCAACATATGGATTAACTTATTATACTGATGAGGGGTATGGAAATGATTATTTGATAAAGATACTACTTCGGAAATTAGGAAAGCATATGAAACCCTGACCTCAGTAACTGACAGCAAGTGAGGTTCATACAGTATCTGAAAAACACCAGCCTAAGAAAACCATTACACCCATGCAACAAAGGAGAACTGTAGAAGTTTAAAGTTACTTTAAAGTATGACAAGTACTTCGTGGGTGCTACAGAAAAGCCCAAGAAAGCCTCAGAGGAAAATTCTAAGTTTAGCAAAGCTTCACGTCTCATTTTTAAAAATAAGTTTTAACAAGGACAAAATTTTCAGAACAAAGAGTGAGAGGAATGCCACCGAAAAGCAGCTACTGGCATTTTCCCTACTCCTGCATCACAGAGTTGTCACAAGGAATCACAATTGTAGACTGCTTCACAGATGAAGTAAAACTAAACATTTACCTTTCTAATGCATCACCTATATTCCAAATGAAATACTATCAGCCCCAAGATAAAAATAAATGAAACAAATGGGTCTCCGAATACTGCAACTGAAACGTATTTCGTCTGAGGCGCACTGAAAGCATCCAGTTACATCTCCATTGCAGAAGTATTGTGGCTTGGAGAACTAGTTTCTCTAGACAACTGAATTATAAAGTTCTTGTAGACAAAGGCACGCACATAAGCTTACTTAAAATAAACCCAAAGAGTGTAGCATTACAGAACAGCAATTGTCAGACTGGGTTAAACCTGGTCCATTCTAATCCAATATTCTGTCTCAGTGGCCAGTAACAGATGCTTCATGGAAGGATACAAATAACCCACTGACAGAGCTATTAACCCGGGCAGTAAACAGTTTGGTCTTCAACATTATGTTTTTTCCTAGAAAGGATGTAAACTCTTTAGTCATGGAGGTTCATATAACTAGGTATTTCTCTCCACCTTCATTCTTGGCCTCAGTTGCACCCTGCGGTAATTAGTGACTAATGAATTATGAACTGTGCAAAAGTCTTCCTCTCTCCCACTGTTTCAAATGGTTTGATTTTTTCTTTCCATTTCATTGGCTTCCCCATTATTCTTATATTGATATGGGAAAGCTGAACTTCATATCTGACATTTTTTTCACCATGATTATCTTTATTCACCAGGAAAATCCCAAACAAACCTGGGTACAAGCAGCCATACAAAAGAATTCCAGCTTTCCTCAACCCTCCCAGAACAGTTCCATTTCTGTATCTTTTGTGTGCAACTCATGTCACTTGAATAGATGATACTATATCATACACAATTCAGGAGCTGTTAGAGTAATATAGTCTTTAAGCTGGCATAAGAATCAAAGATCACGTTTAACACATGACAGTTTTCAAATCTAGATTCTACCCATACCATGAAGAAACAAAGGCTACTTCTAGATTGAAATTCCAAATCCGCAGTCAGACTATTCAAATTACAGCTGACTAGCAATATTTAAACTATTACTTATTAATGCTTTCACAACCATTTTGACATTTACAATGTATTTTTGCAAGCTACATGGGACTGGAAAATCCAGGAAGTCCTGTCAGATGAACCTGAATTCACTTACAGAAACTCAGCTATTATTCCCCAATCCTTTCTTATCCCCAGTTTTCTCATGTTGCTCTCAGTTCTTTTAATGCACCTACCTACACTGTGCATTAAAATAGACTGAAGAAACTGTTTTTAAGATTTTTCTCAGCCATTATATAATACATTTAGAAAGCATTAATAGGTATTTAGATAAATAGACTAAACTTTTATATGTTAAGCATTCAAATACATATTCTAAGAATTGAGCAAATATTTTCTAGAAACACCAAAGTGATTCAAAAGCCAATCGTATTGCTAATCAATATATATTTTATAAACTTCCACAAAAAAGTATTTTCCTCTGTTTCTCCCTCTAAGCTGAAATGATATAAATATGCTTATAAAAAGAATACATGCTTATAATGAGAACCCAGATAACAGCCAGAAAATTTAACTGGAATGCTCCCACTGGTGCTAATAGAATACTTTATCCAGCACTTGGGAACAATATGAGGAAACACCGTAAGCACTGTACATTAACACTGAAAGTCAGCAACATTTAAATGTAAGTCCACTTATTTAAATCTTGAATTGAGTTATTATAACAGCAAAAAGACAAATAATAATATTTTCCTTTTGAAATTTATTAAAAACTTGCTTCTTTATGATTTTACTGGAATAAAGCACATCCTTTTTATAGGCATTAAAACAAGCAAATACATTCCTTGATGTACAATAGCTTCAGCATACAGTACACAGCCCTAACTCTCAATTACACCTGCGAGCGAGCAACAGCACAGGAGGAGACAGCCGGCTGGCTCTGTATTCTCTCTTCTTTAGGAAGCCAATGGGGGCAGTGAACAGCGAGAAGCCTTTGGCGCACGGTTTACAGTGCCTGCCACCAGCTGTAGGCTTCCCATCTTATTAGTTATTTCAAATACTGGGGGTGAAGACAGCTGCAGCCTACTTGAATCCTCAGGTCCCAGGTATTCTTAAGGTTTAATTTGATACATACTTTTTACAATCCTTGGAAGAAGAAAAGAAAAATCTTTACAAGTAAATCACCTTTAAAAATGAGTATTAATATCCAAAAATACTGTAGCAGTATATCTTTATATAAATACTTATACATTTCATGTTTTAAATTTCTCATTATGAATGCCCTTTAACAATTTCATTTAAACATTGGAATGGATGATGTTGCAAAGGGGATTAAATTATACTAAGGAATAAACAATTTTCCAAGAAACATCTTGTTTTAGATCACTAATTCCTGGCATAAGTACTGCTGTTTCTTTGGGGTAGCGATGTATCTAAAGGGAACAATGAAATACAAGAGCTTTCACATTTTAATGCCAGTTTTGTAAATAAAAACAGGTACTGTGTTTAGATATGACCTTGACTTTCTTAGTTTCAGCAGGGAAGGTCCTGGACGTGTTACAACCACAGAGTTCCACTCCAGCTTTCACCGGTCTCCTCTCACACCAAAACCAGAACATAATTCCAGTTTTATTCAGCACCTGTGTGTTTAATTGAATGTCTGCGCCACTTAACCAACACTTAGTAATAGTTTTGTCACTTGTGCTGCTTTCATGTTCATTCTCAGTGAAATTCTTGAACGTTACTTAAGACAAGCATAGCATTCTACCTCTCACTTCCAGACATCAGCTATTCATTTTAGTAAAAATTCTCTTTCTGCCACTAAGTTGTTATAAACAGTATTTTTTTTTTTTTTTTTTCAAATCAACAGCATAAAGATTAATCTAGTACAATGCTAAAGCCAGTCTTCTGGAACCACTCTTCCTAGGAGGAAGTGTGCTAAGACATTTTTCTTCCCTAAGTAAAAAGTCTTCCCCATTTTCTGCCAAAAGCTTTAGTTAGAGAAAAGTGCATTTATTGTTAAAGGCTGTTCTAGTGCTTTGTTCTGTGTGTACATGTGCATATGTGCCTTTTTTTTTTTTTTAATGTGAACCACTAAGTAATGTTACTTTGAATCCAAAGGAAAGTTATTTTTCATTTTAATTTTAATTAGTCTATACATAGAGGAAGTGCTGCCTCTTAAAAATAGCTCCTAATGGATTCTAAGAGATTTCTACGGGTATGTTAAATATCAGGTTGCTCACCTTGAAAATAAAGCCAGTGGTAAAGATCTGAGGTCAGATTACAGAATGACAAATGATTAAGGTGATATAATCACATTTATCAGATAAACTGCTTAGTTTGCCATCCAGCTGATCAATAACAACATTAACGACAAGAATGTAGCTACTTTAATTTCTGAATAGCTGTATTTTAACATTAACACTTCCCTCCACTTTAGTAGTATGCCCATCTTGGGAGGACTCTATAAAATACTACCAAGTTTCTTACACTCCTTGCTCCACAAGCAAAGCCTCTTGAGCTACATCCAGTTCAGCAGGGCACTGATACAGCACCTTCCTGAAACTGAGTGGCATTTGATAAGGAGTTTTCTGTGCCCATTTCCTCCACCTCAGGCAAGCTCCTTTCCTGGTGGGTTTTATACCATCCCCCAAACAGCTAGCGGGAGGGAGAGGAAGGACCATTTCTAAAGAATACATCGTTTGATAGACAAAATGAAGGCATGGAAAGCTGAGAAACACATACGCATCGCAGCCAACAATCCAAATTATACGCACACCTTTGCATGTTTTTAGCTAAGAGCACAAGAGAAACTAACTGTTTTTTTCTGTGCAGCAGTGGACAGAAGAGAAAAATACCGGAACACCTACCAAGACTGAGCATACTAAAAATATATCAGCAGATCAGTAAGTCCTCTCCTGGAACACTGTGTTTAACTCTGCCCTAGTATCTTTAGAGCAAAAATAGAAGAGTGCAGAAAACAGAAATTCCTTGCAGGTTTTAATAATCTAAAGAATATTGAAATGACACATATTTGAGGAGCAAAGGACATAGAAGATGCACAAAATAAAGTCTACACAAGTGCCAGACTGGACACTTTGCTATTCACTGTTCTCCTGGTGAAAGAAAAAGGCTCATTCAATAAAATTGAAAGAAAGCTGAAAACTCACATGACTTTTTATGATGAAGCAGCAATTGGGATACTCAAAAATATCAGTATGATCTCCAAACAAAAATATTTTTTCATTTTTTGGTCCTGGTCTACCTTTGTAGGCCAAAGTTTAACACACTACCATAACTCAAGACTTCTTTGGAGGTCTAGCTTGATGAACACATGTAACTTGGTATCACCCAGCTTCTAGGCAAACTCAAGGCCTAATACACTCTCCATTTATAATATTAAAGGTCAAGGAATATGCAGCCTGGATTTCCTAGTAGCACACGTATCTTTTAGAAGGGAGTGATTTTTTTTGAAAACCTTTTCTTAAAGGAAACCAATTCCTTATGAGAAGGCAGTGTTTGGCTGAACCCCCCACGGCCAGGCTACAACAGTGACGTGTCGCTGAGCTCCAACACTTCTTGTGAAGGACAGACAGGGTAGGGATTGAAGAGAAGCACTTTGTTTTAATAACTGTCTCAAATTATCTGTAACCCATAACTTTAACACAGACAAAAACACAGTTTATTAGTCAATGCTATACTTTAGAAAACGAGGTAGAGGATTAGATTATTTTGAACAGTTTTCTGATCTATGAAACAACCTGGACAGCAGTAAGACATGGAAGCACCAAAAGCATACAAAGATAGAAAGCAGAACATCTCTGTCCTAAGTGGAAGGAAAAAGAAAAAAAAAAAAAGAAGAAAAAAAAGGATAATACAGTATTACAGAGACAGCGAATATTTTTTAAGCATAACAAATTACTATAGTCTTATAAATCTGAATGGTAAAAAGCTATTTGTTGAAAACAGGCACTGAACAAGAGATTTTTTCCATAACATTAACCTTAATAATTTCATAAAATAATCCAGTCTTATCACTAAATATTTTTATAATGAAATGCACACTTGGCTGGGTGCTTTCATACAGCACTAGCTACTAAATAAATGATAAAATGCCTCAAGCATAACTGATAGTCTAAGGTTAGAGTGAAGACTTGTTCTTTTAAGATGTTTTATTTAGCATCAAGAACCACGATCTATATTTTTATAGAGATGTCAGTGAACTCAGCTGTATTTTCATCAGGTTAGCATATGTTAACATACTCGTTTTAAAACCCTATAATCAGCAGCTGAATCTGTGTCAGGAAGTGCCATGTGGTCAATCCACCATATTTCCTTCAGCACAGTTACTACTGAAAAAAAAAAGGGGGGGGGCTATAATTACTGACCCCTGTCGTGAACAATAAGCTATTTTTCAAAGAACTGAAGTACACCTAACAAATGTCTCCCCGGTAGAAGAACAATTAAAAGCCTTCAAAAAATGCCTGCCACAAAATGATAAACTGCTACCATTTAGGATTAAACAAACATGGTGATAAGTAAACCATGTGGAATTGCAGTGCACAGGATTTAAAAAGCATAGGCTTCTGGTCATGCTTTCTGGTTCCAATTAGACAACACTGAACGTAACTGTTGCCTAAACAGGTTATTCGTTCCTATACCGCTTCTGCTTGGGAAGCAGAGGGACGTTCACCTTCCTTAGCATCCAGTGTTGCTCGCTGCTGAAAAAGCACGCTGTCCTGGTCCAATCTGAAAGTGTCAAGGCCAGTAAGAAAAATCCACAGGAGATTGGATGAATCACTAAGATTATAAAGTGCACATATATTGATGAGGTGACATCACTTATAACTGGACTGTAACCTTTGCACTAGCTTATAATACCCTAGCTTATAATATCCCCTCCGAAAGTCCAAAATCCCTCCACTCCAAACGTTCAGTCACAGTAACTGGCATCACTCCTTGCAGTCCTGCCACGCTCAGGAGCTGCGACAGGAAGAACCACCTTGCTCCGAGAAGGCTACCCAGCACTAACACATGCCTCATTACCCCAGCACGATGCCCACGGTTAAACACGCACCAAAGAGGAAACACCTCAACTCACTAGTGGGCACCCTCTGCAATTCACTGCGAGCCACTGTCAAAGGTCTGCAGTAAAATGGTTCCAAACATGGCTGTAAATATTGAAGTTTAACTATCTACTTTCCTTTGTAAGCACTACAGTGCAAAATCTAAGTAAACCATTAATGAAAAAAAAGACTTAAGAAGTCAGCATGCTTGTTTAAAGGAAGTTAAACAAACTTTGGAAAACAAGACTATAACTCCAACAGAAAGACAGATACTACATTCGGTATAATGCACACAGCAGAAGTATAAACGGTCTTGCCAAATGATTAAAGTGATATATACTTGACAATTCCACATTTGCATTGCAATCTCCTTCCTGAAGGATTAAAAAACAAAACAAGAATACCAACAAGCATCACCATCTCCAGGTAACAGGATGTTCATCCAAAATCTTCCAAAAAGCCAATATTAAAAATTGCATTAATTCACTAAAAAAAACCCCCTCAAAACACTGTGGAACCTCATACATGTATATTATGGTGTATACCATACAAGCTTATAGAAACACGGTGCTGGATGCAGATTTTCAAGTACACAGTGGTCAGATAACTAAAGTAAGAACTCGGCTGACATATGCAATCTTTGCTTTGGTATTTTGGCATTTAAACTCACATATGCAACTTTGAGAGCATTATTTTATCTTGCGGAATTATTTGACTAAATACCATAGGAGCACACCAGTCCACAAGACCTGACATTATCTGCCATCCTACCTCTCACTACACAGGAACATAGGTAAAAAGCAACTGTGCTCTTGCCTTTAGGCAAGCCCAGTTGGAAACAATGGAAATACATATTATCTACAAGTCAAATGTTGTAGTGAAAACAAAGATTCAAAGAAAATATATGAGTCATAATAGAATTTTCTCTGTTAGCGACCATATACAGAAGCTTTGAACCAAGACATTTCAAAACTCACTTAAACCAAGTTTTGTTAAGGACAGAAGGGGGAGAAAAAGAAAAGTCTAGATTAAAGTCTAGATGGACAAGAGACTATTGCAGGAACTCGTCTCAATACATAAGCCCCACCAGCATGCAATGAAGGAGACTGGACTAAAGCCAGAGCACAAATAAACAACAGTTCTTTGCAGAGTTTAAGGAAAATATCTATGCAGCAAGAGCGTAACTCCTGACAGCAACAAGTCCTTCTTAGGAAGAAAAGCAGTCAACTGTTGGAACAAACAGCACAGCTAAAAAATCTGGAAGCCCTCTTGAAAGCTACACAAGCAAAACTTTATTTTGCAGCAAGGTAACAATATGGAGGAGTTAAAAAAAATATATTTCACAGAAATACACAAATACTGTTTCACAGGCACTTTCTGCCCCAAATTACAGTATCCCATGCATGAATGCAACAGACCTACGTAGTTAGCTTTTCAGCAAGCTATAATAGTGAATTATTTAGAGACACTGTGAACTATGTAAGATAAACCAATAATCACAACAAACCCTGAATCTAGGCACTTTTTTACAATTCTTTGCTGAGTGAGAAAGCTATTGCAGCCCTCCAACACAGGCTAAAAGTTACGTCGAGACACATCAATGTAGTGGGAATAACAACATTACAGAGGTGATACCACCTCTTCTCATTTATGACACCTGCTAAAAGTCATAACAGTCTTGCTGATAGCTCATTGTTCATTCTCCCAGGTACTATAAAACTTGAAAGCATATATACAGGACAGAATGATTTCAAGAAAACTTTTACCCAACACAAGAAATGATACAAGTCTGGTGTCTTATCTGCAGGGTCATGACAAAAACTTCCCAAGTAGTATAGGACTGACTGGGCAGGCAGACACAATTTCTGGCTTCCCAATTCATTATTGCATTAAATCTTTAAACAGGAGAACACACATATCAGTGCTGTTTAGCAGATACTACACATAACGTTGACTGTGGGGAAAAAAAACAAATAACAGTACTTTTCACTTATATGACCCAAAGCTCTGTAAATACACATTGTTCACAGCATTATAAAAGTTCAAAACCAGGTTGATCAAAGTATGTCATATTCCCAGTGCAGTGCAAGATTCCTGAGTCTCATAACCAAAACAATCACCAGCACTACTTTCCACTTCCTGATATAAAAGAAAAGCATTCACATATTTTGGTAGGTTTAGCTAAATGGCACCTTCCTCTCAATAATGAACATCTTATGGTCAATTCCTGAAGAGCATTATAACTGCAGGACAGCTATCAGGTGAACTATCACCTGATCTCACCTTTGAAAGAATGCTGAAGTTCAAATGAAAAATAAAATCAGCCTTGTTAAATTAGCACAGAAGTAAAACTGCAGTGTTGTGCTTTGTACTAGAAGTTAAAGACTCCACGGAAGAGACTTTTTTTATAAGGCAGTCTAGGAAAAAAGTTGCAAGTACCCAGGGCAGCATGAAAAAAACCTCAGTCAGGGGACAAAAAAATTGGAGGAAACAGTAGAAAGGTAGAAATAAGCTCAATTAATATATACATAGGTTGTTCTATGGGATGTGCAGTTTAAGATGTGTATTTAAAACTGCAAATCATGGGGCGCTACAGAAGGAAATAAGCAAAATTCAAAGTGTATACAAGTGTTTCCATTTTCCAAACCAATAAATAACATCCCCAACATGAAGAAATCCTGTTCTGTTAGCAGGCTGAAGTTTGGGAGAAGGTAAAAGGGCTATCTAATGATCACCTGAGCAAGCATTTAATCCTGTGCATCTTTATTCCAAAGTAGTACTGCTGAAGGTTGAATGGTTCATCTGTTCAAATTCAATGATTCAGACAAGCCTTTCTGGATACAAATGTCCATCATGGCAAAGCAGAAGAAACACCTCGGGTCAAAAAGCCAGGTCTGTAGCAGTCAGGTGTTTTTTTTGTTTGTTTGTTTGTTTTGCACACATCTCTGGATACTGGCACAAGAGAGAACACTGGTGACCAGGGATACATCCATTCAGTGACTTTCAGGAGGTGCTCTGAACATAGGACAACACTGTCATTTAGACACATGGATTCTGATCACTAATGTATTTTTAGACAACTCAAGGACATTACAGAATCCACAATCCCATGGATCACACAAGTTTTAGAAGTCACTGGGCTTTCCTCAGCAGCAGCTAAATAAAGAGAATAAACATTTCAGACCCATAAACACTGTAGCATTCTTCAATACACAGTAATTTGTATTCTAGACTGTAAACACTTAAGGCAGTTTGATATTGGAGTTTAACAAGACTTGAAAAACAACTTCAGAATAAAGATACAATCACATGATCCAAAGTCATCTAGTCACCATCCATCAGCAAAGCATCAGTAATGGCCCATGCACCCACATACCTGTCTCATCTGGACACCAAAATGAAACAGCTTCACAGAACTGAAGTCTGATAAAAATCCAGTTTAAGGCAATAGGGCTTTCTCTCTCTCCTTCAAACTGAAATACTTTTTTTTTTTTTTTTTTTAAAGAAATTAAGAGGTGTAATGTGATCCTTCTGCTAATATAGAGTCTACTTCATGACCAAGACAGAATGTTCCAAGACTGCTACCAGTAAAATGCTTGATGATACTAAGCTTCCGGGCTAGGAAAATGGACTTTTTAGACACCTACCATATTATAAATTGAGTCCTAATATGGTCTCAAATGAAACATCTAATCTCCTCATTGCACAGAAATGGCTACAAACCTGGTTTCAATTTCTTTGTTTTCATTACGCTTATTTTCTTTCAAATTGCTTCCAAAAATGTAGCCTCTTGTGATGTTAATTGAGTGTTCACTTCTGCTTACTCTTTAAGAATTTCTCCTCTCCTGGGAAGCGACTGTTATATACAAATCACATAAAGCTATGTTGATTGTATGCTGGAGATGATTAAGAGAGGCCAGAGTTAAATTTATACCTAAAGAAAGTCACAGATGTTGGCCAAATTATTTCTATGCATTTTTAAATGAGCACGAGTTAGCATATGCATGCCATTAGTATCTTCAAGAAATTTACTATTTTTATATTTATGTTAATTATAGTTCTGAAGCTAAAGTAACTGCCACACTACAATGGCTCGGCCAAGGTTCATTCACTGAACACAAAGATAAATCTTGAACATATGAATTTTTTTTTTTAATCAAAATTGCTGGATCTTTTAAATGTAGTTCCATTCTCTCAGTAATACTGTTATCCAAGACAGTGCACTAGGGTTACTTTTCCAGGCAAAGCAATGACCGACAGAATAAATGTATAAATAAAACTTTCCTTTGACAGCACTGAGGATTCCTTTTTCCAGTGCACCTAAAAAGTTAGCACTCCAACCCCCCCAGCCACTTACAATGATAATTGCTCCCAAAAAACATTATAACATTAAAAGAAATTGGACAAATAATGTAAGTGATTTTAGAGACTACTCAACAGAGTGAGCTAGCAATCGTTCTAATATCACTGAACAAAGAGGAAGAAATAGTAGGGAAAGAACCTCTGAGCAAACAGAACATATGGAACACAGCTAATGCTTTCATAGGGGAAATTTTCATTCCAAAACTGTAAGGCATAATGCAAGCATGTGGATCAGGGCAATTCTATTACTATGATGTATCTGAACTTCCAAAAACAAAAACTAATGAAGTCCATTACCTAAACTTCATAAAGAAGCTAAGTTATCTTAGCATAAATTGAAAGTCTCTCTCATGGACTAATAACCAGTAAAAAAACAGAGAAAATAAAGGTTAGAAACTGCAAATTTTCATAACAGAAGAGATTACAAGTGGGGCCCCAGAGAATTACTGTTGTCCAACAAATTCTAAACCGTCTAGGAAAGAGGGCAAAAAAGTGGAGTGAAAAGGATGTCAGTTTGCAATAACTCAGTTATCTAAGTTGGCATAAAAGTTTGGGCACAAAGTCACTCTTTGTTTACTAAAGAGCCAAAAAGACCTTGCAAAACTTAATGTCTGGGAGGTGAAACAGCTAAGAATACTCAAATTATATGGTGAAAATTAGCCCTAACTACTCCTTTACAATGATGGGCTCTATTGTGACTTTAAATTTGAAAATATTTGCTCAATGCTCAGCTACAGCTAAAAAGGTAAATGGTGTTAGGAGTTACTAGAAAAGAAGAGGAACACAGAAACATCAGCAGTGACTAAGACACTGGTTTAAACAATTCTGCGCTATTTCGGGTCCTCTGTATAGGTCAAACATTATACAAAAGATATAAAAAAATGGATAATATACTGAAAATAGTACCAAGGACTTTCAGACATATGAAGTGGCTTCCATATGAAGAAGGCCTGAAAGATAAGGACTCTCAGCTTGGAAAGATAAGATGAAGAGGAGGTGGGTGAGGAAAAAGGAAAGACGATCAAAATCTGTAAGACAAATTGTGCAGAAAGCGTAAATAGTTTCTCTCCCCCCAGCCCCTCCAGGTAGGCAAAAAGGAAGTACTTTTCCTCCATACCACCTAACACACTAGGGAATTCATGATGCCAGAAAGGTCAAAAGTATAAATGGGTTCAAAAATGGATTAGATGAGCTCATGGGCGTGTAAGTGGCTAAAGAATGCAACAGGCCAGATGTAACCACTAGCTCAGGAAGTCCTTTAAGGACAGACTGATCTTTCCACAGATATGCATCTCCCAGCTTCTGGCATTCTATACTTCCCAAGTTTCTCATCCTTCCCTTTCCCCAGATATCTGCTACTGGCCACCAACAGGATATTGGGCTAGATGGATCTTTGTTCTGAGCCAAAAATGGAACTTCTTCTAGCATACCACCATCTGTCAGTCTTCCATACAAAGCAAACTGGTAATATCATAGGCAGGTCACGTAATCTAACAGTGCAAGAGGACATACAGCATAAACTGTGCTGTTCACTAAGAATACTTCAAACAGAATAAATACTTAAGTTCAAACAACATTAATAATAAGCACAACCCTTTGTTTGTTGACACATACTGTGATCAAGCAAGCATTCTGACAGATGACAGCATCGTAGTTGTCTGCCACAATTCCAGGCATGGAATAGGGAATGCACAACATACATTTACCTGCCAGTTCATCTCTAAGGTCATATGGAATGTCAGAAAGAACAAGGGGCAGCAAAACGATTCCTCGCTGCATTAAAATAGGCAAGACACATTTAATTTGATTTACATGGAGGTTCTCCAAACAATGTATTTTCACACATGTAAATCCACAGATCATCTCTTAAACATCAGTTAAGCAATAGTGCAGGTTATAAACTTATGTTGGTAATACAAAGGGAAATTTATGAAGCAGAACCCTTTGCCCTCTTCCTCTACTTTTCTGCAAAGGAGCCCTCTCCCCACAGTGTAGGACATCCAAGTAGTTATTTTCAGAAAATAACAGTTATATAGTATGGAGAATGGCTGCTTGTATGAAAATGAGACAAGGTTATTATATAAACACAAACTGATAAATATAGGTATCAGGACATACCATTTTCCTACTCTCCCCAAATAAATGATTACACATAAAACAGTCCAGCTGTTACAATTAAAACAAACCAGGCAACAACTGAAGTGGATAAAGATGTGTAGAAAGCAGCAGCAGTAATACCAAGTGAGAGAGACAGACAGGCAAATAAGAGCAGTGAGGTTGTCCTCTAAAGCTGCATAAACCACCTTCTAAAATCAACATATGCTACCTTCTTAATCAGATCAATCATACACACTGTGAATTGGTTAACAAAAAATTGATAATAGATGGAAACAGAATGGGAATTATTACAATTATTAAATGTTCTCCTGTTAGCAAAAATCTTAACATGGCAGAGAAAGTTGAACTAGTAATCCCTTTGTATATTTATATCAGTAGAATTTGATGCAAACAGTTTCAACACACCACTATTTTTCTGTGCAAGATGCAACTGAAAAGGCAGTAAGTTGAAAGTGTGCATGCCCACGACTAAACACAGCTTTTCAGAAGGATTCCTCTCATGTATATTGCCACATTCTCCTTTTCCAGCTGCCTAATTCCATCACACGTATAAGCAAGCTAACATGGGACCTCCATGCACTCTTGGTTAAAGCTGTGACTTATGAATTTATACCTACGCTCCACGTACAACTTCACTGAACAACCATGTACTTTTACTGATAAAACCTCTCCTTAATTTTTTGTTTCTTATATGAAGATAGCAAACTAAGTTCTCAAGGAATGGACCACAGGCTCCTGTGGACAGATTTCTGGTGTATTCAGGATGCTTCTGTTTGCCAAAACAATCACTAAGAGAAAACTGAAGAAGTAATCCCAAACCTTCTAAAGCAAAATCAGCTTTGTCTACAGCATTTCAGAAGAAATGAAAAATTCATCTATTGAGAACTCCCTCCTGAACAATGTTTTAAAAGAAAAAAACCACTTCTCTTAGACTTCTATAGTAAAACCTGATGGTTCCTGTTGGGATTGCCCTAACTCTAGAGTGAAGGATGAGTAAAGGGACAGAACAATTTAAACAATTTGTTACCAAGAAGTAGCAGCAGAAGCACAGGGACAGGTTGGTGGAGATACTGTGCTCTATCATGAAGGACCAGCTAGGATAGATTCTTGCTCTTGGTCTCACACACCAAGATGAGCACACAAATATTTGCTTGATTAAATCAATTACTTTATCTACAATTAAGGTAAAAGCTACACCTGTGCCAAAAGTCTGTCACCCTTGAAGTCAAACTCAGTAAATTAAAGTTACAAAGTCATTTACTAAATAGGGAACTTTTGAAATTATGCTTCTATTCAAGACAATTTTCATTTATCTGTTGGATAAAATCCATTGCATTTTTAGTTTATTCACCATCAACAGAAAGTATCAATACAATTAGCTGCATGTTAAAACTATATCCCAATAGCTGAGCATTTACTTACTCCTGGTTCTACTTGAGTTCTATCTGCAATGTCAATATGGACAATTTCAACGCTCTTCCATGTGTTTGGATCCAAATTGTGCACCTGCAAAGGAGGAAGAGGAATGATCTTCAGACTGTCATCTTAACACAGTGGATGCAGTATGTATGCAAGCTTACGCAAGATTAAGCTGTATTCTTCTGTCACATTCATCATAGCTAGTGAGATCAAACACTAATTAGAAACATTACACATTCAGTAACCAGACAAGCTTTTTGATTTAGAAATAAGCCCGCACAAATTCCAAAGCACAGATATGGCAGGTTTCAGTAACTTGACTAAATCTAGTAAGTTCCCTGAATCATAGGCCTGTCACATTCTGAAGTTGGCTAGATAGAGAACTGCTTTGAAATGCAGCCTTTAATACACACCAGGTGAAAGATATGTGGTATGAAGTTACATAAAGGTCCCAGATGTAACCAACCTGTACAAGTACCTGCAGCCTGTTAGGCATACCTACACTTACAATTAAAGGTAGCCTGTTAGGCATACCTACACTTACAATTAAAGGCAAGCAGAACTGCCCATGAAACACTTTTAATTCTTACAGCATATCCCTTCTTTAGGGTTAGAACAGTTCATCCAGGCACTCAAAACATACTGACAACTATACTTTTGTGGATGCTTTATAAATATGTTTGTCAATATCAATAAAAGAGCTCCTGAAGAAAGGAAGGAGACCTGTATACTGAATCATCCCTCTAAGGACAAAAACTAGTGTATCACCAGCCTGGAAAATTTACAGAAGTAGGTTCAATACATAACTCTAAGGAAATGTATAAAGACAAACAGCAGTTTCATCCCACTCTAAAATACTTGCCAAAGCTGTTTTCAAACTTGCTAGCAAAAGCAGCACTAGTATTCCTAAGGTAAAAGGATATGAAATAAAAATTTTACACTTACTGAAAACCTGTTTAAATATTCAGATGAGAATCAAGCAGCTGCACTGACTTCAAAATTAAAAAAAAACAAAACAAAAAATTTTTTTTCTTGTTCTTACATCTCTTTAGGAGAAATAGCTTGATCACTTTAGAAGGATTTGAATAATGCCTTTTGTTTTAAGTTAATCACTGTGTAGGGCTTTGACTTCATACAATAATTATCAGCCATTACCAGACACAGAACACTTTATTTGGATGACTATGTGTTGATAGTATTACTAATGTTAGGTATACAAATCCCAACTCACGTTTTCTGATGTCCCCAAATCTGGTTTATGCCAGGTCTCAATTTTTATGAAGAAGTCATCTTTCATGTATTCATTCTGTAAGAATTAAAATCAAACAGAAGGAGTCTGATTACTCCCTCTCAGCTTAACTTTTAGATAAATGGTATTTATATATAACAAAATCACTAGCAAGTCTTGACCAGCAACACATTCTATTTAAAGGCTAGAAAGAAACAGTCCCTTTCCTTCACATAGAAATGGGCACAATGAGATAACCTGAAATATCAGCTATAGCGCTAAGTACTAACTCAAAACCACAGCAGTATTTAAGAAACTCAACTCTAATGTGCATACATACAAAAAGAAGAGTACTTTCTCATTTGGCATCCCTCTTTCTCAACCCAGAAATTCTTTATCTCTATGTTCAAGTTTTCAAATTATTAGTAATACAGTAAAGACAGAACAACTAAAGATATATTTCCATGGAATTTTTAATAATTGAGACTATATTCTGAGAAGCAGAGATGATACCTAATGATGATAGCTAATGAACATTACATGTTATTGTATAGCACAATTAAGATCATAAAGGTCCAACTACCTCTGAACTGTATGTCTAGAGAGTAACACAGAACACTTCTAACTTCAGAAGTAAGAAAGCATACACCAGTGTGCAAGTGTATCATGAGGAGTCAGGCTAAACACTGTTCACTAACTGATTCGTAACTCCTTATGTTGCATCCACCTGGTGACTATCTAAATCATGTTTGAAAGTGAGCAGATAATGAAATTTAACATTAAACTGATGGGCATCCTTAAACAGGTTAAAGTCTTCATGATCTATCTCTTTGTCAGGTGTCTTCAAAAAAATCCTAACTATGACAATCCATCTAGACTCTGGACTAACCCATTTTAAACCCTGGCAGGATTTCACTTTACAGAAGTAGGACTTTAGACACATAGAGACCGATTTTATTTCACTGCTCTTCCCACATTCAAGATTCTGTCAAAACCTCTGATTTGGCTTTTTTTTTTTTTTTTTTTTTTGCATTATGTCACACCAGGACAGACATTCTGCAGCTGTACTGGTGAGTAAAGACACAAAAGAAGATGTAGCAAATGAAAGTATTTTTCTGACAAATTACAGTTGTTTCTAATTAGAGCCAAGTAGCAGACAAACATAGTAACAGGGAGCTCCATGCCAGAAATTCTGGTGAGGCATATGTAAAAGCTTGGAGCTAGCTTGATAGAGTCAAAGAGTCAATTGTAACAGTAAAAACAGATTCAAAACGTTTTTCAAAAAACTCAACATAGGACTGATAGTAATTCAAATACTCACTGTCACAACTGGTCAACGGAATCACATGCAATGAAATTGAAAAGGAAACAAAATATTATTAGATATAATAGTTTCTGACAAGTTTCATATATAAAGATTGCTTCAAAGGATAAGAAACATTGAAAATTAGACTAATAGCATTTGTGTGCATCAAGTCAGCAGAATTCAGCAGAATACAGTTTGCTAGCCTTAACTTTAGAAGTTCATTATGCAATACTTCAAACCATTCAACAAAGACAAACCAAAGAAGTAGACCCTACTCTTAGAACTTATGCAATTAAATGTATTAAAATAAAGCATTCACAACATTCTAACAGACTATGAGGAATTAAATTACTTCCTTTCAAACATGCTCTGTTCTGTATTTGGAGAAAGACAGTCAACTCTTCAGTCTTATGCTAGGGATACTGCACAATAAGACTATGTAGGAACCAGTAAACTGGTTCATTGAAGTTGCTTTTCTGAAGCAGATCCCCTTTCGAAATAGGAAATCTCACAAAAGCAACAATAAAATTTGAAAAATATTTACCACTTGATGGCACACACTTTCATCCTAAACCATTTGAGATCATCTCTTAATAGAACAGTGAAAATATAATATTTGATGCAGGACATGCTTACTTGTTCTACAATATGGATATGCATTCCAAGCCTTCTCATGGAACACCAGGGAGCCTTCCGGAGCAATCATCCTTACAAACCCAGGAACTTTACTGTGAAAAACAAACATCACTCACACTTTTTAAATTTTTGCCAACAGAAGATCCTCATTGATTTTTTTCATTCTAACAAGAAAGACACATTTTACTCAAGGTTTTTAAAAATTATGATGTGCAAGTAATCTACAGTTAAATATGCAGAAACTCCAACAACGTTACTGTTCCCAAAGTAATTAAGAGAAAATTATGGAAGATAATCACAAAGTAATTAAGAGCAATTTAGAAATAATTTTGGAAGCATTTGTGATCACAATGGAAGCTGTGCTATCTACACCTCCTTTTCTCAAGCACAGTGAAGACAACTGTTGAGAGACAGCGCTGCCCAAGAGATCTCGTCTCCAAACCCTCTAGCAAAACCACAAGTCAGCAGTAGAGCAAGCCTGTAACTCAGCTGGCCTGGAGCCTGGATGGAAGGCCATTCAACCACTTCAGCCATGCCTTCAGAGGAAAACTTCAGCTCGCCATCAGCAGAGTTACTGATAATAATCTCCGATAATAATTGCCCTCTCAAATCCAACAGCCTGTTCATGACAGTTGTCAAAAACTGGATGCTCAAGAAAGAAGTACCAAAATCCCATACAAGAGAAATTTGGTATTACCTAGGTGCATATTTGAGGCTGATGCCCTGAAGTAGGTGAGTTCAAACAAATTTCATATATGGGTCTGCATAAGGGACAGGTAGAGTTTAATCTATGTAAGCACTCTTTCCTCAGTTTTTTCCCCAAATACAGCAAATAAGTTCCTGTCCGTCCTTCTTTCACAGTCAAAGGAAAAAAGCCAACTGATCAATTCCTTTTCACATAACAGGAAACTTATGTCCTGCTCACCTGGGACTTCTCTTTTTCCAGACTAAGCAAACAGAGTTCTTTCAACTCTTCCATACAAGTCATGCTGTCCATACTTCTTTTTACCCTCTAGCTTCTTTCTAGTTTGCAAGCATCTGAAAGTCCAATGCTCAAAGCCAAACAAAAAAATTACCACCCATAACTTGTATGCAACAATAATATATAATACAGACCTGAAGGAAATTTTCCTTCATGTTTATGTTCACATTACTGATACATCTTAACATTCAGATGCTTTTAAATGGTGCCGCTGTATGTATATCCCATGTCATATTTGTGCCTTTTCTTATCCTCCCCCCCCTAAATAGCCCACTGCAAATACAATCAATTCTCTAACTTAGTTTTGATCCTTTTTCCAATTATGAACATTTTGAATACTAAACCTCACAACCTGACATCAGATACAAATTCAAAAAATATGCTTCCCTTTGCCGTACTGCAGCCCTCTGGAGTAGCATCAACCAAAAAACCCTGAAGGTTCAGATACGATTTGGGTCATCTCCCCAAATAATCCAGGTTTTATCAGCACTGCAGTACACATAACTTCTAAAAATATCCTCTCTCTTACTCATTCTTTCTCACAAAATGAATTACCCTACCACACTGCAAGAACTTGTGTGATGCTCTGTAGAACATTACGCAAAAAATATCCATGCAATAAGAACTCATTATATATCAGATTAAATAAAGACATTCTAGCCTTACAGTGCAATAGTCATTCTCCTTTCTTCCACCCTTCTATATCAACATTACAGTCCTTCAGACTACCCTGCAAAGCATCTGTGATACTAACCTATCATTTTGGCTGCACGCTAATAATTCAGATTATTCCTACTTGGAGAGACATCTGCCTATTCACAGAACAGACATTTTACATGTTACTGCATTACTCCATCCTACATATTTAAAATCCACTGTATTTCACATGTTTTCCCACTCACCAGAGCATTCACACACAATTCAGCAAGTTACAGAGTGGTAGAAAAAAGACAAGTAAGTACCTCAGAATGGTAAAGGATGGCAGGTTCCCCCCCCACTGTTAAACATTTCCTGGTCAAAACCAACCGAACATAATATGGATCAACACTTTTCTCACCTCTTTAAATGATAGATTTTGTGGGTATATTGTCCCTTTTCACCATCCTTTTCATAAGGCTCATTTTTTAAGACTTGAATTCCTTCACCACCTCCTGTCTCATTTTTACTAGCTTCTGCCACAGAATAAAGTTGCCCGACTTGATACTGAAAGGTTAAGAGAGGCAAAACTTCAGTACTAAAATTAGACAAAACAGTCAATGTGCACAGAATTTACATTTTTCCAACGAAAATTTGGTAGTAAATGAAGATGATTAGGAAAGAAAAATAACATTCTATAAAGAGTATTTAGTAAAATATGACAAAATATGGCAAAATTTATCTGTGGTTCACCAGAATCAGATCTGTACACCACTTGTTTCATATTAACACAGCACTTTGGTATAGCATACCAATTGTGTTACTCTTTGTTTCCTCGTCCCACAAGCAAAGTTCTCCTTAATTCGATAAAATAAATATAAATTTTAGCTTACATTTAAGATTTTGAAATGATTAGTTTTATTTCCAGCACTGAGCCTCCCAAGTTCATACTTTTAACCAACTAGATACCAACCCGACAGGACCAATAAAATGCAAACTGTAGAAGAAAGAAGGTGTAACATCTTCCCTCAGAAATACATTTGGACATCCGAGAGGGAGTTTCAGTTAAATGAATTTCTGTATCATTTAAGTTGTTGGTTTCAGATCTTGGAAGATGGTCCCTACCATCTTGAAGTCACTCAATGCCTCGATCAGCAGGAAAATTCTGCTGCAGTGCAGAGTAGCACAATTTTCTTTTCTTTATCGTAAGCCATGGAGTGGCTCAGAAACAACTAAAGATTCTTGGCCTGTAGGCATTTGCCTCCTTTGAAATTCACTGATGTGCAAGAGGTTCATTCTGCTTGACTGGTGGCTTACACATGTGGTAGATTGGTGGATGCACAGCACAGGAAATATCTGGATCCAGGCTAGTCAGATTTAAATAAGACAGTAGCATCTTCCCACCGATCCCCCCAAAACAAAAACAGGTAGGATGAGGACATACCTCTTGCACTGAGCACGGTAAAACCACTCGGCTGAAAGAGGAAAAGAGCAAAATCAATAAAATGAAGCAAATAGTCAGGTTTCATCTGTTCTGCAGGTAACAGATACAAACTGTAATAAAGATATTCAAGAAGGAAGCGTTAAAATCAGTTAACCCAATTTTTCTTTGTATAAATACCTTATACAATAAAGCTGCATGGATATAAAGCGACAAACCCAAGTAAAATCCCATATCAGATGTTTTACAAAGGGGAAAAGAAAAGGGGGTTAATAATGCTAGAAGCTGCAGAAGAAGAGCCAGAAAACCTAGGACTTATTCCCAGCTCTGCCATAACTTTGTATTGCACTTGTTTAAACTTTGAGGCCTTAGTTTTTTTCATATATAACACCCAAAACAGCCCTGTCCATACAATTTAAAGGAGAACAAATGCACAGGCCCTCAGAGTCTACAAATGAATGTTGGCAATTACTGCAGTTATCAATCATTTGGAAGAACAACCAGAGCTCATTCCACATTTAGGTGGCAGAAGCAGGTGCATTTAGGCAAACAGTTCAGTTCCAATACAATAAACTGCGCAGTTAACAACAATGTCAGGAGATGCAAAAGTTAATGTTTCACAGTAATAGTATACTGTAGAGACAATACTTTTAGTTTCACCTTACATAATAAAATAGACAAAGACAATGCAGACAAGTTATTTTTGCTGTAAAACTTCTATAAAAAATTTAATACTATAGTTAGCACTCAACTCTGAACAGTTACCCTTAAAATAACATTAAGCCTTCTGAATTATTTTTCCTTTTCAATACAAGAATCACCTGTATATAATCCTAAGTATCTAGATTAGTTTTATGAGGAACAAACTACTGCTTTTAGTCAATATTAACTCCTTTACCAACAAACTGAGTGACCATTAAGATTCAATACAATGGAATACTCCTGAAAATATCTATGTAAATTTAGCTTGTCCACTGATTTAAAGAGGAAAAAAGTCATAGTTAACTCATTCAACTTTTGCTACCCTCAGCACTTTGGGGAATGGTGGGTTTGATGTTTTTATTTAGGCCTACTACAAAAAGGTTGAGTGCACCCCTTCCCAGCCCCACAAGGCAGAACATGCTGTACTGTTGAGAAACTGTCACCCCAGCACATCAAATTTAGTCTTAAATAAATACATCTTACATTTTCCATGCAACTTCTCTCCTTATCTCCTACTGGGTAAAAATTTTGTATTTTAACATATCTATACGTCTCACTGAAATAATTTTACTTTAAATCATCCGAAACCTTCAGAGAGAAGCTGAGAAAAACATCACCCACCCCAAATGTGAAATCATGGCAAGTTTCAGACCAAAACCAGAGCTTGCACCCAAATACAGAAAGGGCAAAAGGCAACCAAAATCAATACCTATAATGAGCCCTGTCATATGTCATTTTTCCTGACCAGAAGTCCCTACACTTTTTTTTTAAAGCTGGCTAGCAAGAACCATGGACATAGAAGACACCAGTTTTGGTAGTAGCAGTTGCTGCCTCAATACCAGAACAGGAACCATTCATGACCTGCAAGGCAGCATACTAGACTTTGGTAACTTCAACTTTAGTCAACACATAACACAGCAACACGTAAAACAGGACTATAATTAGCAAAACACAGCTAATGTGTATGTGTGGGAAAAGGAGAGGAATTAAAGAAAGAGCAGTTTTGTTCAAACTTAGGAGCGATGACAGACAAATAATGCAGCAATTCAAAAGAGCAGAGTACCAAAGAAAGCTAATGAGGATGTGTGAGTAGAGAACACAGCGTGTCTTTATCTTGTAAGAAAGCGGAAAGACAGACAGACAGCCTCCCCCACGAGGACTGGAACAAGTTCTTGCTAAAAGGCAAGAACAGCAGCGCACTTGGCTCGGCATGCCTCGCCGTGAGGGTACGGCACCCGCACGCCCGTTCTGCCAACTTCCGCCTATTCTTTGAAGTTTAGGTGCAAGCTTTAAAGAGCCCTTGGAAGCCTGATTTGTACCTAAGGAGCACGCTTTCTGCCGCCTATTGTTTTGGAACCATTCTCTGTCTTTGCTACCAGAGCGCAGTCCGGATGCGGCCAGGCTTGGACATAGTTCACAGCCAAGTGGACAAACGCAGTTGCCAGTTTGCCAGCAGAAGCTGTTCGCGGCCTTCAGGGAGCGTTTTACCCAACTGCCGGGCTCGCGAAGCCACGCATGGCTCCCGAGCGGGCAGGCGGCTGCCTCCGAGCTCGGGCTCCCCGCTCAGCGCGCAGGGGCGCAGAGGGCCTCCTGGCTTCGCTACCCCGCACCGAGGGCACCGCGACGCGGACGGTGACCCGGTGGGAAGCGGCCCGAGGACAGGCCCGGGACAGGCCTCACCCGCAGCGGCTGCCGCGCGGCCCTTTAACGCGGAGCGCGGAGGACGCGAGAGGGGCGCAGAGACGGGCGGAGCGGCGCGGCAAGAGGCGCCGCGGGGGCAGCGCCGGGACCGCCGGGCCGCGCCGGGCCGGGCCGGGCGAGCAGGGGGCGCCGCGGGGCGGCACCGGCCCCAGAGGCCCCACCGGGCGCGGCCCCAGCGGCCCCGGGGCGGGGCGGGCGCTGCCAGTGCCCCGCGCAGCGGAGGCAGGGAGGGACGGAGGGAGGGAGAGAGGCCCCGCGAGCAGGGCGCGCGCCCGGCCCGGCGAGGCGCGAGGTCCCGCTGCCCCCGGCCCGGCCACCCCCGCCCGCCGCGGCCCCACTCACAATTCCTTGATGAGCACCATCTTCCCCGCGCAGGCCCGCACTGCGCACGCGCTGCCGGCACCGCCTACCCAGCCGGCACCGCGCGCTTCCGGGACGGGGCCCCGCCCCTACAGGCCGGCGCACCCAATTCTGTCGCGCCGTGCGCGTCGCGTAATCCCTCTGACCCGGCGGCCGCTCAGCGCGCGGGGCGGCCAGCGCTCTCTCACTGCGACCAATCGGAGAGCGCGCAGCGCCTTCGCCTCATCCGCGGGCAGCCAATCGGCGCGCCCCAGCAGGCACAGCAGCCTCGCGCCAGGGGGCGCCCGGCCGAGGCGGGTCCCGCGCATGCGCGCGGCGGCGGCGGCGGCTCCCGTCAGCGGCGGCCCCGAGCCCGGGTAGAGCCTTCGCCTCCCGCCGGCCGCCTACCGCCGGGGCCCGGGGGTTCTAGACGGCCCGGCGGGAGCTGCCCCGCTCCTGCCGCGAGCAGCGCCAGCAGGCCCTGAGGGCGGGCGGGGCTGCGACTCCTCAGACAGCCCCAAGCGCTGCCAGGGTCAGGCGCGGCCGCTTGACTGGCTTTTCCTGAAGATACGTGAGACGGTTCGTGGGACTTCCTTTCCCTTCCTAAAATTTCGTGTTGCCTCACAAAAATGAAGCTAGTAATTAATACACAGTTTTTATCATACACATTGCTGTCTTTCGTTACATGTCATGCCAGTGAGAGAAGCCATTCTGCGCAGCCCCAGGGAGCGCTTCAAAATAGCTGGCTTCTCAGAAAAGTCGTTTTTCAAATTCCTTGCAATAAAATGTAATTGCATTTGCTGTTTTTTTCTGAGTAGGATCTAGTTGCACAAAGTATGCTGAAGGAAACTTCTGTTCAAATGAAATTACTCCTAGTAAGGAAGCCCAGTGCAGCGGCAATCACAATTTGTAATTCTCATTTCAAACTTGTTCCCAGTACAAATACTGTCGAATAGCGAGACAACACAATGCTTGGAGATGCTGCCACTACCCACCTCGTAACACGGTACACCCCTGCTCACACGCAGCACAACGTGCATCTCCTGCTTGCTTTCCAAATCTGTTTTCAGCATCGCCACCAAGGTCACTGCACTATCGTCTAGCACTGGACCGTCAGCACTACGGTACTTTTGTTGCCCAGCACCTCTGGCACTAATGCTGCCATACCTCTGGTTTTTGATACAAAAAGCTAAAATTTTCTTATGCAATGTGTTTCTGGCCAAATCCTCTTCCCCCAACTTGCTCTGCTTCATAAACAACCAGGTTGCTCCTGCGGTAAACAGCAGCCCTTTTGGCCACACAAATGGGGATGCACTGAATCAGTAACAGAATTGGCAGTACCTCTCCCAAAGGAAAGATGCTCTTAAGGTATCATTAAAGGATATGCAAGGAGCCGGGATTACTGTGACCAATGCTGCCCCCTTGTGACAGAACTTCTTTTATGCCTTATTCGCAGATAACAAGGATACGAGAAATTAATCAAAGAGCCGACACGCACACAATGAAGAAGGGGACATAGCCATTACTGGGCTCAGACCCATCTGCACCCTCCAGGCCAGCAGATGAGTGATGACATTAGACCATAAGCTTTCATTAAAAACTAAACCTAAAAGTTTCAGACTTCAGAGACATTAAAAGGTTAGATTGGTCCCCAGAGCAGAATACCCAGAGAAGTGCCTGGAGCCTGTAAAGAACCAAAACGCTAATCCTTGGGGAGAGAAATTTCCCGCGTGCCTCTGTGGGGCGGCCTGGCCCCCACGCCAGGGGCCAACGCCGCCAACTCCTGGCAGGGACAAGTTTTACAGAGATCCCAGGGCAGGACAGGGACGTGCTCTCCCCGTGGGCTGCAAGAGCACCACATGGCCCAGCTCCACTTTTATCCCACATCTCTCCATTAACATAACCATCAAAACAGCAGAGTGGGGCAGCAGAGAGACTGGAAAAATACTAACTTCCAGAGCCAAAACCTTTAATCTAAGTATTTAATCCAAAAAAGGAAACATGTAGAGCCTCTGTGAGTTCAAACAGGGATTTCTCTAGTAACAAATCTTTACGTAGGAGTCTCTTGAATACCATGGAGACAAAGCAGTATGAAATTCTGGAGAGAAAACAAGAAAATTAAGGCGATGACGAAGACAACACAGGTGCCAAGGAGACATCAGATGAAAATAAACTAGCTGGAAGTTTTTATACCTATAAATGAATGGTGACGCTTAGAGACACGGTATGGGGGACAGAGGACAAGAACCAGTCGTAACTTGGCTGTTCAGAGGGGGAGCACAGAGGAACTAAGCGCAGTGGGGACTGTGTCCTGCAGAGACCTTACCGCAGAGTCAGGACTGAGCCCCACCTCCTGCTGGGCTGCACGGGGCGCTTGAGCACGGGCACAGCATAAACAGCGAGGGCCAGGCTTCCCAAGCATGTCACGTTGGGCTTTCGCCTTGTTTCTGTCATGGTTAAAGTACATCCTGCGGCAAAACGATGCCCTAAGAACAAAGCAATTGGGGGACAGCATTTCTGTTTCCAGGTGCTCAAAAGTCATGACTCTGGTGAAATTACAGGATTTATTTAAAATAATGCATTCTAAATATATTCATTTGCTTTCTAGCTTCTGAGCATTAGCTTTCATTTTTCCGATTTTTATTCATGCAGACTACCTACTTTCTCTTCAGAGCAGTCAAGATGCTCACAGAATCATAAAACTATTAGATAAACACAGAATAAAAATATCAAACATATAAAAATCTGCCAAAAGGGAGGGTGAAACTTTGCAGTTTGGCACTGTGGAAGGGGGGTGATTCTCCCTCCCCCCCACCCCAAAAAGGCAATATGCTGCTGCAGAACAGCTCACAGCTCTCTACACACGCAGAGATTTTTTCATGGTGAATAATGCTGCCCTATTGCCAAGAAAGGCATCATTTTAAATGGACATTTGTGTCAGCTCTCAACCCGTATGAAGCTTAAACACACAGTTTTAATTTGTGTCTGGAAACTGCATTTTTTCTTCTGTGGGGTAATTGCTAGCGGCCAGAACTGACGAGGGCAGGTCTTTGCGCCTAGCTGAACGGTGGCCTCCTGCTTGAGGATCAGCCCCAGCATGAAGCCCGTGTTCCCACGCACCTGAACTGCATCCTCTTCCCCATAAACTACCACCGACCCCACTTCTGGTCTCACCCCATCCATCCTTCCCCTGGAGAAACCACCTTTCCCAAGTTTTGTTTGCCAGTACCAAGAACTGAGGATGCATTTACACACTGCCTCCACCAGAGCAAAGGAGAGCAGAGAGTCCCAGAATAGGAAAATTAAACGCTGCCAAGTGGCCCTCCCACAGGATAAATGACTTTAGAGAAAATCCTCAGTAGGCCTCTGCCTCTACTTTTCATTCCAGGCTCTGGCACTGGGGAAGGTGGACGCTACGGGAACTGCCACTCAGGCTAGTGCCTGCCCGGGCTTAGCCAGGAGCTGAGGAAATCACAAAGGCCGTGCCAGGGCACAGTGGTGGGGCTTTAAGAGTCTGCTTCCCGAGGCCCGCCAGCATTCAGCATTTTCCTTTATTTGGCTTTTTCAAAACCCTGGCTGAGCGCGGTCCCCTGCTGCTGCGCTTTCCCCATATGGGCAACATTTGCCTTTTGTTTACTCAGCCAGCTGCACTGTGTGCTCTCTCCAAAACCCTCATTCTGTTTATATCCAAATCATACCACACACGATAGTAGCATCTGAGTAGCTGCATCCTGCTGATCCCAGAAGAGCCACGTCAGCCCAGCCAAGCGCCTCCGCGGTCTCCGCTTGGGGAGGGGACCTTCCCGGCCGGCCGTTCCCTCTGAAGGCAGCCACCTTTCAGAGCGGCTTCTCCGAGTCTGAGCCCGCTGCCCCACTGGAGCCCCGCTCACCTGCAGTGGGACGGTGGCAGCAAGGCGCAGGAGTGTCCTTCACGCGCTCCGCAGTGGGACCCGCTCCAGCGGCACACGCGGCCACAGTCGCACGCCGGACCGGGTCGCTGCGCCGGTCTGCGCTGCTCCCGATGACTTTGTGCCCGTGTAGAGCCGTTAGGAGACTGCTCTAATTCTGCAGGTAATTTTTAAGGGATCTCTGCCAGCAGTGGGTTCCCAGGGGAGCCACCTTCAGCTTCATTAAGTGTCAAGCAGTTCTCAGGTCGTCATTTCAGACAGACCACACCGCAGCAGAGCCAAGGGGCCAGGTCCAAGGAGAAGCAGGAATGGGGTCTGCAGCCCATGCCTGGGTGCAAAGGGAGGGCTGCAAAACACTGCTCAGTTCCTGATGACCTCACACCTGGGATTAGCTGCAAGTGCTGAGGCACCCTAAAACGCAATATTTTTTTGTGGATAAAATGCTTAATTTTGAGCTTTTATGCTGTAGCTTTACAAGTATCTAACATCTCAAAAACTAATCCAAATTCACTTCCCACATTAACCTTTTTTAACCATCTTTTCTTACACTGCTGTTAAAGATGATATTGTCACTGAACAGTCTGCATCACACTGAGCTGGTTTCTCTGGGGGCTTTCGGGGCCTGCAACTTTTTCCTGATGCTCTCTGTGAGCATTTGTATCAGACCTCATGACAGAAGGAAGCTGCGGGACTAAGTTGTACCTAAGGAGAATCCTGGTTTCTGAAGTTCCTTTGACTCTCCTGTACTTTCCTTCTGGCTCCGTGGCTGCACCGCGGGCTCTGCTCTTGCTCCGCCGCTTCTCCGCAGAGGCGGCAGGAGGGTGGTCACGAACGCAGCCGTTACCCACATGCTGCAGGGGACAGGACGCAGACGCTGCCAGCGCAGGTGATGGCACCGTCCCTTTGAAACGCGAACTTCTGCTGCCTTCCTGCAAGCTCCCTGGCCCCTATCTTGTGACAGAACAGGGTTATAACAGCTGCAAACATTTTCACATAATGAACAGCAAATGAGAATGCCTTTTTTTAGTATTTAAACACTCTCCCTTTTATGCCAAAAGATCAAGGTTGTGCATTTCAGCGCAGATTACATTGACATGCAATTCAGAAACAGCGCAGGTGAAGCAAGTGCGCCGTAACTCTGATTCTGATACTTGAAAGCAGCTGGAGTTCTCCCTACCCACCCAGGCGTGCACATGCAGTGCGGGTGTCCGCATGCCCCGCTACAGGAGCTGGGCTGCTTTTCCCTTTGCACCTCGGAGTATCCTTCCGATACATCCACGCGTCCTGGCCACACGCAGGAGGCGCAATGCGCACGCGCTGCCACCAGGTCTCAGCCACACAGCACTCAAAGTCTGAGGACTCTCCAGGAGAAGAAAAGATGCCTGTGGCGGAGGCGAGACTCGCCTCTCGGGGACTGTCAGCCACTGGAAAACAAACTAATGTCCCTCTCCTCTCAGAGGAAGACATGGGAGAGACTTGCTAAGGCGAACGCAATTCCCTGATCACTTCTAGTTTGTGCAGGTGGCAGTTACTGCAGTTCCCTATGAAACGGCTTTCTTTGAAGCCAGTGAACCACCAGCCACAGTTCTTTACCAGTAAGACCTCATGCAGATGAGAAAAAAATGAGGAAGCAAGGCCATGTGGCTGCCACATGGCCAGGGACAGGACACTATTGATGAGGAAATTCTAATGCAAGAATAAGCATTAATCAAGCAGGAAAAATAATCAGAAGAGAAAAACAGACAAAAGTAATTAAGACAGTAGAACTAGAGCTACAAGTAGCGTTTACAAGGAAGCTGATGACACTTCTCAGTGAGGAACAACTGCTGCCACTAGCCGGGAGCTTGCAGCATGCTCCAGTCTGTCCTGATATATGTTTGCATATTAAGTATTAGATAAACAAAAGTTTAAGGTCAGGTTTTAGACAACTCCCCTTATTCTCTTGCAGTGCTGAACTGACTTCTTCCAACTCTTCTAGAAGTAAACTTCTGAAAGCAACGGGACTTTCTTGTATCTCTGTGATAATGTGGCATTATCTTAATAACAGTGATAAAAAAGCCAAGGCATCCACATTAGCTGCCTAGTGATTTACAGTGTATATTTCACCAAGTTGTAGGTAATCATAAGGGCATGAATAAGTCAGGGCAGACATCTACAAAACCCTTGTTGGGGTCTGCACTGACCATGTCTTCAAATACAGAGAATCAGCTACTAGAAACATGCTGGCAAAGGTCCTTACCAAAGAGTTAACAGCAGGAAGCCTGCAGTGATTTATGGGGTTTAGGTCACCTCATTCCTCATACTGGAACATGTTCCAGAAAGGTTGTAGAGTCTCCATCCTTGGAGATATTCAAACCCCAACTGGACACGGTCCTGGACAACCTGCTCTAGGTGACCCTGCTTGAGCAGGGGGCTTGGACCAGGCGATCTCCAGAGGTCCCTTTCAACCCCAACTATTCTGGGATCTGTGTTTCTTAGCAGGTCAAAGATTTGGTGCCTAGAAACTGGACGCCAGTAAGAACCTGCAGTGTTGTGATCTAGGACATGGTTTGCATGTTGTTATGTCAACACAGCTAGAGGCTCCATTTATACAGCTGGGGGAGAGACACCAGAGAAAACTTCAGAGACCACAAAAAGTCAAAATTTGTTTAGTCTCATTTGGTACTCATGTCACCAAGACTTCCCCTAAGGACAAGGGCACCTTTCATGTGGGGGCAGAGGGGAGATTTAAGTGATTTTGACAAAGGGTATCGGGGGAAATATATCATACCTTCAGCACTTGGTCCTTCCTCAGTGCAGGGAGAGGACTAGATGATCCTTAAGGTTTCTTCCAACCCTATGTGTCCTTTTGCTGCTAAAACAAGAAAGACCGTGAGCAAATATTGACACACCCATCATCTGCAAGGAAAAGGAAAAGCAATTTCCCAATCATCATTTGTAACAGGAGCACATTCTGCAAAAAAACAAAACAAACAAACAAAGTTCTCAGTGACCCCACATATCCATAGGAGAAGTTGGGGACAGCTGTCCTATTGCCAGTCGCACTCTGAAATTCTGCAGCCACAGCAGGCAGATTTATGCATGACTTATTTGCTTCTTCGGAGCAGCTAGAGGAACAGACCAGCAATCAGCTCGTATGGCCGGGTGTTAGGACGGAGAGAGCAGTGTTAAACAGTTCTTTACAAACGTCATCCTAGAACAAGAGACTACAGGACTGAGAGAACTCATGCTTTAATAGACACTGAAATCACAAAGAAAGAAGGCCAAATGCCTCAGTAATTTCAATAAAAATATGAAAATCTTTTTACATGGTAAATTTCATAATATAAAAAGTTTAATGCTGTCTGGAAACAGAGTTTTAATTTACAAAAAAAGTCCACATAGGCCAAACATGGCTAACACTGCATACAGGGAGAGCAAGTGCTAAGGGGCTGCTGCTTGGAAGAATCCCTGCTGACAGTCCTCTTTGAGTTACCATCTTCAAAGTCCTTTTGAAGGCATCTGCAATGAAGGGGCCACGTTTACCACACCCATGTACAGCCTTTCCGGACAGCATGGCACAATAGATGCAATGATCCCAAAACTGCTCGAATCCGTTGTTACCTAGCCTGAAACTACCAGTGCTTCTTAACAGATTCACAGATTTTCTGTACACCTGGATCAACCTCATTTGAAAGAGATGTTCACAGAACAAGTTTGACCTAATGAAAGGAAATACAGCCAAGAGCAATATATATGGGTGTAGCACCCCTTCAATGCTTTTTCCGTGTTTAAATAAGGTATGATTAAAAAGAAGGAAAATCAGTACCAGGCCACAGCTCAGGCTAACCAACAAAATGAAATGAAACTGTGTTTTGATCACTGAGATTGTTTACTGTTCCCATTTAGTTAAGCTAAAGACAGTCAATAAAATATATGTAATTAGTATCTCACACAGTAAAACATACTGGGTAAAACCAAACTAAAATACATTCTATTGCCTTGGGGATTTTCTGCATGTGGAAGGTTTAATGTGAAAGTGAATAATACCTAATTCTTATTGCTCACTGTATTAAGCAGTGTTGTCACTTGTACCATGCACAAATACAACAACGACAAATGCATTTAAACTCCACAGAAGGAATTCTAATATCAAAAGGAGAACATGTTATTTTCATTTCCTGAATTTCTCCACATACTGGGCAAACCTGATAAAACTTTTTTTTTTTCCTCACAAAAGGGTTGTTTCTCATTCAGGGGGTGGAGGAGTGAGGCACAAGGTGTGTGAAGTGTATCCCAACCATGACAAGCATGCATGTTCATAGCTTTCAATAAGCCAGTGGAAGTGCCCTGTCAATGGAAATAAACTTCCCAAAAGACTTGTTCTACTGACACTTACCTTCCACATTTATACAATACCAATTTCCCAAATACTGAACTTCCTCTACATCTGAACCCTTCCCTGCTTCTTATGCTTCCCCCTCCCAACCATTAAACAGCAACAAAAAAAGATTTAGCTCTTTCTGAAAAGTTTAGTTATCCAAAGCCAATATGAAACCCACTGGCAGCATAAAAATGGGCTGTACCAAAATGGCAATATATAATTTCTACAGATTAAAGATCCTTTAGTTATGGAAGTAAACTGCAAGTAGAGAGGCTTGTTTCTGGCATGTTATGCAGCACTGCAGGGAGTATTTGCTGTTGCTATAAGCAAAAAGCTGCCCACTTCCATCCTGGATGTCCCTGGGATGTCGTTCGACGACAGCTGTGTTGGTTACAAACAGCAGGTCACGTGAAGTCTCTCAGAAGTCTTGTGACCACAACGAGTTGCACGATCAGCAATATCACCATCCACATGAAGCGTACGTGTTGTACTGACTCATTTCAGCCCACTATTCTAACTCTTCCTGCTTAATGAAGAAGATACCTAGCACCAATCCATTACAGGAAGATGTAACGTACAGACAAGTAACTTGCATCATATGAGTTTAACAGATTTTCTTGACTGTTTTGCTACATTGCATAACATGAATAAATGAATAACTAAAGTCTCGTTGTCTTTCTGCACTGAAACTAATGTCATCATCCATCCCTTGTTAGTTGACTAAAACAACACAGCCCTATATTCTGTGCCTTTAGTGCTCATATTAATTCCTTGCAATGGTGAAAGGGAAAGCATTCCTCCAAAACCACTGGATTCTTGAAAATAATCAAAGCAAGCATTTGATATGTGCACCATCAGGAAGCTGAACACAAGTAATGTTATATTAAGGTGTCAGAGTTTAATCTTCTGTCCTGCCACCATGCCTTTCCTCCAAGATCCTGAAGAAAACCACAAATGATCAGGCCCATATTTGCAAGAAGAGCATCCAGACATGATGGGTGGAACAATTATCTGCATCAACCGTGTGCCCCTTGTAAGATTAGAGAGCTGACTGCACTCACCATTCAGGTAGTCAGGTGCAAGACTGGAAGTTGACTTAAGATCTGACTAAAGCTCAGGGCCTAATTAATTAATTAAGCCTCACAACACCTCTGTGAGGTAGGTAGGTAAGTATTACTATCCCCACTTAGATGGGGAAGACGAGGCACAGAGAGGTGAAGTGATTAGCCCCCAGTCGCTCAAGAAATTTGGGGAGTGCAGAATAGAAACCAAAAGCCTTGCTGATCCAGTGCTCCGACTTCATAGCTCGTGGCCTGTGAAATACTTTTCTTTGATCTAAGTGTGTAATGTGGCTGAGTTAATGCTACCACATGTCCATAGATTTCAGTGCACGTAAATGATCACTTTTGATTATTATTACATCACTGCATTGAATGGCCACTTAAAAAAAAAACCCTCTCAAATGCGATCCATTACACCTAAATACAATCTAAGATAGAGAAGCTTACTGTCTTTTACACATCACCCCTGGGTTGCTCTTTTTTCTCTTTTCTCCATGGATCAGAGGGTGCATAGATTCTGCAAGTAGCCAGTCTGCATGGTCCATCCTGTGCATGTTCTGATTGCACGCGGACATAAACCTATCTCATGTGCTTACACTAGGATACTTGTCTCCAAAAGAAATGAGTTTCCACCACAGGAGGGGAAAGATTTGAAGACCTGCCTGCGATGAGCTTTTTGGAAAGATTCAGCAGGATTAGTGATGGATTTATCTGGACATGTGATTTCTAAATCACATACACTGATGTCAGATTCCCGCCTACTGTGGAACTGTAAAACAATGCTCTGAGCTGCAGTGTTTGTCTCCCTTTTCTGTGCACACTTAGCAGACAGAAGACATCTGTGCTAATCAAATACTTGCCAAGATAAGAACTCCACCATCATGAAGTTGTGTGCCAGAAAGATCAGATCATTCAATAAAACCAGAACTTGTTTCTCTGACACACTCCCCCTACCTCATGCAAGAGGCTCAGATTGTTCATTATGCCCAAAACATTCTTTTGGGAGCAGACCAATCAGCAAAAATTCACCTGAAAGATTTCCCTCCAGAAAAAGGGCACCCGAGAAGGAGGTTTTGGAACGGGACACCTCTCTCGTCTTTGCGTTACTAGCCTCTGAATGATGCAAGACAACTGCCAGTATCATGCTGCTATGGAGTTGCTGTACCAGCAATTTCTTGTGTTTGGCTAATTTAGCAGAGGTATCTGGAGGTATGTTATCTTATCCTCTTTGTCAGCCTTTGAAAGCAACCAAAGAAATGGCTTGTACTTCTCTAGGCAGAAACTTGTGCACACTTTCTTTGTGATATAAATGAAAGTTTTGCCTTCTCTCACTTCCCTCTCCAATCCCTGATATGTATTAATTTCTGTATAAAAAGCTCGCTGCAAAACCTCCTGTTAGGATAAGAAATACAAGTAGGTGGCTTAAGAGCTAATATTTTAAGAACAGACAAGTAGATTCATTGGACCTGCTGCTGCAAATACTGAATGCTACATAAGGACTGTTATCAAGCGAGTCCGGCCAGGGTCCAGGTAAGGGAACCAAAACCCATCTGTGAAAGGCCCGTGTTCCTGCAGTGAAGACAGGGCCAATCTGTTGCACACCTGTGTATTGCCAGCTGTGGGTGTGACCATGGCTTTTTAGGTAATATCCTACGGTTCTGTATTGATAAAGGCAAGTGGGCAGAAGCAAATACTTTTAACAAGATTGTAAGTCATCAGTTGGTATACAGGACATTTCAGCATTTGGAGGAAGGAAAAAATCTTCCCGGTGACAAGAATTTATAACCATTCCCAGATGGCAGCCTCAAAGGGCGTACAGTTCCTGGAGCACTACTGGAAGGTGGAGAATGAGTTGATGTCACTGCATTTGTAGTTTCAGGGCGCCTGTGTCCATTTGGAGGGTTCTTTTGTGGAGAAGCAAGGTGTTGCTGAATAGATAGGTCCTTTAGTTCCAGCTTATCTGCACTTTCTTCTTTGCTGTGTCGTGGAGATAAGTTTAGCAAGCTGAGGACATCTTTCTTAGAAGTCATTGTTCCAGGAGCTCCTCGGAAAATCTTTATTGGGCCAGTGGAGTGCTGGGGAGTGCTCTGCCAGAACATCTTTAAGTTGTGAATTGCTTGCACTTTTTCATCAATGGCAGCCATTTTTAATTTGTCTATATCTGGGGCATCAGCTGGGCTTGAGCGAGCAGAACCAGCTGAGGAATAAGACAGAGCAGGAGATGGAGTGCTGCCACCAGGAGACTGATGCCCTGAGCTTGGAGAGATATTTCTAGGTGATTTAGAAATATGAGCACTGTAAGGAGAGCTGGGGTACTTGAGTTTAAAGTGAGGCTGTTCAGTTAAGGATCCATGTGAATCAGAACTTGGAGACGGCTGCCCACTGTATGGGCCTGTGCCTTCTTTGTTTGACATCTCAGATGTTGTGGGGCTATTATAGCCAGAACTCACTTTCTGCAGGGACGAACTCCTTGTTGGAGGCTTTGGTTTAATTGCAACAGGTGAAGACTGGTTCTTCTGACTAGAGCTGACTGGCCTACTGAATGCGCTGGTCTCTGAGGATCTGAATGCAGATGCACCTGCTGGTGTGGAAGCCCCATCATCGGAATTGTTGCTTTTGCTTATTTGACTACTGCTTCTCTGAAGACGTTCAACAGCAATGAGGTGACTCTGAGTTTCCTCCAGAATTTTTTGGGCCAACTCTTGTGGATCAAGCTTTGGATTGCTGTCCTCCTGGGACTTGACAGTGCTGTCAGTCTCAGTGCTAGATTGGTCAGATTCCCCAGTATCAGAACTTGCAAGTTTCCCAACTTTCTGGAAAGGTGAGTTTGGACTGGGAATAAGAGTCATTTTAACAGGAGAATTTGGGGTACTTATGCTCCCCTTGGAAATGACAGACTCTTTAATACCTCCAGTCTGACCAGTTTTGGTCTGTTTGTGATCAGGGGAAAATCTCGTTTTTATGTTTTCTTGGTAATTGGCCAAAGGCTCATTGCTAATTATGGAAAATCCTTCATACTCCTCCTCATCTTTGCTCACCGCAGTGCTGGTTTGCAGTGACAGCTGGCTCTGTGCTGCAGAAGGCCTATGCAGATAGATGTTCTTGGGCCTCTCGTAGTCCTGGCGTCCTCTGTGCCCCACACCATCTGGCACGCTCTCTGGCTTGGAAACAAAACTCATGGAAGAAGCAATGGAGCTCAGGCTATACACAGAAATGGCATCTGATGCAATGCTGTCCGGACAAGTAGGAGAGAATGGAGGGTTTTGATACTGGGGTAATACTGGGTTGGAAATAGACTGAGCAGAAGCCAGTGACTCTAGTGATGAGGAACTGTCCAGGCTAAGGCGCTTAGGAAGCTCTGTAGAATCTAAAAAAGAAAGAAAAAAAAACATACATGTACAAACACATCCCTAGATACACACTAAAACCAGGTAATGTTCTCACCAGAATTAAGAGGAAATGCTACAGTATGCACACAGGCTTTATGCTACTCTAAAAAAACAACCTACTACTTAGTTGAGAAGAATAACGTGCACAGCCCAGGAAGTGCATGGGTAGGAACTCAGCTCAGGTATCCTACAGGAAAACTCTGGGAACTTGTCAATGGATTATCACTTTAGATCTCAAAAAACAATCATGGGTTATACATCCTCCAGTTGCCGGATTCTAGTTCCAGCTTCAGCCTCAGTCAAGTCCTGGTGTTTGTTTCCCATTTTTTAAAACGGGGCAAATATTTCCTACCCCAGACAGTAGTGCTACAAGGCCTGCTAAAATCTTCTTTTGAAAACATTTTGAACTATCCAGACACACAGCCTCTATTTTAGCATCTTTCCAGCAGGATAGTGTTGTAATGCTGTCTGCCTATCATCTGGAACATTTTTGGGAGGCAGTTGAAGTTTGGAAGTTGTCAGTCACATTTACATATCAAAAAAACCATTTGCTGCACCTACTGTATGATGTGCGGTCTGTAGGAAGTAGGTATGATGAGGTATGTATGTGAGCACAAAAGGTGATGACATGAAATATCAAGAAAGGCCATTCTGATCAAATCAGCAGATGGTACAGGAGCAAAAACTACTCTAAGTAGCTTTACCAAAAAGTGCCAGCAAGGACTGTAGAGCAAAGTGCATCGTCCTCCTATTAGCTTGTTTCCCAGTTTTCAGAATCACCTCCTCTTGCCCAACTTCACAAAGGTCAAAACCTGCAGCAGAATATGAAGAAAAAAAAATTGTATCTCACAGAAAGATCCTATGCCTTAAAAGAGGTGTGATCTCATTTATAACACAAGCAGAACAAAGCAATCAAATCAACAGAACAAAGAGATCCTGCAGTGTCCTAGAATGATGATTCTTGGCCTACAATGTACTGTTGCTGGTTTGTTTTTACTACTATTTAGCATGTCTACTCCAGCAAGCAGTAAGGAGCTTTAAGGTGCTGCACTCTGAACACATACACTGATCACTCCTATCCAAACTGATAAACATAATACAGCACTCAGTAATTTTTTTATGTGCAAATTATTTAGAATTGTCAGGAAATCATATACTAACCACATTTCTGGGGAGGGGTCCCAGGTGCCCCTGACATTCGTCATTAATTCAAAGATTTCTCACAGAAATAGGCCTGAAGAAGAGCAGAGACACTGGAACTTAGCCAGTGAGGGCAGGAGGGGGCATGAATGTGTGTTAGGAATGATGCCTGGCTTCTGCTAGCTCTTCTTGCAATTTTCTTGTGTGTCTCTTTTTGCAGTGCTGCCTCTTCCCTGCAATGCCCTTCCCCAAAGCAGGGTCCAAAACAGAATAAAGTCTAATTTGATATTTAGTCCTCATTTGTCTTTTCTGCAGGACACAGACCCTGGTACATACTATCACAGTGGTATGTCCTATCCTTGCTCAGTGCACAGGTTTCACTGCCAAAGGAACAGTTGGTTCATTCCATAGAAGGCCAGAAGCAAACTAACTAGTATATATTATAAACAGCAAGGGAACAGAACCCTGAAATAAAAAAATGGGGTTGAACCAACCTGATGGCACCAAGCTGCTGTCAACCCTGTAATCCATGTTCTGCTGCCTCAGGAGATGTTTCAGTGCATGCAGAAAAACTCACCCTGCCACTGGCCCACCAGTGAGTGCATGTGAACTGGTAGAGATATATTGAGCAGTCAGGGATCGCATCCAGAGACGCAGAGAACCAAGCAGTACCCAGGCAAAAAAATCTAATGCTGTGAGCCCCCACACTACTTGAAGCTACCACAAAGACATGAGTAATAGCAAGAAAATGGGAGGAAGTGTTTTCCTACCTAGAGCTGCCAGAAACTCATGACAGCCAGGAAGCCTCCAGAGCTGGACACTGATGGAAACCTGGATTGGTGCAGAGGAGAAATCCTGCTCCTTCTCTCCTGCCTGAAGTTGAACCAAGACTTGATGTAGCTGAAGATAACAATACAAACGTTAGCCATTCCTTACAAACCATATCATCGTTTTTCTGATGAAAAGCTAAGGAAATGCACTGCAAACAGCCCTTTCTCTATAGACCCATATAATCAGCTGCTGCCCCTGAGCAGAACAGTGAGATGAAAAGGTCTGGGCAGAGGAAGCAGTCCAGGGACAGTGACGATCGACAAACTTGAACACCAGCAAAGCAAGGGACAGAACAGGGGTGAGGGCTGGAGATGTGGCCAGTGGAAAAAGCAAGGAGGAAGCACAGCAGAAAAATCTGGGACATGAAAGAAAAGGAAAGAGACACTTTGAGGCTGCTCACAGATGTTTGCTAAAGCCCACTCCATGACTGAGCCATACCCCTTCTGTGAATCCCAAGAAACTCATTCTCAGCATTAAACCGGGCAGAATAAAGTCATATGAAACTACAGAAGACTTTCCTAATACCTTCATGACTTCCCAGGAAAGAAGGCTCTCAACAGTGCCCAAGAGACAGAAATAGCAAAGTTTAGAAAAAATGTGTTTATGAAGATCTGACACAAATTAAGGTGCCAGGATCCCACTGAACTCAGAAACAGACAGGGCAGGAAGGATGGAAAGTCATTAATCCAGGACCAAATGCATCCCAGGACCACCCATCTCAGCCTGGAAGCTCTTACAACCCACAAAAGCTTACACTGTCTTTTTTCCACATTAGCATTACAGAGCAAATTCCAGGCCTGTAAGCAGGGTGAAGAGACTACCCTGCAGCTCAGGGAAATGGGTCTGCAATGACCGTGCACTCTGTGTCTGTGCACTCTATCCTGCACAGGAGTGTCATTCCCCCCTGCATGTCATACTCACCATTCCCACCATATTTTTAACAGCCTTCGGGCAGCAGATAACAAGAAAGAAAAAGAGAGGAGAAAAGAAGGAAAGAAAGAAAGAACACAGGTTATTCTGTGCTACAAAGTGCCTGTGGGAGGGAACCCTGCCGTGCAGTGACACATCTGCATGCAAACCAGCATCCTGAGTGCAAGATGCTCTACCCAGAGAAAGAAGAAAGTAATGGAAATGGCTTGAGCAGTGAATCAGGAGGAGCCCAGCAGCATGGGAAAAGGCAGCTGGAATCTGGGAGTGCCCAGCTCATTACAATCAAACCAGACACAGAACGGGCAGATACCCCAGGCCGACCCACATTCTGGCAGAAGGCTGAACACAAACAAGCCTCTCTCGTTTTCTCTGGGATACATTATCGGCCCTTGCTGCAGTCAACGATCCCTAGCTTTTTCTTGTACATGCAGTAGTACCAGAGTTCTTCCTTTTCCGGTTCCTGCCTTCCATTTTCGCACATAAAAATACATACTTTCTATCCAGAGCAAGAGATCTGCTCCCTGCCTTGCTGCTTCACTAATACCAAGAGCACCTGCTCCATTATGAAACCTATCCCTCTCTGCTGAAGATGCAGAGGAAAGCACTAGCCAGCAACTGAACTACCAGTCATTACAGCTTTGAACGGAGACATCTCCCAACATACTTTAAACAGCCTTCAGTCCTTTGGGACGGCAGAGCCTTAGCTGCTCACTAACTGAACTGCTGAGAGGAAGGAGGGGAGGAAAAGCGACTAACAGCAGAGGAAGGAAGAGCTAAGTCAAAACCACCCTAACTTTTAACTGGATAGACTCTTGTGCAAAAGGGAATTCTGCTGGGGTTTTGGGCTACAGAAAAACATTTGCAAAAACAACGCAATACCTCTGCCAATATAAGGAAATGGTGAGTACATCTTTTGTTAGCTGTGTATAGCCATCTGAATTTCTTTCCCTTGCATGATTTAATTATCTGAGGCAAGACGACAACTGGGAAATAATCTCAGGGATATTGTTACACATACAGATCTACTGGAATGTCCTTTACTCATCACGTCCCACTTACTCTGGGCCTCCCTCTGGTGGCAATGAGGACAAAATAACCTACTGCTATTCAGCCACGAAAGCCTCAGGCACTGACAAAAGAGCCAAGGCAAGACAGCAAAATCCCATAAAGCACAAACCATTAGAAATATCTCACATGCTACTGTAGATTCTGACAAAAAAACATTTCCTTGAAACAGACTCAGTCTAATGGATAGCCAAAGCAGGCTTCTTAATGGATAACTGCAAAGCTGGACCTGTTGTTTTGTATTTTGTGCAGAGAGAGTCAACATGACAGAGTGAAGGGGACCCTTCTAAAACTACATGGGGATAATCCCAGCTACCCACTGCAGCGCTTCCCTAGAACATTTCTGCATGGGGAAAGGGGAAAGAAGGTGAGCTATGCACCTATTCACAACATTCACTGTGTGCATTTACTAAAGCAGGAAAATGATCAAGATAAACTGCATTAGAGGAGAATCAGGACAGTAAGAAACATGTGACAGAAAGCCAGCCAGGCTGGTGGCACAGAGTAAGGTTAGGTTAGCCTACGCATGCTAGAAAGGATGGGGAGAGAGGGGAATGTGAAAAGGGGAGGCAGTGCTCTGTTCTTAAAGATACCGAATCCTTCTGGCAGAGCTATGAACACTCAAACCAGCAGAGGCTCAGGCTTGAGAAGTACCTCACAGACCTCACGTTGTCCAAGTAGGTGCTATTGTTTGGGACACTGGTAATTATTCTGGACAAAGACCAGCCAGCACGGGCCCCGGATGGGGTTGCCAAAAAGCAGTTAGTGCTTCTACCACTCTTTTTTCCTGTATTTTGCTTCCCCCTCACTGCTGTACGTATTATGTTTTCACTTCTGTCTCTGAACTGGGAGACCCAAGGCCATGCAGCTCAATAACATGCCTGCATTTTGCTCTCCTGGACATTCACTTTCACTCGCACAAGAGGAAAGTTTAGAATTTCAATACTGAAGTCTCCTAGCATGCAACCGCTGGGCTGATAAACTGGGGCATAAACCATTTTGTTCATTTCTGAACTCACTGGCCTGGAAGGAAGCATTTGGAAACTGGTGCTGGAGAGAAACCTCCCAACTTACCCGGTTGATAAGCTGTTCTCCTGTTTCTGAAGCTGTGATAAGTTTACAAAGTGCCTGAAGTGCAGGGTTAGGCAAACCTGAAAAACATCAACAGAAACAGGGTTCGTTCAAAAACCGTTGCTTGATTGTTCAATCTGTTTCTTTATTTGCTCAAAATCTGCTTCTTGATACAACAATCTGAACAGAACACAAACTCATCTAATTCCTAAAATCTCTCCCCCACATCAGTGAATGGTTCTGGAAGCAGCAGCAATTTCTGGAAAGCAAAAGTATCTTCCCAACTTTGTATCTGATCACACAGTTTCTGACTGAGAGCAGGGAGAAAGGAACAGTCACATCATGCTTCCCAGATACTGGATCCAGTGGTAAATATTTCCATGTATGACAAAATACTCAACAAACATTTACTTCTAGAGCCTTTGTCCTGTCAAATGCTTTTATTTTGTTATTGTAGAAACCTAGAACAACATCAGACAAATTTCATCATTTTGTAGGCTTGCATCAAAGAAAAGCAGGGAAAGGCAGAGGTCTGCTTGCACAGAGCCCATGGTTGGCCTGGGGCTTACCTAGGAGGGACTGTATGGTGGTGCTGCACTGCTGTAGCCGCTCACCAGGGTCAGAGGTGGGGAAGAACACTGCTGCGGGCAGGCCGCTGGCAGGAGGGTCCAGCCGAAACCCCACGGCCGTGAGTAGCGCCTGCCAGCCGGGAATGCCACCAACTTTATTCTCCACGCTTTGCTGGGAGGTATACATGGAGTTGTGCTGCCCATTCTGGATCCGCTGCAATGACTTCTCCACCTTTGGGGAAAAATACAGCATTAGCTTATTTTATAAGAGATTTTTATTAACGATCTTTGTACGCAGTGAAGAGGCAGGAAAGGCAGACAGCAAGACCGACGTTGAACCTGCCTTGTCTTACACAGAAGGATGTTAGTGCCCTTGGAAGCAGAGGCCCCAGTAACTCAATACTCAGTTGCAAAATCGCTGTGATCAGTCACTATTCTCTGGGATGCTGGGGAAATGAATGCCATAGGAAACTAGGTACCAGTTTGATTGTGATCATTCCTATAAGACTGGCAGCTGCGTTTGTCCCCAAAAGATGACTCATGCTCAGGTTCCAGTCTCTTGAGCACACTGCTCATTACCAGGCAAGACCGTGCAACCAGCTATATGGTAAACAGCAAAGAGAGAGAAGCGTTCACAATAAACAGCAACTGGGATGACTAGTATTATTCATAGGTTTCCACCACCCTATGGATATTCCACATTCCTGTGGCAGCAGAGAAGACACGTTGGAAGGAAAAATACTCAAAATCATGAGAGATGATTCTAACCATCTGGCAGCTTGGCCTTGGTCCTGCTGCTCCCCACAGCAGGCTACTGGCACATATGGGAACAAAATTGCCTCTTATCTCCAAATATGCAAAGAGACAGTGGTCACTAAATTACTCTGCAACTCCATTACTGCTTCCCTTGCAAAGTTTGTAGTGTTTTTCTTGTAAAAACAATTAACCTCAGCAATTATCTCATTTTTAAAGCACAGACTCAATTCAACAGCTATTGCAAACAAGATGAGTCTGAGGAAGAGTTTGTGACAACACAAGGTAGGATTTGGTATCTGCTCTGGAAACCCCATCAGGTATCCCACTCTTTTCACTGTGACCCAGAATTTCAGCAAGATATTACCTTGTGCTAAGGGAGAAAGGTTTATATTCAAGTGCAAGTGATTAAATCCTGTTGTTTCTCTTCCCAGTCATTCACAGATGCACACCCACAGGTAGCATCATCTCAGGACTACATAGGCTGCAATGCCCCTCCCCACGCCAGCTCAGTGCTATAACGTTTCCTTTCTCCTACCAGATGTAGCAGGACACGCAGGGCATCTCGTGCCCTTTCGGGGTGCTGCAGAATCTCAGTCAGGGCCTGTCCTACCAGCGAAGAAGGGCTGTTCAGCTTCACATCACTCCCGATGAGCATGAAGCCTGCAGGATTCAGAATAAGAGCTTTTCAATCTTCTCTCATTACAGAAAACTTGCAAAACAGAGGCAGATATCCCCTGACTTTTCAGACTAATGAAATAAATGGTTCATTGCCCTCTGCAGAGTTATATTTTTCTCCCTAGAGCAGCTGTCCACTTACTCAGTCCCATAGACTGAACTTCCAGAAAGCTCCCTGGATGTTTCTTACTCTTCTTCTCTATTAAATCAATACTGTTCTCCTGTTCAAGCAAGTGGAAAAACGCTGTATTGCAGCTAGACCGGTCCTAGCATGCTCCGTGTCTGCTTTACAGCAGCAGAAATCAATAGATGCTAAACAGAGCCTAGAAACAACAGAAATCAGAAAATGGAGAGCTTTCCTCGGCTGGGTCAAAAACCTGTCTTGGCTTACACACTGTATAAACGCTTGCTTCTCCAGGCACCAGCACAGGCAGCTCTGCCTGCCCCTCCTTATCCATTGCCGCTGGACGTGGGGCTGCCCAGGCTGCGGTGCTCTCTGGGACTCGCCGCTAATCGTCAAAGTGGGAAGACTGGGATATGAGTATAGTGACTTCGCTCACAAATCACAGAAGCAGTACTAAGACAGTTTGAGCAACCTTGCTTGGTGGTGATGCTCAGAGCCCATGTTCATACTCATTCTGTTTTGCCTGGAACTAGGTCAACTTTTTTTTTTTTTTTTTAAAAAAGTTCTTTCCTTTGAGACAGCAAATTCTTAAAAGGAAAAGAAAATACAAATTGAACTGTGGTCTCTAAACTAAACCCAGCTCCCATCTGATACTCTCTGAATCACATCCTAACACTGGACTCAGCAAGCCTGAGATCAGTCTGTCAGACTAACTCCAGGTGTCCTCTCTAACAAGCTGTAGTGAGCTTCCCACTCCTCCAGCCACATACACTCTACATCAGAGTCATACGCACAGCAGCTGTCTGATCCAAACAATCAGGCATTGCTGCCTGCACAAAAGGAAAAAAACATTCGGAGAATGTTTACAGCTTTCAAGAACAGGACTTGTGTTGGGAAAAAAATGCAGCTTATTTACAATTATCCCAGTAACACTGCTGAACTCCAGGACTTTGTCTTTCTGAATCTCAACTCGCTAATCCAGCTGAGAGGGAGCGAGCACCAGCACTTCACCCTGGGTCTGCTTACACTGCTGGGAAGTTTCCACTGGAGGCCAGGGAAACCTTTCTCCTGACAGGACCAAACGAGTGAGACCTCCAAGGTTTACGTCATGGAAATCACAGCTGCTGATTGCTGCTACTGCTTCTAGAAGTACTATTCTTGCCTCATTACAGAGTCAAACCTACATTGTCAGTGACAAGGTTCTATAACTTGGAGCAAACTCCAGCTAACTATCCCAACTGTGGGGGAACTAGGCCCCAACGCATTTCACCCATGCAGCGAATGAGCTTTGTATCATGCCTTATGTCCTTCCAGTCACTGAGATGAAACACACTTCATCTCACAATTACTTTAAATCGTGAAATCCATAATCTACGTACTGTACGCTGTGAAATGCTCAAGTTTTCCATGACATTGACATTCAGCCCCACTTGGAGTGGAAGGAGCAGTCATGGACGGCATAGTCTGAAGCACAGGGGATGACTCCTGGGAGACCATGGGCAATACACGGCTCCCAGCCACCTGCTAGCATCATTCCTTGCTTAACATAAGCAATTTGGCATAAGAGCCCTTCCTAGAAACCCCATCTTGTTTATCAAAAAGCAGATGCTTCCTACCTGCCCAGTTGGATGGATGTGAGAACTGCTTGCTGCTCTGTACAGTTTTCATCGCTTCTCCAAGGGCTGCACTGGCTTTCATCCCATTTAAGAGGGAGGAATAGAAGGCATGCACAAACATTTTGGAAGCAGCCACAGGAACAGGCCAGAGTGACACTAGGACACACTGAGCCCCAGCAGCCAGGAACGCTCTGGTCAAGCCAATGACCCCATCAGCAGTGACTTTGCTGTTGGATTCTTGGTAAGATCCAAGAACCACTAATTTAACAGGAAGCCGCAGATCCAGGACATCAGCTGCTGTGAGCAGAAACTCCTGAAGAGGAGGGCAGTCTGAGATGCTCTCTGCATCGCTGGCATCATCCTGCATCCGAAGGGATTCTGGGATTGTATAGGGGTTCCCAAAAGAGCTCTTGCTGCTGGCTGGATTGCTGTCAGTGTTGGGTGTCAGGACCAAAGCAGCCAGCTTCCAGGAGATGTGGGTTGCAAAATGGACACACTCTGCCTGAGAGAGGGCACTCATGACCCTCTCTTTTGTCGCTGCATTGCCAACTAAGGGTTGGCAGCCAAGTAACTCAGACACCATATATGCCTCCTCTTCTGCAGAGGGCATAGGTCCCCACAGCCACCTGTCCATAACTGCTGAAGGGAGCTTGGGATTTCCTATGACAGCTGCCATTGAGGTAGAACTGGAGTAAGTAGGAGTATTCTTCCTCACGTGGGACTACAGAGAAAAAGAGAAACAGAAAATGGGGTTCAAAGATCTGCCTGCTGGGGTGCTGGTTGTAAAATATGCTGTATCCTTGGCTCTAAAGAGTAGTCTGATTGTTGTAATTATAAAAATGCTTTGCATTTCCTTGGTTTCTTCCATTCAGCTATTCCAAGGAACAGCTCCCACTCAACTCCAGTCAGGGTTTCTAACCCCATTTCTTGGGTGCAGAAATAGATAAGGATAGGAAAAAAAAGAGACTTAGCCTAGATCACCTTGGAGGGCTGTAGCAGAACTAAAAGTATAAAGGAGATTCCAGTTTCCCACCTTATGGGAAAAATTATTTGTAATCACTAACCGGTTTCTCACACCTGTATTTCAAGGACCGGTATCACCACTGCCAGCAGCATGGTGCTGCATGCAACTGATCACTGGGGCCTGATAAAGAACAGAAGAGACTAATCCCCCCATCATTAACAGTGACAAAGTTCAGACCCCTTCTGCTGCTCCAACGACTGCGTTTAACCCAGTGCAAGGCAAGACACACAGTAGGACGCTGCTCAGCAAGAGCAGATGTGACTAGGTCATTCTCCCTGGGGACCTGGGGCCTTAGAAAAGCTGAAGGTTGTTGCCAAACATCAGCATGAAGGTAATTCCTCAGGATTTGCCTGTGGTATCAACCTTGACTAATGGCTTCAGTATCATGAGACATGAGAGGCCTTCTCCACACAGAGAGCTGTCAAGTAGTCAACTGTACCAGGAGTCTGCTAGGACGCAGTGAAGTCAGCAACGAAGCTCAGTCTAGATCACAAACACCTACATTTCTGCAGTCTACCATGGAGGTCCACACCCTAGGACATGGCACCCTTAGAGGAAGATATCCAAATGATCCACTCCCCCTGTCCTCCCCAGCATGCTTGGGACAGTGATCTCTGTGCTGCAGGAACTACACCAGAATCTACTTCACACCTGTGGTGCTCAGCATGCTCCAGAACTGGCAGCGCCTTGGGAAGGTGGTACATCTGTGGTTTCTAGTCTATCATCAGGTGCAGCAGGACACAGCTGCTGCTATTCTAGCATGTACCGGGACCTGCACCTCACGGGAGAGGGTCTATGAGAGAGAGGTTTTACGAGGCAATGCCAGACCTTGGAGCCAGGGTTCAGCGACTGGATGGATGGCACTGCAATGAGGCTGAAGCGCTCATAGAGGTACTCATTGGAGGAACTGCCCTTCAGAAGAGCAAAAGGAATGAGGTACAGTTCTCCCTCCAGAACCAGGATCAGCTGACGGTGGCGGCCAACAGGACCACTGGAATGCATCAAACCCTGAAAAGGAAAGAGAGATCAGTTTGGTCCTTTCACTGCCTCAGTCCCGCAGGCTGCACTCTCCAAGTGTTGGGCTCTAGTCTGATCCCACAGTTTGGCAATATCCACCTCAGAATTACTCTTCATGTGCACGCATTTGACCCCAGATGCTGTGACCAGTGAACACACACTGACATTTTGACAGTTGTATAAAGCTGGACTGTTGCTTTTATCTGTGCATGGAAGAATCCCATCCAGATGAATGAGCCTCGAGTTCACTAATGTGCTGTACAGCCCTCAGCAGTCACAGCCAGCCTAGGCAAATTTGCTGGTGTCTAGCCTCATCACAGTACACCAACTCCTTCCATTTTGGTGTAAACTCTTAGTTAACCCCAGCCACCTGTGTCTTGTTAATATTACCACCTCATGTTTTGAAAGAACACTTCTTCTGGTATTGAATTTTAGAACAGCAGCTTCTCCTATAAAAGCATACAATCCGCAGACAGATACATGTATGACCTGCACTGCGAGATGCTTGACACTAATCAACCCAGAATCAGAAACGGGTTTAAACAGAAAACATTTTATGGATGGAGGAGTGAGACAGGCTGATCAATAAACAGACAACATGCAAATAGGCATATAACGTGATTGCTGCTTCTGGTCCCATGTTACTATGGTAATTTCATTCTTATTTATCTAATATGTCTTAAAAATAACTAGTTACCACCCCAGGGAAGGGTAACTCCAAGGAATCAAAATTTGCTTCCACTTGCAAAATTGCAGCAGAAAAAAAAAAAGAAGTCTCAAGGACTCTGATGCAAAATGGCAGTAAATTTCTACACAATTCTGTGCCTTTAAGCTAGAGCAGCAGATACAGCTTGGCCTGGTAAATTAACCACTTAGGTAAAGAATGTGCCTTTAGCACAAGCTTGGATGAGACCAAGTCATCAACCTGACATAGTTTTGGAGTCGACCAGTTCAACTAGTGTTGCTCTATTTCCCTCTAGACTGCCTTTTCTTCCTAAACACAAGCTAACTTTGCAGTGTTCACTGCAGGATGGAGACAGGGACCTAGTAGGCAGGACTGCAAGTTCTTCTGAGTGACACTATTTTGATTGTCATCAGATGTAGCAAACATCTGTTTTGACAGGAGAAGAGCAAATCAGGCTGCTCAGCTAATGGAGACAGAACTGCCTCGGTCCATTCCAGGTGGATTTCTGAATTACTTTCCAATGTTACCTCTTCCTACTGAAAATGCTGGCTTCAACACAGCAGCAGTAAAACAAGTTTATTTTTCAAACACATGACTTGTATTTCATAAATAATAACCTAAAAAACTATCTATATAGATACATCATTCTTGGAAGAAATAATATCCAGGTTCTGCCTCTTTTCTGTTATTTATCAAACATTACTCTGAGTTCCTTGTTTTAGAGCCAGTGTATTTCAATCCAGTCCCCATTTGACAGGAGAGATAAGAATCTTCTGTCTGAAAATATTTCTCCACTGTCAATAGCGAATGACTGCCATGAAACATCTGATGGAAAAACAAACTTCTGGAACAAAGGGGTGCAAGAGCAACACTAGAAAATCCTGAAGTGAGACATGCTGAATAAACAGACAATGTGACAGAAAAGAAATTGACACTGTGCATTTTGAGGGTGAATTTTACTACTTGAGACAAGTTTTACATAGAGAGCTCGGATAAATGCACCCTGGTCCTAGCGCACAATTCCTTCCCTCCACCTTGGTCAGGGTCTATCTTCCACATTGGAGAGTGACGTACTGACAGCTGAGCATTAATGTGAAATGCACTGACCCCATCTCCCTAGCAGTCAAAGCATAGCAGGAATCTGCAGTCACTCTCGAGCTTTAGCTCTCAGGCAGCAGCAAAGATGAATGAATATTAATAAAGAAACAGGAAAATCAGTCTGGCTGTCTCCTCCAGAGGGAGTCTGAAATACCAAATCAGGTCAGATATGAGGGAGAAAGTCACACAGTAGAAAGCCGAGCATAGACAGTGAGATGCTTTTATACTTTTTGGCTTGTAAAGCGGTAACAAAACTGCTGAAGGGTAAGAAAATTTTCTTTTAAAAGGAGTTAAAAATAGTTGCTGACCTCTTGCTGTTTCTGCTGTCCTCCTTACAGCTTCCCAACTCACCCCACTCCACTGACTGAAGGCAACGACATGGGCTCAGTCACTGCCGTGCAGCTGCCGGGGACCCTCCCGTGAAACACGCCTGCTCCGTCCTGACTCGCTCTTTGCGGGCGCCGAGGGCCCAGGGAGGCTCCCCAGCACACGCGCCTGCGGGGAACCAGCCTGCACGCTCTGCGGCTCAATCTGCCAGGCTCCATCCAGCCTTGCCTCTCAGCAGAGACCAAACTGACAAGCAGCAGCTTCCCACCAGGGGGGCTGTTGTTTTCTGGAGATGTTTTGAAGGTTTTTCTTGGTTGTTTTTGTAGATATTCTGTTTGACTTCCTGCTGCAGGAATTTTAGCTGTTGGCAACAGAATCTAAGCCATAGTGACATGTGCTTTGCAGAATTTTCCATTTGTATGGAAAACCCCTAGACTTTAATATACTTTCTTTTTCCCATGTGTTAGGGAGAGAGAAATAAAATTATGAGGCTCATTTGCATTCATATACCTCCAAGAATTATTTTTAGGGGTGAGTTTTAACAAAAAGAATCTATTCAGTGAGAAAGAGGAGCAAGGGTTGAACTGCAAAGCACAGGAACCTGTGGTCTGCTTCACAGTAACAATACAGGCTATGCCGGTGAAGATGGAAAAGTCTCTGGTGCCTAACTTGTTGGGAGCACAACGGTGCCGCGTTAAGCCTGCTGACAGCTGCTGGCTTGGATGGGCCTCTAATGTGCAGCTAGTGCTGCTATAATCAGAATTTTCCACTATGATGGGACAGCCAGACCACATGCAACACCTGAACTACATTTTCTTAGACTGTACGCTAGCAAGAATCCTGTATCTGATAGTTCTGCACTCTCCAAAAGTCCTGCCAAGCCCAGTATCCAATATCTTACTGGAGACGTAGCAATTTTAGGTAGCAGTCACACAAAACTACCAAGCAATACTCAACCACAGTTATTCCTGGCCTGGAAGGAGAAAGGAGGGCTCTTGGAGTTTGAGCCGAAGATTTCTTCCCAACTTATCATACCTATTTAGACTATGGCAGATGTTACGTGCCCAGGCAAAGCTATTTCAAGGACATTGTAGCAGAAGACGTAGAAAACCAATAAATGGCTTTTTCTACCCCTCCAAAGGGAAAGGTTCCTTGCCCTGCAAACAGGATGCACATGCACTTTCTGGAGCAGAACTGCCTGCTATCCAAGACCTAGGACATAGCCAGGACACCGAGCAATCCAGCTTCCCTTTGCATCTCTATTTACTGGTCATCTCTTTGATTCACCAGCACAAGATGTTTCCTTGCCCACACCCTCAGCGCTTGAGCCAACAGAAGTGCCCAGATGCCAGCAACAGCCACGTTCAGAGCACAGTCTGGGTCAAACCTTGGGATACTCAGTCAGTAAACCAAAGCAGGACTGCAGAGCATGCAAACACAGCCATCCATCACTGCTGCTAGCACCTGGGGGCCCTGGCTAGGAGCATTTCCATGCCCCTGCAAAAGCACCAACCTATAGGAGGGAGAGAGCAAGTCCAGCATCACTTGGCTACACACCTGGCTGTCGGGGTGGTACTGTGTGACATTCAGAGGCCCAGGGTGGGTCTGTGGTGCTGCCAGCCTCTCTGTGCTACCGCAGTGCAAAAGGGGGTGGGAAGAAGGAAAAGGCTGGAGGCGGCAATTCACTGAACTGTCTGCACCTTGTTTAGCAGCACTAAAAGGAAACAACAACTGGGCTCTGAGGACATAACTTTACATCTCGTTGCAGCGGGTATGGAACATAAATCAGAAGCAGCTATTATAGTCCTCTACTTAGAAAGCTGTCTGTAGCTCTGTTCACTTCATTTTAGAAAGGGCACTGCCAATACTGAAAAAGCACTCCAGACAGTGCAAGGAACAGCTTGTATGAGGGATCTGGGAAAAAGCAGTAACTGCTTTGAGCTTAGAAAAAAGGACCTTGGGAAGGTAGAGGAGAAGTGGAAGGGTGAGCATCAGTCACTGAAAATACAGAGTCAACAGCAGAGAGGAGAAGGATGTCACAGCAACAATGCAGAAAACTCCAGGGCATCTGTTCAAGCATTCTGCTAAAAGGAAATCCGCAGCTTGCCCAAGGACATGGGTAAGAATTCATCATGACCTTCACTGCGTAGGCAGTTATCTTTGAGGCATGCCTGCACTAGGGACAGTGGAGTGCACACACTATCTACACCATGGTCCCTAACCTAGAGTTTACCGGTCAGACAGCAAGCAGGCAAAAGGGCAGCAGAACGATACAACGCTCTGGAGAGAGGCATCAAAAGCTACTGCCAGATGGCTATGACTTTCATCTTAACCATTCTGACCTTTGAATACAGAATTTATAAGAAATAAAAAAAATAAAGACTTTCTGGTTTCATCACTAGCTGCATTTAAGTTTCGAAATTTAAGAGAAAGCAAAGACAGTGCACAGACTTGTCCACTGCCTAAGGATACACAGAGACAGTGGTAGAGCTCAGGTGCCCAATAAGCTTAAAATTGCAAGAGAGCTGGCAAGCCTCATAAAATCCTCTGTTCTATGTGCTGTGAAATCTCACCATGTCTACTCCAGGGTATATATTCCTCCACATGACTGCAGCAGCTCTGTTTGTAGGTGCTGGCAGAAATGGTGATACATGCCATCTCTTGTAATTGGGGTGTGGAATAAGTCCCTGTCACCACTTTGTCCAGCAGCAGCTTTCTCCTTTCCCATGGAGGTGGCTTTCCTGGACATCACCTTTCCTCAGGGTCACTGTCCTCCCCTCCCCTTCTCCCAGGCTTCCCACACTCACACATAGAGTATACACCAGGATATTCTCCAGTGTGACATATTACCTCTACAAAGATGACAGAGGAGGTCAGAGACAGCATGCAAAATCCTGAGATGCGAAAAGTGGAGTGTGGGTAGGTGCTCGTGGGGGAGGGAACATCATAAGCAAGGAGACTGAATATCAAGTACACTTTTTTTTTTTTTTTTTTTTTTTTTTTGTCTGCAGGGATAGGGTGGAGGGCACATTTTGTGTCTCCACAGGAAAGAGAAGCATAAATTGGCGGAACTATTAAGACAGTGAAGAACTCCCTTCATTTCAGATGCAGGCAAACCACTCACACTGCTACATCTCACAACATGGGCACATGTAAGATAACTCCCCTTTGGGGAACTTTCCTGTGTTGAGAACAGTTTTTCGCTCTCCCTGACCTATTTGGCCCTAGGTAGCTCTACCAAATTTGCCAGCTTGCCAATTAGTGAAACAAAGATACGCTTCCTACTGCAGTTCATCAGAAGCCCTATACGTCGGCAGCTGACTGGAAGTAGTATCAATGACAACATCCCCTGTTTCCATCTCCCAGCATACCCCGTCTCACCATCTGGGAAGACCAAGTGACAGGCACCTTGCCTCAGATACAATTCCCAAGCTGTCTGTCCTTGCTTTCCTGCATCACAGGGGATTTTGGTAAGTGAAGCTCTACATTTGTCCTCACTAAAGACTTACTCCTTCCATGGGTCCTATCAATAAGTCATAGAGCGCACGGAGAGGGGGCTTGGTGAAGGAAGTCTGCCTCCTTGGAAGAGAAGATGTCCCATCCTTAACAGGAGACATGGTACTGCTGAACAGACTGGTCATGCTCTGACAGCTCCTGTGGACAAAAGACAACTGAAAGGTTAGTTGCAGAAACCTGAAGACCCACAGCAGTTTGCCCTGACATCATTCTGCTGACCCTTCAGCCCAGCCCAGGCCAGCAATGGTGCTCCATGAGATGCTTCATGCCACAGCTTCGTTATCCCACTCAGTTTCACACCGCAGTAAACAATGACACGAATGACAGGGCGAACAAGCTGCAGACAGCAGCTTACGCTTCTGTGGTATTTCTCTACAAAATCAAATGCCCCAAAGTGCTGTTCACAGTATTTAATTACATACTTGTGTGTAGTGATTGTGCGCAGGCAAACGTGAGAGCCATTAACAACTGACTACAATCACAGGAAGCTTCGGGGCACTTTGCGCCAGCTACTCTGGCATGGAACTGAAAGGAAATAAGACAACAGGCAAACACCAGGAGGTGAGGATTACACCTGTGCTTGCCGTCTCCCCTCTGAATGGCCCCATGAAGTCAGGGCTGCTGCCTTTGGGCGCTGCCTCTAAGCATCATCCCGAGCCGTGCATGCAGGTTAAACTCCATCTCCAGCATGAAAGCTGATCTGAACTCTGTTTTCCTGACAGCTTGCTCATTTCCTGCAACATTGTTTTGCTCCCACTTTCCTGTTCCTTGGGGACAATGGCAATACAAGCTAGGGTTTCCTTTATTCGCTATCTGGCCATCTCCAGCCACTCTCTTACAATGCTCACTGCCAAAATTCAATCACAAACAAAGCTGCCTCCAAGCACTGCCCAAATACCATGGCACAGTTCCCTTTCCCTACACCCAAACAGGGCTGATTTTGTTTCCTGATGATCTCTTCTTCATGCAAGCAGCAGAAAGGGACAATTCTGGGTTAATCCACACGGGCAGAACTCTACACACATTCTCCTGGCATCGGCCACCAAACACTGGCACTCTGAGGAGACTGAGACAGCATGGGCACAAGAAGTTATTGCTCTGTCGAGGAAATGACATTGCCCATTCTGGTCTGCCTACTCTAGCACTCTGTGCTCCCCAGAATAGTTATCTTGGGCTTGTGGCCATAAACAATCATTTTATGTGAAAAAGATAATTTTTCAGAAAATTGTAGCAGGTGGGCCATAAAAAAGGGCAGGGGGGAACCCAGGCATCGGACAGTAATGGTAGTGCAAGCTCTGAAGTGCAACCAGAGTCTTCACCTCGTGCACAAAAGACCATCTAAGAAGGAACACATGCCCTGTTGTTCTCCAAGTGCTGCAAGCTTTCAGTGGATGGTTCCCCATAATCCCAGTCCAGACCATATTCTGGTGCTGCTGCACAGGGAAAGCCTCCTTCCACTTGCGGTCTCTAGAAAGCACACTGCTGCTCTGCTTCTCAAACACCTTCCAGTGCGGTTTGCCCTTCCTAGCTTACACAACAGGAAAGAAACAGTTTCCTGGATTCAGGACCAAACCCATGCTGCTTTATCAGGATACTGGTCTACAATGGCATTTTTAAGGATCTTCGCTCACGAGAAATGCCTTGTTTCTATTCCTTACTTTTATCTCTTTCCTTGATCAATTCCTGGCTATCAACACCCAAAAGAAGCAAAAGTAGAAACAGAAAGTATTTGCACATCCAGGAAACTGAAACAAAACTAAGTGTCCAAAAGTTATTTCAGTCAGTGAGGTGTATTAATACAGACTTTTTCAGTTGACTGTATATCTGCTACAGGCATATGTATCTGCACAGTGTCTCTTCATATTCACAAACTAAGCCAACATGCAGGGAAAGACAAGCAGAGCAAAAATATTGCACTCAAGAGCGCTCCTACTGTTCCTGACAAACCACAGGCTTGGGAAATACCTCTAGCCTTTTCTGACACATACCAAGAACCAGATTCAGGAAATCTTTCACCCTTCTCTGTCTCTCTACAACTGCTGAAACCAGTCTCCAGACCAGTTCACATCATGTCTAAAACCCATTCACTATAGGAAAAATGATGCTACCAATCATGTTCCCCACTAATACGGGGTTTTACGTCTTACAGGCCAGCAGGAGCATTTTAAGAGCACACATAGAAGCCCGGTGACCAAATGCCCACACCTTCCAGTACAAACTGGGATTCCAGTGAAAGCCAGGGTGAGCTGGAGCAACTTGCTGCTGCTGGAAACTTGAGCTGGGTGACTTGCCCAATACCAGGCTCATGCAGAATCAGGATGGACTCAGCGCAGCATGCTCCCCTTTGGGCCCCTCTGCCGAGCTTCCTTGCAGGAGCCGACTGAGCCAAGCACGCTGTGCACTGCTCAGCTGCTTCCTTACTTTATGTAACACAGGTTTTAAAATCATATGAGGAAGTAAAAACTATGCTTTTCCCAACTCATGCTCTTATTGTGCTGTGCTCCGAACCCTCTGAACCCTTCTGTGCTCAGAGCACACCCTTCTGCTCTATCCTGTCTGCAACACCCCGCCAGCAGGGCAGGGATATCCAGCTGCTGCTCATTCAGGAACCAGTGAGCACATAAAGTCCTGGGCCAAGAACAATAGTCCCCGACCTTCCTAAAAAGCAGCTATGTGCCAGCAGGTGGCAGTCGCTAGCCTCTCTTTCTGTATTAACTAATTTTAACAGACTAATTTATTACAGGGAATAGGGGCTTGATTACTCTAATCAGCAGAGCCTCCTTCATCTTGGTTTTGCAGCCAAGCAGCTCTAGATTTATCCCTTCACCACTCAGATTGTTTTTTATTAAAACAAAACCAAAGGGGTATCATAAATCTTTCACATCCCTTGCCCAAGTGTTTGTGCACACAAGAAAGAGTGCAAAAATCCATAGAGGGAGGCTGGATCTTTTGTAGAAAACCCAGCAGACCTGGAACCCTGGCCAGCTTGCTCCTTTTCCTCCCAAACCAGTGCAAACTGTTCTCCAGGTGGCTTGTCGTGTATCTGCATCCAAGTGATTTCAATACAAGAGGCTCTTCCGAATCATTTGGCCAAGTGTCCCTTCTACTAAGTGCCACTGCTAGCTTCTGGGGTGCTGCACAGCAGCAAGTCTGCGCTTTCCACCTTTCTCTTGCAGTGTCCCCTCCCCTGATTTCTGGAACAATAACATCTCTCATTGAGTCTCTGCACAGACTCTGCAGTGCTGCTTATTTATCACCCTTTGTGCGAGGGAGTCCAACCCTGCAGCAAGCAGAGGAAACTGCACACACTGGGACTCGGGACCGCCCGCGTATAATCAGCATTACTCTCCTTCTGCCCTTTGTCTTGAAGATGCAGGAGCAAACCAATGACCCTACAACACGCCCAGAGAAAGGGTGGGGAAGGAGCTATCATGTAGGCACTGAGCTCAGACTGATGGGGCCTACTGTCAGCCTCACAGGACCCGGCCTTGTTCACACAGGATGAACACGGCTGGGCCCAGGCAGGAAAGAAGGGTTCACACTGGAACCGGCACAGAGCTGCTCTTGCCCTGGCACCCAGGCAAGGGAGTCAGACTTATGCTGCAGTGATCTGACAGCCTCAGAACAACACATACCCATCAGATCTGTCATCCTCCAAACCTTCTTCAAAAGACCTTCCCCAGAGATGTAGCCCCGTGTCCACATTCAGGGCCTTCACACACTCACAATACCAAGCTGTGGGAAGCTCCAGAAAACATTCAGATAGGAGTTCCCTGTGGCTGCTTTCAAACATCCACAATTATCTCCAAAACCCACCAATGCTTGCACAAAACCCACAGACCACCCAGCACAGTCTGCTTGTGTGGTCTGTCCTTGGGTAGCCTCGGCGCTGCACCCTGTACAGTGCAGAACCAGGCAGATAAGAGGCTCTTCAGCCACTGCTTCTGCATTTGCCTTCCAAAGACCTCACTTCATTCTGGGCCAGTCAGCACCCTTGCCGCTCTCTGAGCCCTCTGCTCCCAAGGGGTCAGCTGCATGGTTCTCCAGTGCAAGCTATCCAGACCCGAGGGCACTAACGGGCCCTAATGGCCCTGACCAGCCTTACCTGGGGCCTGCACCCACACACTGCCCACAAGCCCAGGAGCTCTATTGAAGCTCAGCCCTGGCTGGCAGTCCCGGCCCTGCTGGCTGCTACCACGCTCAGCTCCTGGCTCCCCATCCCTTGGGGAGCTGCCAGCCTTTGCTGCACCCTCACGTAAGCACAGGCAAGAGGGCCAAAATCAAAACAACAGCAGGGTCCCACACCAAGAGGAGAGGGGAGATATGCTCAGATATCACACTGGTTACTAGGATGAAACCCTGAGCAAAAAGAGATGAAACTGCATCTGCATGATGGCCGTACTCTTACTGCTGCTGAGGCTCCATATGAATTATACCACCTTGGGTTATGTTCTTTTGTCTGGCTCCATGGAGCCTTTGGCCTTATCAGGGCACCAAGCTTGCTTTGGAAATCTCCAGCTGTGCACGTGGAACTGGCCATGGACTGTTGTCTTTGCAATCTGACTTGGCTGGAAAAAAAAAAGCTCTTTGCAATTGTAAGGTGGGCTGGGAGATAACAATGGCCTTGGCAGAAGTGAATTCACACCTCAAGTTATGTTGCTTCTCTCCTGTTTGCCTTTTACAGTCTCTCACTACGCTGCATTGCAAAAACTGCCCTCTGGGAAATGCATATTACCCTTTGAGCAGTGGCAGGGCTGACTCCCATGTTTTCTGCAGGTACAGGGAAGGAGGATAAACTGGGTTCCCATGATGGTGGAAAGGCCGAAGAAAAGGTTGGGGAGCTATATCTAGAGGCTGGTAGTGATCAGCTTCCCTGCTTGAGCAGAAGGAGATGAGCAGAGAAGAAATCAGATTTTACTCTAGAAACCTGACAGAAGTCTAGTAGACCAAAGGAGCAGAAAGAGAGAAGCTGCTTAGCACATGAGCACCTGGGACTGTCTTGGGAGCTACATCAGTGGCATCTATAGCTTAGACAGCTATTGCCCAGTTTTGAGATGGGGCAGTCAGTATCTCTTCAGTGCTCCTTTCTCCTCCAAGGTCCATTCCTTCCCAAAAGTTCCTTAAGTGAACTGCCAAACCCATTTTTGTTTTTCTAAGCAGAGATGCCAAAAAAAATCATATTCTTCTCTGTTTAGAAGCCAGATTCACCAAGTTACCTGATGACAGCAGCCGGAGGAGGCACTCGCCCCAAACCAGGGGCTTCCTTGCAGTCACCCACCTGTCACCAGACATGGAAACTGAACGGCTCCACACAATCCCAGCATTTCTGAGGCCTCATTTTCTAACATGGGACCTTAACAGCATGTGCAAACCCTGTGCGTGAATGAATTTGCACTGGCCTCAAGCCATGCAAACTCCCTTGAAGAGCTCCAACATTCAAGCACAAGATGTAAACACTGCATTCAGGCTCCACATGAGGAAAGCAGGGCTTGCTTTGGCAGTAGGGAAAGCAAGCACTTATTCTCATCTCAAAGCAGGCCCTGCTCCTCCTTGTCCCCTGCAGTGTAGAAGTCAAAGCAGAGGCCATAATCTCAGTCACTGCTTGGTAAGGCACAGTATTACCAACCTCTGAAGCACTGCAGCACCAACAACCCACTCAGCACTGACATACAGCTACTTAAACTCACCCCAGTGCTAGCTGGCAGAAAAGCAATTGCACAGATGCGAGCTGGAGCCTAGAGCTCCAAGATTACAGCTTGTGCTCTTCCTAACTGTTCAATTCAGTCTTTTCCCAAAGTTTGAGAGCTCACAACCCCTTGTTAGAGCTGCAGGCCAGCACAGAAAAATGCTGCCGGCTCCCATTTCATTTCTTAATCTGCTCTCTTCCACGTTGACCTTCGTTGGCTTCCTTCCTACAGCTGCAGGACTGCTGTAAGAATGTCTCCTTGTTGTCCCAAGCTCAGTGTGCTGCATGCCATGACCTGCACCATTCTCAGCACAGCTGAATTGGAAAGAACCATATAGTAGATGAGTAGGCCAGCTAATGCTTGCTACAGTGCCCTCCTAGACTCTGTAGCCTCTATTTTAATCATCTATGGGACTGAAGACAACCTATGTACAGTAGGCACTCAAATGCTTGGCCAGGACTGCAACATCTGCCCTGAATTCAGGGCTTAGCAAGCTAGATGTGGCAGCATTAGCTCTGCCACTAAAGCCCCCAGAATTCCCCACCTGCAGACAGAAGGTGGGCAGGCAGGCAGGCCACACAGCAGTGTTTTGCCGTTCTCTTGATCTCAGTGTGCACCATGAGAACATCAAAGTTCTGGCTGCTTCTTGATGCTCTTCTGAAGGTGCTTTTCATAAAGTACTTAAGTTTCCCCATCCCTGAGGTTCTCCAAACAGTTTCAAGCTAGTTTCCTGACAAGGCACCTGAGGTAAGCTCCTTGATATGGCTTTTAAGGCCATGCACTTGGCTCCCAAGGAGCAGAAAGACATGCAGATGCTGCGCGGTTGGCTTCTGCAGTGTTCCTGGGGATTAGCACTTCTTGGAGCAGAATCAGAGTGTATTTCCCCCCCAGGTAATTAGAGTGGGGGGTTCTCCTGTTCATCCTCTGACCCTGATAAACTAGCAAAATGTCTCAGCAATCCTGGGGGAGTGCCTGTTTGACTCCAAAGTAGCAAATACTGATAGTTCATCATCATTGCAGCACCTTGAATAGATATGAATGTGGATTCTGGAAAGAAAAATAGGGCAGGTGTTGATGCCAGCAGGCAACTCCCAGCTTCAAGGGGATGCTGCTGCACAGCTCACAAGCTCCAGTGAGTGCTCACAACACTGCAGCCTGACCCAATTCTCTTTTCCAGCTGAGAAAGACCTGGTATACTCTGTGCTCAGAATCTGTGCAGGAGTACAGATCCAGCCAGAAACCCAGCATTACTTCCTTCAACATCACACAGCCTCTCTCCCTGAGGGGAGTGGTGACCCTGGAAAGATTCCATGTTAAATTTTCATTTCCAATGCTTGCTTTAATCAGCACAGTGATGTGACAGACTGAGATCTGAGCAAGTTCTACAGAGGCAGAAAATAAGTGGAAACCAAGCAGCTAGGCAGAGCACTGTACCTTGAAAATGCAGCATATTCTCAGCTAATTACTATTATAGTTAAAATTAATGGGAAGCAAACGTTTCCATGAGACTTCTGAAGCAGAGTCCCAAACTACACACCTCACAGACAACAGGGACAGAGTTCCTCTGCAATTGTTCAGACAGTCGAAAATAGTGCCTGTCCAGGAGAAGAGGAAATTAAAAATGCCCACCCCTTGGGGCAGTTATCAGTTATCAATTGCTGATAAGTCCTTGCTAGCTATCACCTTAGGCTACTGAGTCTTACCTGGAAATGCAATGAGATGCCACTCCAACATCTCCCAAATCAAACTGCTAATTTCCTGGGTGAAAATACACTGTCTCTGCAACCATGAAGGACAATGTCAGTTTGCTGCTCTGTCCTCTAGAAATACCACAATAAGGAGACCACCAGGAAGGGCACCAGCTGCACCTGAGGCCCCTTTATATCTCCTAGTTTAAAGAGAAGCCTGTCACAGAGATGTCCCTCTGTCTGCCTGCTGATGCCCACAGTGCAGTGCTGCATTGTCACCTGTTCAAGAGGTTGTTCCTGCTGACCATCCTCAGGAAGCCAGTTGGATCAGTCATTGAGTTCAGCTTGTTATTCATCTCTTCAAACTGTTGGTCCATGATATCCCCAGCTTCACTCTCAGTCTCGCTGCTGGCACAGGCTCTATAGAGAAAACAGCAGGGAGAAGGAGTCATAGAGGCATGACAGAGCAACAGCTTTGTGACAAATGCTTGGCCAGGCTGAGGGAAGATGGACTTCAGACACCACCTCACCAAACACTAAGGTCAAATCTCTCCTGAATGTCACCACTCCTCCTGTCAGGCATGGCTACAAGAGAATAACAACCTCATCCCCTCCTCTTGCTGTGGGCATTCACAGATCCAGTCTTCAAGGATTTAAAGTATGATGCACACTGATGGAAATCTAGGACCCACGTTCCCATGCCTTGCAACAGGTACTGATTCCTGAAGCTCTACCACAAGCCAGAAAAGTTGAGGTCTTGGGGAAACACCAACTCAGCCCACAATTTGCCTAACAACTTCTGTTAGTGTGTCCTTTTCAGACTTTCACAATAACAACTCCAAACTCTGTATGTTCCCTTCACTAGCAAAGCTCAATATACAAAGGGGAGATGTGTTGCAGCACCTATTATACAAACAGGGAAAGCAGCACGGGGCGGGGGGGAAGACAACTGTGTCAAGGCCACTAATACACAGCAGCACAGTAAGAAACAGAGCCCAAATTTCTACATTTTCCATCTCCTGACTTTAATATCTAAATTAGCATCTTGGTGTAGATTTTCTATCAAATTGCCAGAGTAGTATTTTCTTTTCTTTTTTTAAAGGAAGAAGGCAAACACAACTACTGTATGTGCATTTTAACAACCCCTCCCTTTAATTTAATAAATAATTTGCATATCATATGGTGCATCACAAACCTTGGAATTTACACACTTAAGCTAAACCTGCTATGTTGCCTGCTGAAGCTGCCCCACATCTCACTTGTTTCATTTTGCTGGGTTCCCAACAGCTTTCCTCAAGGGCACATTTTCCAATAAGGTGTACACGAATCCCATTAATACACAACATGCACTTGTGTAGGCAACTACAGCTGTCCCTGCCTTGCTGTATGGACCACAGGATGTCTTGTAAACATATTTCCAGGTCAGTATAATTTAATTACCTGAAAGAGTAAGTCCTGACAAAAGCCAATCACTCCTTGAACACTGAATGGGGGGGCTAGCTGAACAGCAGAGGAAAAAAAAAAAGTTGAAAGATTGTCAACAGTTGCCTCCTGCACGTTTTTCTTCCAGCAGCAGAGAAGTATGCTCACTCCCGAGCTCTGGCACAGTTTTGCTTATTGCTTACAATGTGTATCTGGCACTCTCTAAAGAGGCAAAAATCTTGAGTTCATGCATCTGGGAGAGCAGGTCATATGGTCTCCCCAAAGAGAGAGGAATCTGTCTCAGCACAGGTTTAAGCAGATTCTCAAGTCCCTCATACTTTATTTTTGGCAAGTATGTGCATTTGCAGACTCGGTTAGTCCAGCTGAAAGCAACTGTTTCCAGAACAAAGCAAAGACTGCCATGTAAAACTTAATGCCATCACAGCAAAATCCTGATGAAGCAGGTCATGGCAGCATTCCTCTTCCCAGGAGCAGGAAATGGGAAGATGTGCCACCTTGGAGGGGGCAACAGTACCTACGATCATGATTACACCATTACAGAAGGGAAGGGCACTTAAGTGCCAGCACAAAGCACACCTACAGTGCACTTGAGCAAGCCGTGAACTGTGGAGTCAGCGTCAAATAGAAGTTTTCACATTTGTGCTACCCATATTTAACTCCCTCTGCTCTTCACTGGTGCACAGAGGACAGCTCCCAGGGACTGCAGACCGCAGTTTCTCCTGGGGGTCTGGTGTGCTAGAGTACGGCGGAGGTTAGCCATGCTGGGGGGAAGCACTTGATACGTACAGGGAAAGAGCTTCAAAGCAGAACATGACGTTCACCCACATGGCGTGAACAAGATTTTTTTTGATTCCCTGCACACAGTTTTGAAGTGGGAAGGAGCTTTTGCCTGTGATCATGCCAGGCCAGCCCAGCAATCTCAGAGAGGAGCATTAAATCCTGAATCTTCAACCGAGAACATACTACTACCATTACCACAAAGAGAAGAGGAAGCTGACATCATAGGAAGTAAAAAACTCATCCCAGAACTTAAGGTTTGAAGGACTCCTTTTGCCAGGAAGAAAATCTGTGATGACAAATGGTGAACAGAACTGAAAACAGTATCTGTAAATCTGCTACACAAAGAGTAACTGCAGATTTCAGCTGGGTATATCCCTGACTAGAGGGTAAGATTCAATCATCAATACCCAGAAAAGGATATAAACATGTAACCCTGTTGCTATAAGGAAAGGGTAGATGAAACCAATTCACTGTGTTTTTTTTCCTCCCTTCTTCTTGTCAACATTCACACCTTGGAGGGGGTAACTCTACTCTTCCACAAAGAACTGAGAGCTCATGGTCCACATGCATGCACATGACAGAATGGGATGAAGGCCAACATCCTGCAACTCATCTGCTAAACCCAGGAAACATCAAGGCTGAAGCTGGGGGGAATTAATTTTTGAATTTTCCTTTAATGGGAGCCATACAACTTGTTCTCAAACAAGACTTGAAAAACGTAGCCCCTAAGGGTGCAACTGAAGCTAACAGAAGCAAGTGTGAAGGAAGCTACTTCCTTGTATACATCTGTTCCCTTAAATTTTGAGTACTCAGCTCATTGAGAGTCCCATTGCTCCTTCCCAGAGACCTTCACAAAAAGCCTAGACTAATACGCAGTCTGTTACTGCTCACAGTGAAAAGAATAATCCAGAGAGCTGTAAAAATATTTGTTTTTCTTGAGAAAGGCACTTTTAGAATCATGAAAGGCTGTGCACCTTGTCAGAAAGTACAAAAAATGCACCCAAATGAGACACAACTGTAAGTCCAATACACACAGATTTGGGAATCACTGGAGGGAAGAGTTGACTGTCACTGCTTTTTGTGGCTAGCAAACCTCTCGTGTGAGGCTGGTGAGTAATGTCACAAGATGACAAGCTCAGACTGAGTTTAGTACAGAGAGAAGACCAGTCCAACCTGACTGCAGCCCTCAGCTTGCTGTACCAGATGCACTATTCTGGCTACCAATAACAACTCTTCGTGCTCAAAATCTGTGTTACAGATACTGCCAGTATTTCAGTTAACACATGCAAGGTTTGCATTAGCAAGGCTCGTTGCATCCCTGAATCCCTCCTCTCACAGGATTGCTACAGCCTTTCCTCCTACAATGGCAATACTGAATGCTCAGCAACCCTCCAAAGGACTGTCCAGACTCCAATATCAGGCACAGACAAAATATATCTCAGTGGAGAACATCTTTAACTTGAATCAAGTACCATGTTCACCATAATTTTTCATAATAGAATTGTGGATTTTTTCAACTTGTTTTGTATCTTGTATCATCACTTACAGATAATCAGAGTTATAGTCACAAAAATGTTTATGTATGGCAGCAGAACAATCAGCAGGGGTAAGAAAATCCCTGGGCAGCTACCCCAAAGGAGCAAAAACCCTCAGGAGAGGAATTAAACCTCAGACCCCATGTCTTTATCTACTTCCTAGCTGCAAAGCTCCATAAACCACACAGATCTCTCTGACACGACTTCTTTCTTTGGAGACCAGTGCAGCAAAGCAGAGAAAATGGCTCAAATAAGTTTCTTCCTAGATACATGCCTCCTAGATACATCTCAACCTAGAGATCTCTCTCACCTCTCTCTCATATCAGTTAACTTCCTTCTCGTGTCTGGGAGACTTAGGGTTTATTTTGTGTTTTCCTGTCTCAGGGCATGGTTTAACTTTCCTCCTCCTTTGCAACCTGGCCAAGCCAAGCATGGCCACCAATCTGCTTGTATTCTGTGTCTGCACCTCTTAAGAAAATGCCATGGGTTATGGACCGCTGGGTTTTAGTGCTCTGAACCAGCACCTCAAAGACTTCGATCTGTCTTCAGTCTGTCACTGTGTGAAGATGCTGGGACTGTACTGCTTGTCTAGCTCTTAAAGGATTAAGTTAATAATGTTAATGATAATAAGGGTGTCTAAAAAAAATCTCTAGTGTCTCCAGGAACCCACAAATAATTTCTGTAGCAGGAGCTTGGCTTTTTGGGAGGCAGATTTCCACCAAAAGGTGGATAAAAACACCTTGTGTTCATTAGGAGGCTGACATAGTAGCCATGCCACTGAACAAAAAACAAACAACAAGAACAAAGAACCCCGAAATCATTCCCCGTGCTGGCAGTGTCCTGGACAGGCTCCTTTCTGGTAATGCAGGTGACAAGCTTCAGTAGAGAAGTTGGATTTAACACCAGTAATGGCACTCAGGCCAGAAGACTCTATGCAAATACAGACAATTATTGGGAAATGAACTCCATTCATAAATCGCATATAAACGTTTAGCCAGCTGCCAAGACTCTTCCAAGCAGCACACTGATACACAGGACCTTTCTTTAAATGAGCTTTCTTTGTTAAGGAGTGAGCTGAAATCATTCTAGGCCCAACTAGTGTCAGTCTGCAGATTTTTTTCTTGCCTGTTTTAGAAGTGACACAATTATTTTTAGCTCAGGCATTCCCAGCCAAGCAGGAATACTGGCTGCATTTCAGGGTTTGGACACTTGAATGGGAACACATTATTTCTGTTCACATTTTCTCTCAGTGATTGCTTTTTTTTTTTTTGCTATCTAACCCCATGCACAACGCAGCAAGGAAACACTGGATGAGTTCTGCACATTCAGCCCATGGCTGCCCAGCATTAATCAGTTCTGGTTAGCATGCAGTTGGAAAAACAGCAGAGGAGCAAAGGACAAAGCAATTAGAAAACACCATCATGAAAATGTCTTTGTGGAGCCAACATGTTTTATTGGAAGAGACTGACTTTTTCGAGCCAATTTCACCTATCACTGCCTATTAAGAATCACACACAATGCCATTAGTGAGAGCTCATCAGGGGTTAAAAACAGGTCTTCGCTATCTTTGGCGGGCCTAGGAAATCTGAAATTTTCACTTTAATCCTATCTTCCTTATTAAGGTAAATCGAATGGCCACTGTAAGGCTATGTCCCACGAAGCCAGGCAGTGGCTGTGGAAACCTGCTCCTCACCCTGGCACGGAGCCGGGCGCTGCCACGGGATCGCTGGGCTCAGAAACCTGCTCCTCACCCCGGCACGGAGCCGGGCGCCACCGCAGGATCGTCAGCAGTGAAACACAAGCCTGGAGAGGCACCGAGAAGCTAATGCAAATGCTGTTTGCTCACGAAGCCATCCCCATCTCTCCTGGGCCAGGGAGCCGCCTGTGCTCCATGGGGTGGAAATCTAAAGACTAATGACTTTAAGAGCCACTCTGTGTCTTGGCAGCACCAGTGATGACCCAACATCCAAACTGGAGACACTCCGAGGCCACCCAGCCCTGCCACAGAGGCGGGTTATCACACAGCTCCCTTCCAGGGACGAGGCCCTGGAGCACCTTTCCCTTAGCTGCTCCACCTCAGGCCACGCACCGGCCTCTTGACGGAGCTTAAAACAGAGCAGCAATGCTGTCTCATTATGGTGATTTTTCCAGATCAATCCTGAGCACGCTGCCCCAGTCACACCTGCAGCAGCAGCCTAAGGCAGGAGAGCCAGGAAAAACCTGACGGAACCGTCCCACAGGGCACAGCCATGTTGGAGCATGACCACCTCGCCTGTCCCACGGGGCACGGCCACCTCAGAGCACAGCCCCCTCGCCCATCCCACAGGGCACAGCCACGTTGGAGCATGACCACCTTGCCCGTCCCACGGGGCACGGCCACCTCAGAGCACGGCCCCCTCGCCCGTCCCATGGGGCACGGCCACCTCGGAGCACGGCTCCCTCGCCCGTCCCATGGGGCACGGCCACCTCGGAGCACGGCTCCCTCGCCCGTCCCATGGGACATGGCCATCTCGGAGCACGGCCCCCTCACCCGCCCCACAGAGGAAGGCCACCTTGCTCACCCCACGGGGCCTCCTCCTCCTCCTGTGCCCACCAGCACCATGAGCCCCATCCACCAGCACGGAGCCCTGCTGGCCTGAGGCACCAGCGAGCAGGAGAAGACCAGGTCTGAAATCCGGAAAATCTGCCCCAGATTAGTGCTGCCAACCTGTCAGATATTTACAGCGGCCACAGCTCACCTTTCCGGCCCGAAAAACTCCCAACGCTGCGCCCGTACGAACAGGGGAGGACGCTGTTTCCCAAAGAAGGGCAGGCAAGCTGCATTCAGATCTTCACCTACCCTTATTAATTAATCCTCATTAGCATAAGAGAAGCTGTTGGGTTTCCATGAGGTGCTCGTACTGGCCTGCCTCTCGGCGCATGGTCATCGCTGCCTGGGCACACCGCCAGCAGAGGCTCTCCCGCGGGTGTCCGGTGTCATCTCCCGGGGAAGCAGCGAGGCTCCGGAGGCCTCAGAGGTCAGGCACTAAGCGCGCAGTGTCAATTCTTGCCTTGTAACCCAGTGCTCAGGCTAAGCCGCTCAGCACCGACTCTTTGAACTAGTCCTCCAGCTGGCCTGAGCCCAGGACCAGGCTCCCGGAGTGGGGGCCGGGATGAGGGCCCTGTGCATTCGCTGCCCAACTAGCAGTGCCAGAGTCTCGGGAAGCGGAGATACGCCTGGCACTGTGCACCCGTGGTCTGTTAGATACACACCTCTTCCCAGTCCTTCACAAACCCAGCCATTTTTTCTGATATGGAATATATATGTGTTAGGCAGAGTTTTCTCTTCAATTCCCTAAAGAAAGGTAAAAATGGGAGAATGTGGCACCGCAACCTGAACCTGTTCTGCCTTGCAAACCCTTCAGGACACATTCAGCATCCCATCACAGACTGACATTCTTTAATTCACTTTGAAATCAGTGAAAATGATGAAAGCAATCTCCTGGGCCTAAGTCCAGCATCTCTGATGGCTTCCAGCTTCCTTCTGGCAGCCTGAAGCTCCCATGCAGGGAAAAGCTCACCTTCCCGGCTGAGTACAAGTGTCCGCAGCTTTCTCAGAGCTTCAGCAGCAGCAAGCTGATTGAAACCAATTTCATTACTCACTGGTGCTGGGGACGTAATATAACCAAGTGTCATGTTTCCCTGACCCTGAGGAGAGAATTAATTTATCTTTAAGAAATTGGAGCAAGTCCTGGGGAAAGCGACTGGGAAATTCGATAACATTTTGTGTAGTTCAAACACCTTATGGGAAACTGCAGGACTAGGCTTATGTTCTTATTTCAATCCAATGGAAAATTCTAATCCTGTCGGACTAAAGTGTGAACATTAGGGGCAGGAAGCCAAGGACATTGCTGGTGAGTAGACTACAAAGCACATCTTGATTTTATTGCTGCCCTCTGCACAACAGTGGTCTAACTGACACCACTGCAGTGTCAGGTATGTGACTGCACCTACTGCTTACAGTAGCTATCACAAAAGATAAATAATGATTTACTGTATTAGAAGAGCTTCAACAGTTCCACTATCGCCCATAGAATCTTGAGCACAAATCAATTCTAGGATCAATGCCTCTTTCTTGGCCAAAATCGTTACATGGAGACCAGTTTCTTGTGTGCAGCTACCACCGCCCCTTAGGAGCCTGCAGGTAGCTCAAAGAGGACAGATCTGAGTGGTGGTAACCTCTAACAGGGTGTTAACCATGAGTGGTGCTGGGGTGGCACTGTTAGTGCTTTCGCCATCACAGCTAGATGAGGAAGAGGACATTTGTACCCTCAGCCTCAGGGACTCGAGAGTAAATATCTCACAGATCTCAGTGTTGTAGGAAAAGAGTCAAATGCAAAACAGCTTCAAAAAGACTAAAACATGATATAACCTAAAAAAAGCCAGTGCCTCCATTCACACCAGTTTTGGGGGGTGGTTATAGGTATGTATTGGCTGAGTCAGATTCCTTTACATTAGTAGTAAATTAGACTTGCAAACTGCCAGTGTTACTAACCCACTCAAATATAGCAATTTATGACTACGCAGCAATTTTAACAAGCTAAATTGCACCACATCCTTTACACTGTATGATTCATTCACAAAGAATGTGCAAGGACAGGGACATCTCTGACTCTACTTTTCAGAATGAAGCACTTAGAGAAAAGGTACAACTTGCAAATATCAGCATAGAAAGTATGTAAGTATTCAACCAATCAGTAAATCAAAACAAATGCCACAAGAGATCATAAGCGTGAGCTCAGCTAGGCAACAAAGCCTCAATTTGGTTATTCACAATAAACACACAGGATAAAAAAAAAAATGAAGAAAGATAATTGTGGGACCTATCTGAATAATGAATTGGAGTAAATCTCCTACCTGTTTGCTGAAATTCACCAGATGGATTAATTCACTGTGAATTGTTTACTCCGCTTTAGCCTCCAGGGAACATATTTGGAGGGGGTGAAGGGAGGGAGGAAAACCCTACGGTATTTGCAAAGCCTTAGGAATAAACCTTTGAAGGGGAATTAATTAGACTGGTAACTATAAGTAGAATGGAATCTGCCCATATACAGCTAGACACAAAATCTGCCGCATTTTCCAATCTACGAGTTCATTACTCAGTCTATCAGTTCAAACCTTATTTGCATGTGCATACACAATTATTTGCCAGAAAAAATAGCCATGGATGCAAAAATAAAGCAATTTTGTTGTCACTGCATTGAAAATTTGCCCTCCTCTGACCCACAGTTCTCAGACTTCTCAGCCATTAGCTCATCCCAGACTGTTAAGAAATTGCTTTCAGGTGGGGGAGAGAAGCAGGGTGTTAACCCCCCTAACTTACCGGCTGTAGTAGGATTCCACACCCAGAGCCTCTCGCACACTGGAGATGTACAGTTCCAGTGTCGAGTTCGTAACTGTTTGCAGGACCATGTTGTTGGCTTCAGGGAAGTCCCCTGCGTTCTCCGTGAGGTTGTCACCCAGATAATACTCGTGAAACTTCAGGATTCCTGCAAGGCACCAAATCATGAGGTTATTGCTGCAGGGGAGGGAGAGCGCTGCCAGCGACTGCCCAGGCAAGTGGTACAGTCCCTAGCATTTGGCATCTCCGGAACAACTGGGACAAAGCAATCTGTGCCATGTCTCCACAAGGCTTTTACAGCATTCTGTATTACAGCTTTGCTTTTAAAGTCTGTTTTTGTACTTTGCAGATGATGGCTCAAGGGTATGAAGGCTGAGCAGTGCTTTTATGAGACACTCGGAATGCACTTGCTATTGCAGCAGCCTCATATAAATTATAAAGCAGATGTTTCTTACAAGCATCTACTATGGTAATACACATTTCAATAGCTGCACATGAAAAATATCTATTAATATTCTCTGATCATATAAATTGCACATGGCTCAAATATTGAACAAAAATGTTATTACTACAGCAGAACCTCCTCATGTTGCACAAAGATTTCATTTCACCCATATGCATGAAAATACATTAAATACAAAGAAAGAAAATGGTGGATTAATGCATATTAAAATATTAAAAGTTAGCATTTCACAATAGGCAAACCAGATAAAGAGCACTCACTATTTTGGCAAGAATTCAGCTATTACTGCAGATAAAACCTTCCTCCACTCAGACTGGCATATTCTTCCTGATATGATTAATTCTACAGTACCACTGCCTGTGATCAACAGTAAAAGGCTGCTCTGGATGCCCTGCTTGCATTGACAACATAAATTATTAAACCTGTTAACAATAGCAGGGGAATAAAGAATAAAGCAACTCGTTCTGCAGCAAGATTGACAAATATAGTGAAGGACCCAGCTAAGAGGCTCTGAGGGCACAATCCCAGTGGGATAAGGAAGATCCTGGGCTGCTACTGAAGCTACTCTTTCCATCTGCATCAAGGGAACTGAGAAGAAATCAAGAAGACTGTTTATGAAGTCTGGTGGCAAATCATGTACTTCTGATCAATAAAATTTTAGTGCACTCGATTTGATCTCAATACTATAGAACTACTGGCATTTTACTGTGCAAACTACAGGACTAAAGAGCCAATTAGTGCCTGGATGCATGGCAGGGTGACACCATCTTACCCTTATACATGCAATATTGGAAAATACCCCCAAAAAATCATCTTCCAATGACTGTCATCCCATCTGAAATCAGGCATTTGTGAATGCTTGCTTCCCTTCCCAAAGCATTTTCGGTGCAATCTAAATTAGTGCTTTTTATCTCTTTAGCTTTGTCATGGTGAAGGGTTACAATTATTAAATTATATCCAGAAAGAACTCATGAGAATTTACAGTCATCACTTTATTAGATAATGAACAGCATCTGCCTGCAAAAAGCAATCCTCTTCAAATTAATCCTCCCTGCTCCTCTGTGATAAGTGTTTCCACATTCATACGAGGAGAATTCAGAGGATCAGACAGTTCAATGGCATATCAGGATGCAGGGACGCACTTCTGTTCTCTGGAATCCACTTCAGTGAATAAATGTCAAAAGCTTTTGGAGGTATAAAGCACAGAAATGTAATTAAAGTAGGGATTCTTATGCAGAGAAGATTCTCGCAGAGCCAACGTACTCAGAATCTCATTACTGCTCTGCACTGCCCTGTGGGAAATGCATAGAGTGGAGGTTGAAAAATAGAAATATTAAACACCTGAAACATTTCCATCTCCAGGTGAATGTCAAAGCTCTGATTGAGCACTTCTATCTGAATATTGCCAGGGCTATACCACAGTTGCCAGTCTCCAACTCCAAGGTACTGGACATATTCAACCCAAAGGATTCCCTCCCACATCCATTCTGGTGCCAGATTTATTCCTAACTGCAGGATTCTCCCTTTGTAAGGCTTGCTCATAGGCTCTCACCTTAGATGGGACCTTACCTGCCCCAGGAGCCAGCAGCCAGCTGTACAGATAACCCGCAGCCAGTGAGTAGTAGAGAACAAGTCCCCTCTGGCCATTCACTGTCTCCAGGACCTGATCAATGGTCACTGGAGAATAGGGATCAGAGTCCTGCTGTCCAGTCTGGCGTTCCACAAGCAGATCAGCAAAAGCCCTCGTTCGTCCTCTCTCTGCCACGGCCAAGGCTTCATCATGGTGACCTGAAAAAAAGAACTGTACATCAGCAGACAAAGCTCGCTCTCAGACCTCACACTAATGTGGTCTGCAGTGCACTGTGGAGAAACAGGGACAGCTGTTATCCCAACCCATACTAAAACCCAAGGAAGCAGGGTAACTGTACTTATGTCTGGGAACAGTGGCCCCTGCACTGGAATACTGTCCCACAGGTCATCTTGCAAGCACTCACACGATGAATGGGCAAATGAGTCGCAGAAAGGAAGGTAAATGGAAAAGGAAGCAAAAAGTTCCTGCAGCCCAAAGCAGGAGATCCCTATTCCCATCTTGGCAAACAAATATCGTGCTGCCCGGGGCAGGCAGGGAGTGAAGGGTGTATCGTAAACTGCATCCCTGGAGCTTCAATCAACCTCTGGTGTGGGACGGGAGCTCAGAGTCTTAGCGTCCAATGGCATCTCTTACCAAGGCTGACAAGTACTCGCTGCAGGGCCTGATAGGAGGATGTCTGCAGGTCGAAGAGTGATAGCTTGTAATCTGTACTCAGCTGCACCTCATGTCGGATGGTTTCAAATAGCGCCGAGGCCCGGTAAAGCTGGGAGGAGAAAACAGCCATGGTGACTCTCAGCCTTACAGACACAGCACACACACCACTGCCTGTGGGAGCAGGAGGGTCTGACACCAACATACTCTCAGGCAGGGGAGGTCTCCCCCAAACAGCCACTCAGGGTGGCAGCATCCCAGGCAGAGGGGAAGTGACTTCAGAGCAGGTAGAAACGTGAGCCAGGGCCGGGCAGGGGCCAGGAGCACTCAACTACCAACACTTCAGTTTAGGGCAGATGCAAAACAGGCATCCTCAGGAGCTAGAACCAAATCAGCACAGTGCCAGAGCAATGCAGTGCACAAGGCATTGTGCAAGGAGGACATAACACAGGAGCACTGGAAGTGCACAGAGTGCAGTGCCCCCAGGATGCACTGGACATTTCTCCTCCTGAGGACAGAGGTGACCTGGAGGACTTGGAAAACACAAGCCAGCAGGCACGGGACAGACCACAGCGTACCTGGTGTTGAGACTCCTCCAGGTTCCCACTCGCCCAGAGGGAGAGGCCCAGGCCATGGCGGATTTTGGCTTCGTCTTCTCTGCGACCCAATTGCTCTGCCAGCCTCAGTCCTGAAAAGGAACCAAAGTGAGTGAGAGTCAAAGGAAAGGTTGTGGCTTCTGCACCAGGGTGAGAGCACTTCTTTTGCCTCAGTCTGGCTGAGCTACCAGCTCACACAGCAGCCCCCAAGGGCCTCCAGAGCTTTTGTCCTAGGCAGCCGTAACTGCTGAGATGCAGAGCACTGGGACACTGACGAGGGTAGTGGCTGCTCTAACACACGAATAACACACCAACACCAGAGGTGCCTAAGCAAGTAAGACAGCACTGGGAAGTGGGGGAGCACAGATCAAGACCTGCTCCAAGCTAGGTTAGGAGCAGTCCCCTGAGACACACACAGTAAGCCCCAGCCAGGAAGTTTTGCTTTTACACCTTAAAAGCCCTTCAGACAATCAAAATCACCCTAAGCTACAAAAATTGCCAGAGAAGGGACCTCTTGCCACGTGATTTGTTCTCACTTCCCACCAGCCCTCCCCAGCTGCTCATCAGCCCTCTGGCAGCCCCTGCATAGTTTATTTACTGAGCCAGAGCAGAGGGCTAGATTCTGGCGTGAACTACCCAGTGTCTCACTTGACCTCCAACAGCTTCCTCTGTGTCGTCCTCCATCCCACCACACTTCAAACCTCCCGCCTCTATGGGCCCTGCTGACAACACAGACATCTCCTCATGTTCACTGCAGGTTTTATACAGGCTGGGAAAGAGAGGCTCTGGCCATGATTGCAAAGCTTAGCAGCAGCTAGCATTTACAGACTCCTTTCAGGAATTTTAAATCACATCAGCAGAAGGAGCTGTATTTAATTTCTCCCCCTCCAATTTAATTGAACTTCCTTAGCATGCTGGAATCCTGCCAAGGTCAGTTTCAGGAAATCCTGACTAACTGATGTAATTAATCTTGCAGCTTCCAGCTTCATAAACTCAAGCTATGCTGCTCATCTCCACCAGAGAGCTACCACCTTGAACAGATGCCGCTTCCACACTGGACTCTAGCTGCAGCAGAGGCTGTGGTCTGGTCCTGGGTAGGGGCTCAGCAGCAGGCAGATGGCTTCCAGATGCTCAGAACTGCACCTACCTCACCCCTCCATCCAAACACAAGGTCTTACCACTCACAGCTTAGAGGACACTCACCTTCCTGGTCTCATTCCCACTTTAGCTTGAAAGGAAAAGACAGGAGGCTAACAGCAAAGCACAGCTCAGCACACATCACTTTGGGACTACTCTCAAGAACAGATGTATCTAGCACAAGCTGATGTGGCTATCCCCGGACCAGTACCTGGTTTGCAATGTTATGGATAGAGAAGATTTACACTCTCTAGGCTCAGACACAACTGAGCTTTATAAAGGGGCTCCACTAGGTGCAGTCTGGATTCAAGCTCAGAGCTAGCTGAGAAGCCCCCAGAAGGCACAGACTGTGCTTTGTCCTCAGGATACCAGCAAGGCTCTGACTGATGTGGTGTGCCATCCATAATAACCTGCGTGGTGCAGCTGCTCACATGGACGTTCAACAACAGCTATGGATGTCTGCAGGAGCTTTTGCATCAAATGCCACTCTCAAACACATCTTTTAGTTCCACACTCACAGTACTTCATTTTTCTCCTTTTCTTCAGATCTCCCTCCCATTCCCCTGCACCTATCGTTACATGCAATGTTGGGTAATTCAGCCTCTTACCTTCTTGCAGATACATCACAGCCTGAGAGTAGTTCTGCAAGGCATGATGAGTTCTTCCCAGACTGCTGTAAGACACGGTTTTGGCCACTAGGTCATTCATTTGAGCTGCAATGCTGAGATGTTGTTCCTGATAAACAACTGCTCTCTCATATGTGCCTAGGGACTCATAGGTCAGGCCCAGGTTCCCATAGGCCCGACCTTGACAGGTGGGGTTGTTGGTCTCTTCTGCAATCTGCAGGTCTAGCTGGTGATACTGCAGGGCTGTGTCGTACTCTCCCATTTGCTGGTAGACTCCACCAAGGCCACAGGCAGCATCGCTCTCCAGAGCTCGGTCCTTCATCTCCCGAGCAATGTTTAGCTGGCGCTCCAGGCAGGAAATGGCTTGCTCATAGTTCCCCAGCTGGCTGTGCAGGCTTCCCAGCTCCCCATAGGCCTGGGCTTTGTTAAATGCCTCCCCCAATTCATGTGCCACCACAAGCCGCTTCTCAAAGCACACCAGAGCCTGCTGCAAACTCCCCATAGCCCTACAGGGAAAGAAAACAGCAGCATTTATTTTACCAGCTCGAAACAAAATATTTTGTCACTTCCTCCAGAGGCCTCATCGCCACGGCCAGCTCAAACCTTTCAGGCACAGACAAATGTTCCCCTAAGGAGCCATCCCCAGCACCTTTGAATCTACCTCCTTCCTTTGCTACCCTATAAATTCCTTGCTCTAAGGGCAGAACCATGTCAGCTTCATTATTTAAGACAGTAGCACAGACTAAATCACTTTCTTCTCAGCATCCAGAGGACTCTGCTATTCAGTCCTATGCCACATCCCCATGCATGTGTCAAATGGTCACACAAGCACATCCCATCAACAACACAGTGCATTCATCTGTCCTCATACTAGACACCAACCTGTCCCACCCTCCCCTTTGGTGATGAATGACATAGGTGAGTCTGCACTCCTCTGCCTGGCCCAATCTCTACCACACATTTGCACAGCCCCCTACAAGCTGCCCAAGTTCTCCTTTTGTATGCACACTTCATCCCTACAACCTACATCTCCCACTCCTTCACGCTCAAGCCCATCCCTATTCACCCATGTGCACTTCCACATGCTCCCTTATTAGCACACACCCTTCCCCACACTGTGTACCAGCGGTGTCCTGTGCTGGTGCACACACAGAACCCTTTGTCTCACTTTGCAGAGGGTCTGAGACATGCATCTCACGCACCTCCTTCTCTAGTGCATCTGTACTTTCCCCTCTACACAAACACATATCCCACAGGTCCCTTCCAGTGAACACAGGCGCATCCAGTCACTGCCTCTCCCCTACACGCACATCCCTAACAACCTACTGGCTTCCCGTATCTTCATGAACTCTGGCGCAACTCACTGTTTGGAGCCTGAACACCAGGTGGGCTCACAGGCACCCACTGGACCAGGGCCACGCAGGCTATGTGCAGCCTGCAACACTTGGCAGTACTGAACAACAGTGGCCTTTCTGGGTGCTTTCACTCATTTCATCACATTGCTTTTCATTAGAATACATAATGCAGTGCTCCTGCCTCATGTGCTCATTACCTGTGTCCATTGCCCAGGCCCCGGTAGGCCTTTGCCTGATCTTGCATACGGTTCAAACTTTGAGCCACAGACAGGTACTGTTCATAATACTTTATAGCTTCTTCAAAATCTCCCAGAGCTTCATAACAATCTCCCAGGTTCCCATACGCTCGGCCTCGATCTAACACAGATTCATTTCCACTGAGCTGCTGCAGCATGGCCAGCTGCTGTTCAAAGTAGCCAATAGCTTCCTCCATGACGTTCATGTTCATCTTGGTAATGCCCATGTTACCGTAGACTTGGGCTTCTATGCTAGGGTCCTTCAACTTCTGCCCAAGCTCCAGCTGTTCTTCATAACACTTGAATGCCATGGTGTACTTCCCAAGTGACATATACACTGCAGCAAGGTGACCGTGTGCTCTGCATTCACCTGGCATTTCTCCCAGCTCCTGGTACACCTCTAGTTCTTGCGTATGGTAGCCTAAAGCCTTGTCACACTTCTGTATCATCCTGTACGCAGAGCCCAAGGCTGCGTAAGCACTGGCTTCCAGTCTCCGGTCTTTAACATGATGGGCTAAGCTCAACTGCTGTTCATAAAATTTTATTGCACCATTTACATCTTTCTTACAGATAAAAATATCCCCCAAGTTCCCCAGAGCTCGGAATTTGGCCTGGGAATTGTTCAGAGACTGGGCCAGGGACAACAGGTACTTTTGACACTCCTCTGCTTTGCTGAAGTCCATCAAGGCTTTGAAGGCCAAACCGAGGTTGCAATATGCTTTGGCTTGGCTCAGCTTGTCGTGAAGATCCTTCGCTAAGGCAAGATCCTGCTCATAGTACTTTACAGCTTCTTCATAGTTCCCAAGGCAGTAATGGGCATAGCCAAGGTTATGGCAAACTTTCCCCTCCCCTTCCATGTCCTGCAGCTCTGGGGACAAGCGCAGGTACTGCTCATAGTAAGGGGCTGCCTGTACATACTCTCCTCGTGAGCAGTGGAAGTTGCCCAAATTGCTGAGGGCCCGTGCTTCACTCTGGATGTCTCGCAGTTCCCGAGCAATGTTGAGGTGATTTTGGTAGTGCTGCAGAGCACGGTCATGAGCACCCAATGCTTGATAGGCAACTGCTAAGTTCCCATGTGTGGATGCCTGAGAGGCACGATCATTCACTTCCATAGAAATCTGCAGCTCCTGCCGATGGTACTTCACAGCCTGGTCATACATGCCCAGAGCATTATAAGCGTTGCCCATGTTGCCATAGGCCCTGCCCTGGGCAGCGTAATCACTTAGCTCCTGAGCTATGGACAGATGTGTCTTATGCAGCCTCAGCGCAGTGTCATAGTCACCTTTCATCTGGTGGATGATTCCTGTGAGGAAAAAAAAAAAACAAAAAAACCCAGGTTCAATGAAAACATTCCTCCACACAAACCCTTCCACACCTTGCCATGCCAGGACTTTTCTGCGACCCAGCCCTTGGCACCCACGCTCTGGCCCTTTCTCCATACTCTCAACACCAGACATCCCTATCCTCTCCCCACAGCACCCTGGCAGATAATCGGCACAGCTGACACAGAACAATCTTTCTCAAATTAATGGGTTCCTAGCTCCAAACAGGCAAACCCCAGAGAAGGTTTTGTATTACATGCGAAATGCATGTTCACTACAACAACTGGACAGTTTGACCTTATACAATGCCCATCCTCTTTTTGAATTATGCTACATTTTTTTCTCTTCAGCGATACCTGGTGACTCTAGAGCTCTACATTCAAACAGCAAGCACACTGTGCAAAAAAGCATTTGTCTTTCAGTTTCACTGAAATCTCCCTGTACTTGTTACAAGACATGTGGGAACAGCAGCTCTGAATCTAATTTCTGTACATGAAGCAGTATTTTATCATCTTTTTTGTCATATTCCCCATTACTAAAGTCTTCCTGCGGCAACAATCCTAATACAGTCAACCCTCTTCAAAGGAGGATTTATCCACACCTGAGGTATTCGCACCCTCTACATCTGCAGTAACTGGAGACAGTTGATCATTACTGCACACAGTATTCAAGATGAAGGCCAGTCATCAATTTACCTAACTGCTTTATAATAGCTCGTGTTTTCTCCACTCCGCTCCTCATACTGCTTACATCCTGCTTTTTTCCTGACCACAGCTTCGAACTAAACACCAGTATATGAAGACACATGGTATCTCTCCACCTCCACTCACACAATACTACATTTTTCACCCAGAGCATGGAGGGAAGGAGAAGGCATGCTGAATTCTGTATCAGAGGCCAGGCATGGCTCTGGACACTCTGAACTCTTGTATTTGGGACCACAGTCTCCACACTCTAGCTCTATAAATAAAACTCAAAGAAAAACATCTAACGCTCACTCCCAAGACCTTTATCTACTGACGATTCAGACCAGCAAAGAGTGGTCCCTTAGGGAGTCCCTCCAGAAGGATATAAAAGAAAAGACAGCCCTTCTTCCAAATCCCATGGCACAGTTGAGGTATCCTGAATATCAGTAACATCTTTGAGGTGTTGTGGCCCCCTTCACAGACCTCTACACTGGCAGAGGTCTACATGGAAGCTCAGAAATGCCTCGATGCTTTGGAGGCACAGCCCTATTCACTATGCTTGAAGAAGTGGAAGCAATAATTAAAATAACCTACGCTAAGGTGTCTCAAAAAGGCAAGCATCTTTCCAACTGACCTGACAAAAAATATATATATATTGAATTACAGCTTACACAGTACTGATCAACAAAGACCAAATGTGGTAAAACTTCTTGAACACGCAAAATGCTCTCATACAGCTGCAGCAGCCCAAGAAAGACATGGAGATGGTGATCGGGAGATGCATCTGGCTGAGCACATGTCACTAGAATATCTGTATGCAGCACAGGTCTGAACTCCCACATTGCTGTCAATGCTGCGACTTGTGCACTAATGAAACTCTGTGTTTGCAGCACATGTGGCTCCTTTGCAAACGCTCACCAACAGGCCTGGAGTTCCAGGTGCCACCAAAGGAGGCATGCACAGCACAATTACCTGATTCTGGAAGACAACTGCAGGTCCTTCACTGCCCCTAAAAGAAAATAATTTCCAACTTCTGACTTCATACCACAGCCACCATGAGGAGAAGAGATGTGGGGGGTCAGAAGGTAGCTGCCTTCCCCCATCACCAGTAGTTGCAGCACGCTGTGACAGGCACCATACTTAAATCCCATCTTGTTTTGTACTAATGAACAGAAATGTGAAGACAGATGCCTTTCCAAGTGAGGCTGGAACGCGATGGCTGAAATTTGCTTCCCTGAAGCAATTTGGACCTCGCAGATTCATTTTTTAAATTCATGTAGGACTGAAAACCCAAGCTCCATTACGTGAACATGAACATTCTGGCTGGATTATCTGTATTTCTATCAAAGCGAGTTATTCAGAAATTCTATGCACTTTCCTACTACCATGATGCTTCAGGACAAGGCAATTTAGAAAACATGAGCAGAATGAAAAAGAACTGAAATAATGGACACTTGGCTGCTGATGCCAATTCTTTCCTTTCTTCCCCTCCCTCTCCCTGCACTGTAAATTGCAATCGAAGCTACAGTTCATAACACGAGGGACTGGCTCTCTGGCGTCTTTAGTCAAGCTCCAAGCCAACTTCTGCCCCAGCTCTGCCGCCGCCCTGAGGCTCTGATTGATCATCTTCCGCCACTGAACCTCTGGCTGACGCGCGCTAACGCTTCCCTCCGGTATGGTAAGGGAAGGCAGCAGCAACAAGAATTGGCTAAATCAGCTAAGTGACCTTCTCTACAGGGATCTGAAGTGTGCTGTAAGCTGTCAAAGACAACGCGAGTATTTTTGATGCTCCCTCTCCCACCCAGAAACACGGCCGCTCCAAGGCTCAGTGAGACGGCCGCACTGCAGCGCACACATATCGTTAAGAGGAAAGCACTGACTTCTGCAGGGAACCACAAAGTAATTACAAGGGATGAAAATGGATCTGGATGCTAAGCTAAGTAATTTAGAGACTGCAGAAAAACAATCACTGCAAAGGTGTCCTGTTGCTTCAGAAACTATAAAAGATGGAAATTAGCTATATTTCTTCCCTTAAAACAGCCAGAGGTGCCCAAGTTGGAAGCAAGCAGCACCAACACTGCCTCAGGAAAGAGATCCAAGCTCCCCAGCTCCGTTTCCAAAACATTTTGTTGTCCCTTCAGCCAACGCCTCGCTGTGCCTTGGCTCTGCGAGAGCCTGTCCCATCAGCACAGGCAGCCAGGCCCTTCCCAGGGTGACATAATGCAGCAGGCCCCGCGTAGGAGAGAGCTAAACACATGGCTCACAGAAAAACACATCTGAAAAACCCGGGGTTTCCAAAATCAAGGGCCTAGTAAACAGTCCCTAACCTCTTCTTGCTAAATGGACAGATTCTTCAAGGAGACAAGACACGTAAACGTTCTCCGCCAGAGCCGCTGTCTCCTTTGAAGAATCAGGTGTGGGAAAGCAATCAGCTGGCAGTGACAATAAAAAGGATGGCGAGAACAGAAGACAGGTTAAAAGCAAATAGGGTTTTTTCTGACTGCCTAGACAACCCCTGCTTTGATAAGATGCATTGTTTCCTGGACATGAAAAATATGGTAATTCATTTACCAGCACTTCAGTAAAGCATCTGATATTGTCTCACATGGGAAATTATTAATTAAGAATCAGAAGGCAGAGATCAGGACAAACCTTACTTAATGTTTTTACTGACAACTTTGGTGCAAAGGAAGTGAGTGCTACAGTGAGATCTGCTGATGAAACACAGTCAAGAAGCACAATCAGCACAGAGGAGCATTGGATTATTATGCAGGAAGGACTGGACAAACCTATGTACTAGAGAAGCAAGAATGGGGTGATGAAATTCAACACTAAAATGCAAAGACATGCACTTTAACATTAATAACAAGAGTTCCTACTACAAGGTAGGGCAGCATCATCTGGAAACAAAAAGAGAAGGACCTATGAAGTTAATTAATGTATTTCCACTAAAGAAAGGCAAATGTGAGGCCTGGCTGGATGCAGAAGAGCTATGCAATTTACAGAACAAAGCTGGTGCGACCACGGAGGAGCACAAACCCTAGAAAAAGGTTCTGATTGTCAGAACGGTGAGGTCTCAGAACAGCCCTACAGTAGGATAGTAAAGCAAACAAAACATTACTGTCAAAATAGCACTTGGTTAGTTTATGAGTCATGGTATTAGTATTACAACATGGCATGTGCAATAGCAGGGGGCTGGATCCAATGCCTCAGGCGGCCCCTTCCCGTGCTCTCGGATTACTCAGACTCCTCTGCAACCCCTGAGCTTCACCAGCCTTGAGATGGGCATCCTTCTCCTGCCACAAAGTTCATCATCTTATATCTCCATCTCAGCCCTCTCACCTCCCTGGACCATATCTCTGGCAGCATTAGGGGATGTTACTCTTAATTTGGCAAACATTCCCAGCTGGCTGGACAGAGAAGGAAAAATCTTTGGTATCCAAGGTCACTTAGGATGCCCTACTGAGGAGGCAGGATGCCACAGCTGTCCCAGCTCAGCCCCAAAGCTTAAGAGAAAAAACAAAACAAAACAAAACACTGGCAAAAGACCCTCTACAGCACCTCCTGGTATGTTTCCATCAGTTGCTAGTAGTGACTACAAAGGACAGCCAGGAAGGGGAAAGGTTCTCACTCAGACCCCAAAATCATCACCTAGCAAATACATTCTCTCTCTGTGCATTCCTGACAGACAAAATTGAGGTTCTCAGATGGATGAGAAATGATGTCTTCACAGTTCTAAATGTTTTAGTCAGCCTCTTCACTGCCAAGAATGTAGAAAAACAGCGAGCAAATATTTACCAGGAAACACCCGGGACAAAGCCAAGCAAGTGGCATAACAGAGAACAAAGCTGTGCTCTCCTCGTCCCTGGAACCTGCTATTGCATTAATTTGCTAGAGCTGTCACTCCTCTGTGCTGGTCACATGAGGAAAAAGGATCCAGAAATACACTGCCATTCCAAAACATCAGTGTGCTGACCCATTCCTACAGCTATGATCACTGGTTTCAAAGTTAAGGGTAGTCTTCTGCCCAGGCAACCGGCCAACCAGACTGCACCCTGGAACAGCACACAGAGGAGATGGCAGAGTAGATCCAAATCCAGAACCCAGCAGACAGGAGGCAAAATGGTCAGCGAGAGCCTTTATTGCCTTATACAGGGTTAAGCAACACCAATGGCACAAATGACATACACTCACAAATTCTTTTCCTTTAATCATCTTAATGATGATGAATACAGTTAGAACTGGGTAGCCATAAATCTGCAAAAGGCATGAGCAAAAAAGTCATACCAGTTGTGCTCTGCCTATGTAAATCACTGATTTTTCAATTCAGGCAACAAACTGTGAAAGGGAGAGGGAATGTCTCAGACTAATTCTGGGTCAGAGTGTTCGTGGTACCTGTGCTGGAGCCAGGCATGAGGTTACAGCAGAAGTGAAAGGGAGCTTTAGTATGAAAAAAATCTCTGCCAAAATTCTGAAACCAGAGAACTGTTTTCACATTCTAAATCTTGATGTGGTAAAATAAAACATGGACTTTTTGTGTTTTATTTCATTTCATGGTGAGCTGAAAAATAAACAAAACAAACATCATCCAAAAGAATTTTAAATGTTTTGAAGTACAACTGCCTGAAAATACTTTTTCTTAGTGAAAAAAATTTTCTTCAAACAGAACTAGAATCTCATCCTTTACATCACTGTACTTATTCAGTGAATTTGCTGTGATGATTAAGAAAAATGCATATTTTCTTGTGCTTACCAGAGGATAATATTCCCTCAAGCCATGCATCCTAACCAGGCATCTCCTTCCCTCTGCCAAGACACACCTGCACCCAGCAGCTGCTGACCAGAGAGGCAGCACTCACTGCTCGGTGGCGTCACAACTTCAGCACCTGCCAGGGCATATTTGACAAAAAACCTCTCCCCATATGTGATATACAGCATTCACTTCTAGTTTGTTCTATATGTTATTTGGGGATTTGAAATCATCATCAATGAAAACTAGTCTAAATTTTCTAAATTTTCCTTTACTTTGCAAATAAGCAAGGCCCCAGAGAGCAACCGAAGCATACGCTCCTTTCCTGCGACACAGACAGCCCATTCAATGCTTTTGAGCAGCGAGCACATCAAGATACACGTGCAAGTTCTCTCAGAACTGCAAATGGATGCTAAGCACTGAGGGAGAGACTTTAAACCATGTTTTGCTAATAATCTCGAGTATCCTCCCTACATCACAATAAGAATTCTTGAGAGTTGCAGAGGCTGAAAAGCCAGCTCTCTGCATGGAGCCTTGGAATTGGAAAACGCCATCTGCTTTGCAAAGGTTGACAGTCTGGGACTTCTGGTTAAACTCCAGATCTCCTTGTTGTGAAGGGCTTGATAACTTGTGACTTGCCCTCAGTCCATTACCTTCTGCTTACTGAGTCACAGAGCATATTATATCTCCCTGCAGAGCACTACAGCAGCTGGGCTATGTTATATTCTGCGTCTGTCTTGCTCAGCATTAGATAATACACTTAAGAGAGCCTTCCATCTAAATCAGTGAAATGCAAACACAAAATTTCTGTTGTTTCAGCAAAGAGGCCAACTCTAACATTCTGGCTTGGAAACGCACATTTAGATATATATATATATTTTTTGCCTGTCAGCATGGTTATTTTGATGAGGTTTTGTTTTGCATGTGGACCAGATGAAAGAGACAATTAAGACCTAATTTTTTAATTGGTACTGGATGCATTTTAAACAACAGTAATAGACTTTCTCAACAAGAACTGCATGTTCTCTTTTCCCAGTGTAACTTAACTCTGACAGAGAGGACATAAAAATACAGCCAAATAGCAGCCGAAACGTGAGCTCCTGTACTCAGAAGCTAGGAAAACTATTCTAATACAAAGTGTAGAGTGGCTGAGTCAGCATACCAACTTAAAGTTACATTTAGGCTTAAATCCAATACAAAAGACACATTCTCTGCTGCATCAAAACTCTTTCCAATTTTATACAAAAATTTCTGGAATCACATGATGAAAGCACCATTAAATCCAAAGCTGTAAAATTCATAATCATATCAAGATGAACTCTCTAGTCCCAACTTGACTCACTGGTTTTGAGCCAGCAAAACATTGAATTAAAAACACAGGTGAGAAACCTGAAGGCTGAGGAGCAAAAGCAACTTGCTTCCCTTTGTAGAGGCACTTGTTCCCTTCTGGGATGAGGCAAAGCAATTCCTGGGAAAAGCAGCACTTGCAGAGAATTGCTAAACCCATCTCTTCTCAGTATTTCTGTACCAGGTTTCCCCCTCCCTCCCCCCATAATGCTCAGTAACACAGGGTCAGAGTATATTGAAAGTACAGGCAGTTAGAAGAATGCCACAGAGCTTGAATTAAGCTTTTCCTCCAGCAAGAGGTGTGCTCTGCCCGACGGCAAAGGCCTCAGAGCAACGGGAGGAGACAACGCAGGCAACCCAGGACCGCTCACCGCACCGGAGTGGGGAACAAAACCGAAACCAAACGACAGCTCCCGCTTCCCAAGACTGCAGTTCCAGGGATCTGGATTTGCTCAGGAGTGGGGGGGATATTCTCCAAGAAGCAGCGTGTGCTCCAGAGAAGAGGCAAACAAAAGCACTTCCAGACTGGAGGTCTGTCAACTCCCTCCCATTGCACTGAAACGCCCGCAACCGAAGGCAGCCACGTGACGGCAGCCCAGCGCCTCCTCTCCCAGTAACTAAGCAAGCCCAACAGCCTTTGCACGCTCTCTCGGTCAGCTTCCACTGGAAATAAAAACATGAAGATAAATTTCATAGCAAGAGGAGCTCTCCCTCAGTCCTGACCACGAGCTGCAAAGCCAGCGCATTCCCGAATGCAGCCAAGAACTTTCCCACCTCCGCCTGCTCCCAGCCGAGAAAACTCAAGGTCCCATTCCTCCAGGTGGACCCCTCTGTCCCCGTTACAAACCACGGATTCCCCATGTCCCTGCACCTCCCCAGGGCCACCCCACGCTGACGGCATGTCGTGGGATGTAGTTAGTGCTCTGCTAGATGCATCTGCTGTTGTACTTTGATGAAGCCCCTACGTAAATGTTAGGGAAAGACAGATGCAAAGCTTCATCCTCCCAACACGCTTGCCTGCTGGCTGCTTTGTCACGCTAATAGAAATGTTATCAATGCTCAGTGCCCCACAGGGGCTCTGGCCTCATAAACCTATTTTGCCTCACACGTTTGCCATAATTTGTGTAAAGGAGGAGGAAATTCGAAACACTAATTATAAAGCTAGGACTGTTTTGTTTTCTCCAGCTCACCTTATCTTCTTCATTCAGCTCTTGAGGACTCAGCTATTAAAAGAAATTAAGTAATTCATCAAGCCTATTTCAATTACCTGAGGTTGATAACATCAGAGTACAATTAGCATCTACAAATGAACCAAGTGCCAACTGCCAGGCAGAAACAGAAGCTAATTTACAGTGTGGGGCAGCCTGCAAGAGCTGAGATTCAGGGGCTGCCAGCAAACACATATTTCATTTTACCAACAACAGCTCTGTTCTGCCACTCCCACCACAGCTTACACACACCCAGCCGAGACGATTTACAGCCAGAAAATATCCTTAAGCACAGCCAGAACGTCAGCAGTGCAGAGAGTCCCAAATGCCACAGGCCAAGAAGCAAACGCTTCTTTGGTCTCCTCCACACCTGGCACTATGAAAAATAGGAAGGGACATCTCTGATGCAATTCAGTTCTTTCCAGCCTGCCAGCAGGATGCCAATGTTTCTCCTCAGAAAAAAATATGATTCCTAGACTCTATTATTTTAATAAATAGATTCTGAAAACAAGTTTAGTTAGGATTTGACCCATGCGTCTCCCAAGTTACAAGGCAGCAAAAGGCTGACATGCCCAGCTGACAAGGATCCCAGACACACGGCCAGGTAATAAACCATGTCACTCCTTGCCCCAGTGCAAGACTTCTTACATTTCCTTCTGACACCTGAATAGCTCTACCTTCTCATTGCTTTTCTGCCATGACCTTGTGTGTCCTGATACCTTTCTGAGCAGGTTAGTAATTGAATATGTGATGCATTACATTAGTACACAATCTGTCAAGTGCCTGTTTATTTTATGAAGACAAACTGGTAGAGTTGGGGTAACTAAAAAGCTAGCACACAGAAAACCTCCTGGATCCTGGCAGCAGCTCAGATAACCACTGCATTCTCTGGCTGACAAATTCTGCTCCACATCAGGGCCTTACCTAGATTGGAGGAGGCTCTGCCTTCAGCAGCTCGGTCCTGCAGGCTCTCAGCAATCTGCAACTGTTCTTCATGGTACTGCTTAGCCCTCTCCAGGTCCTGCATACATCTAGCTGCATGGCCCAAGCCAGCATAAGCTCGCATCTCAATGGCCTTCTCAGCCAGCTCCTGGGCCAACTCCAGCACATAGTTGTGGTAGGACATGGCTTTGTCGAAGTTCCTCCGGTAGTGGTAAGCACTGCCTAGGTTGCTGTAGGCTCGGGCTTCCTCCCGCTTGTTCCCCAGCTCCTTGGCGATCTTAAGATGCTGTTCATGGCATTGCACGGCATTTTCAAAATCCCCCATTGCAATGTACACTGCCCCCATGTTGCCCAGCTCCCGTGCCTCAGAGACTTCATCTTTGGACTGCTTTGCGAGGAGGACGCACTGCTTGTGGCTAGCCAGTGCATTTGGGTAGTCCCCAATGGCTGTGTACACATGGCCCAAACTGCTCAGTGCTGAGGACGCTGCCTGCAGGGGTAAGAGAGAAAAAGTAAGTACAAGTCCTCATGGAAACAAGTCAGATGGCCCCAGCCCAGTCCCAGAAATCACAGCCACAAAAGGCCACTCTGGAAAAAGACTGTAACTACCAGCTGGGAAACCTGCTCTCTGCAGTTTCTTCACTCTCCTCAGGGCAGCTTAGGTGGAAGCAGTAGGGATGGGGTTTACTTGGGAGAACCAGGCTAAGAGTGTCTGAAGATTGCCTCTTTCCCTGAAGCATGCAGTGTGCATGTACACTTGAAAGGAAGGAAGGAAGGCAGGCACTGCAAAGATACAGAGGCCACTGAGAAAACAGAGAAAGTGGTGGCCGCAGAAAACTGCACCCCACCAGGAGCCACTGCAGGGATCGATCAGCCTGAGCTGTCTCAGAGCAGCACTTTCCCCCCACAGCAGCCACAACTCAGGCTACCTCTCATAAAATACTCTAACATCCACATTCAGTCTTGTTAAAGCAAACAAAAGTCCTGCATATAGCAGCTCTTGAGAAAGCAGACAAGTAATGATATTCAGCTGCAGAAAACATTACAAAGGAATGCTTGCCTTGTTCCGCTTTCCACACCCTAAGCTCACGTCAGCATGGCAGACTTCTCAGACATTGCAGGCAGATGCCAATGACACCACCCTCAAAGAACAGCAGCGGAACGCACACCAGAGCAACACGAGCACTCTGCACGCCGAGCCGCTCCGAGGAGTCTGCAGTCTGGAGAACGAGATGCTTCTGTTGCTTACCCTGCAGCACGAGTAAGCCACTGTGCACTCACCAACTCCTCCATGCACTTCTGCTGGGCCAGCCACACCGTTTTACCAAGAGCACAGTTCTTACTGTGTGGCATCAGGGTCCTTGCAGCACAAAACCATTTGTTACTGAGCCCCAAACAACCTCAGGACTGCAGCAAAGACAACAGTACTTCAAACAGTTGGAGCCCCATTCCCTGGAGACATCTTAAATAAATACAAAGTTATTTGAAATCCTGAGTTCTTACCATGTAGAAACAGCTGCATTTAACAAGACAAATAATTTGAGAATCGGATTCTTTTGCCCACTGCATGTGCCAAGACACAGGTTCTTTTTCCACCTGGCGGAGGCAGAACATACACATCCAGAGCACAGGGCACGGAGCCCAGTGCAGAGGTATGTGTTCCTCTGCCCAGTGCAGATCTGCTGCCTCAGCACGGCTGTTTGCTCTAAGCCCTGATCCCAAATCCTCCACGGTCCCTGCATATGCATTTCCTTCAGTACCCAGCTGCACCTGTGACCCATTTCCAGAAGAGCCATCTTCTCCAAACCTCCAGAGAGGACCAGGCAGGGTGAGTGACTTCACAGAGTTCAGTCTCACCCCACCCCAGCAACAGAGATCAGGAAAAACCCAGTCCACCCTTCCACCTGAGACGGTGATACAGTATCTCAGGACACTGGTCCTCTCTCTTCTAGATGGCGTAACTCCATGCCACCCACAAAGAGGCAGTCTCACCTTCCTCCTGCCCTTGGCTGTGTGCTCCCACTGCATCCTTAGGCTAGCACTCCTGTTCAGGCAGCAGACCCAGAGCTAAGGGCTCTTCCTAGGAAGTCTCTTGTGACCAACTGTTCAAATTTCCTACCTCCCAGGGGGCAAGATATTTGCACCGAGCCATACGACTGGGGGAAAAGCCACTCCACCACAACACCAGGATGCAAACAGGTAGGGTCCCTTCTGCTGTTCCAACATTTGGGAAGAAAGGCACATTCCTGTTTTCTGAGTCCAGTCACTGGAGGGACCTTGTCTGGCATCTCTCTACTTTATTCTGCTATTGCCCCCCTGTTACTACGGCTTGGATTTCCTTCCAGCATGGCTGACACTTTTGCTTTTCATTTAAGGAGCAAGCACATTTTTTTGTTCTGAGTAACATCTCTAGGCACAACACCAAAAGCTCTTCCATGAAATGAGACCCCATAGGTCAGTGCAACAGCTACAGCTAAAAGCAACCCATAGGTCAGCCAACAGCCATCTCCAGTACAGACACTATGGCACTGCAGACAGGCTTCAGTGCAGTCCCACAGACAAAGATACTACCCTAACCCTAGGGGGAAGCAAAACGAGTTGTAAAAACTGAGCCTCTTGCTCACTCTCCTTGCCTTGATAAACTGACATATTCCTGCTTGGTCCCCACCTGCAGACTGGATATGTCCCACAGATGCAGGATTTTAATTCCCTTCTCCAAAGCAAAAGATTAACCTCTTCCTGGCTGCACTATCCAGAGATTAGGTATAAATGGAAAGCAGATTAGAAGAAAACTTCTGTGGTAGGAGAGCCGGCTCAGCACCTCTCAGCTGGAACCATATCAGACTGTTGATACAGCTTCCCCAAGGAAATGAGCTTTCCATGACTTTCAGAAACTGTGGCAAGAGAAGCCTTCATAAAGATTATTTTTACTAAAATTATATCACAATTGGAGGAGTAATGCTAAGTCAGGAAGATCTATGGGCCAGAACAAGAGGCAGATAGCACAGGTGATAAATTATTTTTGTGCTCAGCAGCATTAATAGAGTAATGTTGCCAGACTGAGGATCTGTATCATGCTGTGCTGATACAAATTAACAGATTAATAGGGAAACCAACTTTTCTGATACAAGAACCTGAGGTGACAGATTAGCTATTAAACACAATTTATAGATCACAAGATATGGAAGTTGGAAGGAAGCATTACCTCAGCCAGCTCCATAAATAGCCAAGCTGCATTTGTTTTCCCTGAGGTACCCTTTCAGGCAGCTTAATTATGATGCTAAGAACTAACAGAATTTAAAATATCATAATTTTTTTCACTCGGTGTTGTAGATTAACTTCTTGCAACACAAGAGACTCTGCAAGAGCAAGGGAGCAGCAGAGCTGCAGCTCCGGTCAGGAACCGGCTGCGGCACCGCCGGAGCTGCTGCAGCGTCCTGCACAAGCGCAGGACGGAAGAGCCTCGGTGCTGCCTCAGGGCCCAGGGGCAGAGGGAGATGGACACTGACAGCAGCGCTGGATTTAACAGTGCCACTGCGCACTGTAATGAAAAAGTCAGTCGCTTTTGCTGCTGTAACTCCTGCAGACTAGAAGGGAGCAGCTAGCAGCAATTCCTCAGCGACGTACACCTTGATGACAGGCTGGGGACAAAACGACCGAGCACGTGGCCGCAAAGCGAAGTGGTTGCTTGGATGGTGCTATCTCAGCCGGCAAGCACCACAGGTGGGGTGAAAACCAGCTAAGGCCTCTGGAAAGAAATGATTTACAGACTCTCAGTCAGCACAAGCCTTCAAGAAAAGGAGAAACTGCTCCTGCTAGGGTCAGGAAGTCAACACCAGCTTGCGCTGGCAGCACCAGAGACGCCGGTAGCTGGCAGGAGGCTGCACAGACACACTGCCCACACAACAGTGAGGTGGACAGAACAGGCTTTTCTTCAGACACAGGTACTTGATTCAGAAAACCAGGGGCCCAATGCTGTATTTACTCCAAAAGTTATCTTCTGTAGGACACCCCGCAGAGCTGCGCTTCCCCATTTCTAACTCCCGTAACTCCTCCTGCTGCTGGAAAGCTTTAACTCATCAGCAAGATCTGGCATCCAACTAGCAGAACAAAAGCTAGGCCCAACAGGATAGCAACTCCTCTGGGAAGGAATCTGGATTTGCTGAGTGTGGAAACCAGGCAGCTGGCTGAGAAGGGCAGTAGCTCATCACTCCAGGAAAGCAGGTGCTGGCAGAGGCTCCTGACACAGCCGTGGCCCCAGACACCACCAGCGATGACGCGCTGAACTGCGGGCAGCACTGGCCGCCCCAGCAGGACCAGCCTGTTCCCAGGCATCCATCTGGCAGCAGCTACCGGCAGCGCGGGAGGAGGCCTCATTCCACCTCGGCATCACAGCCCTCTGGACAGGTTCCCGAGCAACTCACTGACTTAACTTTTTGGCTGATACCAATAAGGAAAGGCTCTCACTTAAAAGTGGGTCTGAGGGAGCCGGTTCTGAGGCTGCAACAAAACCAACGTGACATTACAGAGCAAAAATTTTCATGAAGCTGTGAGTGACTCAGTACTGTGTGTATGTTCAATATCACTAGGAAAAAAAGGAGAAAAGGGATGCATGCAGACACCTTGCACAGGCCCAGGCCGAAACACCGCGTGAGGCCCAGTGAGACTTCAAGGTGCATCTGAGTTCTCCCAATTTCTCTGGTGAGTGACATATTTGTTATTGCACACAACAGACTGGTAGGATGTTTTGGGCAAAAATCAAAAGCCAGTGCAACACAACCTTAAACAGAACTGGTTCAGCAGCCGCAGTTAGTTCTGGAAGATGGGCCACCATCACCACTAGCACATCTGATACAACTAGAAAGAGGATGGAAATGCTTTCTGGAAAACTGGGAGTCAGATGCAGCAAGAACTGTTCTCTTGGGCCATTACAGAAAAAAAAATTGTGGATGATCACGTGTGCAGATTGCTGAATAAGATGAGCCATGGCAAAGAGCCATGTAGACAGAGACTCAGGTGATGCTAATGGGCTATGCCTAAGGAAAAGAGGCATGCAAGGAAAGCAACAGATCTCAGACTTTCTCTGCACAAGAGAAACCTGTCAGATACAGAGCCTGCTCATACTGTATGAGGGAAGAAATCTTCAGGAGGTCTCCTAGATTGGGAAGCAGATCACATGAAGTGAAATTTGTGCTGCTGGAACTGTTTATTCCCAGGACTCATAATCCCTTTTCCCAACAGTATTTCCAGGCACAAGGTAAAGAGCTAGAATGAAGAGTATAAGCTTGGCAGACAGCCTCAGGGCATGAGAGATAAAGACCTGGCTTACATTGCTGAATGAATGTCCAGGGCCCGATCATCTAAACTGGGAGGAGGAGAACAAGAAAAGGAGAGAAAAAAAATAAGTAGAAGTAGACCAAAACAGAAATGGGAAATGAAGGATAAAGAAGTGATGGGAAATAGTCCAGCTTGATTAAAAAGTTGCAACTGTTTCCAGAGGCATGGCTGTTGGTCATGTAGACAACCCAACTAATGCAGAGAGGTCACCTCTACCCTTTGTGGCATTCACATTAGTGTTTCCCATGTGTTTTATTCTGCAGCTGTTTGAAGTGTTACCTGATCTGAGTGCTCTCAAAGAGGCACTTCTTAATCATTTTGGAGTATGCATGAACAGAGCCTATGGCACTTTCAGCTTCCTGTGGGCTGGCTGCCTGAAAGATCTCTTCTCCAGCAAGATAAAAATCAGGGCTCTCTATGTACTCTTAGGGGTGATTAGTGGAAAGACTGTGGAGCTTGATATTAAAGGTGTTTGATGTTCGGGAACAATTTGATGATTAGATCTGCTAGGGCATACCAATGACTCACCTTCAGGGGGTTGGTAATGGACTCAGGAAAACAAATTCATCACTGTGTGCTTAATAAAATCATTCATAAAACAGTGTCCACTAGAAACTCTAAGTGGCTCACACATGGGGCCAACAGGAGAGAGGTATTCCCACCTGCGCTGGCATGAGCATCAGCACATGGCCAGCACAAGGCCAACACTAGCTGTGCACGCGAGCCACAGACTCCAGCCGTGCTAGTAAGAACTCTCGCTTGGTAACAGGGTGATGGGAGACTACAGCTTCATACCAGTGGGGTTTTGCATCAAGAAACAAAGAAAATTAATGTTTTATACATCTGACAAAGACAAATTTTACAGTGGGAGTTACTTACCTACAATTATACAATTTATCTAATAGAAAGCAGATTCTGCTGCCACAGAACCGAGGCACAGGAGGGAGTTCTCAATAAGGTTTCTAATTGCTCTCTTCTACCTGGGAGCATCAGTCAGCTTAGGTTTTTCAGCTGATGAGTCTGATGTTAAACAGATGTGCATTGCAGAATGACAACTAAAAAGCACCTGATGGCTGGGAGAGAAGTGTTCCTCAGATATTTCACCCATGCCAGAGAACAGTGATTTCCCAATTATGTTACATGGAAACAATTTTGTGACTGACTGCACAGCCTCCTTAAATGAGGACGCTGTATACAGCCTGTGTCCTGATATGGGTAAGGTAGAAATACTCTGCCTGGTACCTCACTGTAAGGTAGCCTTAATCCCCACGTGCAGTCACCAGCCAGGGATTAACCATAGAGACCCACATTTTACTGCCCAGGTGGGGAAAGAACTGGTGTGGATCAGGTGTTTGTGAAATTCAAGAGCCTGACTGCAGCACTCAGCAGGAAGCCTTACCGAGCTCATGGTCTTGTCAGAGTAGGTGCTCCCAGGAGCCAAGTCTGGTTGTAGGTCAAAAGTGGCTGACCTTGGGAACAGCATGGCCTTTGTGGTGAAGTCTGAGGTCTTGACTAAGACTTATCACTCCTTTTGGACTGCAGCCTTTCAAACTGATGAATTTAAACAATCATCTGAGTTTACAAGCACAGGGATGTGAACATGCTGTGCCCTCTGTTTGCAGCTAATACCAGCCTGTAGGGACACAAAGCCTTAACCATTTTCCATGGCTCCTGTTTATATCACTCCTGATAAGACAGGTTTGGGTGTTGAGGTGGAGGGGTACTGAAACATATGCCAGAAGAGACACTGGGAATGTAGCTAGCTGAAGAAAAGGATGTGAACTGACCTAATGCAGGCACAAGGACAGTGTGGGTCTTTCAAGCCTTTGTGTGTGGGGGGGTCCCACAAACCTTTCTGGGGCTCTTCAAAATGCATCATACCAGGGTCCTCATTACACCTGCAAAACATTTCTGCCATTAGCTCAACCTTCACAGCTTCATTCTGCTTTATCGCTGCTCTTTGTGCAAAGAGGGAGAGAATAACCACCCCTGGGTGAAATGGGAGCACTAAGTGCAAAGCACTGCGCTGCAGGCTTCACAGATGTCTCCCCCCGCTTCCCTCCTCACTCCGGTCACGGTGTGACAGTAGTGCCCTGTCCCACAGGACACAGAAGAACCGCATCCAAAAAGATCCACCGCACATATCCATAACACCTGTACTCAAGACAGAGTCACCAGTATGCAAGAACCAGTATACTTCATCATATACATGCTCTTGCATGAGTACAAAGGTTTTCCGGTTCATTTCTGGTTCACTTCTATTAAGCCCATTTATCATTTACTCAGAATTCACCAGTATTTCACAATCAGCCTTAGAGATCTATTGATTTATGTACTAATGCAAATTTTACACCCAAATACAGCAGATGTCATTATCATTCAAAACTGCCCTTCCCTCCTCCCTCAAAGGTCAGCTCGAGGTATCAGTGTTACATCCAGCTTTTCCCTTTGTGTGGCATGCTTTTGAAAACAAGAAAGGAAGCAGGAGGCAATATTCTCCTCCTGTGTATTATCTGTACGCAGAAAGAAGGAACAACATTGCTTTAAGGTAATTATTTCCTGAAAAAATACACTGGAATCAATATCCCTGTCAAATCCAATTTATTTCTCTGTAGAAGGTCTCAGTCTTTAATATAGCAACTTCTATTTTCAATGAGTCTCGCTGTCTAAGAATCTGTATTTCATTCTTTATAACTGCAGGGCTAAGCACTGCAGCAAACCAAACACCAGCGAGGAGGAGCAGCGCTGCTGAACCCAGACGCCCCATCTCGGTGTCAGAAACACGTGTCCTCACTGGCAGTACTGACACGCACAGCCACGCAGCAAAAGGCACTAAGAGGACAAAAAACGTGGTATGTGTTTAAACAGTCTGCACTCAGCCAGCGAGTCAACTGCCCTGGCTAACACCCTGCCCTACTGTTGGAAGCTGTGAACTGAAATGAGAGGCAATCTTGCATTTCTATGGTAGCTTTTCTGCAGAGGTCAAGACCCACACCTGCCATGCCAGATTCTCACCAAGGCACTTGACTACTGCAGCAGCTACATAGGACTCCCTATCTGCCGAAATGTGGATATGGGCCTTTGCAGCCATTATTAAGATACCTGAGGTACATGGCACAGGGCAGGGAGGAACTAAGGGCCCTCTTAATTCTTCCCACTACAGCTGCTCCAAATAAAGGCTTAGCACCTCCTTCATCCCTGGATGAAAGCTCTCAGATGCACAAAACATGCTGCCGAGCTTGCTGCCATTGACCCTGCACGTTCTTCCTCCCACACTAGACCCTCCAAGTAAACCTTGCCCCTTCCAAGGCAGCCCTGCAGAGCAGCCCCACGCAGCTGCTGTCTCAGAGCAATGCAAACGGGCTACAGGAGACGTGACCTGCTGGGAACTCAGGGCAGAGAAAAGCTCTACTAGCAGGTGTCCTATAGCAGAATTGTGTCTGGAGAAAGAGCAGGCTTGCCTGAATAGTATCTGAACGTTCAGATCCTCTTACAAAGCGACCGCAGAGGGTTATCTAATACACTCTGCAGCTCCACTCTCTCTTTGGCGCTTTAACCTCCATGCATCTTTGCACAGAGGACAGCGTTTCAATCTCGTTACAGAGAATATCAGCAAGATCAAGTGATTTGCCTGAAGTCACCCTGGAAGGCTGCAGCAGAGCGGTGAATGCTTATAAACTACTCTACAATCAGTAGCTCAAGAAACACTGACATTAAAAGCAAATCCCAAAGAAGCCAGAGCCATGAAACAACAGCACTAGTATCTGATTGTCTGGAAGGAACTTTGTAACTACCACTGAATAAAAGGGAATAACCTGTTACCAAGAATTAATGACACATTAGAACAATGTCAAAAATACAGCAGGAAGAGACAACTCCAGTTCCCTCTTGATTAATGGACTAAATCCATAGCTTTGCATGTGAAAAGAACTGGCTGCTAATCACAGAGGCTGCTGTGGATTGTGCTGACAATCCATTTCTAGACCTCTCTTTGTTTAATTATACAAGGGCATGACAATGTTTTAGAGCACTAATCATTATTCTGCCTGTTTCATGGCAAAAGAATCAAGCAAGAAGTTACATGAGTCCAGGCAAATCTGAACAGTGGTTTGACTGCAAGGCAATTCACAGTCTGTCCTTTTCCTGAAACCAAAGGTTACAAAGGGAACACTGAATTTCAGCTGCTCATTTGGAGATCAAAATAGCACTGGTCCAGTAGAAAAACCTATTTAGTCAATCTCCACCATCATTAATTAGAAGCTAGGTGTTCAGTTGTGCCTAAAAAAGTTGTAAAACCAAAACAGAGTTACCCCCTTAACAGGACTGAAAATATTCTTGACCAGGTTAGCAGTTTATCTGGAAAGCAGAAGTGGCAATTAGTCCACACTGATATCCATTTCTTAGAATACAAATCTTGTCACTCATACTGAAGAGGCCATTCACACTCATTGCATGAGCCTGCACAACACCACGCAGCCTGACGGCTGGAATCCCAGGAGGAGCCACAGTTTTGGGGGAGGGCCCTGTAGAATCGAATTCTGATTCTGGGAGGAAAAGGAAGTCACACAAAATACACCAGCCCAGGAGCACTAGAGAGCAGAGCTCAACATGAAATCTAAGCATCGCTTGGGGCTCACGTACCTTTTCCCTAAGCAGCCAAAATTTGGTAGCCTTCTGGACATAGTTTAAAAGGCAACTGTACGTAATCACTTTACGGAGGATGGCTGACTTGACATTTTTGGTGATGATGTAAGAAAAGTAGTGTTCATTTCAAACCACAAGCTTCCTTGAGGTGGTGACACTGAAAAGTGATTCGTGCTCTGGAAAAAGCCAGTCCTGGAAGAACAAGCCAGCATATGAAGTCTGGGATCTCACAGAACCCAGAGAAGCACCAGCTCCCCACTAGTGTGCTGACCTGTGCCAATCCTAACGTTACTCCTGCTCTTAAAGCTGGACACCTCTTTACTAGGAAACTCAGTATGGGAAAGGTTTGGCTGAGGTGGGCCTTCTGAAAACCCAAACTGTGCTGCTCCCTGAGTTGCAGATCTTACACTGGGTTTCTTCTTCTTTTTTTTTTTTTAATCATAATCAGGGTACAGTCCTCAGAAGTGCTAGGTTTTGCAGATACTGTGAGAGGTAAGTAAAACCAGAAGACTGCATTTCTGCCAACTAAAATCCATGTATTGTATTGCAGAGGTCAAGCAGGGACATTTAAAGATCCTCAGGAAGTATTACATTTCCCCTTTGAGTCACAAGTCCACACAAAGCATATTGCTTTCAGTGCATTTGCAAATTTCCTGCACTGGTCAGATTTCCTCTCATTCTGCTTAATCCCATCAAGTTTGAACTGGATGGACCTGTATGAGGCCATACCACCTGAGTTTCTCTAAAAAGAGCTGTTAAAGACATTCATCTGCTGCTATACAAATCCAACTATTCCACGCTCAAGCACTGTGGAGGGCACATCAATGAACTTATCCTCTCACCTAGGCATGTTTTTCATTCTAAGATTTAATGTAATACCAGTGTCCTGAAAGATCCAGAACCTTCAGCTGAAATCATATGGTGTTTTCCTAATAGCTGATACTCAAGTTTTCCTTGCTGCAGCAAAGAATCTGAGTTAGAATGAGAACGACTTCCTCAAAGGATGAAAGAGGATTAAGTGCATGTGGGAGTTCATTCCTGGATCCCTAATGAAGTGAGACCACCATCTGCATGCAACAAGAGGCTGAAATCAACAAGGCAAAGGCTAACACTGCACTTTTTAATGAGGGCGTCAAGCCTGGAACTTATACCTACATCACAGGTCAGATGTTCCAGTGATTAATTAGAGGCTTCTCAAAGACCAGCTGTTTGAAATAGAAGTATAGATGGGAACAATAAGAACTGGAAAAGAACAGGCCTGTAACTTTGTACACACAACAACAGAGCCAAACATCTGTGCCAGACAAAGACTGAACTTTAGTGCATTGAATGATGCTGAAAAAAATGGCCAGGAAGATATACAATCATTCTGCAGACCAAGTCAAATCTCTCATAAGTTTTCATTAGGTCAAAATCACAAGATCTGAAGAACTTGGGACTTTAAGGGCAGCTTAAAGTCCTAGGGGGGAAGACAAAGCTGCTGTCCTATTAGGAAATCTGGAGAACTTATCTGCCCAACTCTCACCTAACTCTGTATTGGCTTCCTCACAGAGCAGCACCCCTCACTCAGCACAGGGATTCAGCACACCTTTGCTAACCTGGTCTGCTCAGCTGTGTCCTCCTAGCAAGCGACCACATCGAAGTTTCAGTTCTATAAATCAGGTCACCCTCAAGGTCTAGCACAGAATCAGCAGTGATTCTAGAAATTATGGACCCGAATATGCAAACACGTCCTCAAAGAGCTGTGAAAGTACTAGTTGCAGTCTCCTAGTGAAGAAAGCAGACTCTTTGTTCCTAAGCAGTCATAAAGATGACAGTACTGCCTTTGCTGAAGGGCAGATATAATACAAACAACATCCAAGCCACATGGATCCAAACAACATCCAAGCCTGAGTCTCAGCGCAGCAATGATCGGGCACACGTGCTGGGATGCCTCGAGTCCCTGCCTGCTTCTGTTCAGCCTTAGGGCCCATCCCTGCAAATCCTTCTGGGCCCTTCCACTATTTTAGGTGCCAGCTGGGAAACTTCAGGCAGTTGCACACCTGGAACATACCCATACCTGCAACACCGAGGGCTAAATCCATAGATTATCCCGGGTAACAAGTGACTCAGCAATCTGATCCCTGTTGAGGCTGCTTTCTTTCCCATTAACAATGAACACATCAAAACTGGCCTCAAATCAGCAAGAAGGCTCTGTGAAGCTTCATGTAAGGGCTGGATCAGACAACAACTTTCAAAGGAAAAGTGACCCTTTTTCCAAGTATCGAGTCCACAAACTGCAAGGGCTTGGATATCTTTACCAGTTTCTGGTTTCTGCGGATAATTTTCCATTAAGTTCCTAGAAACTGGGCCTGGTCCCTCACCTCTTTTTGGAGAGCAGAGATTAGGAGCAGTCTTTTGCTCGAGTGGTTAGCAGCCTAATCAACCATACTGTTGTTTGTAAATCCTGCGTAAAGTGACTTGGGATCTGGAAAGCTGTTTCTCACGCAGAGGCTGAATCAAGAAACAGCTTGTTTCAATTTCTAGAAAGTACCTCCAGGACTCAAAAGGTCCCCTAAAAGACCCCAGAGAAAGACAGAAGGCATAACGGAAACACAAACTAAAAAAACATTTATTTATATAGATGCACCACAGTCACCCACTCCTTGCTGCTTTCCCTTTTCCATAAAATATTGGGGCTTTCTTATGCCATGAAAACAGGAGGACACCCATGCAAAGTGACCATCTCTGCAGTACATATGCAAAGCATTTATGCCAATGGGCTATACTCTCTTGAGGTTTTTGTGGTATCAGTAAACAAATGAAGACATTCTAATTTCTTAACGAAAGAACTTCTTAGAGTTTCCAATCTCCACCCCTGAAAAAGCTTAAAAAGTGAAAGCCAATTCCTGTTTAATACAGTAGCAGAGGTCACACTCTGAACTTATCATTCATTGTATTAATAGTGGCTGTATTAATTACTAACATACATAAGTGATTAACAAAGCCCTTCTCTGCTTCTTATTTTCTTCTGGAACTTAAGTCAGATGTGATAAAGCTATAAGGAACAAGGTATACCCTCGTATTTCTCATTTCACATTGCTACAGGCAGTAGATAATCTACTCTACTCCGGCAGCCAACTATAATAAATTATTTTGAAGCAGTGGCTTCACTATGGAAGGGGAAAGGTGACAGAAGATAGGAAAGCAGAGGAACACAGAAGTACCATCTCTGCTTGTTTTCTGCAGAGCTCTGTCACTTACTAAAGATCTCCCTACTTTTGCCTCTACAGCCTGCTTATGACATCTTAGTCAAGGTTTTCATGCACGACTAATTGCTTTAGCCTGAAGACTCTTTCCAGTTCTCATTTGTGAGGTATTTATATCCTGCCCTCATTTTCCAGACAGTTTGCAAACACAACAAGATAACTGCAGTCATAAGATTTCTAGATTTTTCCTTCCCCTGAAAACGTGGCAGCCCCAAGGAAAGACCACCTCTTCGTATGGCTGAGTCCCACACCAATGCCATGGGTAGAGAAACTGCTGTGGGCTCCCTCAAACTGCAGTTAATGACTGGATCTGCTCTTTAGAACTCCACCTGCGATCAAAGCTAAGGCCAATGAGGACATAAGTGACCAGGTGATGATCACTGCAGGTCCAGCAGAAACAGGGAGACAAAGTTTGTCTTGTAAGAGACTGTACTTTAAAACACCTGAAAGGGCATAACAGAGCAGAAAGAGGCATAACCTGGTGCCCGTGAGGCAAGTGCGTATCATGCTTATGGGGAGAGACAGCTGAAGGCACATCTATCACAAGAACGTTAGGTTGTAAGGGGAGGTTCATCTTGGTGGGTTTTCAAGAAACTTTCCCTATGCATATAAATTTTGGAAGAACTAACAAAGAAATTCCACAATGGAAAAATATGTCATGAAGCATCTTGATAGCAAGGAGAGCAACTTGTTCAACTTGTCTGTAATTTTTCTACAGTGAAAATGGAATAATTGCCTGCTAAAAAAACCCTAAACCTAGAGATGAACAATTTTTAAAGGATGCCTATGTCAAACTTAGCATGAGCCCAACATTCATGCATAAACCTTACTAAGGTCTCCAAAAGAGATTTCTGGTTTTTTTTCTGCTTGTAGGGAATGGCATGCTAATAATCACCATACTGGATGGAAGACTTACCATTTTTGATCTGCTGGTTTAAGTGGGACAACCTCCTAGAGGAGACATAAACTGGGGTAACCAAATCTGAGCATGAGTGAACCAATGCACAGAGCCCAGTGGCGGGCTTCAAACCAGAGTCCTCCAGGATGCTACAGGCAGGTGGTACCAGATAGAGCCTACAAGTTCCTGGGGTGACAAACCAGTGTTTCACAACTTCAGGACCTGAACATCACTGAGAAATGAGACAACAAAGAGAATACAAGCTTTGGATTAATCCCTCTCTGCTCTAGTTTTAGTCTGCAAAAGTTCAGCATAGTAGGGTTGCCAATGAGTTTGTAACACTATGCCATCGTGCACATTGTACAGAGTATATTGTTTTCCTTTCTACTGCTTTCTGTCCCTTGACTTTCTTATTAACTGGGGGACATCCAGCCTTTCATTTAACTTTTAGGTCTGAGAATGTGGCAGTATACCACATGCATACATGGACACTCAACACCTACATAAGAAAAGAGTCAGAGGAAAGTCCTGTGAATTTAGGCATCCCTAAACATTATCTCACAGAATCAGTGTGTTCTGCACTTAATGTTTAAAAGTTCCAAGAGACTGAATCTGTCTTCTCTGTCAGATTGCTACTTATCAAGAACATTGTATTTTACAGTAATTGCTGTTAGAAATGCAGAGCGAGGTTTGACGGCCACAGAAAACTAGAATAGTAAGGGGGTTATTCTGACATTACAAACCAGTTTGATTTTACCACTGAAGATTTTTACCCAGCTCTTTAGTTAACTATGGTAAAAATAATACTCAGATTAGCTTTTTAACAAAATAGAAAGCATCTTCTTCATGGAACCTGTTTTAGAGTGCATAAGGATTATTTTTAGTAGCACTTTGATGATATAACCAATTTCAGGATTAACTTTCAATGCATTACTGATTCTAATTGGTTCATCTGATTTCCTTTCAGCAACATTACAGCTCTTATCTTGACAGTATACAGCTGATGATAGCATTTCTCAATTTTAAGTATTGTAAAAAGATGCAGGATCACATTTCTTTCTATTAGTATTGGTAGCCCAGGAACTGTGAGAAATCTAGATTAATGCTAGACAGCCAACTTGAATACCTAGCCCTGCTCCCTCTAATCAGCATTTGGATTACGTTGAGGCCCTGTTCTCCACTGTAGATGGACCAATGCAGGCAGGAGATCCTAGATAAAAGCACTGCCTTTATCTGCTGAAAGCTAAAGGTCACTGTCCACCTGGCTGCACTTTGGCACAACTCTCCTGTTATGGTGCAAGACATCTGTGAGGCTTACCAAGAATGCAAAGATATGAACCTTTCTTGAATGCAAAGGTACAAGCCAAGAATACATTGTGGTTCACATCTCCTCCGTTCCTCTGATCTCCTGGCCCAGCTTTGAGTGTCACACAGCTCTGCAAACCTCACACTGTCCCTGCTTCAAATATCTGCCATCTTCTGCCTCCTTGCAACACTGAGAAGAGACCCATCACCGCTTCTAACTTGGAGGAGGCTAAAAGAGTCAAACTCTCTTTGATCAGATGGACTTGAGACAGATTCAACTCTAGATACTTGGAAGTGGAAAGGCTCAAGGTATCTGAGCTGATTAGAACATATGATTTTGGAACATTTCTCTCTCTCTCCTCCAGATCAAAGCCACGTGAATGCAGTGTAAGAGGGCCACTTTTTTGTTGGTGTTTTTTTAAAGAGTCTGCAAATTTTTAACAACTGGCTTCTAGACGCTGCTTTACTACTGGTCTTCCAAATTCCCAGGCAGAGGCTTGAGACAGAGACCAGAACACAGCACAATTCAGAGTGCATGTGATGAGTCTGGAAAAAGCAATGGGTGAATCTAGCAGCTAGAGGAGAAGAATTTCCAAAGTCAAGAACTGCCTGTATGGCAGTATCCCAGGGCCCCACCATTCACCTGCACATGACTGGCAATCCAAAACCCTGCCAATAAATGATACGGAATCCACCCAAAGCTAAATTCTGCATAAAACAGAAGCAGCACCCAGCCTACTGCTGTGCACCCAAATGACTAATGATGTATGAACAAAAGGATAAACAGAAGGGTTTTCTTGGCAGTGCTTAAGATAGTGCTCAGAAAAAACAGACAGACACACAGAGTCTGTTTGCATATGCAGTATAAAAATTCTGCAAAGACACCACAGAGAATTCCTGGGTGTGCCTTCTGTGTTTTCAAACGTGCTACAGAAATCGGAACCCGGTACAAGTGAGATTTTGCAAGCAGATGTTAGCTAACCAAAAGAGTCTTTACCTCACTGCACACATTTCTCACATTCCCTTAAAAACTATCAGAAAGTGTATTAAAAAAAGAAAAAGAAAAATCACGCAGACTAGCAATGTTTCATTCACACTAACTATGGGCTGTGACTGGGAAGTGGACTGGGGTGAAAACAGACCAGCCCATTCTACAAGCTATGCCAGAAAGATGGGCTACAGGACTCTAGTTCAGGCCTGAATAATTACTAATGGAGGCAGGTTATGCCTACACAAACTCGCCTACAGGGAGAACTGCAATGCCAGACTGGAGAAACAGCATAGCAGCAGGAAAAGGCTCCCACTGACTCTGCAAGGACAGAGCACAGCACAGTCGTGCTGGAGGGTGCAGACTGCTCATGACACTGCTGCACAGGTAAGGCAGTGAAGCTGCAGTGAGGAAAAGCAGTTCTTGCTACTGAGCCCGAGCTCTGCTCCCGCTTCTTCTCTGTGCCAGGCTGGAGTAGTGTAAACGTGGGGGGTGCCTACACAGCTGCAGAAAGACTCTGGACTCCTGCCAGCATCACCAAGAGGACAGTCTGGCCCCCCAAGTAATCAGCCACACATGTTCTGATAAGCTCACTCCACACTGACATGTCTGATGATGGTTGCTCCAGAGAGGCAAGGTTGTGCAGATTCGCGCTTTCAGCCAAACCTGCAGCACAACGGCAAGCACGGGGACCTCTGCAATGGAAGCGCAGACCATCATAATTTCACCTCTGCAGGAGCCCTGCAGCAACCAGCACAGTCCAAGCATGAAAAGCACCCTTGGCCAGGAAGGGGTGCAGTCAGGCAGCTATGGACATATTCCATGTTTTGGGCAAACATTCATGCCATTCATTCAGAAGGAAGTTCGGCCGGGGCAAACAGACCTTGCCTGTGCACAAGACAGAAGTGATGCCAGCCTGACACGTTTGCCTCCAGTTTAGCGCGGCATGCTGCAGGTGGCTGGTCTAAGGCGCAGACAGCATCCCAGCATTTGCATGAGCATCCTAACCTAGAGCAGCTGAGACCACGGCAGGCAAGGTTCAAAGCACATGGAAGGGTCCCACAGGCCAGGTTTTACAGAGAGTGAAGACAGTCTCTCCTAAGAGAGAGCTGTGCCACTTCTAACTCTGACTATGTTCCAGTTTTTTCTCCTTAGCTAACTCAGCAGAATACCTATTTCTACATGACTGGCAAGAAACATGAATAAAATATTCTCATGCTCTGTACCATAATACACACAAGGTGTTCAGATGAAAGGCCAAATACCTAGAGCTTTGCTATTTGTTAAAGATGTTGCCTGTGCAGACAAAGCACAGCAGGAAGGACACCTGGAAAGCATTTCCCTTCCCTTCAGGAAGGGGCAGAAAACTTTGGCTTTACAGAATTTACAAATTCCAGTAGAAGGGAATGATCTATCTTTCTTTCTGCATCTCCTACTGGAAATAAGAAAGTGAAATTTGATCTTTGACTTGCACAGCCTGACAATAAGTAGCTGTAGTTTAGAAAATGTAGGAAGCTTTATGCTGAGCTTCATTGCTGGCTGGGACATTGCTTTAAAGGGGACTGGGGAAACCTACCAGAACTGCAAACCTAAATAACCATCAGTGGGCTGAACTGCACACAAAGAATGTTCAGACAGTTGCAGAATTTGCAAATTCCCAACTGAATCCAGACATAGACTGTGTCTGCCACAGCAACCGTATTTCACTAACGCTGCTCCTTCAGAGATGCTTAACACGATCCTTGTCGCATACAACAGCCTGCTGTGCCCGACACCCTTCCACCACGTCAATCCTCTGACACCAGCAAAGGCCACTCATGTGAGTCAGCTCCATGGCAATATTCTCTGCAGCAAAAAGTATAGCACCTAAGTTTCTATGCATCCATCCCCATCTTTTAAGGAGTGTTCTCAGTATTTTTAGGATGGGTTTTAATCCTGTGGAAACCAGCATCAACCGAAACCAAGAGCTGAGGCCTAAAGAAGGGTATAACAACAGGGAAGGCTCATAGAGCTACTTCTCCTAGAATATTTGACAATTAGGGACATCCAAAGCCAAAGCTGTATTTTAATTTAATGGCCGTCAGTTCTTCCTCCATAAATTTGTCCAATCCCTTTTTGAACACATGCAAACTTCAGTGTTTACAGTATCCTGGAGCAATACAGTGAAAAAGTACTTGCTCCTGTTTCCTCTGAACTGCCATTTGATAATTTCGTTTGATTCCTTCCTAGCTTTGCATTATGAGAAACAGTGAACACTTGTTCCTACTCACTTTCTTTTTGTCTCTCTTAACTCTATAGACTTCTGCCACACTCAATTATCTCTTTTTTCAAGACAAAAGGTCCTATCTTCTTTTATCTGTCCTCATACAGAAGCCATCCAATATCTATGACCATCCTTGACAGCCCTCTCTCTCTGTCTCCCAGATCTACAAAATTCTTTTCAGGATGGAGCAGCAGACCTAAATACAGCAGTAAATATAGCAACACAACTTTCCATTTTGTTCTCTCTTACTTACCTAGTTAATGCTAACATTCTTAACAAGTGCTACTGAGCACTGAAGCCTTGTTTTCAAAGATCTTTTATAACTCTTAAGATTTTTCTTCCTGAATAGTAAAAGGTAGTTCAGAGTTCATCACTGGACATACATACCTATATACGTACATACAGAGAGAATGTATTTTAGGAGCTTTCTCAACCCATTTGCATTTACTGATGCAAATGTTATTTGCTATCTTATTTCCCAGTCACTCAGTATTCTGAAATTGTTCTGCAACTTTTTAATTGTCAGCTTTCATTTTACTACCCTGATACTTTATTATCATCACCAATGTTGTCACTTCACTCTTTGTCCCGTTTTCTAGATCATGTATCAATATATTAAACAGCACAGATCTCAGAGAGGCCTGACTTGGAAAACTCCCTCACTGCAAAATGAAGGCTTAGTGCTCTTTTTAAACCAATATTAATTCATGACAGGAGACTTTCTCTCCCCTCACAAGGATTAGTTTGGCTAAGAATCATGTCCTCTTCTTTTTGGAAATATGGTACCAAGAGTATCACAACTGTCCACATGCTTGCTGACTCCTTCAAAGAATTCAAATGCATTTGTGAGGCAAAATTTCTCTCTAATAACAAACTGCAGTGTGTTAGGTGCAGCAATAGGCATACTAGTCTTTCAGTCTCTTTCATAAAAGCAGGCTTCCTAGTTCTATCTTCCATTCTGTTGCACCAAACACGGTAAGTGGTAAGTATATAACCTAGCTAATAGTTCTGCTATTTCATAAATGAAATCTGCCATAAGTGCTTTGTGCTGCATACTGTACAGAGCTCCAAGACTGTCAATAATGCTCCACAGAAGGGGTGGAAAGCTCTTTTCTTTAGATTGTTCTCAGCATCTGGTCTGGCACATCTCACCCTACTTTTATCATCCAGTCTGATCTCACTCTCCCTTCCCCTCCTTTTACTAAGTCTGCTAAATTTTTACTGTAAAATATGTGACTTGACTCATTTAAGGTAACGCTAAAAAGTTCCCTTTAAGCTTCATTAAAAGGGACCAGGCATTTATGAGAGAACGGAGCAGGTCCATTCATCCCCTGCAGGCAAAGCTGGAGCATCCTGGACTGAAGCATGAGGCAAGGCAATAATATGCTATTTTACATCACAGCTGAACAGCAGCCGGTCAGCTCCCAGCAGCCAAGAGTGACACGTTTCGTCCATGCGCTGCGTGCGGAGAAGACAGTGACGCAGGATGAAGCACTCTTGGACTTTAACAGCCCTTGCCACTTTTTTACTGTAGTCCCATGGAAGAGATGAACCTCCAGAGGAGTATGGAGGGAGAGCAGCAGGGAAGAACGGTAAGGTTAAAATTCCCTGCTAAGCATTACAACACCTGACAAAGCCAAAACAGAGGTCACTGATTCAAGAAGAAAAGCCTTCAGAACTGCTGTGTGTTACACAAATGGAAGTTGTGCAGCCTTTACTCTCACAAATAGCAAACACTCCCCTGCAGTCACTCATACCACTCATTTATCCCAGCTACTGACTTTGTAAATTAGGGATTTTTATGCAAACAATAGTTGTGAGCCACTAAACAAGAAAAAGAGGATTTTACATGCTGCATCAGGGCTATATTTATGGATCATTTGAAATACTATGATCCTGATCCAATTTGCTTTTTAGCTCTTTTCCCATTCACCTCAAAAGTGTTTTTTTAATCAGCCTCCCATGCACAAAGTCCCAGTCACTCAAACGAATGTAAAGAAACAGCCCTGAGGAAGCCACAGGTTTCTCCAAAGCTCCGCTTTGGTCAATCTCTTGGAGAACTTCTGCACAAAATATTTGTTTCACAGAAAGGGTGGAAAACTCTGCTTTTTGGATTGTCCTGACTACATAAAGCCATTCGCATGGCACCCAACTGCCAGCAGCAGACCCGTTCTTCATCTGCAGAACAGGTCCAGCTGCACTGGAGGTAGGCTTTCTCCTCAGTTTGGATGTCTCTCTGGCAAGTGCTGGCAAGCAATCTTCAAACACGTAATCTGCTGTTAACATGCTTTCCACCAAGAATGAGAAAAATAGCATGGTTGCTACCTGTGCATAATAACCACTCCCTCCCTGCAGGTTATGTTACAAATTATTCCTAGTGAATAGCAATAAAGCAAGCAAGAAAAATAGGCTCTAAACAATCACAATTTAGACTCTTGAGTATAATGACCATTTGCACAAGATACACATGAACCCTACACGCAAAAAGGCATTCTCTTTGGTTATAAGCAGGGAGGCAGCAGCAAGCTATATCCTGCATTTCAGCACATCTCGGGCTTTCTAGAAGCAACAATCATGCAGTTTCAGGATAAAATGTTCAGATACACATTTAATGCCCTGTAATATGCATTCTGCACCCCAAGAGAATTAAACAAAAAATAAAATTCACAAGCACAACCAGCCTCTAACACAGACTTATGGAAGTCCTAGCTACACTAAAACCTTGGAACCGACTAAATAATAACAATAACGGCCAGAAACAAACTCTGCTTTATCAGTAGTTTCAGTCCTACTTTGGGAGTCGCGAACAAGCAAGCGAGCTGCATGGTCAGAAAAAGTAATAAATCTTAACAAGTCCTCATTTTTCCTATGCACTAGGGAGCGCAGTGTGGAACCAGGGCCACATGCGATTTTAGGCTGCTGTATTAGTGGACCCCTGCAAGAAATTATCTCCCAGACTACGAGTTGGTACTTGTACAGCAGCCAAGGAGCTCTGAGAGCATCTCTCTTCTGTATTTCTGCAGCATTTCCGTATTCCTGTAGCATTCTTAAATTAAACGCATTTATAGAAAATGAAAAAGGCAGCTTCTTGCTTTAATTTTTCAGTCTATTTGAGAACAGTACACTTTCTCAAACAACGTGTTAGTTAAAAGTAAACCTGGGTATCCAACCAAATTACTCAAGTTCTTCAGATATTCTTTCTGACATTAACTGTAGGAATATTCTATAAACTCCTCTCACTGACTGCAAATATTTAATCTGAAAGGCTCCGACAGAAAAAGATGAACAGAAAGGATTATGTGCAAGTAAAACCCTTCAGGGCAACGAATGCCTGCTGGACTCTGCCTGTACAACCGTAGCTTTGTGGGTTAACACACCTTCGTATTAGAGAAGGGACCCAAAGTTTTGCAGGCAACAACTCACTGTTTTATGCTGTTTTGGGGCCCACTACAACGCAAACAGCTCACTGTCAGTTTTACATGCAATACAAATCCTCTCTTCAGAGATAACTACTGGAGTTCTTAAAAGTTATATCAGCCTCCACTACACTCAAGTTGTTCCTCTCTAGTAGACTACAGGCCCCCAGAACACCCTTCTGCTTAACTTTACTGTTAAAAACGATTATTTTAAACTTGTCTTGTGGTAACAAATAGAATCTCTGTGTCTTAAAAAGCAGCTGAATTTCCGCACCAGTTGAATTTTCCTGGAAAAACCTCTTCTACCATCCAGAATTCAACTCTGGATAATTTGAAAATAAAAACTAGGTAAACTTCACATTAGGGGAAAAAAAGCTAAAAGAATAAAATAAAAAATTTTCCTCTGTTTGTAATCAACAAAGTTTTCAGGGCAAACAATATTGTAGAAGCATTGTAGAAGGAACAGAGGCCAAATCATTGCAAAAAGGACAAACTGTAGAATGGTTGTACAAAGGCCCAAGTACTCCCAAATGAGCAAATCCTTAGAGTGCCTCACAGTTCTTCCCCACTTATTTGGGACTTTTGGTGCATTGCACAGAAACTATGGTGACAATATTAGATTGGTCAAGATTTTCTGCAGTAATATGTATGAACTGCATAACTGGAGGCTATGGTCAGAAAGGAGTCTCTATTCCCCAGAACTTCATAACTCAGTAAAATTCGAGGGCTGCCAAGCGTCCGTGTATCTGTTTTTTGTGTCATTCGTTGCACTTGCCATCCTTCTGAAATGAATTATGCCCAACATGATCACATAACAACGCAAAGGAGAGAGCAAGCCTCCTGGAGGAAATGGTTATCACAGTTTGCTTAGCTGCAACAAAACCTTGGCAAAATGCTACTTCTAAATTTGAGAGCCTGTATTTCATTCTGCATGTAGCACAAAGTCCTGTATCCAAACCTGACAAATCCTCTCAGCTTAAAATGTAGACATCTACTGCATACATAAGCCATGCTCAAAAGAAAGATGGAGCATGATGTTAGATGCTCCTTTTGTTCTCAATGGGCTTTATTTCAGATGAAAGCAACACAGAATAATCATTTAATTAGGGAAACGGCTAACATGAGCATTTGGTATTCAGCAGGCTTAGAGTGAGCAAGGCCAGCTACGGCTCAATGTCAGTTCATGTTTTCCTTGGCACAGCAACGGATCCAAGAAACCATCTCACGACATGAGACACTGCATCATCAGTCTGGTCACCAAACGCACCCACGTGCTGCGGATGACTGAGATCACATACATTGATGAAGATACCTGAGCGCAGCTGCCACTGGCCATGGTAACACAGAAACAAGAGGACATTGAACCTCAGCCAGTTCTGTAACTTTTCCTTCCAAAACCAGTTGCTTCTAGAGGGGAGGTGGGCAGAATCCTTCAAAACCTGACTGAGAGTGATTATATGCAAGTTGCTGGGCATCCTGAGTCAACATGGGGACAATACACCTTCCTGCACAGAACAGGTCTGGCACCTACAGTCCATCCGTCCCGTCCTCCCGGCTCCCCTCCCTGCTCGCGGTCACACTCCCTGGGAAAAGGGGCAGTAGGAAACGGACCGTGAGTAGCACAACTATGTCTCCTCCCCAGCCCCAGGGTAGGAGACAATCCCTTCTTCCTAACCAGGCTCCTTTTGTTTCTCCATGCCCAGCGAAGAGGGATGCTGCGTCTTTAACACCAGGGCCAGTTCAGTGCTGAGCGCGCTGGCCAGCGAACACGCACGCGCTGCCAGCACCCGGTGGCTTTCTGGCAACACCCGACTTCCTAAGAGCTCAGCGCTGGCAATACACTTCCACACAAGCACTAATTTTGTTATAGCTGGTTTATGATTTTGCCTCATTGCCCTGCTATTTTTAAATGCAGGGCTGTAATAGAAGGCGTCTGACGGCCCAAGCGAGAGGGAGCTATTACGCTGCGGAGTCTCTGCGGTATCAGCGGCCGCCTCAAGACAAGAATTCAAGTGCAGCGCACGCGCGGTTCAAACGCTGCATCCCGCAGGAGGGGCTACACTGTGCAATAAGAAACACATTACTCCGTGGCCTTCCTTTCCCTTTTAATCTCTGCTTATCAGTCCTCACGGCTTCAAAGCCCTCTCTCAAGTAGTACTCTTTCAAACTGAATGATTTGAAAGGAACACAAGTGACAAACGGTCATCAGAAAGGGCCGTTCCAGCCCCGCTGGGCAGAGATTTCCAGTTAGCTCAAACGTGGAGCTCGGCCGTGCAAAGGCAAGTAACAGCACATATAGAACTTCGTAATATGAGACAACTCTGCATACCTACGGAGAGGGCAGAGACAAGAGGAACAGGGGCATGGGAGCAGTAGCCATTATGGTCATCAAAAGCTTCTGCAGGTACTTTTTGACTCTAATCTTCCCTCTGACCCCGGTATAGCCCATCAGCCGCATTATCCTTGTCTAAATCAGAGCTCATGATGTGGCATCAACAGGCATTACACAGATTGACTGACAGCTTTCACAAGATCAGGTTACCCAGTATTAAAGACAGAGTATTTACTTCAAAAATATAATACAGACATTAACAGTCTGCATCTCCATTATTAAAAATAGGTAATTTCCACTGCAAAATAGCAAACATGCATTAGCTATCTTGCAAACCCACACACAGCCAAGACACAATCAGCTTTTATCAGAAGGCAGTTGAGGGAAATCTCAGCCTTCCTTCTGCCTCTGCAGTGAGGCAGAAACATCCACAAGCCAATATTTTTACATGAGAGCCAACACATGCCGCTGTCCTTGCTACAACCTGGCAGGTTTTCTGCAGCAAAGACACAGTCAGATTGCATATTTAGCCAAGACACTTTGAAGTCTAGCATTAAGAAAGTAGGCCAATGAATTTGAAAAGAAACTTGTAGTTCTGCAATTTATAGTTTGAAGGGGACAGCTTCTCTGGCATCTTTAGGTTCTTAAAAGAAGAATGACCTTGTGGTGCTACTCCTGAGATGTAATAAGGTCTTGCATTGATCTGGTAACAGACTGTCTAGAGTTAAATTTACTACCTATTTTTCCTGAGAGGTGATCATAGGAAATAGATTTTAAGTTTGGTGTCAAGTTCAACTCAGTGAATTATATTAAAGATTAACTAAATCCTTTAAGTGAAACCTTGCCTTGCAACCCTGCTCCAGCCTACTCACATGTACAAAGTCTTTTATAAGAAGAATCAGGAATTCATTACATTTTATCTTCTCTCTGGACTTTTAATAATTATTGCAGCTGGTATTCTGCCCCATCTCTCCCCTTAAAATAAGTTTGATTTATTCCCTCTTCGAGCAGAGAGAACTTTAGTTAACAGTACTTAGCTGTGTTGTCACAGGTGAGTCCTGTCCTGTATATTCAACCTTGAGTGATTTTTGATTTGGCATCTATAGGGCAGAGGTGGCATCAATGCAGCTTCCAGCTAACTCGGGCTACACCACTTACCCATATGGTTCCTCTATCAAGGCCATAGCCAAACAGTGCTGTATTTCCTTCTCTGCACACAAATGAAATAGGTCTTAGTTTGACAGAGTGCTAATGGTTCTGTCCAAAGATGCTACCCCCCACCACCACCACCACGCACGCACACGTGCACGGCTACAGCCCAGCTAGCCATTTTTGTGTCCCCGTGGATGCGAGGTGTTCAAATGAGCTGCACTTGTGAGCATATGGTCAAGCCTTATGCCATTTACCTGGAGACCATAAAGGACCTGTCAGTGAAATCCATGCTGCCACCAGCGGCACAGCAGGAGCATAGAGAGGTGCATCTACATTAGCTTTATCTTAGTGTGTGCAGGAGACGTGAGACAAGCAGCACAGGCTGCACCAGGGATCCTCAACTTGAGGACATACCCAAGGTCTGCAGCAGGCCAACACAGCCCACACTGAAATCTGCTCTGCTTCATCTTCGCAGAGAAATGACTGACAACCAAGCTGTGCTGCATTTTCTCTTTAACTGCAATCCAAACATAATCTCAACCCAGCAGAAGCCTGTGGCACAAACACGTGCTACAGCAGCCTCAGAGCCCAGAGCTCCCCGCAAGGACAGCAGGCACTCATACAGAGGAGCATTTTTACCTTCTAAGCCAATTCTCTGTACAGTTGGAGGTAAAACAATTACCTCATTACAGTCACACACCAAATTCCCTTCTGGTGGAATTCACATCAGCACTACTGCAACTTTATAATATCTGCATTATAAAAATGTCTGCAAAGGAGGCCAAGAAAAACAGCTTTTTGTTCAGAGGAAGCTCTGTGGTCAAGATGATGTCATCAGAAAGCGCCAAATTAATTTCCTGTGGTTACATCCTATAGGAAATCCAAGTAGCTCAGCTTTCTTGCTAACCCGAGTAGTCATTTGTTGTCAATAACTGCTAATTATGTACCCAGATGTGTCATAACCTGAGAACTATCACAATTAGACTTTATTTTCTGGATTCCTCCCAGATTAACTGTTGGGATGTGTTTAGATCAAAGCCCTGCAGTCAGCGGGCACACCAAGACTTGCTGCCCTCATCAGTTCAGGCGCTCTGCACAGGCTGGGGCAGTCTCTCCAAATGCTGGAACAGCGAGCTCCCGCCATTCCCTCCTTCAACCCCTACCTAATCGTGGAGGAGAAAATCTGCTGCTTGGAGAAATCCCAGGGAGGAGGAGCAGTTACGTAGATTAAGATTCTTAACAAGAACAGGGACCCCTAATCAACAAGGCTATAAAAAATGATGGGTAACAGCTTCTCTGCTTAACCTGAATGGAAACAGGGAAATCAGGAGTGATTCAGGAGGTTTTCCAGATGGTCAAATAATCATGAAATTGTGTAGCAGATCCCTTCCCCAATCACAGTCCCTCTACAGCCTACTGAAAGATATATTTCTCAAAGGCTTACTTGATATTTAAATCATAAAACAACACTTTAGTAAAGCACTTAATATTTTAAACGGATCTTTCAAGCAGTCATTGGTGAGAAACTCATTCCCCCAGTTTTGGGATCTCACAAAAACTTCATTTGCATTTACATGAATTCAAACCTGCCCTGCTCCCCCCCAGCCACTCACTCATCTGTCATGCAACCCACCAGCCCTCCACTTTCCCATTCAGATTACAGGGGAACCCACTGGAGAGTAACTTGCACTAAAATTACGATCCTGTCCTTAGAGTGAACTTTCAGTGGGAATCTCTTGGGTCATGCTCTTCAGTCCACACAGCATGCTTCTCTGGATTGGCAGAGAGCCCGGCATAACACTTCAAAAGCTGACCAGTAAATAGTCAAGGCAAAGCAGATTCAGACCAAACAACCTCTACACTTTACACAACAGTGTACTTTTAGGTTCGCATGGATTCTTCTTCTTTTCACTACCTTTTAAACACAGCTTATTTTATGGAGACTGTGAATGTCTGGGGCAGGGACTTGGCTCATTACTTGCCTGGAAAAGGCACAATATATGATATGCCCTAATACAGCTCCAATTAGCAACATCTACATCACAGGAAAAACTGGAGCTGATGACAGTCATGGATCAACTGCATAAGTTGTTGTATCTACACCTGCTCAGCAACAGCTTCTACCCTGAGATCCTAGAGTCTATGTGAAGTAGGCAAAATGGACAGGAAGGGAAGCAGAGGCATGAAGAGGTAGAATGACTTGCTCAAAGTAGATCAGAGGCAGGTGGAGGCCAGAACACAACCAAGTATCCTGTCACTTGTGCAAAAATACTGTATCTACTGATGCATACAAGTTCCGTAACAAAATGCAACTGGAAGGTTGGGAAGACAAATCATATAGCTTCCAAATACTCAGAATAACAACAGGGCAGACAGACAAGGCTTCTTGACATGTTCCCGTCTCTCTAGAAAACCACATGGCGCTGACTCCCAATCCAGTCTATTTAATAAGATTCCTACCTCTCTGTCCTTGAGTTTCATGGCGAGCACCAGCTGATGTCTGTGGTTAGTAAGGGCCTCCCGGTAATTTCCTTTGGAGAAGAATGCGGAGCCCAGATTTCCATGAGCTCGGCATTCTCCCGTCTGGTCACCTGAGTCACATACAAACAAAACAAAGATTAGCTAACAAAGGGATCACTGGAAGTGTCCAGCAGAAAAACTGGAACATGTTGTAGAAGCGATGCTCCAGAGTGAGGACCAGGATCAAGACAAACACTCAGCCTCATATTTAATACACAGCCAGAACTTTCCTTCTCTTCCCTGGCCTTCAAGATCTTCTAAAATAACCCTCAACCTTATTTTTAGAATTGTATTAATTTCTTCTTTGGCCTAACACCTGGCAGGCTCCCATTCTTCCATGTTTATTCTTTGTCTGACATTAGCAATTTGTTTGCGAGAATAAATGGATGGTCCAAGCTTAGAATAGCACAGAGAGCATGCTAGATTTTTCCAGAAAGCAGGTCTGCAGCACAACTCAGCTCAGACAAAGTATATCCACTACTGTTTTCAAGACAGTAGTCCCTATACTTTCAGCCAACTCTCCTAGCTATAGTCCTCAGTCACTATCTTCTCCACCTCTGCAAGCTTATGCCTTTCTGGCTCACACACGCTCTTCTCCTACAGCATCATGAAAGCTCCCAGAGCAGTGCAGGATATACTGTACGTATCAGAGGGATTTACCAATTTCTCTTGGTGAGCCATTGTCTTGCTCCTGATTTGTTCCTTCCCTGGCAACTGCTCGAGTAGCTCAGGTAGAGTCCCCCTTTCCATCTAATTCTTGAGAAAGCAGATGACTTCATTTAAGGTTTTGAGCCCAAATATCCACAGGGGATAAGACTAGTTCCCATATACATGACACCAGAGAATTAGAGGACCCTCTTAAAGGTTAGTTCATCTGTTGATCATCTGCCCTCTCATACAACAGGTAAACAACGCTGCACAAGCCTGTAGTTTGTGCATTTCAGAAATTCTAGATTTGCTTTAGCAGCTTGTGAAATGCCACAGAAACCTGAGTATTACAGAAAGATGCTGCCCTTCATTTATGCTACTGACACAACTATTAATGTGTTCCATCTATACCAATCCAGCACTTAAGTGAGTGAAATGAGAACTCTACCTAAAGTCTTGGCTACGTCCAAGTCCTGCTGCATGTATCCGGTACTTTTCTCCGTATTCCCCAGGGACCAGTAAGCACTGCTCAGTGCAGAGAACACCGATCCCCTCAGCTTCAGGCTGCAAGTGCCGATCTTCAGGGCAGCTTCTAGCACAACCACAGAGGCACCGTGATGACCTGCAGTCAGAAGTTCCTGGCCTATCACAGACACCACAACAAAGGGGCTCTTGTCCAGCTTCATCTTCTGCAATTGTTGATAGGTTGGCTCCAGGGACTCTAAAATACAAAAAGGAAGGCATAATTACTCAATAAACTATATTATTTACATCTAGAAAACAGCTTAACACCTCACTTTCATTTTTGGTAATGAAATGACACGTGTGAGTTAAGAGTCAGACAGCCTAAGTCAAACCAAGGTTTACTATGGTAACTCAGGACTCAAACACATCCTCTAATACCCAGCACAAGCACATCAGGACAGGACAGATAACAAGCAAGCTGACGTTTTGCTTGTAGCAAGGACTTCAGGAAGACAACACAAAAATACAGAGCAGTCCTCTACTGAGCTCTGAAGAGTGGCCTAATGACAGAAGGAATACAGAAAACACCTGTAGGGTTTTGCAGGAAATTGAGCATGTGCCATCACCGGTGTATGAGAGCACTGCATTCTCTGCTCCTTCAGCACAAGCTTTTGGCTGAATGTCTTTGAAACACCTGTACTTGTTCAGGTATCGCAGTACACAATGTGCGCCAAGAGAGAAGACAAAAACTACAGGAAAGAACCTCTTCAAACCACAGTCTTCTCTGCTCTCATAAACAGGGTGGAGCTGCAGAAGCTCCTGCAAAGCAGTGAAACTGAACCTGCTGGACTAGTTAGAATTGGTCTAATTATTTTATCATTCATATTAACGCTTGGCTGCATGTTTCAGTAAGGACAACAATATAACAGGACTCCAAAATTTGCTACACTTCATCCTACCATGCTGGGTTAAAATGTAATTTTCAAAATTTACTGAGTCACATTTCTTGATTAGATTGCTCTCGCCCGAATCAACATTACCACAGCAACCTCAGACAGCCATTTGCTCTCCATTTTCATCATTTTTGCCTCTCTACAACCACTACGCGTACAAACAATGACAAAAGAGGATTTTAATGCTTCCCTGAAGAAGCAAACGGTGTATGTGACGTCAGTTAGTGACAACCGGTTAGATACTGGGATTAAAGAGAGACGTAAGACAGAAACTGTTGCTTTAACGTGCCACCAGGACACAAACCTGATTATTGCCGATAGAGCACAACTTAACAGGCACGACACTGCAAGAACAGGTACAAATTCAGTCCCTGTCTTAGGAGTTTACAATCCTAATTAGGTAATGCAGGCAAAAATGGGGAGAGAGGGATACAGAGGAGGAGAAAGGATGAAAAAGGAAAACACAAACAAGGAGCTCCTGGTAGCCCTACATCCCAGTAGGAAAGGGAGAACCAGCAAGGCAGTGGAAGCCATGGAGCTCGTTACTGCTCTCATACGATGGTAAGGGAAGAGACATAGCCACAATCAGGCAAAGAGACAGCAACAGTGATTCAGTTACTGTGGAACAGGTTTTCGGCTTCATCTATACATAAAGCAGATCTGTGCTCCCTGAATCCCTCAGTGTCTGCATCGAACAATCTTTAGCACACCACTAACACTTACAACCCTTTTGCCTTTCCAGCTGTTCTTCCTTCTCTGAAGGCAAGCATCTCGGACACCACCACTCACATGAGTCTGTCTACAGCTTACCCCAATTTTAAACCCCTGATGGCTGCCCTCAACTCAGCCAGCACCCTGCACCTCTGAGACACACTGCACACTATATAATCAATGCCTCTTGGTTCGATCAAATTACAGGGGGCTGGTCTTACACCACAGATACTATTTGGACAGATCTTTTATGCCTCTCCTAGACAGCAAACCCAAGGAAAGGGGACCAGAACGACAGGTGGTAGCTATTTAAGAGCTTATAGCGTGCCTGGTGGAACCAAGAGCCTTGAACAGGGTATCATTACACTAGTACAGCACAGTAGTACAGTATATACATCCACTCAGCATAATAACTAATGCTTCATAAGCAAAGCTAATCTAAAATCTATCAAATCTATCAGTGGGAGGATAACAACAGGAAAGCAGCTAAACTGAGAAGCACAGCAAGGAGCAACAGTATAGCTATACAGCTGCAATATGACAGGGCAATGAGGTCATCCAGTCTGATTTTGGGATGCTTACACAGAAGTGCCACATCACCAAAAGAACTGGCCCCAGATGAGAAATGGCAGCACGTTTTCCAAATTCAGAAGCAACTAAAACCTTGCCAGTGTACAGCAAGAGCTATCCTATGAGAGAAGCTAGCAGCTTGTACCAAATGCATTCAGCAGATCTAGTCTCACTTATAAAAACAAATTACTGAAAGACAGCAAACAGTGAGCCTGGTATCGCATCTAAACCTGCATTCTAAGCAGCAGCCACAGTGCCTCTAGGTACAAAATGAAATTATCTTCACAAGGCAACTGCTATACAGGAAAGAAACCTCCAGACAAATTCATTTTAAAGGGTGAAAAAAAAACACTGTAAAGAGAGAAACACTGATGGGGATATTTTTTCATTTCAGCGCTGCTTGGTCACTGAGCCCTGCAGTCCCCAGCAGTACCTGCAGAGGATGAGAACTGCCGTGCTCCTCCTGGGAAATACCATTAGGGAACTGCAACAAAGAGCTTGCAGAAAAAACGCATTAGAAACATGCAAAGAGACTACCTCATTCCTCTAGGGAAAACATCCCTGCCCCTGGAAATGGGACATTACAAAAGAAAGGCAAAATGTGGTACAGCTAATACTACCTCAAGCTCCACATGATTTTAATACTGTTCCTGAATAAAAGTGAAATAGCAGAACAGCCTTCTGCCTTTTCTGGAATGTTGTGTTTTGAAAGACATGAACACCACGGAAAAATTGCTGAAGAGTTCTGTTGGGCAAACATTGGTACTGAGCATTTAAGACTCCCTTTTGCCAATACCCAAGCACCAGAGCGTTAGGGGAAAACGTTCAAAGTAATAATAAAGCCAGGGCCACTGCAGTACACCTCTCTTCATCCGCATGATATTAGACAAAAGAGCAAGGATTTCATAGGAATTGCTACACAGCATCAGCTGGATTCAGCTCCAGTGTCTCTGGAGTTGGGTATTACCATCTCACTGTCCCACTGCATCAGAGGAATATTATCCTCTTCCTCCTACCACTTTGAGGTCTTTTCTTAGCACCTGCCAACTCCGCAGAAAAGTCAAATCCTGAAATCTTTCCTTGCATGCTTCCAGATCCTCTCCCCCTCAGATGCTGGCTCAGAGTCGCACATGGACTGAAACTACTTCCTCTTTGAGTGCCTCAGCTGCAGACCACTATCCTTCAGAAAATCTCCTGGTGCTTACCTCTCATGGGAGATTTCATGGCGGCCTCGACCATGCCAACCAGAAGCTGAAGACTCTTGGGATCTTGAGCCAGCCCTGAGGCAAACGCTGCCAGTGCATCTGCATGACGTCCAAGATACTGAAGGGCCACACCCTGTCGGAAGTATGCCTGAAAAACCAAAAGGAAGAAGCGTCAATTACTGAATTGATACAAGTCACAAATATCAAATCTGCCTGAGCAGTGACCTCATGCTGGTGGACACCAGGCTACAGAAGCACATTCTGGTTTCTTTGGTTACTCTGGCCACAGTCAGAAAAATCCAGCATTGCAGTTTGGTTTGTGACTGCCCACCCAGTCACTTCTCCCCATGATGTGATAGCTTTCTCAACCCTGGCAATGCCTTTAAACTGTGCTGGAGACCAAAGATGATAATAGACACTTAGATAAAGCTTTTCCCTTGGACTCGGCAAATTACTTGTTCTTATCTACTTATAACCAAATACTTATTCTACTGAGGGCTCCGTTTCTACTCTCTTGGTTCACACAGCGTACAAGGAACGTGCTTCCTTTCTCCTCAGTTCTTGCCAACGAGCCCAATAAAAACGTTGTACTAGTAGAGACCAAAATATATCGAAGGCTCAAGTTGCAATGAAACACTGCAAAGTTCCAGACAGGAGCTGATTCCTCCTCCTCCACACGCCCCCCTCAGTCAGACACTGCCCAGCGCTGTCCCACTTGCTGCGTGGGCAAACATCCTCTGTTTGTCCATAACCCATCTTGCACCTGTATTGCCCCAGCAAGTCAGGACTCGCACTAACAGTAACACGCGAACTCGTTCTGTTTCAGTTACAGAATCATTCCTGAACCAGGATGCCCGATTCAGAATGCTGAAAGTTGCTTTGCTAGAGAAAAGAGAGTGTCCTGTGTACACAAAGCAAGGCAGAGCCATCAAGAGATGGTATTTCTTATTACGTGTTTAAGATGGCACTTCTTATTGGTTTTTTTATGAATGAACTGAGAATTAAAGAAACAGATAATATATCAGCCAGAGAGCCAAGCAAACAGATTTGCAGTACTGTAAAGCTGCAATATTGTACTGAAATCATTATCTAAGAACTCAGTCAGTGACCAGGGACTAGGCAATCCAGTAATCCAAGCCAGGGAGCGTGTGAAGCGAGGCAGGAAAAGTTCTCGGAGGAATGTTTTGATGGAACTGGAGAAAAACAGGAAGAGCATCAGGGTGAGCTAAAGGGCATGTAACAGGGAGCAAGAGCTAGACGTGCAGGGAACAGCGTGGAGAACGCAGCAAGTCAGAACAGAGACTAGGGAGAAAATGAGACTGCAGAAAGAAGAACAAGGAGAAGAAGCTGGAAACCAGCAAAAGGAATGACACAGACGGGCATAGGTCTAGACATGCTAAATACGATGGGCTGGAAAGTACAATGAGCAACGGCAGTTACAGCAGCCAGGCAGAAGAACTGAAATGTGATCAAAGGTGTGAGCCAGACTAAGAACTACTAATGAAAAAGCCAATCCAACCACACTGGAAGCACCAGTGTATATATATGCACTTGCTTAGACTGAGCCTAGACACTCATAATTTTGAACATGTTTAAAACAGTGTTTTTCCTTACTTCTTCCTTTCCAAGGGAACCATCCATGGGAGTATGTAATATCCTCAAAATAACTCTTATCTCTTGTCACCATGTATTTCCATTCCTACATCAGCAATGACATCAACATGCAGAAGCAAAGAGTTCCCAAAGAGCATCTGCATTTCCCTAAGCTGGGATACCAAGACCCTACACAAAGCAAGAAGTGCAGAAACATTTTCTGCTCATAGGTGAAGCAATGGCAAAGCCTCTCACCCAAAGGATATCTAAAACTCGCTGGAGAGCTACTGGGTAATAGACCACAGAAACTACCATCCATTTGTAGAAATTGTGTCTAGACACTGACTCTGTTATAAAAAGCACTCAAATCCTTGAGAAGCATCTTTGATATTCATTATTCATGTTTTATCTTCATGTCCAGCTAATACTCTTCTGATGCAAACTTTGCTGCACTTTGGTTCACTCAAAGCTATTTCAATAATGCAAATAAAGCTGCCACAACAAAAGAAAAAGCTTTCTTTGTAATTCTCTAAAAGTGCTTCAGGAACATAATACTGCTCCTTTAGATCTGTCCCTAGTATTGCATTCATGGATAAGACCTCATCATTGTTTCTCTCCATCTGTACTAAAAAATTAAACCTGTGTTCAAATACATTAAGTACACAAAGTGCGGAAGTCTTTCTTCCTTAAAGAGGATAAATCTGCAGTTAATATCCAAAATAGTTTTTCACTAGAGCTTTCAGACATTTTCAAAATCCAACCCAGAGAGGCAGAGATTAAGGAAAATCAGAAATGACATGAGAAATTTATAGACATGAATATTTAATCTCTTTTCTATTAGCAAGCGTTGATTGTAGAACAATTTTTAATGAATTCAATGGAAAGAAAATTCTTTTCATTAACCTTTAGCTTAAATGTGTTCTTATTGAACCAAACAAGGTACTGTACTGGAAACTCAGCTCAATGTTAATTAGATTACTAGCATGATGCTTTAAATCAAAGAAAATACAAAGAACTAGCAACGTGCAGTGGCCACCAGCATGTGTTCTCCAAGCAGTGACCGTGTTGTCACCTAAATCATGGTGCCCATTTTTAAGTTATTTTTTTCCAGAATTCTCATTTAATTGCCTCCTCTACCGCTTGATGACAGAGGCAGTCTGACACAGCAGTCAAGATGATGTTGCGCTTGAAAGCCATGTCTCTGATGGGGACCTTTCAGGCCAACAAGGCTGTTTCACAAACCCAGGACAAACACGCCTGCCTGATTCGATTATCAAGGATGAAGGCACAAACACGCAGCAGCCAGCAAGGGAACTTTATATTGCGTGTAGCCATAGCTAACACCCCATGCTTTATAGGACGGTTTCCTTTATAGGACAGGTTCTGCCTGTCATCTCTTCTCTCAAAACGCATACTACCAGGACAGACTGTGCATTAGGGAACATTTTGCTTCCTGACCATTGCAGAAAGTCAGCTCAGCCCAGAAACCTAAAATCCAGGTGTATACAGGGTTTTAATGAAAAGACAGAAGGGAGATGGATGCTACAGGCAATGCAGACAAACTTCCCACAGTCCACAGAAAACAGGGATTAATATAGTTGGTGTTTCCAAGGTTGAGAAAGGATCATTTAGTGCAATTCTGTCTAACCTCCCATCCTATACACAAAGGCTGTAGAAGAAGAAATAACATACTATTCAACTACAGGTACGGCAACAACTAACTTTCATATGTCCCATGAAGAAAAATGACTCCTGTGAGGAAAATGGAGAAAAAGCAAGCTAAATGAGGCACATGTGGAGCCCCTCTCCTGCTGCCAGCTGTCGTACAGAAATCCAAATGAGCAGCTTTCTCAGCAGCGGGGGGAGAAAAAAAAAATAAAAATAGGTGCAATATCACAAAAGAAAAACCAGCCTGGCCGCAGGGTTTCAGAGCACTTTCAGAGCACAGAGAAGCAGCGTGCCTGTTTGGCTCGCCGTTACTCCCTTCTCAAGAACTGCACTGTCTTCACAGCAATGGGGGGGCATCTGCCTCGCAGGGACGCACCGGCTGCTGCAACAGGGAGACCGATCTCCCGGTAACTGCCCTTCCACTCGGTTATTTGTATTTACGAAGCACTAAGCACACCTCACAGCGTGGAGAAAACAGTCCTCCTCCCCAGAGCTCTGCAGAAGGAAACAAGTCGGGAAGGAGACGTACAAGCAAGAGCCTGCAATTCAGTACCATACCTTCTCCACGGGATCCTGCTTTGTCCTGCCTGGAAAGAGCTTTTTTCCCCTCCCCACATCCATTCCTGGATCCATTCCTCTCTTGGAAGCTGCTTAATTTGAATACAAACACAGGGTTTTCTTTTGGGTTCTGAATGCTATTAATATCAATTGAAGGAAGATTTTGGCCAATTTTTCTCCTGCAAAAACCCCTCTGTCCCTTCCTCCCCCAGTTGCAAGCTTTTACAGAACACTCTCCAAACATTGTGGTCTCTGGAGCCCTTTAACAAAATACAAAAAGAGCATTCTAGCCTATTTTCTCTCCAAAGAGGCATTCACAAGTTATTTTTGCACTGGAACGAAGACACCATATTGAGGGAAAAAGCTGCGAACAGGAAATGGGGAGAATCACCCTTTGGAAGAGGAAAGGAAAAGGAAAGGCAGGGAGGCAGCAACGGCAGCTGAGAAAATGAGACAAGGAACTGTTTTCCAATCCCGATGCGGACAGAATCCACCCACATCTCAGTAACTTTACATTTTTAATCACATTAGATGAAGATCAGAAAAGTACTCACTCTACAACAAAAATGACATCAATTTACTAGTGATCCCAGGTAAGAAAAAACCTATTGATTCCTTTTAAGAAGATTAAAACAGCAAGAGAATGATGTGTTGCTGAAGACAGGAGAAAGGAACAGCAGGTGTTTTCTAACCTGTGGCTCTTTTTATCCTCAAAGACTGGAACAATCCTGTTCATTTTTCAAATCTCTGCATAATACTTTCTAGGAACACAAACACTGCAGTATTAGAAAAAACCTCACACATTTTTATTGTAGTTTCTTTATTTGAGAGAAGATAGCATCACACCCCATCCACTCCCCAAAGCTAGAAGACCTTTGGGAAGCTGGATACGTGCTAATCTCAGTCCAAGAAACACTCTCATTCAGTTCCAGATCCAACCTGCAATGGAAGGATTTGAATTCCCTTGAAAAAAATTGCAACTTTATTATTAAATGCTGACACCCAGTTCTTTTGTGGACTATGCTATGCTTCAGCATTAAATTCAATAGGCTAATCGTATACAATTTTATTAATTTTCTGTCTTACATCTCAATTGCACTGATTGAGCCTTTATTTCCTCTTGAAATCATGGGTCAAGGTAAATAAGAACATTTCATCTGTTCCCTATGCATACTTCTATCTTACTTTCTCATATTTATGTTCTCTCAAAAACAGTCAGTTCCAAGTTTTCATTCTTTTGACAGATTTTTTTGAGCTCTAATCAGTTTTGTTTCTCATCTCTACCTCTGCCCTTTACCATATACTTTTTTGAGCAGGGTTGGATTTTGCCTCATGCCTGTACACAGATCCCTAGAGGCAGTACTAATCCTTAATAACAGCAACACAATATTAGAGTTTCACCTTACAAAAGGACTTTTCAATCCGCCATAAACACACTAATGAATCAAGTTCCCCTTCCCTTTATATCTCCTTGCAACGATGAGTAAAGTTGCAGGTGAGAGCACTGAGGCAAACAGATGTGAAGTTCAGGGTTTCCATTTGTATCCAGGGACAGTTTTCAAGGAGAAAGAGCCAATTAAAGGATAATCGTACACGGACTTCAAGACATGTAAGCTCCGCACCAGCCCCGACTTCCCCAAAGAGCTTCCTTTGGTTTCAAATTATGCAACTGTCATCTTAACTAACTGGACCAATCAGGGCAGAAAAACTTTGTCCATTTTCTCCGTTAGGAAAAAAACCCTTATTTAAAGACTGCAGATAACTCCTCTGCACCTTGCTGACGGATGCACTGAGGGATTCTCCCCTCTCCTCCTCCCCTCGCACTCCCTTAGCCAGGAGCTAATGACGACTTTAGGAAGGGATCTCTGTTCTCCCAACAATTTACACTTACTACACTACTACCCCCCTCCATTCAGCAATGCTTCAAGCCTCCTGGTCAGCACCTGCCCTGGGGAGGGAGAGGAGCTTTCCCTTGCCAGTGCGAATGCACTGTGCCAGTGCATTCCTGGAGTACCCCGACTGCCGATTTTGTAAGGAAACCGCCATGAAAGAGGGTAAACGAACACTGCTTTATGAGCAGCTTCACAGAGCTCAGCTTCTGATATATAGCTGCAGAACATAAAAATTTAAAATCAGGAAATATATACAGAAGTCTCAGCCTAGCTAAAACTATCTATACAATATGACTACCAAGATTTAACTTAACCATATGAAAACAAATATAGTTTCTGAGTAAACACATATTTGAATGCATAAATCAGGACAAAGAGATCACTATATGCAAAATAATGGCAAGTTATTACAGAACACAAGAATTACCTGAAATTACAGATCAATGCTTCAGTTTGTAAAGTAGCTGATGATTGCTCCAGCACTCAGAACACTTCTAGACTCTCACTTTTCCAGAATGAGAAATTACAGGTTTTCAAACTTCTTTCAACAGCTGTATTATATTTGAATATCCAGGACTGACTATTCAAAGCTTCTGCATGTTTGCAAAGAGTTCTGCAAGTATGCAAGTTAAAAAATTACTCTGAACAAATAACCTCTTAATTCTCTCTTTTCTTAGGGACCTGCTGCATTGCGCCAGTGGAAGCCAAATATTTCACACTAAACTAAGATGGAGGCAAGACAGTAACTTGCTGGGAGCACTGATCATTTCTAGAAATAGTAGTTTACATATGTAGGCTCAGAAGATGCACTATATACATGCAATTTGTCCGCACTGCAGTTCTTGTGAAGATTGAAATTGTATTCCCCAGGTCTCAGGTTGATCCCCTTAATATTCAAACAAATGGTGCTGACTCTTCTCCAAAATGTCCTGAGCACCAGATGTGGCAGCACATGCAACAGCTGGGGAGTGTCTGGCCTCGCAGGTCCTGCGGTCTGATCAAAGCCTCCATCAGCACATGCGTGCAGCCGCGTGCCACGACAGCCCGATAAAGTTAACTCAGGGTAATAATTACTCACAGAGCATTTTAGGCAGTTCTGGATCACCCATGCCACAGATGCAACTCTGCCCTTGCCAAGTCTCTGAGTTCAGGTGCGGAGCTACTTTAACGTGGATGCGCGCCCAGGCTGGCTCAAAGGCAGCCCGGAGGCAGACACAAGGCGGCGGTTCCCCTTTGCAGGCTCCTGCTTCTGGGACGATGTGGCGGCGTGCAGAACTTTTTTTGAAAAGGGACAGCAAATCCCTGGCCAGCCAAGAAATTGGTGTGAGCTAATTGGCCAAGAGCTAGCAAAAAGAGTAGGTAACAGTCACCGTTTCCTTGCTTTCCACCGGCAGCATTCACAGGAGTTCACATTTACTCAAATGCCAACTTTGACAAAACATTAGGACTGATGTTTCAGCATTTCCCTACATCTTTTAATTGGCCAAAGAATTAAAAAAAAAAAAAAAAAAAAACTATGAAAGGACTGAGAGCAACCTCATAAACCTTAGTTCCTCAAAAATATAGGCTTAAAACTAAACACACAAATTTAAGAATCACATTTCCCAAGTCCTATGGACAGAGCGCAGCAATTCTGTTATTTGGAAAGCCTTGAGATTTGTTTCATCTAAAGCAAACAATCTGGATAAACAACAAAGCAGCAGAACTGATGACTACAAACATACCTTCACCAAGAACAAAGTGAGGCCCAGTAACTGCAAACACTCTGCCATCTTCATACTACCTTAGGAGATTATAGCATTGTTAAGTGCTTGTTTTAGATCTGAATACAGACAGATAGCAAAATATACATTAACAGGCATAAAAACCAACTGGGCATTGGGATTGCAATATATACATGACACGTTCCTTCTTGGTTGATCTATGTTAACACACGGTGTTTAGCTTTCACATTTATACAGTCAGTAAAGAGAATAAGGAAGATGTTCTTTACATTACAAAGTTAAAATTTTCTTTTCTTCCTCTATCTCCCACTGGCGAAGCAGGGTCTAAGTAAGCAGATCATTGCATTAATCTGGGAAAGCTTTAACATTTGTAGCTGTTCCCCTGAACTGGTCTATATTCCAGCACTAAAACTATCCATTCACTGTATTACAGAAAGATAAAAACAAACCTAAACAGTTCTCACCGTACCCATCTTTCTGGCATACCTGTAAGGATAATCTGGACTGAAATTTTGCATTAGACAAATCTCTTTCAATGGGAATTATTTACTCCTCTCCTTGTGTTAGCGATCAAATATATGCTCACCTATTCCTAACCCCAGATTCACTAGCATACCACTGACTAGAGCAGCGTCACCCAATCCTCCAGGCACAACCTACTGGTCCTAACATGGCGCATCTACTGACGGTTCCACTTCCAATCTCAGGAGTGAGAAGTGAGGGCCGGGATAAGGCATTACCAGCAGGAGCCTTTTGGAAGGGAAGAGGATTAAAGGTAAACAATAGCTTTACCAAAGAGCCGATTTTATCAAGTCACTGATCTCTATGTGGGAGAGGCTGTTAGTGAGTAATCCCACACAGCCATGCACTTTTTGTTTCAGGAAATCAGACCATACTGCAGTCTCATGCACTCAGTCATTTGCAGTCCACTGGGCAACTAACGTCACTTCAGTCAATTTACAGATTTCATATAGCCAAGCAGGGATGGCCTGGGAAGGAGGACAGGGAACAATTAGTGCTATTTATCCATAATATCATCAAAAGCACAGCTGATATTCTGGAAACAAAAATAAATCATCCTCACTATTCAACTTGCAAAATACGTTTGGCACTTGTGACTTCAAAGCCGTGCAGAAAACTGTCCCACAACAGAGGCTGTTCAGATAGCAAATCCAACCTGAAGTTGCATTATTCCCAAAACAGGACCCATCCACAAGGTGACAGTCCTCCCCCCTACATTTTTTCAGAGATTCCTTTTTACCCCATGCTTTTCAGGATGGTTCGAAGCCTTCACCTCTCATTCCACTGCAGGCATTGTTTCCATCAGTCTCTCACTCTTTTTAATTTCCTTCAGATATTTTGCACGGAAATATTTCTTGAACAAGAAGCAACTTTCCTGGTAGAGGCAAATTTTCATCTTCTAATACAGGTCTGAGCCACAGCCTTAAATCTGTTAATATGTTAATGAACTTGTAATTATCAAATAACAGTATTGTTCTATTCAAAGCCCCAAATCTACCAAATGATTTAAAATGGCTACATGCTCATTAAGAAGGAAATCTAATCCAAAAATCACAACACTCTCGTTTGTCAGTTACTATGCTGACTACAGCTAAACTGTGTTTCTACTGGACACCAAGGAAAACAGCAGAACTGATGGATGCATTTTTAAAAGAGCATTTGTAGTATAAATACACATACCCATTTCAATAGTTTAAAGCTGCATCAGTATCCCATTGTCTACAGTTTTGTGCTAATTTTTCCCAGTCTGATATAACCTGAAATGACAGGGTAAGTATATGAGAATGACAGACGAGATCTCTAGAACACAGTAAACTTTTTCCGGATTTATCAAATACACCCTCCAGTTATGACACAATGAAACACAAGAAGCCCAATGCAAACATCAAGCTCATGCCTGCTGTTCTGTATCAATGCAGGTTAACTAAAACACGTCATATTTTCATGGCAAGAATATAGTTCTTAGAGCTTTTTCTACCCTCAGCTGAAATTCAGAAAAATCACACGAACAAGAAAAGAATGCGAAAGACGACCTGCGGCTCCTGGTGGGCTGCTCCAGGTCTACGGAGGAGGCTGACGGCTGGGCTGGGACTGAGTTTAAGCGTCCGCCCTGCCAGGCATCACCGCTCTCTGCAATTCCAGGCACAAGTCCTACTTGTTTTGCTCAATTTATTGATCACCGTAGTTTCTATACAGGATAGTATTTTTCATCTGCCTTTATTACAGTCCATGTAAAGCATGAGGAAAATTTCTATCCCGTTCTGCTAGGAGTTGCCATGGGGCCAGATGCTGCAGTGCCCAGACAATGTAAATATAAGTGTGCTCGTTAGCTTTTTGATCCTCTTTGTCAAGCTGTGTAAGATCCCATCTAAATAACTGTCTAGAACATGAATTTTAGATTTTCATGTGCAATCAAACAGGATTAGAATGCAAATGCAATCATTCAAATGACTGCTATTAACAAGGGATCTGAAATTATTTTCATCAACTCTTCTGATATTGATATGGATGAACTGTTTTAGGCAGAACAGTTGTAGCTGGTTTGTAATACAAACACATACAATAAAGATAAAATTACAATACAAAGAAACAACATTTACATAAATGAATGGGATTTCTTGTCTTTCCTCTATGTTTCCCGAGATTCTGCCATATGAAAGCAAGTCCAATAAGGAAAGTCAGAGACAATCTGGTATTTTTCTTCCCAGATAAATATCAAAATATATTTTAATTTTTTGGACCAGCAACCTAAGCTTCTACAGCAAATATTCATGCTGTACCGGTACCTGTAGTAGGTTCTGGTACAACTCTTTGTGCTCATACCCATTTCCCTGTAGAATCCATGGCAATAAATCATGCATATCCTCAGCGTGTGCTATATGCAACGCTCGCGAGAGCTGGGAAGAACAAGCTGCAGGAGCTCAGTCCTTACCATGGTCTCGTGTATGTCTGAAGCATGAGCTCATGCTCCTGGAATAAAATTTAGTATCAGGGCACAAATGCTTTTCTAACAGTAGTCCATATTATATTTTTTACCGGACAAGATGGTGTATTCTTTATAATTATTTTAAAATAGTTAGAATTGGAGGATTAATTGGCATGTAGAAGTCCTCTGAAAGTATCCTGTCACCCGGCTGCTTTAGGACACATTGAGACAAGCAGGCAGAAAACAAGAGCCCCGACTCTCTCTGGAGGAGCCCATCCCCTCTGAAGGGCATCAGGGACGAAAGACAGCGTGTACGACAGCTAACCCTCCTAGAGCATCCAGCGGGACATCCTGCTGGCAGCGAGCGGCCCGCAGGAGTGTGGTGAGCAAGCGCCGCGCGTTAGGGCTCTGCCTCTGCCACGGGCCAGGCGTCCACGTGCCCACGCGGCGTGGGGCAGGGCCGCGCTGAGCAGCCCCACGTGGGGACCCCGCAGACCCTCCGCCTGCCCCACGTGGGGACCCCGCGGCCGGTCCCGCGACGCCGCACAGCCCCTTCCGCGCTGCCGCACCAGGATTCACGTGGTAATTTTGTCACCAAAGTCACACTCAGAGGGCGGCTCACTTGTGTAATGAATTGCTGGCCAGTTTGTAACTGGATAATAGAGACAGAAGAACGAAACTGGAACAGTATCAGAAGAACTCGGAGCAGTAAATAATTGTCAAACAAACATGGAAAACTTGAAAAAAAAATGCCTCAGTCTTAGACAAAGACTTTCATTGCACACAAGGGAGGAAATTCAAAACACCTCTATATTCATGTCAGCTGTAGACCCTGGACAACCGGCTACCTGGACAGAAAGGGCAAATATAAGAAAAGCTTTTTCCACAACACTCCCTTGGTTTGTGGATCCAGAGATGATGCCAAAAATAGCATGAATAATCTATGATGCATTTAATTGCCCGGTCCTGCATCTGCAGAACGCTGGTACGTTAGATATTTCCATCAAACTGCGTGGGATGGTTCGGCGTCCATGAACCAGCTCCCTCGCAGCTTTCCACGCCAGCCGAGCCAGCATCTGATGAACACAACGTGTGCGACTAAAGAAAAGAACAAAAACACTCTAACAGCCACTACGGCTTCTTAAGGCCAAGCACCAGGTTGAATCTTTCCTCTCCCATTGTAACTGCTTTACAGCCAAATTTTAGAGAAAAGTACAGGACAAATCTCTGCTGTGGGATTTCAGGAATGTGGGGAGAGGGAAGAATGTGCTGTAATTTAGAACACATGCAGCACATGTATAAATACTGCTTGTAGGCCATACGAATCACACTCCTGCTTTCAAAGCTGGAGTTGCACCCTAGATAACAATTTTCCTTCACAGTCCAAACACTCAGCTGGCACCTGAACCACTAACATTAACTTACCCTAAAGAACGAGCAGTGATCTGACAAAATTATTGTCTCTGCAGCACAGCTTCTTTATATGTTACCCCTGTTTCCAAGTTATCTCTTACAGAAACTACACTACTTGGATAGTCCCCCATGTCCCACTTAGCCTGTACAGAAAAGCAGGATCTGGAGGGCAAAATATCATACTTTGTTTTATCCAAGGAGCATTTAATTATTCTTGGAAGTGTGCTTTCACAGTGGGAGACTGTGCAGAGATGGCTTTCCCGCCTGAATTAAATGTAGTCATCAGTAATGAAGAGTCAATCCTTTGCTTAGTTTGGTTAGCAGAAAAGTAGACAGCAGAGCTTTTCTCTTAGTTCAGTGCTGCTGTCTCACTCCTGCCTGCTCCAGGTCTGCTCTATAAACAAGCTGCAATCTAGATCCTCCTCTCTAGAGCGCATCTTTCACCTCTCAACTGCATCTTCCTAACCTCATCAGCTAAAACTACTAAGCCTTATTTAATAGGAAGAATTAGCCATGAGTGGAGAAAAGTGCTCTAGGTGACTAACAACCAGTCTGTTGATGCCAAAATACAGCACGAGGAAAGAACAATCGACCTGTTGTGTTTAAGGCTGAAAGGCGCAGAGACAAGTACAGCATCATCTGGAATTCCCAGACCAAAATCTAGGAGTCTGGACAGAAGAATAAATGACACTGCGATGGTTTCATCAGCGTTAATGAGGCTGTGCTTTCCAGAAGAGCAGCTCTACTAGGCAGCATTAACTGCAGCTAGGCGTCCTCCCGCTAGCGCGCGGCACCACGCGGTTACCGGCGCGCTCTGCAGCCGCGAACGGAGCCCGCAGCGCCTAGCTCCAGCGGCGCAGCGAAGCGGCAGGCCCGCGGGAAGACGCTGGCAAGAGCCTGAAGGCAAAGCCTCCTTTCAGCGTCACGGTACGCGGGTGCAAGACACCCTGCAGGCGAGTCTGCTTCCTATGGCAGAGCACCTAAAATACCAGAAGGGAGACAGATCTGTTACAATCCCTGTCACCCTTGTGACAGGGCAAAGGGGAGGGGGGGGGAAGACATTTCAACCACAAATTTGGGAAAAAGCCCAAATTAAATCATTAAAAATATGGGAGTGACTCAGTAACTTAAACTCTATTTTCTGAAATTACATCAGAACCCCAATTTTAGAGAGACCTAAGACATAAGTGTAGATACAAACATTGCAGGTTGAGGAAAAGCGTTGAACTGTAGTGTGTCTGGTTTCCATCGTAACCACGCGTGTACACCATTACTTGCTTAGCTGGAGCTACAATATCCCTCAATTAAAAAAAAAATTAAGATACCTTGCATTCACCACAAGCCTCAGAAGATGCAAACATTACCTATTATGGAACAGCAGAAAAGATATCATTAGCCCAGCTTAACCGTGGTGATTTACGAACTGGCCAGTAAGCGAAAACACCCCGCCTGGACAACGCATTGCAAAAACACATGAACAAGATCGGGGAGGGAGAAATAAAAACAATAGGAAATGCTTATCAGAGTGCTTTCAGCTGATGTAACTGGCAAGCAGGGAATGACTTCTTTGGCAAACATACACAGGTGTAGTTGGGCATTTTCAGGTCACTTCATGCTATTTCTATTAAGGCGATATTTCCACTGAAATTGACATAAAAACTTTTAAGAGAGGTCCACTTTGGGGCACTGCACTCCAGAGCACACAGAGACCAACTGAAAAGGACCCTGGGGACAGTTACGAGAATAACCAGAGGACCTTTAATGAGTTGGCACTGTTCTGAAGAGGAGGAGGCTAATGGGAAACACCGTAAGAGTCAAACAAACAGACTGCTGCGAAGAGGAGAACATCACTTTCCTACCTTAGTAACAGACAGAACAGGAACTACTGCCTTTTACCTACTGCAACAAACACGTATGAAAAACTTTCTGAAGACCACGTTGCCCAGGGAACTATGGAGTCTCCATTATGGAAGAGCTAGAAAGCAAGGGAGACAAATGCCTGGCAGGACCAACGAGCCCACGATCCCTCTTTGGGGCAGAAGGATGAACTAGGAGTTCTTCTCTGGTCTTCCTTCAGGCAGGTCCCTTCTTGCTCTCAGGATACAGATGCCCTTGTCCTTCTAGTATCTTTCAGCTGCCACTCAGCCAGAAACTCCTCTCTTACCTTCAGCCTCTTCTCCAATCCCTTCTGTCAGCACATCTGTCAAGGCATCTAGGACCTATCTGCTGCCTTCTGTTTCTGCTCTTCCAATCTTTCTGCTGTTTCTCTCATACACTCTATTTCCCTGCAACACTTAGCTCAAGTTAGCATCCGCTCAATAACTCTACTAAGTTCTTGTGGTCAATATTAGCAGGACTGCTTTATAAAGCATTATTTCAGTTACACAGCATGAGTGGCTAGCAGCTGATGAGTGGTTTTAATTTAAATCATTGGACTACATTTTCAATCATCAGCATCATTCAAACTTCAATTCACCCAAATCAAACTTAAAGCACCATTTAATTCGAGATGAAGAATTTTATAAATATACATGCATGTGGATAAGAGAAAGGCCAAGTTACTGATTTTGCTAGTAAAACAAACCCACAAACATAGAAACTTTCACTGAAAAATACCCAGAGATGCTCCATCCACCTACCGCAACTTCTGTTTTGGACAGTAACATGTGCCTGTTTTTTTTTTTTTTTTTTTTAAAGAGACCCCTGCTCTTCCAGTATCAATTTCCACCAAAGAATTCAGAAGTGTCTGATTGCTATCTTAAATGGAAGTGTGGCACTTGCACAGTATTCTAAAATCCAAAACAAAGTAAAGTATAAGAGTAGCCGCAAACAGCAGTCATGCAGGACAGCTTCTTACCAAGCAAATACAGTTTGATTTACTCTGTGCTGCCGAATGGAAGCGCCAAACCTGAGCAAATGCACTCTGCTGAAGGCAGATACTATCCCCAAACACCAGCAAGGCCTTTAATCCCTCACGCTTTAGTGGACTCAGCGAACACATTACAAATTTCCTCATCCTCCTGCAGAGCACAAGGGCAACACGGCTGCTCTGGAGATGGTGGCTCTCTCCCTACATGGTAGGTCAAAGCAGCTTTGCGGATTGGGAAAACTTACATTTTTGTAGTTCCGATTTCAAGAAGCAGATCTGAGCGGAAAGGATTTTTTCTCCAAGACACAAACGTAACCATTTCCCAGGCTTTAATCTCCTATCAAATCTTCTTTTCTACCATGATCTCTGTTTTAAATCTCTGTTTTAAATGTGCTAAACTGCAAAGTCCCTGAAAGCAGCACGACTCTCCTTGGCGCATCCTTCCCCGTCTCAACCTCGCTCCCCAGCCCGCGGCGCATGCCACTTCCACAGCCCAGCTCACCTTTCCCCCAAGGGCGAGGGGTTGCAAGGCTCGCTGCCATTTCTGCGGCGCGTCCAGCAGGAAGGGAAGGCAACTCCCTATCCTTACACTGCCCAGCGTTACGGCAACGTAGTGGCACCGCGTTGTTAGAGAAAAGCGGATTTGCAGCTGGACCCAAAGATTTATTTCAAATGACAAAAACATAAGCTACATTTTCAAGATCATTTGCCAAAGTCGGAGGTTTCTGACCAATTAGGGTCATTTTGGAAATGCATACACCTGTCCACACTGAGGTAAGCTGAGATAAAATGGGATTACTAAAATCAAGACAGCTGGAAGGCAAATACAGTGACTTGCATACCAGCAATTTGGAGCCAGAAAGTGCCATCTTCTATTTTGAGTCCTGAAACCAGTAAAACATTTTTTTTGGTCAGGTTTCTCTGGCTTTGTGGGGTTTAGCTGTTTTTTCTCTGAACCCCTGAGTGTGCTCACTTCTTTAGTAGCCTCAATAGTCATCTATTCCCAAAAGGAAAGTAAGGCCCTCCTGGTGTACAGATTGCTTAGTCACATTAGCAGATATTTGAGGACATTAACAATTTATAGACACTTAACCAAGCTGAGTACTGAATCCTGCCAGATCTCAGATGGCTAAAATTGGGTAATTATGCAGAAGTAGTAGTTAAGTCATTGCAAAGAATGGCTAGTCTGGCAAGATTCAGCTGTGATAAAAAGATCAGTGACTTAGCTCTTAGCTGTACAGGAAACCTCAGAGAAAAGACTTCTAGTTACAGTGGATTTTCTCTCTACTTGTTTTTCAACATTACAACAAAGGTAACTAAAGTGCCTTTGAAAATCATGGCTGCTCACCTGGACTGCAAAGGGAGAAGCTGTTTTAATAACATAGATTTCTGACACAAAGAAACACCGAGTTTAATGCAATCCCACACTAGAAATCTTACACTGGCCATAAAGCTGATGTTGTGGATATTTTTTTGACTTCGTATAATGTTTTTTCAAAGTCACAGGCAGGGAAAACAGTTCCTTGATTTTTTTTTTTCCAAATATTTCTAGTAGATCCCTGGGTTTTCTCCAAATCTCAAATTTAGTATGAGGGTGCTTGTTTCTCTTGCTGGGTCATTCTGACATCAGATACCTGAACTCTGAATGAAGAGACAAGGCGGTTAACTAGTGAATTTTGGTGGCAACCAGCCCAACTGGTTAGCTCCCACTGGAGACAGAGAAAAGAGTGGAAGAAAAAGATTCTGCAGGAAATGCCCAGAAACAGCAAAGTCTCAGCCTAGTTTGCCTTATTTCAGTTATCATTAAAGATAAGCTTAAGAAGAGTTTAACAAGCACAATCTTAGACAACGTATACCTGTCTCAACTCAGGAAGAGTAAGAACTGATTCTGCTCTTGCTTTAGTGTCTGCAGTCAGATCTGAACTATTTAGCAAGTAGAAAATCAGGAGAAACAAGTACTAGACACAATCACAGAACACACCATAGAGATAACGTTCTCTGGGAATACACTTTTCAAAGGAAGATCAGCCAAATGTCCCTTCTCTCCTTTCTTACGTGCACAGGCAACAGTCTTCAAGCCAAACCACAGTCATTCCTGGCATTTTGATTTCAGTTTTAAGAACGAACAAGCAACTTTTGGCCTGGGGAAGCAATGCAGCCAGAATGCACGAAGCAAATGAACCGCCCTGCAGGAAGGACCAGGAATCTGGACTCAACAACAGGCAACTCTTAAAAGGCTCCAAACAAGGCTCTAAGAGCTTTGGCTCCAAAAAAGCTTTCATTTTACTAAGTCTATTAAGTACTAGTGAAAATAATCACTTCTGAATGACAATTAGCAGCTCAATTAACAACACCTGCTCAAGAACAGAACCAGGATAAGTTAGCATCTGAAACTGTAAAACTGTCATGATTTATTTCTTAATCAACACTAGGATTTACTCTTAACCTGCATTTACAGGCTATCACCTGTAAATGTATAACGTTAAATCAAGGTAAGTTGAAGAGCACATTAAGACAGCCCAGTTAGACACGCAGACATGCAGAAAGGGGGCAGAGGGAAGCTCTAGCCCACACACTACTAACTCTGCCAGTTATCTCTGGAACACTCAAAAGCCTTTTTTTTTTTAAACTCAAGCTTATTTCCAAACTCAAACAAACTTCTATCTCCAGTTGTTTTGGCGCTGGAGTTGTTCAAAATCACAAGGTTTTGTTTCCACATAAATAACTGATGATATCAGTATAACTTTGTGAATGTAGATTTAGACTATAACAGCAGACTTTCCCAAAGTAATACAGCATTTGATATATATCAAAAGTCAGGCAGTGAGACAGATATGAACAATAGGAAGCATGTTTATACAAACTGGTATGGTTATATCAAACTGCTAGAAAACATAAGATTGACTAGATGGGTCACGGAAACATTGTTAAAAGCATTTGTTGGGTGAACATTATACCCTTTGGAAGGGCACATTCTGCCTTTCTTTTCTTCTTTTCAAAACCAGCATTCTGCTGTAAAAGAAAATCCTGTATATTTTCTGTGACAGAAATAATGTTACTTAAAAAGTTTAGCTAGAAGAGGTAACAGAAGATAAAACTTATTTTTGTCCAATTGTCTTCCAGGTTGCTGCATTTCAGGCAACTACGAAGGAGTTCTTTCAACAACCTTCTGGCTTTTGCTTGGAATAGTTATAATTTACCACATCCCATTCTCATTTGTGTATCTACAATGAATTTTCTTACTGTTGCCAAATGTAAAAGTAGCATGGCAATCCTCCATAGCTTTGTAGTTTTCCTTCGTCTATGCCAAAATGATATGGCTCAGAATTAGTTCAGAATACTGAACTATCAGGATAAATTATCACAGCAGAAGCTCGGCCTGCCTTTCAACAGCATGACTTTGAGTCTGGCCACATCACCTGGCAAACATTTATCTGTCAACCATCTTATAAACTTAACTTTGACATGTAAAAGATGATCTGATGAAGGCTGGCTAACAAGAAAATTAAGGTTACTAATTATACATGCTACCATCAGCTTATGGTTTCAACACCACAACAGCACGGCTCAAATGAACACTGGGAAACTAAATGTCATCTTCCCGGAGCATCCTATCTGGAAATGAAAACCAGAGGCTGAAGGAGAGGTGCCAGCTCAGCATTTCTGTACAGTACACATGCGCTGAGCTCCACAAAGCTTCTTTGGCTGTCTTTTTCTTCCAGCCTCTGGCTAAATTACAGTCTCTGAACAATCGCTGAAGGAGCACAGGGGGACTTTGGGGGTCATCCAGAATAATAAAGAGGCCAGCAAACTTACTCCTCATTTTCACCTGGATACATCTGCTTCAGTGTTGTTAGCACAGAGAGGTGGATAGGTGCAGCAATCACCATAAGAGTAAAAACTGACAGAAGCCCTCTGAGATTTCATGAAAGCAGCAACAGTTCTAAGTTTAAAAAAAAAGGGTTAGATAGTCGGGTCTCTTATCTTACCGTTGTATTTTATCCAAAGGACTCAAAACCTTCATAACTGTAAAGTAAGGTGAACTTGGTCATCAATACCAAATGTAAAAAGCACTTCAAATGTCAAAAGAACTGATTAGTTATAGCATTTCAAACAGGCATTTCAGGATTTTAACACAGGTGGTCTTCCCAACATACATCAGACATACTCCACTGACACAACAGCTCTGCATACAACCAAACATTCGTGGAGATGCAAGAGTGCTGGAATGCACCTTTAAAGCATTTAGAATTATGCTGCCCTTTGTGGTAAACAAGCCCTATGTACACTTCCCCAGCATACATCTCCACTGCTACATCTTAAAAACTTCCTTGAGCTTGAGCTACCTATCACAGAACAGAAACAGGTGAAAGACACAACATTCACAAGCTCCAAGAGCCAACGAAATAGAAGACAAAAATAAGATGAAATGTACTAATGGCACAAGATAACAATGACTTAGAATGCATTCACATGCGGGTGGCTGCTGTGTCCCATACAGGATGGAGCTGGTCCAAGTGCCTTACACAAGCATCTCATGTTCAGGAGGGACTGTGATAGAGAAGCCTAGCAAATATCCATTGCAAAACACAGGCTCCTGCCTCTTGGCTCACAGTCGCCTCCCCATCTGTGCTCAGTCAGCACTGGCTGCCATAAAAGGACAAAGCTGATGAAGGGGGAAAGCGGGGAAATCAAATTTGCAAAGGTATTTAATTTACAAATCTTTTTGGATAAGGTGAACGTGGGAAAAATTCTTCAGGAGGGGCATCATATTTAGCAAGTTCTGCCAGATCATTACTCTTGCAAGGCAAAGGAGAGAAATATCAACTCTGTGTTTCCTTATAATGACTTGCCTCCTTTATCACAGATCTCTGAAGCACCAAGTAATTTAGTTGTTGCTATGGGAACTGCTAGTTTTTATTGAACAGCCCTGAAAGGGTCAAGAGATACCATCAAACTGATCCTTTGTAAATTATTTCCCTGCTAAACATCTGCTTCATTTTAGTTGCCCTGCCACTTCTCTGTTTTGTTATTAGAAGAGTATTTGGACCAGCTCCAGACTAGGTGTCATTCTGCAGGGGGGCCACAACAGGTAAGTCCAAAAATAGCTACTCTCATGCTCTGCACTGCAAAATCCTTCACACACAGGAGCCCTACTGAGTTGGTTCTCGCTGGCGTTCAAGCTGAACTGCTAAGGGACTACAGACTACACTTTCTTCCACGCATCAGCACTGACCTGAGGAATGGGAACTAACACAAAGAGTTAGTTATTACTGTGATCCCCACAGGCTTCACATTACTGGTTACAAAAGCTAAGGCATGAATAACCCACCTGACTGATCCACTTGCACTTTGGAGCATGGACCACCCAGAGCAGTAAAAGAGCACCCATCCCAACATCCAACTCCATAACTTTGAGAAGGTAACGTCTCCCTTGCTGCACGGCTCTGTGTTCTGGGAAGACAAAACATCACCTTGTCTGCACTAGGCTATCAGAAACTACGAAATCTACCTTCCTTTATTCATCACAAGGAAATTAACATCTGAAATTACAAATGCCAGTAAAGAACATCTAATCCTGTAGGCAAAGAGCAAGAGTACCGTCTAGATTTCCAGCACTGGTATTAAACTCACTAGGATTTGTTTCAGTCCCATGGAAGTGCCTCGTCTCCCATCAAATATCTCATCGATCCCATTTCTTGAATGTGGCTTCCCTGGGAAACAACACACTTTTTCTTTAAGAAATTATTCACCTGTGTCTGTTGTAAACCCAAAAGCACCAGCCAAAAGTAACAGGAGTACAGAAGCAAGAAGGTTTCCTCCAGGGAGGATACAAACAGCTTCAGTCCCAAGCGACTTCCTGCTTCCTTTCAACGGATGGAAATCCTTATTCTGACATCTTGCATCTTCAAGCTGTAACTGTATGTATTCAGATAACTTGGGTGGGCAGGAGAGAATGATTATACCTGAATTTAAGAGATTAAAGATTATACCTGAATTTGTCTCTAATGACAGACACACCCAAGCTCTTTGCTCAGGGCAAGTCCCTAAAGGGCCGACTCTATTCCTTCCTCACATGTTCCCTCCGTTCTTCATTTGGCTGAATTTATCAAAGTGACGATGAAGAATGCAAATGCTGCCTATGTGTAGACCTGTTCCAGTCTTTTGCACATACTCTGTGAACTCCATTATTTCTCAGAAGTTCTGGCTTGGAAGAAAATATTCTAAAGTCTGAAGCATTTGGCATGTCTTTGTATGGAGAATCCAGCTCTTATTCAAACTTTTGATTCCAAGTAACCTCAGGAGAAATGAAGACATTTCTCTGTACAACCCTCGACTAGTCCATATTCACAGGAAGGAATCTCCCCTCTTTCAGGTGGTGAGTTCATGATATTAATGTTGGTTCTCCTTTCTAAAATCATTCTCCACGCACTAAAACTTCCACACACCAAAACACAGCATATACATTAACAACGTTCTGTTGTGACACTCACAGAGAAAGGAAGGGTAAAATGCACTTTTCCAAATAACTGCTATTACAATCTGAAATAGAGCTGGGGAGAGCTGGTGGCTGTTGCTGGTCTTGGGCTCTCCTGCTTGCAGAGCACAAGTCCAGACACCTGAGAGAATTAACTATGGGTGATTACACTCGGAGTAAGCTTCTAATCTTAAGCACTCACTCAAATTCTTGTTTATCGTACTCCTATTTAAGACTGGCAAACACAGTCTGGGGTCTCTTTGGAAAACAGACTCTCTATTGACCTGTGTGACGTAGTAATTCTTTAAAAATTCTTTCTACTCAATGAAGACCAAAAATTTTAACTTCAGTGAGAGTCGCTGGTAACTGCTCTATCCCTTGAAGACAGGGTATTTGGCTCACACACCTCATGGGTATGTGGAGTGTCCTAGACAGACTCTTTTCTCTTCCTCACCAGCGCTGTGTCACTCCCAGACTGCAGATAAGCTGCACTGCAGTAAACCTACAAGCCACTGCACCGGGCACAATCATCAGGCAACCACTGAAACGTGCAGCAGCGCATGGGATGGGCTCAAGCACAGGGGGCATGGTTAGAAGTTTCTTGGAGAAAAAGAGGAGTAAAAAAAAAAAAAAGTGTATGCTTGGTTCTTTCTATTAACAAATGGACTATTCCCAGAATGAGGGGCCTCATGGAAGGCAAAGCAACGGAGCAAAACTTCGTGAGCGAGAGAAGTCTGAAAGGTGCAGGATGCAAAGGAAATGACTGTCTTCTCATAACTGTATATAATGTTAGGACACCACAGCAACTGAAAATTATGCAAGTGCAGCTGCAAATACATCAAACCTGAAGAGGTGCATTCTTATGTCACAGTTGCTTGTAAGTAAGAGGAATTCATCACATTTGGACTCTGATGCAGGCAAGTGCCAGGTGATAGTAAAATTCCCCTGTACACCATGTAAAGAGACATGCCTGGCAAACAGGCATCATGCACACCTCCAGAGGCTAAGGACTATGGAATTCTGAAAAAGAAAGCCAAGCATCTCCTTTCCCAGTGCCAAAGTCATGATTAGAGGACAGTAAATCTGAGTTTACTGAAGCTGTACAGCAACAGAATGATCTAAAGTATTAATTCTCTCCTGACTAATGGGTACAGTAATTGCCCCTATAAAACCAGCACCATTTAGTTTTCAGTACTGACGATTCCACTTGATATTCATTAACTAAACACTATGTGGTAAAGGCCAACTATGCAAATGGCCCTCACTTCAAGTAAGGGAAGTGAGGGACTTCAGCTCTCAAAAAAGGTAGAAATCAAGCAGGCCCTCAAGTGCTAGGCACATATAATCTGCAGAAACCTTGTCAGAAGTGCTTCTGGAGATAAATCATTTATTAAACACTTTTTGCAACTTCATATTCTATTGGCCTCCATTTTGGCATTTCCACAGGAGATTTTCTGAAATACAGTATGTTGTTGTCTCATTGTAGCATTCTTGCTCGACAAATGCAGTCATGGCGAAAACTAAAATTTACCTCTAGGGAAGGAACAAATTAATAATAATTACAGTTTGCTGGGGAAATCTCCAGAAAATAGGGATGGGTATGGCCTCTTCACTTTATGCGAACCACAAAATTTTGAATAACCTTGGGGCAAAAGGCTTAAGACAGTTGACAACATGAAAATTTCTTTCAAACGATACCAAGAAAAAGCCAGTAGAACAAAGAGCAGAAAGTGATATCGCAACGCTGTCTGCTGGTTGTCATCAGCCTGCAGCTCCAGTGCGCTGCGAGGTGAACAGGCAGGCTTAGTGAATAATTGAAGACAAAATAATGAAACCTCAGAATGTCAAAGACATAATATTGTTTTGTAGGTTTCACCATGAAGCCTTTAAATTCCCAAATAAGACACACTGAATAATTTATTCCTGTAATCAATTCTGGGTCAGCAGCTGTTCGCTCAAAGCTAGTGATAATCCAACACGCTTCAAGACACTTGACTGGGTCTGAACCGCTTAATGGGTGGGATCCAAAGCAAGCAGGAGATGAAAGCTCACCCCGTCACCTCTTCAGAGGCTAAGCTCAGACCAGAGCGCTTGGACCCACAGACGTGCCGTGCGTACGAGGCCCCATCAATTCTGCGCCTGCTGTAGTGCCACGCCACAACACGTCTGAAGCTAGTCCTGGTGCTCTTCTTCAGCAGCTGGAGAGCAGGAAGCTAGCCCAGATCAGAGGCTGGCACCTACCATCCTGTCACCCGGACATGTGCTCATCCGGTTCCAACCCAACAGGCTCACACCAGTTCACAGCACCCCACAAGGTGTACTGGTCACAGCACAGGGCAGAAAAAAGTGAAGCCAGAGGAGTCAGCCCAGCCCTTGCGCTCTAGAGCACTCTCACCAAGGCGACAGGGATGCCAATTCCAGGAACCTTATTTAACAGTCTTGTTAAATAGGAAGGTAAGCATATTGGTAAGTACAGGTAGGAAGGTAAGTATATTTGGGGAAAAAAAGAAACATGACTGACAACACAAACTATGAAACTGCCTCTTTGAATTTGGAATATTTCTTGTAAGCTCCTGGCTTCACAAACCGGTGCCTGCTGTCTTTTATCCGAGCCCAGCTTTCAGCTGTATACTGACACGAGTCGTCTCCTCAGAACTGCTCCTCGAGACGCACTGGAGCAAACCTTTCAGCAGATTGACTGCGTTCACACAGAAAATACTGCCTGACAGAAATGCTGCATATAGTATTATCGCCTGATGGACAAAAAAATACTGAGAACAAATTTATACACGCAGCTTCATGAGAATGCCACATCAGTTTCCCAGTTCTGCTGCAACTGTCTGAAGCACAGCGTTCGGAGTTCTGACAAAGAGGCCCATTTTATTTAATTACACATATTCTTCCAAACATCCAATAGGAAAAACAGCAGAAAAACTGTTAACTATATGCAGTATCTAGAAGTCTCAGTCATAGCGCTATGATATTAAATACTTTATACACAAAATCAAAGGCAGTGTCCAGCACAGCACTTGGTACCTAATTGTATATAAGAAAACAGGTAATATAGCAAGTCAAGAAGAAAGTGTGAATGAGGACAAAGACCCCACTGAAATACTAATACCAGTATGATGAGCAGTGCACAGCCTTTGTCTAGCCATCATCTGGAACCTCCTAGATATTTATGTGCACTCAGATTTTAACAGCCAATTTTACTGGTTTAGTTTCAATTTTTCCATGCTTTTAGCGTTCAGTGAGGAGTAGTGACACACGGCTCATGCTCAGCAATGCAGAGCTGACTAGTTTAACCCATAATGGCAGAGCAGCAGGTATAATCCTTGTATTTCAAAGGAAAATCTCACAATTCCCACACCCACCCACCTGAAGGCAAACACCAAGGGCAGGAAGGGCTGTGCACAGCAAAAGGACAGACCTCAGGAGAAGTTTGACAGAGGAGTAGCCAGTCACCCCGGGTGAGTTCCCTCTACCAGCAGCGTGATTCCAAGGTCAAGGTCTTGCTTGGAGTTCGACAACTACAGAGCCTGTGATTTACTACATGAAGCCAACTCTTGTGGCTCTACAAGCAGCATACTAAAGCCCTTACATGGCCAGGAGCTCTAGAGGCATGCCCTGCCCCTCCAAGCAGGGTCCAACCAGGTACAGGACCAAAGGGCCGGACACCTCCCCAAGGTTTCTGGAGGCAGGCAATAACCACAGCTCCCCAGAATTTGTAACTCTTGGTTGCCAGAGGGCTGGAGAGGCAATGGGGACACCTAACCCGTAGCACTGGCCTCAGTGCACCTGGCTGGTTTGCTTCTTCCCATACTCAGCCATTTAGATAGATTACCTCCCGGCATTCACATGCGACAGCCCCCTCCCAACACCCCATCTGATGTAGTCTGAGAAGGAACTGCAGGGAGCTGTGTACTGAGGCAGCAGGTGCAAGAGCCCGAGGCTGCCGACTGAAGCACGCAGTCAACATGCCAAGGAAAACTTCTTCATAACCATATGGTCCACCACACTAGGTAATTCTGATAAAAGTTAATGCCTTTCTGAAACTTGACCAATTTCCTTTGGAAGACAAAAAAAACCCTCAAAATTTTAAGCACCTGTAACTTTGTATTAGAACCAGTCTTTTTGTCAAGTTTTTATTTTGTATTGTATGCCAAAATACAAAACAAAGATTGAAAATCAATGTTTTTATGGTTCAAAACTGACCTTGAGAAAGGAGGGGAATTTTCCTTTTTTCAGAAACCATAATTTCTAAATTTTAGCTCAGACTTGGAAAAGCCTGAGTTTTGAAATCTTAAAATTCTCCAAGAAATAGAATTATTATTCTCCTTGAAGCTGAACTGCTTGGATTCTTCTGCATTCCTAAAACATAAGTTGCTTGCCTGAGATACTCCTTTAATTAAAGAAAATAAAGACAGCTGGACTGTCCTGTGCCAAGGTCTGGCATGGCAGATGTTCCGAAATTTGGCACATCAGAGGCCCAAAGGCATGGTGAGCTGTCCTTCTAACATACAGAAGTAAGTAAGACAAAAGGGTAACGTCTGGAGGCAGGTTGCCCTAACACCAAGAACTGAGGCTAAGCCTTAGGATCTATGCTTACTCCAGATCATGTAAAAGCTCACAGGTAGCAGTCTTCCAGGCATGGACCACTTGGCCTCTCTTTCCCCCCCTCCACGTCTAACTAAGCCTAAATAATGAAAATAAAGCTTTCTGAGAGGAAGCATTCCTACTTTTCCAGACATGTAGCTCCACTGCAGTTCGATGGTACGACTGAGAACCAGCCTCACGCTACCTGTGGCACTGCTGAGCAACACTATTCCTGCCCTGAGTGTCCTTGGCACAGCCATACGTGCCCACACCAGAGAGGAGAGAGCCCCTCCTGCACATCACATTGACAAGTTAAGTGACACATCCTTTCAGGCTGCCACCTGCTACCAGCTTGTGAAGCTGCTGGAAGGACCCATTAGTGCACAGGTAGGGCAAACAGCCTTCAGTTCTCATCACTGAGGACAGCATATAGGGGGATCAAGGATGCGCAAGCCAGCCTTAAGCGATATATGCTACAGATCACTGCAAGAGAAAAAAAGGCACAACCTCTCTCCTTTTCTCAAAACACCTTCACCAAAGCCTTCCCCCATACACATGGTCCATGGGCAGAAAGGGACAGATGGGAGCATTATATACTTTTCTCCTCGCCCTCCAAGGAAGATGCTGAACCTCGACATTGGCCACCAGGCTAGCACACATCTGGGCTGCCTCAGAGAGGCCCTCTTCTTCCTTCTAGAAATCTTGTCTGAGCAGATCTTCAGTGTATTTTGTTGTTGGTTTTTTTTTAATACTTGTTTGAGATTTCTGCACAGTCAGCAACCTGACAAAGCTACTGAACAGTGACCTGAAATCCCACACCTCTCTGCAGGGCAGTGCCCCTGCAGAACAACGTGAACCCAGATACCCACTGACAGCCAGCATGTACCAGCAAACCCTTGGGCTGATCACACACAAGCTACACGTGCACTACACAGTGCACACGCAGCTCTGCATGGGAAGTCCTGGAGAGGATCACAGGGGCCCCTATAACGGCTTCATGCAAGCCCCGATCCACGTGGAGTCTAGCCCTGGGAAGGAGCAAGTGTCCAGTTCAGTCTATTTTCCTAATTACCCTTCACAAACAGTGAAAAGGCTTTGTTGCAACCCTGTACCTGGGTTGATCATCCCGAAAAGATCTAAAGAAAGGAAAGCACAACTAGAAGTGAGATCTAAGCAGCACAATCTCTCAGCTCACTAGAGCAGGATATCTCCACAACAGACCGGCCACCAACCATGTTAACAGTTCTTCCCTCCTCTCCTGGAGTGGAATATCCATCAGTTATGTGGTGCTCCACGTCAGAAAAAACTTTAAGTCCAGACTTACTGAATGCCAGTGTGCTCTTACTTCCTCAGAGTCCCACAGTCTATTTCTAGCTTGTCACTTCCATACATAAATTCAAAAGTAACCAGCAACTTGCACGGATCCAGGAAAGGAATTTAGTATCTGTAAATAGACATCGCAGAAGATCCACAGCCACACCGGTATCCCATGCTCATTCTCTCAGCATCAGTTCAGGGCTTCTTAGCAACGTAGACAGAAATGAAACTTGCGATCTAAAGGATGAGTATAAAACTTCTCAGAGAAGTCATGGAAAAAAATACTTCCCTTCGAAGCCAGAAGAGGGGAAGAGGTCATTGCCATTTTATCTGTGTTTTCTTATCCTAATTTGGCGTTTCCATTTCCTTCCTGGCTGACAGTCTGGCCTTAGATGCTGGAACAGATCACCGAACGAGCTGCCGTACTGCGGATGAAGTCGTCGAGGGCTGCTAGAGCAGTTTCAGGAAACAGGAAATGTGCAGGCATATACTGGCAAATTACCTTAAGTAAAAATGAATGTGCGATTGTTACTGGAAAATACAAGAGCCATCTTATCCTTGGCACAAGCATTTCTACAAGCCCTGATGTGTTTGCAGCTTTGTTTAAGAGACAACTCTTGCCAAAACGTACAGGAGAGCGCAAAACCTCCTCCGTTCGGCGCACACAGTATGCTTGGTCAGCCTATAAAGAACAAAAACAATAAAAATGTCCCATGTTTGTCTGATTTGTGCCTACATACACAGTTCCAGCACTGACAGACCCTACACTGCTTCATGGGTTTTTTTGATTTGGGATTATCAAGTTAAACATACCTGTGCTTGAGCTAATGAGTACGATACAACATAAGCAACCTACAACTGCTTCGGCTCTGACAGATGGACTCCTTTTGTCACCACGGGAAGGTACAGCACGGATGAATGCTGTAGTCCTGTGGGTTCACTAAGCAAGCTGTGACTGAAGGCTATGGGGTATCCAAAGATGGGGCGTGCACCAAGGTCGGGCTCCCTAAACAGGCAGGGAGTCAGCTCCCACTCCACATACCACTCCCTGCTGCTGGCAGTGTCCGACTACAGAAACGTATTTCTACATACACATCACAGACATTTTGGAAGCTGTGTGAAGAGGAAGAACTGACAGCTTTCAGATCTCATTCTCTCCTGGAGACCACTGTACACCCTCAGAAGGCATTCTAGTGCTTTTATCATCTGTTTTAAAAGTCTGCAGCAACAAAACTTCCATCATCTTTTTCAGAAGAACTGAATTTCATTGAATTTCCTGCACCAGATCCACAAATTCAGACTGTATCTATATACCAGCCTTGCTAGTGTCACACCTTTGTATCTCCCAAACAGAACACTCATCCTTCAAATTTGTATCTTCTTTAAATCTCTCTTTAAGAACTATTTCTGACATGCCACCTATCAAATACTACTGCTCATTAGGCAAGGTAAGTTAAGATTTCTGTTATTCTGCCAAACTCTGCTCATTCCACCGTTCGCTTATCTCCACCAACGTATCCCCCCCACAGCAACTCACTGATGTTGAATGCTTATGGCTGAGTCTGGGGCACAGTACCACACGTACTCTGGTACGGAGGCCCTCGTCTTATCATGTAACTGTATTTCCTTTAGCACAGTGGGGCTCTGAACCTTGCCTTGTTTTCCTAGACACAACTGAAGCAGAGTCTATAAACACGTCAGTATCCAACCACTTAAAAGAAATGCATATATTCTGAAATAATTCCCCTTGGAAGCAAACTATTGGGCCATTCTTCCTAGAAGCACAAGTCTTCTGTTGCAATAAACCAAAACTTAGATCCTAAACATACTCTTCTGGGCTAAAACCATGAGTGCTTTGATTTGAGTATCTGATATATTTTCAGTAACAGCTTTTTTGACAACATATCCTGTATTCAGGATACAGCCTTCATGCTTTAGTAAATAATTTCCATCACTACCTTTGGATATCCTAAATTCTTGGATCATGGAGAATTTTGAACAGGATGCTGAAAAGAGTAAATTCAGCTGATTAGCAGATTGGTAGATGTTAGTCCTGTAAGTTAGCCACTGGCCTTTTGCTTTTCCTTCAATATATGAATCAGTTAATAGTAATTTGGTGGTCCTAAATACCTTTCAGGATTTATCAGATCTAGTGAGGAGACGGCACTAGACTCTGCATGCAACAGAAATAAAGAAAATCAAGAATCTTTTTGCTTCAAATCAAACAGATGATTTTTGACTGCCTAATCCCAGGTAACAAACCAGACAGAGAACAAAAAAGGTATCTAAAACTAAGTATATACATATTTTCAGTATTAAACCACATACATCAGTTCTGAACCAGCCACCTCTGGGAAGAACATTTCGTTCAGCCCTAAAACTGCAGCAGAAAACCTCCAAGAGGGGAGAGAGGAGCGGCAAGGTGGTCAAACATATGATAGAATCAAAGAGCACAGCTCAGTCAGTCCTGGAAACCTGCTTTGGACGATATGAATTCACAAGCTGCCATCAGGCACAACAAAGCTTGCAGGACTTAAGTGAGTTCTCAGCCACCAAGAATTTATCCACATGCAGCAGTCCTGCAGCAGCCCTCATCAATACTAACTCATCTGACCTGCCGGCATAAGTAATTACTTCCAGTTCATCCTTTAAATAACTGAAAGCTGCTCCTTAGCTAAGGATTCCCCCGAGCACCTCTCTGGGAGGAAAGAGCAGCTATCGGGAGCAGAGCAGCGTGCTCGGAGCACTCTCTGCAGAAAGGCCAGCACTCATCAACGAATTCTTCTTACCTATGCTTACATTAACTTTGTAAAGCAAATATGAACAGATTGCTTGAAGAAATAGAAAGTATTTACTACAACTACAAACTGCACACATTCTTCTAGCTTTGATGACTAAAAAATGCCTTTTATTGGTTCTATTACAAATCTGTTTGTCATTTAAATGAAATTATATGGAAAGGTGAAAGGTGAAATCAACAACTCTGGCCAGATGCATCCTTCTTTCTTCCTCCCTAAGCACAACGTGGACCCCACTGTCACTTGTCCATAAGGCTTACTCTTTGTTTTTGGTACCTGAACCTTGCTAGGCATCCAAATAGATTTTTTTTTTCCTTGAGAGCACTGTGAACTTGCATAATTTCACACATTCTCCAGTGTAACCAGTTCTATGGTATACTTCCTTTCACCATACTTATACCATCATAGGAGGTACACAAAGTAGATAGATTCTTTTTTTAAACTATGACATGTCACAGCTAACCAAAAGACATAAAAAGGATAAGGGTAACCTGATACGATTTAACCAGTGCAGCTAGTGTTTTATATTCTAATAATGACAATGCCCAGTACCTTTTTGACCACTGCATCCCCATGCCTCCTTCAATGAATTAAAAATACACTTGTCAAGATCATCTTCCTCACCTTTCACACAAGCTCACAGCAGCAACCCTTGCCCTCTGTGTCTGTTCACTAGTGCCTCTCCTGAATATTACTAGGTTTAAGTTACTTATTCTCATCATTTTGAGAAAGTTGTCTCTTTCTCAAAATCCACCATAACCTCTCCAGGCCCTGCTACCTCCATGAACAGCTTATGCAAAATGCACCTCTGTTTTCTTCTTTTGCGCTCTACAGACTGACTTTCCCCTTCTCTGCAAATTCGTTCTTGCTATTCAGTCTAGTCCAACAGCCACCACAGACAAGGGACTATGGGGAATATGCATACTTGCACAGTGTGCTAAGAATGCTACAACACCTCATCTTATTTCCATTCCTGATGATGCTCCATGGCCACATGCATGATAAAAGAACAAAGTAGTTGGAACTGATTAGTCTAGAAAAAAAAAACTGAAGGGAGACATAAGAAAAGGATTTAAATAAAGAAGAGGTTACTGTAAAGAAGAAAGGAATAAACCACTCCCAACATTCACTGCACAAAATGCAAAGGGCAAAAAAGTAAAAACCTCAGTTGGAGCAAAGGCCCTGGTAGGTAACAGGAAGAACGCTACAGCTGCAGAGATGACTGCACTGCCATTGGGAGAGACCGAGTAAGGTTAGCAACTGCCCCACCAACTGCCATAAGGCAGTCACCCAACAGAACAATTGCATCATGACCTTTTACCTCAATAAAGAGCATACATAATAATTTTAATGTCCAGTTATGACATTAAGTATAGTGTGTGGTAAAACAACAGAATCCCTAGGAACTTGCACCCTGGCCACATGCTTGGGTATTAGTAGGCAAGCCAATGCCAAGAGCTGCACTGACAAGCTGAACACAGGAGGGAGTGAAGGAGGATGGAGGATGAACGCTTCCTCAGGAGAACTGGTTCTTGCTCCCTTGAGAGCGCTTTGGCCAAGAATCTAGAATGCAGATTCTCAACTGCACATCCCAGAGTGAAAAAATCACAGAAGGGTACTATGGACTTGTCTCTTGTTATCAGAGCTCCCTACCCTCTGACCTTACAGGCTTAATGATTTTTTTTTTTAATAACATTCTAAATGCATCCTTCCCAGTTTCTGGTTCATTATCTTAACTGATTATGGAGTATCCAAAAGGCACAGAAGACGAGGACTGATGGCCTGAATAAGATAACTGAAATTATGACTCTGCACTAAACACAAAAGATCTGTAATTAAAGAAAATGACAGAAATGCAGAGTATGGTTTGCTCATCTTCATTAAGCCATACACATAATGAAATGCAAAATGATATGGAAAAAAACCCAAAGAATTTCATAGCAGCACATCATGTTCTAGTAATTGCCAAGTCAGAGTTTAATACCCTCACCTTAAATAATTCATTTTAATATAAGATTTGAAATATTCATTAAGATCACTTTTAAATAAAATGTTCTTTAGGACTAGCTCTTTTCAGAAATAGTCTAATGGATCTGAAACATTACGAAGCAGAAGGGGAGACAGCCTTGAGCTCACCTGCGAGCACTGAGCAACATTCTGCAGCCAGAGCAAGAGCTCTTCTGAGATAAGCTGCTCTAAAAGGGGCAAAGAAAGACCCTGCCTTGGTAACTGGAGGCATCTCTCTGTCTCATTAGGCAACCAGATTTCAGGATCAGGAATTCAGGCAAGCAAGCAAGCGTTAAACATAGGAAAAGCCATGTGATTTGCTTTCTAGATGTCAAGGTTGGATTCACATGGACTAGTGGCTTGATGTGTGACCTTGGCCAAGGCACTTCTCTCTATATTGCAGCTGAGCAGACCTGTAAAGAAGAACATCTACCCACCTCTGCAAAATAAGACAAGACCATTTCTAAGCAAACTTTTTAAGTGCTGCTAAGCAGAGGAGAAAGGAGTCTGTCATCAGGCTTCATGTCATGAGGTGGGAGAGTTCTGCAGAACTATATTATTCACTTAACCAGACATTAAATATGCAAAAGCTAAACTCTTTTCTTTTAATTGAAAAATAAAGCAATTAGGAAATGTGGGGTTTGGGGGGAACACGCCGCTTCCACTGCAGAGGTTATTTTGAACTTTTACTGGATTCAGCTGTAAGTAATTAAATTTAGTCATAGAAGTCTGATCTATAAAAGGAACCTACAAAAGCAATTACCATAGCTTCCATTAAATCAGGAAGTAATGGCAGCTCTGACTGATGTAAATTTAAAGGAACATTGTTTATACTGTATGAGAAATCACAGTAACTCAATCCCCTTGCAGAGATTTGCTTTCAGAATTACAATTTTCAGTGAATGGAGTCACAGGTTATAAACTTCAGCTGCGTTCTTCTAGTTTAACAGCCTCATGGGCAAAAAAGACAGTCGTATCATATGTTGAAAGGGACGCTTTTGGCTGTTGTTACGTAGCTAGAAATCAGATGAAGGAAAAGCTAAATTAAACTTTTAAGAGATTGGGCAACTAAGCATCAAGGCTTTTTTAAAATACATTTTCATTTACATGCTTTTGCTACTGCTGGAATCTAAACCATGCAAAAACTGATGGACAAGAGCTGGTATAACTCAGCCCAGATCCTGAGTGTGCAAGTGTTCACTTCACACAACCTCCAGCGTTAAAGTCAACTTTATCAGCAATTTTGGGAAAGGGGCTGGGGTGGAAGACCTCAAGGAAACTGAACTACCATCTAGGGTGCCAGGAAGCATAGCTTCCTGCTCTGTCCGAAGATATGAGGAAGAAAATACAAGTAAAAATAAGTATTTGACAAACGCACCTCCCCCAAGACACTAGCGCATTGCAAACACGTAACTGTGTCATAGCCAGAGCAGACAGCACAGCCAGTTATGATTACCTGACATTTTCCATTACATAATCTCCATTTTCTCTTGCTTATAAAATTTTGCCAAACTATTACTGTTCAAGTTTCCCATACTGGTTATTCACATGAGACTAATTACCTTGAAAAAGTGCCAAATGGTACAGCCATTTCTTAGAGCATGATTGTAGGGTTTTTTTTCCTTTTAATTAGGAAAAAAAAAAAAACAAAACAGCTATTAGTTTTCCCCCTGGCTCCTTCAAAATTTGGAACCAGAATGTGAATCTTAGCAAGGGACTCATCCCTGTGTCAAGAACATGCCTTTAGCACATATCCTTTGAAAGCACAAACAAATTTGGCCAACCTACAGAACTTCATTTCGCACATACTGCAGAGTGTTGGTACAGTTTAGCAGTTACCTAACCCTCCAAATCCTTTACAGGTACATTTTAACCCAATGCTGCAAGCTGTGTATCTTTCCCCACAGTGACACCTTTTGCCCAAAGACCCTAAGAGACTTGGCACAAGCAAAATAAACAGGAAAATCCATATTATTTTACTATTAGCCAAGAGCCATGAAACCTTCTACCAGGATGTGTGCCTTTAGTGCCTCCCACAGCCAATCAAGAGAGCATGATAACCACCTACAGCCACCAATTACTCCTTTACTTCACGTACCAGAACCCCTGCTACGGGCCCAAGAAGTTTCAGTACTGCTGGAAAGCCATGCTTCCACACTATGGAGGGTTTTTAGAGTGTTTGGGGGTTTTTTTTAAGTCTTCAAGTTACATTAAAAAACTAAATTGAAACAATATTAAAATACTAAAAAAGCCAAGTTCAAAACATTAGAATTTACAAAATTAAGATGTATAGGCAAAAAGAATTCAGGCTTTCCACATATAAGTTGTGTCCTTCCTTAGTAATATCAACATGTTCCCTTCCCCCAGTCAACAGCAAAAATAAATAAATAAATAAATAAATAAATAAATCCTGCCATTTCCTATTATGCGAAGAGGTGCTTGACCCAGCAACCTTCAGGTTTTATGCACCCCTCAGTCTGTTTTCAATCTTCTGCTCTTGATACCACAAGTCTACCTTTTATTTTTTAGAGTAAGATTCTAGGCACACTGCTGTCTTTACCTAATCCAGCAAGGACTATGTAGTCAGAGCTGAACAAACAAGAAAAATAACGTTCCCTTAGCATAATAAATGAACACAAACTTTTTTTGCCTCCTCCGGTGCTCTGAAGACACGACCTGTGTCACAGGGGAAATTCCAGGCTACAGGGCCCACAGCGTGCATCACTCCAACAAACAGGCAAGAAAGAGAGAAACGGTAGCAGTTTCCCACTCTTAGCAAGGAGCCAGGACCCTGCCTTTGCATATTCGCCCACCTAAGAGCTGTGTACTCGAGGGTATGTTTACATTGCATGTTGCGGGTCAGCAAAAGCTTGTTCTTTCTGGCCTGTAAACTGGAAAAAAGCTAAACAACCACAATTGCATAGCACCGTGACCAAACTAACAGAGTCAGGCTTCTGCCAGGCTTATTTCCAGCCAAGAACGCAGGGGAATGAGCCCGAGCCTTCACGCTACACGTACCAGAGTACCCATGCCACAGGAGAGACAGCGAAAAACGCTTCACGTCCTGCGCACCTGCAGTATTAATTTTATTAATTTATTAATTTAGTTAATTTTAGACACTGCAGTTTGCCTGATGCATTTCCTTTCTCCCTCCATTTTCCACCTTCCTGAATAGGCAAAGACACATACTAGAACTACAGTGCTCTCCTGGACTCGTGCAGGAGCAGCAGCTTAAACATCCTGCGTCCTGTCAGCAAGATGAAGAGCCTGTGTCTTGGAGGAAGTGAGATCTGCCACACGCTCGTCATAAATCTGAATCCCCAGCTGGGACTGCAATCCAAGGACCCAGACAGCAGAAGGTCATTGCAGTAAACTCCTCTGCGCTTGTATATTAGCATCACCACCAATATGCCAAGCACCATGAAAGAAAGCACTGTAAAGGGTAACAACCCACTTTATCCCAATTCCTTTTACTTTGCAGCAGAAAAGAAACAATAGTTTGTTAAATAGTACAACATAATTAACAGAGTAATAAAGATCAGAAGCGCTGCACATGGTAAAATCCCTGCTTGGTTTTAAAGGAGCTGTTTGGCTATTAGTGACATTGTGCAATGAAGTCAGTAGTGGCATGACAGCATTAGGAACAACTCACTTGCGCAAGAGACTTTTGAACCAATATATTCAGGTATGCACAATTCTGCAAGCTTTTCTTGATCCATGTCTGTGCAGAAGAATAAGGACAAGACACAGGATCTGTGAGGAGTGAACAGAGATCCCTTCAGACTGAAAATAACATCGAGTCCTTATAAATGTCTTATAGAGCATTCACTATCAGATGTTCTAATTTTACATGTAACTCTCAAGAATTACGAGTATTATTTGATGCAAGAAATGTGCTAGAGTCATCCCTCCATGGAAATGAATACATATATTCTGTATGTGTTTATACTACTATATAAAATTGCAATCACATAGCCAGTCTCTGAAATGCTGGCCATATGACAGTTTTCACAAAAAAGAGTCTGTGATCAGAATACAAAAGCCAAAAGTATATTAGTAGACCAGGAAATCGTCTAACAGATCTTTCCCTGACACCTGTTTTGAAGCCTTAGCCCCCTAAGCCTGATTAGGGCAAAATTATTTTGGGGCCAATCTTTGTATTTTCATTCTGACAATCCTGTTTGAAGTATCCTCCTGCAAAAAAACCCCCAAATCTTCCTAACCTAAATCCTGAAAAAGCTACTATCTGGAAAAACCTGCTCACTGTGAGAAGATGACCTTCTTGCTAGACTAACCTTTCCTGCTGTCCAAAATTAATATTTCATTAGTATCACCAAATGCAAATTCAGTTACCAGGCAGATTTCTCAACACAACAGATCTTCCATTGGACAGAGAGGTTGGAGAAGTGGCGTATCAAACAACCGTGTTGACATGTAATTTTGTGACTGTGTATTTCATAAACAAGTGGGAGATTTGGTACACTAATCCGGTGGAAAAGCAGCCCGCAGCCATGTATCCTCAACAAGAACTTCTGTTCTGTACAAAGCAAATACGCCAGTCTCCCAACAGCAGATATTTTAATGCGATATGCAGTATTTTAACCCTGCAACTAACAACCTCTTAGCATCACCCTATCCTACATGAGGATGCAGTGGTTAAGTAGAACTTAGGGCAGCCCTAGAGGTTTCTTCCTTCAGTAATATAGTCTCATTTTAAAAAAGGAGCAGTAATTCAGCAGGATCTGAAAGCTTAAATTTTAATCATTTCCCCTTTGCCCTTTCACACCATTGTTCCCAAAGGAAATACTGCTTCAAAATATCACTATTCCAGGCACCTGAATCAATAAGCCTCTGCTCTAAAATAGAGCACAGCAAGGAAATATGCTTTCCCCTTGCTTTTGAATACATATATCCCTAATCTACACAAACACACAGAGTGTTTGACTGTTAAAGCAGAGAAATTCAAAAAGGACATAAATGACAACTGCTTTCATAACCACACTGATACTGTCCTGTCAGGCCCGTTCTCTGCCCAGACCCAAAAAAACAGAGATGCGAGAAATCCAGACATAAGATACAGAGGCCAATTCTTTGCTTTATTATAGGCACATGATACAGTCTCTCCTCTTAAAGACAGGAAAGCCACCAGGACAGCTACTCATACCGTTGTTGTTCTTTTGCTTTGTTAAGTCTGTAGTTATGAATGAGCCAGTTATGAGGGTTTTTTGTGGAAAATTGAAGGATGTTAGAGGAGTACCTGACTGCATTAATCGCCTGAATCAGAACCATTCTGTCAGGTGGAAAATAGACAAACTGAAGCAAGAAAGTTTAATAAGAAAGTTTTAAAGCTACGAGCTAAATAAAATAATCCTGAAAAACTGTGTTCCTATTCCAATCCTCCTACCTTCACTTAGCTATTGTGTCCCTGGCACTGAGCTTTCTTTTAGCAAGTGTCACATCAAGTCACCCAGGACAGGCCCCCCACCTGCCTGGACAGCCAGCGGACATGGCAGCACTACACCTTGCAAGGTGGCTGTGGTCATGCAACTCCCTGCACTTGCTGTGCACACCCATGAAATGTTCAGCCTCATACAAAGCCTGAGCATGCACGCAAGGCCAAACTGTGTCAGTGCAGAGAAAACAGACCTCCCCTTAACCACCGAGCGCATAGAGCCTAGGTGCAACGAGCCATACCTTTATCAGAATGACCGCCTTTGCCTTCAGAAACTAAAGCAGGTGGAGCCAAGATCCCATAAGAGTTAACATACGAGTCCAGGCGATACGGGGTGCTGGTGCTGGTTTGGTGCCATGAGCTCCTCCATCTGTGCTAAGCTAGGGCTCTAACTATTCCTGTCGCAGAAGGCCCTGGAGGAAGGCCTCCTGCTTCTTCATGCTTCAGCTGTGCAACTATTTCTAGCAATCATGGAAGGAGGAACCTTCTGTGAAGCAACCAACGCTCTTTTGGACATTACAAAATCTGTCAAGTATCAGCAAGACCAAAGCTGAAACAGTATATGTAGTTAGGGACTATACTCTCTTTTTAAAGTGACCTACCAAGCTAAGATGCTTGTTTCCACTCCTGCCTGTTCCCTCTGCTCAATAGCTACTCAGCATCTCCGACCAGAATGAGACCTCATTTTCCCCTTCAGAAGTAGCCTGGGGAAGGGGCACTTCACACTGAGCCTAAATCCTGAAGCACTCTTTTGCCCTCTTTAAAGGCAGATCACTGGCATAGACAGCATCACTTTCATCTGCTATTAAGACCTCATCAAGTAGTATATTCTTCTGGCACAGTTGAAACATACCATACTAAGAAATCTTAAGAAAACAACAGCTAAAGCAGTGACCAGGTGACACAGCAGCTAAGCTGCTGCCATTAATTTTCCACTATATTACTTGCTATTGAACATGGCACTCTATTTTAAAGTCGAAGCTTTGCTAACATTTTTTCATGTCGGCTCCTTTTATTGTCATACTCTGTATCGCTGCCGTCCTTCAGCCCAGCATTCCCCAAGGATCACAGTGCCCTTTCTTCGGATCTCTTAGAAGAGCTTTTGAAGAAGCATTAAACCGAGACTTCACTCAACCTTAGAGATAACTAAGTCATTCAAAGCAAACTCTCCCCTGAAAGCCATTCCTAGTCTCACAAAAAAGCCTGCATTTTATGCCTCACAGATTAACCAAAAGGGCTTAGCTGACTCTAGGGTCTCAGAGGTCATTAGAGGCTGAATAGTCCACCTGCTGCCAGCAAAGGGAAGCGGCTTCATGCTGTCTTTAGCTACCGAGGGGCATTCCTTCCTAGCAAATAATCACTGCAGCAGCACTCAGCACACGTCTCTGGAGACAACCTGCTCATCACTGGATGAGACATGCAACAGGCACTAGTGGGAGATATTATCATGGGACAAATCTCATTTTCATAACAGCAAAGACTATCTGATCCCATGAAGCTACCTCCCTCACTGAGAGCGGTGAATTCTGCTCAGCGATACTCAGCGTTTAGTCCTCTGAGTGCTCATGGTCTTATTAGAAGCATATACATTGGCTGCACAGATACGCATGGAAATTTTCAGGCTTTCTGTATTTTTGTGGCTGCTCCTAGCCTCTTCTGTTGTTTAAATAGGAAAACATCACAATTCTACATGAAATCAAAGCAAGTAACATCCTTGAATAAATACATCCCAACGTCCGAAAAAAGCAGCTGTCCCATCTGGCTCTGGGACTGTGACCAGCAGGACATAGCTTCATCTCTTCCTTCAGCAACGATGTTGGCACCCGTTCTGCACTTCTGCATGACTTTTCATTCACATGTATAACTGTGCAGCTACTCTGTGAACTGAATTAAGGACGTACCTATTTTTAAAAGTGGATTAGGTTCCTGATCTGATGCACAGGACTGCCTCATAAACAGCTGTGCTTCCAGCTGGAAGCAGCAGATAGTAATCCTTTAAACCAGTATGGGTACATACAGTGCGTTACTTAAAAACGGTCAGAACTACTATGCTCTTCTACTATACTAAGTGTGCTTCCACTACAGTTTAACTTCTAAGCCCCTGTTTTCTGCTGGCTCCCTGAACTGACTCACCACAAGGTCAGACAAGCAGCAGTACCAACACCAAGTCTCCATCCAGGACCACGGGAGCCCTGAGTTTGGTTTAAATTGTCATCAGACCACACCTTTAAATTCATCTCCCTCTCGTGACGATGACCACACCTATGAAATGCTGGGGCACCTCAGGTGAACGCAGGCCGCAGCACAGCGTGAACAGAAAGCAGGGAAATTGGACCTACTGCAACTCCATGCATTACTAGTTCACATTTCAGAAGTATCTTGAGCTTCATTCCTCAATCTGTTCCTAAAAAGTCACTAGGAATTTTATGCGAAGAGCAGTTAGTTAGGACACAGCTTGGTGATACCTTCTGAAGTTACAGAGCAGTAAAGACAAGTCTTCAAAGCTGATTTAATCATCTCTACAACCAAAAAACAAGAAACACACAAAGAATAAAATAAAGACAGTTGGACTGGCTGATAATTTGTCTTGTTATCAGCCTTTTACTTCATCTTCTAGGGCTGGCAGAGAACTTTGTCTAGGGCTAGCTCTCCAAACCAATGGGACTCCTTCTCCTTTTCTAAATTTTATTCTCTTAGTTTCCTTCTAATTTTCTTAAAATCCTTGTTCCTCCTATATATCATACCAGCTATGTCCCCTTCCCAACTGGTGGCTACATGTCTCATGTGATTTTAGCTTTGCTTTCCAGTAACTTCCTAGATTTGTCCAATGATGAAACAACATACAACTACACCAATGTCTCACCTCAGTCTCCTCAGACACTGAATTATTTCTACCATTCTTCTTCATATACTTTACAGGTGTATATATATAATTAATATAATTTATTAATAATTAAATATTAATAGTATTATTTTATTTAATTTCACTTATTTTTATTATTATCTATTTATGCATCAGAGACATATGAATCCCTCCCATAATATTCTCTCTTATAGGTGCAAAGCATATCCTAAAGAACATACACTAGCAATAAACTGCCAATATCAGGATTCCAAATGAGAAGTCACCAAGTTTAAAGAAAATTCAGCAGCCACAGCTCCAGGTAGGCCCATATTTTACCATGTATGAGATATTCAAAAATACAGAATTTTCTGCATCTCCAATGCGGACCAGATACAAGTGCACCTCCATAACCTCCAGTGACTGTGTCCCTCTACTTAAACTTTTGTTTCTATACAAAAAGAAGCAAGACATGTTTCAATTTATGGATGGTAAAGAGAGAAGGCTCTGCTTGGGCAAACTGATTTAATTACAGAAAATTTGCTGGCAAATCCAGCAAGCTTATCTTTCTATCACTACCTTCTAGAAACATAGAGGACTCGTAATCTGCAAGGAATGCTTATGTAAAGTTTTGACTAGGTTTGGCCAGTAAGATTGGTCATCCATTTTTGGGGCTCTGAAAAATGGCAAACTGATAGTTGTTGCTTGCATAAACTGTAAAGAACTCCAGACTGTGGAAACAGTAGGCATACTGCAGATCTGGTAGCATATGATTGTTTACACTGACTAAATATGTTAAAAAGTAATGTAAAAGATCTGCTTTAAATCAACAATGGGATAGAAAAATGCAGAACTGGTGATGGCACCAACCCTGCTCCCAGGCTTTGGTACTATACACAGCTGGGAAAGAAACCTTTCGAGTCTGCTCAAAAGACCCCAAATAGCTGCCACTTCAGGTAAAATAACAGATTATAGCTTGAAAACAAAGATTCACAGCTGGAACTTAAGTCTGTAATTTCTAAAACAGGTTTTTCATTTATTAATATATTATTAATATCAGCAGAAAGAAGAAAACCAATCAGCTCACACAAAAGTCCACAGCCGTTTCAGAGGCTGTTAAATAAAGTGACTCAATAGGAGAGGTATGAACTAACTGCCACGAGATGTAAGAGAACGGATGCCTGACAGAAGGCATATTTTTAGAGCAGAGTAGTGGAAACATCATCTGAAACATCAGTAACTCCTGAAATTGCTAGCTCTGAAAGTAAAGTCCTAGATCCCAGTTTAATATCTAGGCACTAGTCCAAACCTCTGAATCAAAGTGACAGAACTACTGACCCTGTGCAGTACTTATTTCTCGAAATCCCAGATAACGGAAGAAGGACAAAAGAATCAGACAAATGACCTGCATCAGCCTGATGAAGTTAATCCTGATGAAAAGGCCAGGAAAGACCTGCTTCTCATGACGTCCTATCTGTTGCCGAGTTCAGTGAGATCTACCTAAATTAGAGGCTAGACCATGCAAATGTGGTCACCAATGTCAAACATAATACATACATACAAACGTGGAGGAAATTTTGCACGGATCTTGGCTTTATACATCCAGCTCTATTTGCAACATTTTAATCATAGTCATCAGCAAATCAAAAAGCAGTAGCTTAAGTCATTGGTCTTCTTTCAAGAGACGATTTTAATACCCTAACTCATCTTATTGTTGGGCAATTTCCCTACTCTTTAACAGCTGCTTCCCCCTTGCTAATGTAATCCCATTCCCCCATCATCCCACCCTGATGAATCTCTCCCCCTCTTTCCCTGTTTATTCACATTCAATAATCAGAGACTTTCATGTTCCCCATTCACTGTCAGTTATCCAAATGATACAAATTTAGCGTCTTTGATCTTTCCTCATACATCAGTCCCTCCAGGCCCTTAATCACTTTTTTTGCTCTTCTCTGAACTCCCTCCAATAATGATGTGATTCTAATCCTCAAAAAGGAGAGGCTTTGGCTGCAGCTCTTCACACAGATGCAAGCAAGCAAGTTCACAGACACTTCACAAGCTCTGTGCGTATTACTGTCACCAGTCGCCAAGCATTAGACCATGACACTGAAACAAAGATGGAATTGTCTCATGAACACTGGAGATGCCAGAAGCAGAAAAGAAAACACAATGAAAATTAGAATGAGGAACTGATCAGCACTTCGTATACCCAACAGGACTCAGTATGAGCAAGAGCCACACTTACAACGCAGGCACAATTGTCTGCTGGATGCTTTGAAGAAGCTGGGATGACAGTCCCAGTATCATACAAAACTGCAGTTCACTTAGCAGCATCATGATAAATACACCAGGTAAACAGCAAACAGAGTGAGTGCTGATTTCCTGTCCACTGTGCCTGTGAGTTGATCACATTTCATTTTGCAATGGCTGGATTTCGGTGGCCCTGTTCATACTGATAAAATGCCCGGTAACCCACCAAAGAGAAAGATACTATTAACATTCCCACTCATTTTTGAATAATAGTAGAACCCAAAAACCCCAGTCAGCAACAGGGCATCAAGGTCACAGCTATCAATGCAGTAACTCAAGCCCAGTTTTTAAGAGTTTCCAAATTTACAGATTTGTTGTAATTGAATTAAAGCCACACTTTTCAAAAGCATGTATATGTTTAGAATAGGGTAGCTGGCAAACAAAATGTACTTTAGCATGTTAGCTGATGCAGCTGCAATCCAAAAGGAAACCTCCTGCCTACTTTCTAGAAAACACCTTTTGTCTCTTGATCTCGACAGAACACTAACACAAGGTATAAGTAGCAAGTGGAACAGAAACGCAGAGAAAAAACAAAAACTAAGGATGCCCTACGCACAACTTGGTAAAGTCAGTTCAGAAAAATTTAAATGGTAGAGCAAGTTAACAATCTCTAACTTAACCTGTTACAGTTTGGAAACTCCCCTCAAATTAAAAAAAAAAAAAAAAATCTTGCCCAAAAGCACAGCAACCCAATTTTCATTTTTAAATTTGATTTCCCTGATGCCTATTTCTGTTTAAGAGGTATAAAAATTTTTACTTTAAATACTGTAAAAAAGAAAAAAGCTCATTAGTTGTTGATTGGCTGACACCGCAGTCAGCAGCAGCTCTTCATGTTGCAACGTCCTTGGGTTTTCTGCAGCATACCAGGTTTCCTCCCTTATTATAACAGAGTCCCTTCCTCTACAACCTATGAGACAAATACAGGGAATCTGGAGACAACTTCCTTGTACGCATCAAGAACAAATTTGTGTTCCATATGCTATTTTCACGTATTTTGATTCTAAGCAAACTGCAGCAATGCTGCAGCAGCTCCAGCTCCTGCCTCTTAAAGAAGGGCGCAAGTTTCCATAACATCTGTTGGCCTTAGCAGACAAGTTACACAGGAGACAGAGGAATAATATCAAGCAAATTACACCACTAAATTTGGGATGAGGGGAAACAGAGTGAAATGCATTAAACAAATAGAACCGGATGAAGTCGTGGCTCCTTTTGTTTCTCTTCAGTAAGATTAATCTTGAAAACAGAACAAAGAAGCAGAATAAAAGCCCTTATCATTTCAAAGGGATAGTTATACTAGTAACATAGTCAAGAGACTTGAGACTATTAATCAGCAGAAGCTAATGCTGGGACTCTCACAGGAAGGAAGACCTTATGTAGAAACCAGCAGGTATTTTAGGGACACCACCTAGCGCAGTCAGGCTGCATAGTCATCTGAGCCCACTTTAGAGACCAGAAGAGCACAGAGCCTGCCTTACTTCAGTGCTAGGCTGCTGCTGCCTAGCTGAGTTGCACGATTTCAAGACACGATTTGCAAGACCCCCTGGGCACAGTCACAGCACTCCCTGATGCTGGTATTCACAGCAGGGATGGTAACACTTTCCCAAAGCCATTGTTCAAATGTACAAATGATGAACAAATTGAGAAGCATTAGAGCATGTTTCCAGGTAAGGGACACTTTCACATTAAAGAGTTCAACAGCAAAGTATAGCAGGAACTGACTGAAGTCACGCAGACACATATATACATATGCATACAAACACACACATAAAAGTGTATTGTTCACTAATTGTTTTTAAAAATACAGCTCCACAAACACCTGTGCTGGCCCTTGCGGCACAGAAACCATTGCTGAAAAACAGAATACCCTACATCAGTTTTAGCAGTATATCCTGGGTATGATGAAACTAGAGCCCGAAAGGAAGTCAGAATTTCAGAGCAACCCTCATGGCTTTATTTAATTACTAAATGTGGCAGATGATCCCAAACACGCCTGTCGAGGTCCCTCTGAATGGTAGCACAGCCCTTGGGTGTACCAGCCACTCCTGCCAATTTTGCATCACCAGCAAACCGGCTGAGGGTGCACTCTGTCCCGTTATCCAGGTCACTGATGAATAAATTGAACAGGATTGGACCCAGTATTGACCCCTGCAGCTGAAAGAATAAACAAATTTCTGACTGAGGAAGGTACCTTCATCATAATCCATAGGACTTCTGCCTGTTGTGCCAAGTTTCCCATTTTATGGGAAGGAATTACCCCGAGTCCCCAGTCATACTGGAATTATCTATAGTCCGTTCTGATCATTTCTCTCTCTCACAGCTAGATCCAGCGTACACACACCACTTTTCCTCTGATGTAGGATGCCTGAAGAACTCCTGTCTTCTCACATATCATGCAAAAGTGAGGAAAAGCCCGATGCAAAAATCAGATGGCAGAAGCAGCTCAGAACACTGCATCTCAACGATTAAAAGGTTCCAAAGTAAGAGAGTTAGCTCCTATTGGGCCACAAAGCCTTATGTCGTACAGCTATCTGCCTAGAACGGCAAAATGAGTACTGTACTAGGAACACAGAGGAGACTGAATTCATCAAAGCAGGATTCAGAACAGAAAATGCTGACAGAAGCAAAAAGATAGGAATCACAACAGCAGGAGCTGCCACCTCAGTGCTGGTTTAATGGCCACTGGTGATGCGTCTCCATGGCAGCAAAGACTGCAATGAAACTGCTGCCTTAGAAATTATGGGTCTGATCATGGCAGGACGGGGAGACTAAACAACAAATGCTCCAGCTGCAGCAGTCTGTGTTTCTAAATGAGGGGCTTCAGATAAACAGAAATGAAAACCTTTGCTGAATTTGGTCTATAACAAAGCCAGCTCCTGAACCTCAGTGCTTCTGATCTCTCCCTTGAGACGGGAGCACAGTACAGAACAAGGTGCAGAGCTGTAGTCTAAAAACGCTAAGATAAGAACTTCTACAACAGGTTCAGGTGATTCAGGCACAAGTGATTTTAATGCAGCTATAAGTGTCCTTTTGCATAAGTCAACAGTTTCAGTATTGTCCGAGTCCAAGAAGCCTAGCAGGTCTGAGCTGCACACAAAGGATTCAATGCTGCTCAAATGAGAATGCTATTTTCCAAAAAAAGTAAGTATCAGGCAACTAAATGCTTGGGTTCCGCTGGAACCTGCACTTTTCAGATGGATTCAATTGGACATGATTAGTCAAAGAGCAGCAAATCCAGAGGTGAGTAGGGGGAACATCCTTGTACACCCTCTCTGACAGTCAAAGATCCACAGGTTTCAGACCCAAAGACCTAGACAGAACTGGGATACAGCTTGCTTGTCTCCTCCTTTGAGCACCACAGACATTAAGACAATTATCGTTCTGACACTGTGCAAATAGCACAAGGTATATTCCAGCTCCGAAGGGATGAATTTGTGCTTCTGTGTAGACAGCATAAACTACCTGAGGGAGGAGGGGGGTTTCCAGGTTTTCTGGGATTAAAGAACACTTATTAAAGAAGCCCCAGATTTTGCACAGAAGTGGACAGGTGAACAATCAGCAGGATCATAAAGATTCTAATAATCTTTTTAATATTGTCTCTAGAGATATATGCAAGATCTGGGGTCACATATGATGTGATGAAACAGAAGCTTGGAAAGAGGGTACAGGTTAATGTAGATAATATGTATATCTATAATGGGGTGAATCCTAGTTTTAGCTGCACATTGGAACACAAATATGACTCAGTCAATGTTGAGATGATTAAGGGGATAAGATTATGGTTAAAACTAGAAAATCTATTAGCCTATTTAAGAAATAAATGTTGTATCTGGCAGGTCATCAATCTCTCAAACCTCAAGGCTTTAGACACTGTAAGCAAAGAAGAGGCTGACTCATGCAGCTGAAGGCTGTGCATGGAGCCCGACAAAGCGGCGGCTGGCTCGCCGTACCTCCAGCTGCCCAGAACAGAGGGCTGTGCCAGAGGCCACCGCGCTGACTTCAGCTGCGGCCGAAACCGCGATGCACCGCAGCCTGGGAGTGGGACTCAGGACAAGACTGAGCTGGTAAGAGGTTGCTGTAAATAACAGAAAGAAGGAAGAAAGAAATCAGCACTGGGAATGGCAGAAACAATTTCATATTTATATCATAACAATCATGAATTCAGCTCATAATAGAAGCTTTAGTCAGAAAACTAAATTCACCCGGTCTGCCTGTTCTAGCCTGTGTATATGCTTGTCATTCACCTGTCACATTTATCCATTCTCTGTGTGTTCTGAGAATAAACGGAAAGAACTTTCATTATGCTTCTGAAGTCATGCCTTTTCACAGGAGACACACACCAGCATCTTTTAGTTTAAATTTCCCTCAGGAAAATTTTCCTCTAATGCGTTATTTCACATCAACCAATCTACTATACAAAGCAACTCTCCAGACAGCACCAATTGTTCAAGTTTGGCATTTATCACTTCCTACTTTACAGTCACTTATAGAGCTTATCAGGATTGTGGGAGCCCTAAGACTACCTACCCACAGGGATACTGAACAACAGAAATGAAAAATGCAATGCTGGAGATGCCAGGGATCCAGCATTTTCAAATGCAGAATTAGAAGGATCAGGAACATTATCACCTTTGACAAAGATCAATGCACAACCCATACATGAAATTCCATAATAATCCATGCCCCACAACACTGATAAGAATACTCAATTACGAGATTATAATATAGGAATACAGTTGAACAACTGGAATCAAATATTAATAGTGTCACGCACCTTTCGCAAGCAACAAAGGGTCATTACACCCTCTGGATTTTGAGGTGTGGCAAAGAGTCTAAAAGACTCATATTTAAGCATTTACTTTGAGTCTTATCACAGATTACTTTCCTAAGCACCAGAACTGGAATACGAAGAAATAATGTGAAAGCAAGCTAAAGAGCTGTCAATCCTGACACGGCAGCCCCTGCAACTTATCCTGCATCCACTTTTGAATAGGTTAGCCAAGCAACTTTTCAGCATCCTGTAGACAGAGCCATCAGGAAGACACAATGGTTGCCAGTGCTTTTGTGTTTTGGAGTCTGGAAATACAGGCTGAGTTATTGTCATCTTATTTTCTGTATCTAGGAATCTCAAACTTAAGCACTTGAACTAGCCAGTTACAATCGCACTGACATAAAGGTCTTGTCTCTGGTGAACTGAATGTAATTTCTGCTGCCAAGACTCTTACTCTGTAACACTGGGTCTCAAAAAACATTCTTCCTCTCCCAAGACTTCTCTTGTGCCTTGAATAAAACTAGGAAAAAGCTAAAGCAATTTCTGGGGAAACTACAATTAAGAACAGCATTGGGCTGCTCTTTACAGGAAGGCAGGATTACCCTGCCTTCCTTCATTACTTTAATATCATTCACTGGATTCTCCTCTTAAAAAAACTGCTTATTAGTCACCAGGCTAATGAAGCACATGGCTATCCTCAGTAGTGCTTTCCCCCAGCAGCTGGCTCTCCTCACAGTGTCAGTTTGACACAGCTGCCATCATTAACTTCCCAGGGAGCTCTTCCACTTTGCTGGAGACCAGATGACAATCTGGTTGACAGTCGTATGTTCCCTGGGTGCCAGTCACAGTAACGTTTGTCAGTGTTCAAGTCTGGGTGCCTGCACAGAAAGGTTGACAATAAAATTCTAGTGGACTTCAGCTCACAGAGCAAGAAGGGCTGTTAGGACACCGAGGCCGTCCCTCACGCGACACAGGCCAGAAGGCCCCGTGTTTCCTGGCACAGCCTCACAACGCCTTGTGGACTCGCCCCCCTCGGAAAGGCACTGTTCATGCAAAGTCGAGAGCCGAAGAACAGCCCAGATCCCTACACAGTTGTTAAAATGCTTATTTATGGTTAAAAGCATACTTTTTTTTTCCCTATTTGAAATGAAACTCCAGCTTTCAGCCATGAGGCCTTGTTTTGCCTCATCTCAAGAACATGATGGATGGCAAATGCATTTGTAATACTGAACCTTCTCAGCATCTGGGCATAAGGCAGATCCTTTCACATCTGGAGCCTTTTTCGTGGTGTCAGCAGAAGCGCTGAACACTGAGACCTAGCTCAGTGGTCCTAACCTGTAAGAATAAATACGACACTGCCTTCAGCCCAAATTAGCATCTCTTTTCAAGGTCATTCCATGTAATCCTCTCAGCTCTGCAAGATTTTAGGTCAGGAATCAGTGCGTCATGCTATGGTCTGACACTTAAAAACAACCAAAACATTGTAATATGTGAGACAGCTGCTGCCAGTGATTAACAACTCCAACACAAATGACGCCTTGTAATCTAAACTATCAATTCCTGTTTGTTTGATCATCCTGCATTAGGAAAACATGTAACTGAAAAGAAGGGAGTAACTGTCTCCTCCCTTATGACAAGCTGCATTACAAAGGGCATCTGAGGAGCCCGCAAAAACTTTATGCACTACCCATATTCCTGAGAGATCGACGACAGCCCTATGTCAGATAAAGACACAACCTTACTAGCTATCCTCAGCGTGGAGCTAACTTCTCGACCACAGGATGAACACTGTGTTTGTCTTGACATATATAAAAAGAAGCACCTGGCTGCTTTACTTGTGTCAGCTCTTAAGAAAATCTGAAATGCTGCCTTGAATTTCCTTAAATCATTTAGCACACAAACAGCTTTACCACCAGCCTTACTACTTGGTTATCTGTGCAATTAAGTACAATCAATCACTGGCAGTGAGCATACACACTACTCAAACAGCATATCAAAGCACAAAGTTTAAGCTTCAAAGTCAACATTTCTGAAGAATATTTGGCTCTTGATTCAGTCTCTATGGCAGGAAAAAACAGGAAAACTACAGAAGCTCTTGGCTAAAACCACAAGAACACAAGTGAACAGATTACAGCAGCTGATGTGAAGTTTCGTCCAGAACAAGAGTCCAGGAACAACTGTGGCTTTGCAGAACTTTGTGTCTCTCTCACCGAGCGCCCATGCAAAGTTACAAGCCTTTTCCTTACACAGCTCTTCACCCCCTGAAATGCAGGTCTGACTCATTCTAAGCACTGCAGACATCCACATTCCACAGCAACAAACTTCCAACTGGGGGACAGGCGACTTCATAGGAAAAAGGCTGCAGAAGACAGTAACTGGGCCACCAGAGCACCTCCTTACTAATCATCCCAGAGTGCCCATTTGCTACGTAACCAAGGAAGAAAGTGTGTCAGCCTCCGGCAAAGCTGCATCTTCAGCAACTTATGGAATGCTTCTCGAAGCCGCGGTGCAATTAGCTGCCAAGAAAGTGCTGAGGCAGGCGGAATTAAGAAACTATAACAAATCAAGTATATAATCCTACACCATTTCCATTTAAAATAGCTGAACTGCTTGTAACTCAAAGTACTGTAACATGTCTACAGTTTCATTTTAGAAGATCTAGATGTCTTATCCGCAGAGCAGGACAACTAAAATAATCCAGCTTCAAAGCCAAAACTGAAAAGGACTCAAAAAACCTGAGAAACAGAAAAGCCCCAGCTCTCCAGAACTTCCTGACCAAGTTAATAATACCTGCCACCCTGTGCCCCCTCCCCAAACCACTGTGAAAAATCCAGAACCACTAAAGGAATCAGGATAATCCCAGAAATTCTTAATTAATTTGTAAAAAAAATTATGCCAATAAATACAAAAGCATGGAGATCACTGGGTTCAGAAAACACTTCAGCATAAGAACAAGGGTACAAGAGCAATATCCAATCAACCGGCAGAGCAAGAGTAACTGTTGTTAACTAACTGGCTTGAAATATTATTTTCTCAGTATCAAATCAGATACTGAACATCACACATCAATCAAAACAGTCACTACATTTGAAATGAATTTACAATATAAAAACTCAGTCTACCCCTCACTGTCCCACAGATTTAACTCTCTGAATTATGTTTGTCAGAACATATCTTCCCAAAGCCTGCTTCTTATCCCATAACAGAATACCAAGTAATCTCTTCTGAATCACTACACTGCATAAAAATTCCATTACCTTAAAACTCTCACAAGACTTTTGCTTTTTAAAGATCAAAAGCACAAAAAAATAGGTATTTCTCTAGATTTATATAGGAGTCTATTAAAACAAAAAATTCCTTCCTTAACAGACAGCAAAGGGAAGGTATGACAAGGCTCTAAGCTTAACCTACAGAGTCAGAAAAGGAACATATCCTATTTAACATTCACGTCAACAGCAGTCCTGATATAAAAAAATGGTAGGGCAGACCCAGATCCAACAGCTATCAAGACAATGGTAGTTTCTCCACTAACTCAAGTCAGTTTTAGATTGGACTGTTGGGCTCAAGTGCTGCCCCTAATCACTCAGAAGATATTGGCAGTTAGCAAGGAAAGCAATATACAGACCCCACAAAACATTTTCATCTTCTGCCAGCTATACAAAATACAGAATTCATCTTTAAGAAGAACATACAAATGTGACATCTGTACTCAAAAAAACACATCATGATAAACCAGCTGCATTATGTGACACAGCGTGGTCCTAATGCTGCAAGATTTTGCTAATTCTAATAGCTGGCCTTAATAACATTCACCATGACCAGAAGAATGCACGACAAACGAGTTCTGGACTTCATTCCCAACCACTGCACAACAAGTCACACTTTATTTTTATCAATAGGAACAGTACAGCTTTCAAAATATCAGGTACTCAGAGTCATCAGAGCTGAAACACAACTAGGGCTTATGCCCATATGGCAAATTTCTATCTTTCATGTAACTTGATATTGAGATGTCTTAAAACTTTGATTTTATAAGCAGATGCTCACTGTATTTGCCTAACCTCTGAAGCTTGCTGATTGACAGCGTTAGTGTAATCTTTTAATGGATGAAAAGGGAAATGACAGCTTTTGGCTCATTATCAAGCACATTTCTTAAGTGCAAAATACCCTATAGCTTAATCTATCTTTCCTACAACCTGAGAAATCTATTCTTTTTTTTGCGTTGCTAATAACTTGTGGCAGACTGAAGAAAACAGGAGCAAGACAGTAATACTTACTGAGAAAGCTACTTTACTTCCTGAAGGAAAGATGTTTTCTTCCTCTTTTTAATCTGAGCTACGTTGATCTGATCCCAAAAAAAACAGATGGAAGTTAAACATCATCTCCAAATGATTTCTCAGCACTTTCTACATCAAACTGTGTCTTTCCCAAAACTTCTCAACAGCAGCAGCTATGCTAACAAGAAGCGAGGAATCCAAGCATCAGAGGTAACTTACAGAGACTGCTATCCAAAATAAAACTGCCAGTTGATTCTGATATATGAATGGAAACTGTTCTCTGTTTAAATGCAATAGCAACAAAAACAGCTGATCAGCCTCACTCGCACCATGGAGTTTCAGCTGAAAGGAGAATGATTATCATTTCACCAATATATAATTCCATGTTGCATACCCTTCAACTGGTTTGTGTCCCACTAGTTCACTAATAGTGCAACACTGCATGAAGCCCAACAGAAGACAGGACCCAGTTGTGCCAGGCACTGAACACACACACACACACACACACAAAGCAGTAGACCTACATCACTCATGGCTTAAGGAGCAAAAATATGCCGGACACAGGAAGGAATGGAATATACAAGCAAAAAAACAGTGTGGTAGCCAAGAACTACATCCCAGGAAGGCTTTCTCCAGTGGCAAGATGTGAACTGGGATTAGCTACAAGTGCATCAGTTAAAAGGAATGAAAAGTAGAGGGGAAAAGACTGTACAACCTCTTTGGACAAAGTCTGGCTGTCTGTCCTAGGGACTCTGACCAACCAAAGCTCACGAGGATGACAAGGTCATTCCAAAGTCTGCTGCATTTTAGAGTCCTGCAACCGTAATGTCATTTAATAATAATAGTACTTGTGGTGAAGAAATTCTTTGCTATGCCAACTCATGGCTTTACTGCTGCTTAGTATTTCAGAAGTGTAAGTAGAAAACCAAAACTCCCGCATAGGAGGGCATCAGGGACATGCCAAAAAAACAGCAAGTTTGAGGAGGGGAGACACTGTGGTACAGACTCCACATTTTGGCAGACTGGCATCGGCATCTCACTACCCAGATGTGGGTCTGTATCCGAGTAAGGTCTAAGATTCAGAACACAGAAATTCATGAAAGGGCTCTCCAAGCATAACAAGTTAGCATTTCCACGGAAAATGGGATGGTGCCAACTCGTACAGTCTCTCTAAAGTCCCAGTTAAGATGAATAACACAGCTGGATATTCTACGTATCAGCCCAAGTCCCCCCTCCCTACCATTTCAAGTAAAAATAGTAGAATGCTTTTATGGAGGTTAATTCATGGCTGCTAAGGTGTGATTCCATTTTAAGACGAGGCAGAATTGCTAGCCCCTTGGAGTCATCCGTATAGGAGGTGTATGGATATTCCACAGTAGTAGTTTTTGCTGAAGGAAATTACAAAACAGCGTATTTGCCAGGGAAATGCAGATACTGGGAAGACTCTCAATGGAACTACCTTGCTTTTCATTCCAAACTTGGGGCTCACACTTTTCAAGGTAGATGAGCTAATGCTCATCACCTGGCAGGTAAGATAAGAATTTTAACAAAAATAATTACAAGATAAAACAGGAAAAAAAGTATCAGAAAAAAGGAAAACATGGTTTACCATGAGATCAGACTGTTGTTTTATTGCTCTGATGGCAGTTTAGTACAGAGTACATTTTGGCATGCTTCTTTGCAAATACACAGCCTCAGAACTAATCTGAGATGGAGACAGATTTCTGCAGTCAACTGGCAAACATCTGCACCCATTTACTCAAGTCCGGATCAGCAGAACTGGCCATGAGAGCAGTGCCTGCAGTGAGAATGTGGGGCCCATGTGGGCGCCAATGACACCAAGGGCAAACTGGAGACCATCAAGCAGGATTTCAGAGCTCTGGGGATGGTGGTCAAGGGTCTGGGAGCCCAGGTCATCTTCTCCTCAATCCTGCCAGTGAGGGGGATGGATGAGAGGAGGAGGAGACGGACTTTCCAGGTTAACGACTGGCTGCGCCGCTGGTGTTGGCAACAGGGTTTTGGTTTCTACGACCATGGGACCCTGTTTGAAGATCGACAACTGATGGCGAGAGATGGGATCCACCTCACGAGGCGGGGCACACAGGTCTTTGCCAACAGGTTGGCCAACCTGGTAAGGAGGGCTTTAAACTAGGAAAGATGGGGGAAGGGGAGAGTTATAGTGACAGGGTAGTTGGCAAAAGACTGCTCAAGTCAGGATGCCTCCAACAGGTGAATGCAGCCAGGGAAGTGCGCATGGGATGTGGCTATGGAGGACCCTCTTTTAGCCCTCCTGGGAAACCTGCATGCTCGAGCACCTCCCTGAAATGCCTGTACACCAATGCACGCAGCTTGGGGAACAAACAGGAAGAACTAGAGATATCTGTGCGGTCGCAGGGCCATGATCTCATTGCCATTACAGAGACATGGTGGGATAGCTCGCATGACTGGAGTGCTGTCATGGATGGCTACGTGCTTTTTAGGAAAGACAGGCCAGGAAAGCGAGGTGGTGGAGTTGCTCTTTATGTGAGAGAGCAACTGGAATGTACTGAGCTGTGCCTAGGGGTGGATGAAGAGCGAGTCGAGAGCTTATGGGTAAGGATCAAAGGGCAGGCTAATAGAGGTGACACTGTTGTGGGTGTTTACTACAGGCCACCTGATCAGGATGAGGAAGTTGATGAGGCCTTCTACAGACAGCTGGAAGTAGCCTCACGATCCCAGGCCCTGGTTCTCATGGGGGACTTCAACCACCCCGATATCTGCTGGAAAGACAACACAGCTAGGCACAAACAGTCCTGGAGATTCCTGCAGAGCATTGGTGACAACTTCTTGACCCAGGTGGTGGAGGAGCCAACAAGGAGAGGTGTGCTGCTGGACCTCGTACTAACAAACAAAGGACTGGTGGAAGATGTGAAGGTTGGGGGCTGCCTTGGCTGCAGTGACCATGAGATGGTGGAGTTCAGGATCCTGCGAGGAGGCAGCAGGGCACCAAGTAGGATCGCAACCCTGGACTTCAGGAGAGCAAACTTTGTCCTCTTCAGGGACCTACTTGGAGGAATCCCATGGGTGAGGGCCCTGGAAGGAAGGAGTGTTCAAGAGAGTTGGTTAATATTCAAACATCACTTCCTCCAGGCTCAAGAGCGGTGCATCCCTATGAGTAGGAAGTCAAGCAAAGGAGGTAGGAGACCTGCATGGATGAGCAAGGAGCTCCTGGCAAAACTCAACCAGAAGAAGGAAGTCTACAGAAAGTGGAAAGGGGGACAGGCCACTTGGGATGAATATAGGAATGTTGTCAGAGTATGCAGGGATGCGACGAGGAAGGCTAAGGCCCGTTTGGAATTAAATCTGGCTAGAGATGTCAAGGACAGCAAGAAGGGCTTCTTCAAATATATCAGCAGCAAGAGGAAGACTAGGGAAAATGTGGGCCCTTTGCTGAATGGGGTGGGTGCCCTGGTGACGAAGGATGCAGAGAAGGCAGAGTTACTGAATGCTGCCTTTGCTTCAGTCTTTACTGCTCAGGCCAGCCCTCAGGAACCCCAGACCCTGGAGGCAAGAGAGAAAGTCTGGAGAGAGGAAGACTTTCCCTTGGTGGAGGAGGAGTGGGTTAGAGATCATTTAAGCAAACTTGACACCCACAAATCCATGGGCCCTGATGGGATGCACCCACGAGTGCTGAGGGAGCTGGCGGACATTATTGCTAAGCCACTCTCCATCATCTTTGAAAGGTCATGGAGAACAGGAGAGGTGCCCGAGGACTGGAAGAAAGCCAATGTCACCCCAGTCTTCAAAAAGGGCAAGAAGGAGGACCCAGGGAACTACAGGCCAGTCAGCCTCACCTCCATCCCTGGAAAGGTGATGGAGCAGCTCATCCTGGAAGCCATCTCCACGCATGTGGAGGAAAAGAAGGTGATCAGGAGTAGTCAGCATGGCTTCACCAAGGGGAAATCATGCCTAACCAATCTGATAGCCTTCTATGATGGAATGACTGGCTGGGTAGATGAGGGGAGAGCAGTGGATGTTGTCTACCTAGACTTCAGCAAGGCTTTTGACACTGTCTCCCATAGCATCCTCATAGACAAGCTCAGGAAGTGTGGGTTAGATGAGTGGACAGTGAGGTGGATTGAGAACTGGCTGAATGGCAGAGCTCAGAGAGTTGTGCTCAGTGGCACAGAGTCTAGTTGGAGGCCTGTAGCTAGCGGTGTCCCCCAGGGGTCAGTCCTGGGTCCAGTCTTGTTCAACTTCTTCATCAATGACCTGGATGAAGGGACAGAGTGCACCCTCAGCAAGTTTGCTGACGATACAAAACTGGGAGGAGTGGCCGATACGCCAGAGGGCTGTGCTGCCATTCAAAGAGACTTGGACAGGCTGGAGAGGTGGGCGGAGAGGAACCTCATGAAATTCAACAAAGGGAAGTGCAGGGTCCTGCACCTGGGGAGGAATAACCCCATGCAGCAGTACAGGTTGGGGGTTGACCTGCTGGAAAGCAGCTCTGCTGAGAAGGACCTGGGAGTGCTGGTGGACACCAAGTTAAGTATGAGGCAGCAATGTGCCCTTGTGGCCAAGAAGGCCAATGGTATCCTGGGCTGCATCAGAAAGAGTGTTGCCAGCAGGTCGAGGGAGGTGATTCTCCCCCTCTACTCAGCCCTGGTGAGGCCACATCTGGAGTACTGCGTCCAGTTCTGGGCTCCCCAGTACAAGAGGGATGTGGCACTACTGGAGCAAGTCCAGCGAAGGGCTACTAAGATGATTAGGGGACTGGAGCATCTCTCTTATGAGGAAAGGCTGAGAGAGCTGGGCCTGTTTAGCTTGGAGAAGAGAAGGCTGAGAGGAGATCTTATCAATGTGTACAAGTATCTGAAGGGAGGGTGTCGAGAGGATGGGGCCAGACTCTTTTCAGTGGTGTCAAGCGACAGGACGCGAGGCAATGGGCACAAACTGAAACACAGACACTTCCATCTTAACATGAGGAAAAACTTTTTCACTGTGAGGGTGACAGAGCACTGGAACAGGTTGCCCCGAGAGGTGGTGGAGTCTCCTTCTCTGGAGATATTCAAAAGCCGCCTGGATGCAATCCTGTGCAATGTGCTCTAGGTGACGCTGCTTGAGCAGGGGGGTTGGACTAGATGATCTCCAGAGGTCCCTTCCAACCTCAGTGATTCTGTGATTCTGTGATTCTGTGAGAAGCCCAAGCACAGCTAGATCATCTCCAAGGGCTGTTCGGCCACTTTTGCTTCACAGAATCCAGGCTAAAAAGCCAGTGCTTTCCACGTAGGGTGTGAGCCCAAAGGCGTGCCAGGTATGGATCTCCACCTGAGCGAGAGCCAAGGAAGATGGGAATTCAGCTCTACACAAAGCATCCCTGCACTGAGTTGCTCCTGCAGGAGAGCAGCAAAGACTCCCTCTCCCTGCAGGGAGCCAGTCTAAGTTGATACTGGTTATTACTGAGCCAAATGCAAGCTGCTCTGTGTTCGGGTGTCACTGCACTAACCGCCCCAGCTCTTTGGCTTATAGGAGAGATGTAAGCAGCCGGTTTGGGTACAGCACTGCAACCCAGGGCGACCAGCCTGCCCAGACCACAATGGGAGGCATCCACCTAGTTCTGCTGGCATCAGCTACGGTTCTGCTAGGCTCGCCAGTAAAACCCAAATCTGTATGATGTCAATCATGGGCCAAACAAAAGTTTTTCTCTGGAAAAGATTCAGCTGGTTTGTACACTAACTACAATAAGTGCTTTTACAGACTACCTCCCATTAAAATGACAGAAATTATTTGCAACTAAAGCCACAAAATTTAATTCCAAATTCAGAGTTTCAGACTAGGCTATCCCATAAACATTCTCATCCCAGTTGTATAATTCTGTTCCAATGTTCATGTATTTAAGCAAGACCATTTATACAATTGAAACTAAACATGTCCAAGTCTGAGTTATTAAAATAGCTAAAGTAACTAAGTTGTTCGTGCTTCCAGAAAAGGCATGTAAGCATAATCTGCAGTAAGATGGCAAACATAGGACCATTTCACAATCCTCATTTAACTCCATTAAATGTAGTAAGCTAGTAAACAATAAAAACGAGAATAGGAGAAACTATGATCAACTTTGATAGAAAGAGCAATGTTTCCATGTAATTAAAAAAGACATTTTATTTGAAAATATGACTCACTGTGCATTGTCAAAAAATACAGACCACAACAATAACATCAAGGCTTATTACCTGTGGTTTCTGTCACTATTGTGCAGTCTTGTGAGCTAAAGGAAACTACAGTAAAAGCTTTAGTTGCCAAACATGCATGGGATGTGAAGTCTATAAAAAGCTTAAAAAATTAAGCAAGCAGTATCCATTTCAAATTTTGGAGGAAAAGTCATTAAAATCAAGTTTTGAGAGCTAAATTACTGTCATCTATCTCCTAAGCAAAGAGATATCACACTCAGGGTTCTGAAATATTCCTGTCCTTTCAAAATAGGAGATGTTGGCTCTAAGTTGTATAATGCAACAAATTTGGGGGAGGGAAGGGCAGCAAGGGAGGCATTGGCTTGTTTTCTTTCAGGGATGTTCCTTTAGAACTCAAACATGGACTTCCTAGAAAACAGATTTCATGGTAGAAATTAATGCAGGTGGAAAGAAAAGCACTTCACTTCCTGTACCCCCAGCATAACCTTGAAGTCTACTTTTCTCAAAGGATATCTGCTGTACAGTGTCTGGAACAAGTCTCCCACTCCTCTTCCCCAAGCGCCTTGAGTTAAACCAGTGGTGAAAGGACTCCTGAGCATCTCCTGGCCTATATTGCAGCCACTAGCATGCAAACAGTTCATTGTTTGGACACTACATCATCTCCCAACAAACATTTATTCAAGGTTCTTGGTTTAAAATAACATTTGTGCAGCCAAAAGGTAATAAATCACAACACTACTCTATGAGTGACCTAAAGGTCTTCTGACATCCAATTCCATCTCTTACTAAACCAGAGATGCTATCAAAGGGACCTAGTGTTGGCATTCGGTTCAAGCCAGGACCGGAGCCACCACAGCCCTGCCACCCCGTCCTCCTAAGGGGCACAGCCCTGCCTACCTCCTCTCGCCACAGCACTCACGCTGTTGCACAGTAAACTGCTGAAGGACCTGAGCCACCTGAAAACACCACTTTTTTGATGGGTTAGTTTTCAGATGACTCAGCCTGCCAAACCAGCTCACTGTATGATGGACAAGCATTAGTGACAGCACGTGTGAGAGGGTACGAGAGGGACTGTGCAGCCCAAAGGGAAGAGAGGACTACAGAAGCATTTGTTTGGATCAGTTTAAGCTATGGTGCCTCACCTTAGGGGGAATCTAAGTTGTGCTGATGGCACAATCCTTACAGTTCTATAAGTATTCCAGGACAAATACTGCCATCCCTTTTTAACCATGGCTAACCAAAGATGAATGGTCCCAGAGACGATTCCAGTCAAACCAATGACACAGTTAAGTATTTCATTATTTATAAAGTCCTGTTTTTTTCAGCACAGTAGGAACCAATCAGGGAATGCTTCCCTACTTATCGCTTCAAACCTTTTTAAGCCAGCATCCCAATCAAAAACCCATCCTGGGCTTCTCCTATTATCCTAGACTAGGCATTTCTCTAGTCAGCTCTTCAACTGCCTTGTTCATCTCTCCAAAAGAATCATTTCCCACTCCTCCACAGGCATGCACTCCTTCCCAAAGACTCTGTGGCTGAACCACTCCTTTCAACATGTATTAATATCCATAAAATTTTACTTTGCATGTATTTTGGCAATTTGTATTCTTAGCTGTTTCTCTCAAACCGATATTCCAGTTTCAAGTTAAATATACTTAGCAATAAAAGCTATCACTATTATTACAAATTGACCCAGGAATCACCTTTATGAAAGTCCATTAACTAGAGTGTCCACAATCAGGAAGTCAAGGACTTCAGCAGAACGTGCAGGTGCAATGCACATGTCTTAGTTCTTTGCAGTAAGGAGAAACTTCTTACCTTTGCTGAATATCTCAGTCCTCTTCTTTCATCTTTACCCACAATTTTCTTCTCATGTGCTTATTTCTAACCTCTGTTATCAGCTCTTGAAATAAAGACCACATATTTCACTATTCCAAGGAATACTGAGAAGCCTACAATGCTGTAAAGTAATGGGAATCTGGGGTTTCAAAGCACACGCTGTGCTACTACTGTGTTTTTACACTAATTTTCAGAATTTGCTTGCATCATACTGGCAGCAGTAATTAAAAAAAAAAAATCAATATAGAGGTTTGCTGAAACAAGAAATTATTCAAATTTCTGAAGAGCGCCCCTGAATTCTGTCACCAATGAAATTCAGGTGCTTTACAGAATTCTTCTGAATAGTTGTAAACTACATAAAATGACACCATTCTGGCACCACAGCACTTCTACAAGGTCTTGTATTAAATTCTTATGGATGGTGCTACTAAAAAGAAAAAATTTCTCAGACATAAGTCAAAGGAAACTAAATGCCATATCTAGCATCAAGTCTTTTTTTAATTTAGCAAGTTTTGTGAGCAATGAAAGGCTACAAGATGAGATCCCGTTAGTCACATGGATTCAGCAGCCACAGTTCTGTGTTATGTTCAGACTCCTCTTGTAAGCACAAACTAACAAACCAGGAAACATATATATCTGCTGACACCATGTTAAGTGCTCATCCGTACCTATTTACATTGCTTCATTCTAGTACAGACAGATTAAAGATTTTTTGGTTGGTCAGTATGACACTGTATAGATTTTACCCTGACCAAAAAAAAAAAAAAATCACAGCCTGGAAGCACAAAGCACTCAGTTTATCCATGCAGGCAGCCCAGTAGGGAGGAGCAAACCAAGGGAAGTGAAGTCTGGTTCTTCTGACCCCACAGAAACTGCGTCTGTCCTGCACAGCGCCTGTCCCACGTGCCGACACCTGGCAGTACCAAGATGGTCGATTCCAATATCTTTCCCCCCCCAGCTGAAGGATTATGTCAATGTTATGATGCATGTGTACCCCAGAGCTACAGCTGAGAGAGGATGTTCCCTCTCTAGAACTGAAGTGACTTCTTGCACCTAGCCTATTACCCAGAAACACACCGTTCCTTAGAAGTAGGCCTTTACTAAAGACAGAAGCCGTCGAACAGAAACTTTGCGCATATAATTTTTTCCCCTACACTGAACTATGTTTTAGCAGAGATACAAACTGATGAGCAGGATTAAAAGGGTGATTTCAGATAGAGCAGAAGGTTACAAAGTCCATTCACAGTAATGAAGGAAGACCACATTAATCTCCTGAAAGGATTCAAATGCTGCAACTAGAGCAATTCTATTTCTTAACAGGAACAAATTAAGACAATTTCCCTTGCAGAAATTTCTATAATTACAAGCAATTATCTTGTATGCTGAAATTCTCCAGTACAGCACTTACTGCAAAGAGTGTTCCTATCAAATGCTCTATTTAGGAAATATAGGAGAGATTGCTTTTTGGTGAATTGCATGTTGTTGTCATCACATTGATTAACCTACGGCTTTACTCTGTCAGAATATGCAACTGTCTTCGATAATAACAACAACAAGAATCACCAATCTCCACCCGATGACCCTATCATTAGGTCATTATGAAAACCAAAAAACCACAGATTTTTAAAAGTGTGCGTGGAAAAGAAGAGGAATAAATCACACTCACAAGTTAATGTAAAGAAAGAGCAAATTATAACACAGTTATCCAATGAAATCCTTTTCTGCTGGGTAAATCAGAGGCTCAAAGACAGCATTTTGAAGTGCACTATTTTAGGGCAATAAGGACAAGTATGGCAACAGCTGTTGTAATATTTGTAAAAACTGTATAAAGTCAAACAAAATACCAGAGGTTACATGAAACTAAGCTTTGCATTTGTTCTTCTTCTTGTGCATAAGGAAAATGTAAGCAAAGTCAGTTATTCCCTATTTTTTCATAAGCAAACATGTAAAAGCCTACATATCTTGGCACTGACAGTGAGAACCAAGTCTGCCGGCTTCCACTGTCTCTGCAAGTCTGTTGTCCTCTCGTATCCCGGTTTATACGTTACCGCTTACCCACGCTGCTAGGGTACTGACTGGGCTCCAGCTGCACAGCGAGAGGCAGCCTCTTCCGAGCCCATGCAAAAACTAACACAGTGCTCGCTACACACAACCAGAAACTTCTGCAGCATCTGAAAACCAGTGATGGGCTGAGCCTGCTCATAGCACAGCATCTCCCGAGCGTTTCAGCACAGAGGTTTCTGAATCACGCTTACGAGAGTTCACGTTCTGTTCAGCAGCCATCTACAAAAGACCACACAGAGTCTGCAAGAACCAGCTACTCCAGAGCTGCTCCGTCCACCACGTCAATATGCTGTATTACTGAAACTCTTTAAAGAGGATTAAGAAATGGTCGATATCTACCACTTTGAAAGCCCCTAAATATTCACTGACAGCTTGAAGTCAATAATCCACACACTGGAAGACTCTGAAACACAAATACTAGAGATGACAAAAGACGACAGCAACGTGATAGCAAAGGACAAAACATGAAAGTCAGAAATGGTTTTGGGGCACTCTCTCCTCAAGAACAGGGGGGGTCTTTTTTGTGTTCACACTATGGAAAGAGTCCGCAAAATCAAGAGGTGTCGTATTATCTCACACAGTTATGAGACTGAAAGAATCTGTCAAAGGAAGATGTAGAGACCCGTATACTAAAAGATCGTGTACTAAAACCAATACAGAATGCACTGTAATAACAAATCCCACTTTACATCCCATCATAACGTGCGGGCTAGGGAGCAAAACTGATGAGGACTTCATAGGTTTTTCTGTCGTGCCTGGAAAGACACAAATCAGCAGAGACACTGCACTAAGCCTCAGGCCTGCCTAACCAGCTTTCATCTGGTGGAGATACCCTCATTCTCTCCCCTTCTGTGGAAAACAGTGAGATTGCTAATAACCTTGATGGCTCCCCCATATACCATGCCACTCACATGAACCGAGAACAAAAGAACAACAAAATCAATTGCTGAATGTCAATTTTTCATTTTGAAATTCTGTGCTCTTTCAAGGGCCTCATCATATCCTTCACCACCAGAATGGATGCTATACCTTTAAAGTGCTACAGCTAGTTTTTTAGGAAAAAAAAAGAAAAGAAAAGAAATAAAGAACAGTAGTGACAGGCTCTCTCATGCCCTCTCTGACTGCAAGAACCAGAAAGTAAGAATCATTAGGGAAGCAGAATACTGCACTGAATTACTCAGAGCCGTTTTAATCACTGCTGGACAAAGAGTATACTATGGCAATACAGACTACTAGACAGTGCAAATGAATAAAAATGTAAACTGAAACAGCAGTAACTTTGCTAGTAATGTGTTAAAATTGCATATATACCTGCTACAATATTTTACAGCCCTCATGGTAAAAAAGAATTTCTCCTTGTACCCAGTCAGAATTTCCCGTATCCTGACTCGCACCCTTTGCTTCTCATCCTGTCCCTGTGTGCCTCCAACAAGACTCTGGCTCAATATCCTCCACACCCTCTCATTACGCACCTCTAAGACAGCAGCGAAATCTCCCCTTAACCTTTTCCACTTAAGGCTTTTTCCTTCAAAACTACAAAAAAAGACAGTAGTAGAATTTCAAAAAAAAAAAAAAAAAAGGCAAACAAAAAAACCCCCACCTAGACCCACACCACAATCTTCACAATTTTTTTGCAAACAGGCCTACTGCAGTTAAAAGCTTGTAAAGGTTTGCAGACAATGTTCATCACAAGAAATCCAAAATGCAAAGTCCTCTGACTGGCAGCTAGTTCAATGGGAGAGCCTACATCTCCTCAGACCTAGCAGCTTTGGAAGAAACTTCTTCATTCCAGGTCACTGTTAGAGGAAACCAGGAGAGAGCTCTATCACTTTGGCAGAAAGATGGATTACCAGCTCAGACTGCTATAAATTCAGGCAGAACACCATTCCAGAGCAAAGCATTATAATGCCTTAAATGGAAAAAGATCTACAATACTTAAGAGTTCGTAATGCTATCTATTTTTATTTATTTAAGGCTATAAGAAGGTAGACATAGATTTACAAAAACTCTTGAGAAACATAAGCTGGCTCTTCTAAAAACTTACTGTGATTGCTTTTATTGTATTTCCAGTAAGTTTAAGTACTGTCTGGTAATTGTTAGTTTTAAAACCGGGGGGGGAGGGGGGAGGAATCAGTCTGCTTATTTTCACCTGGTATGAGCAGAATTCTGCCAAACAGGTTTGATTTTCCAGCTTGGAAAATCAGAGCACTTACCACAAAGATAAATCCTGATGCAACTGACCCCACTATTGACTGTGACTTACTAATCTGTAAATTAGTAAGGGCCAACTAAACTTCATGTTCCTCTATAGAAATTATTATTCTGTATGCTGCAAAAATTTCTTGGTCCCTGTTTTGTTTTTGAAAGACTCTCTCATCAAGTGTAGAGCAACTCTCAGTTCACACCATGCATCGCAGAAGGAACAGGTTAGGTTTACACAAACAACTTGCCAGGGAATCAGTCCATTCCTTCCCCAAGGAAAAGAAGAATTCTCCAACTTCTTACATTTCACAAGAGAAACAGACTGCATTTAACATATTTTCCCTGCAGTGTTTCTGTGTAATATGCCACACAAGCACAATTACTGTCAAGAAAAAGGTCACAAAAAGATATTCCATTGTTTCAAATGAAATTAAAGAGACTATCCTGTATAATAGGTTTGGGTTCATTCAGGCTCCACTTAAAACTCTAAATTGCACAGGGAATAAGTTGCTCCTCTCCATGCATGCAAAAATGGATGTGTATGCCCAGAGTAAGTGGCAGCGCTGCCAGACAGAGCTATGAATTGTGGTGCACTATTGCAGGCTAAAAGCAAAGCAAAAAAAGAGGCTGAGCCTCTTTTGGATCCTACTGTTACACTTTTAAAATGAAAGTGAACAAGATAAAACACAACCTTACCTTGTTGAACATGTATTTACAATCCTGATGGAGCATTTAAACATACCATAGTACTATAGATCCACATTACATAAAAGCAAAATAAATTTCTGTAAGAATAAATTATGGCATAAATTTAATGAGATCTGCATGAATCTACTAGGAGCAGATTTTCTCCTGTATTGCAGAAAGACCGAATTAGTTGTTTGTTTATAAGGAGGTAGTATATACGAATAAATCCCCTTACTGAAATGCTGTAGCTCTCAATAAACATATGTGATTTTTGCATGCCAGTAACAATGCGGTACTGCAGTTCATCAGTCTATCGTTGTTAATGTTTTAATGAATCTTCCATGAAACCTCCACCTGACATGGTCAGTCAGTGATTTCAGGTTATCTCCAGCATTTAGTCATCATAACTGAGTAGCAGATGACTTCTGCGTACACTTTCTTCCTTTTTTTTAATATCAATTTCTGTTATCAGCTTCTAAAGCAGGCAAAATTTACCAAAATGGCTCCCGAATAATAAACAAGGTATGTTCAATAAACTTGATGCCCCACCTTTTTCAACCTGACAAATTTAATAATTTTGAAGGGAGCGCTCTCTCACCAGAACTCCAGTATTCCTTCACGCAATCACAAGTATAATGGATGGTTTTATTGAGAAAAGAATCTGCATTAGCGAACAAGAACAAACAGTATCAGCAGAGCCATTCTTTTCCTCCCTGAGCCGAGGGAGGCTGCAGCAAATCCTAGTCAATGGAGCGGCTGGAGCAGCCCGAGGTGGCTCCTGGACGAGGAGATCCCGCGAAAAGCGCCACGGAGCGGACCGCTTCATTCACGAGCGGGCAGGCTGAGCTAGCATCCCTAGGACAGCGCACACGGCACGCGGGGCCAGGAGGCAACGCTACACCCATCCTCCCAGCAAACCATACCCCGAAGCCTCCTTCTGCTTCAAAAAGAGCTTGTGATAAGGGATGAGTGGAAAAGGAGGCTACGGTTCCTGCAGCCTGAGCCATTTAACATATTAATGTTAATTTTAGGTTTTTCAAATAATATAATCAATATAACATATCAGCCATATCTGTATCCAGGTCATGCATAATTTAATTACTAGCCTCCTGAGAGCTTGTGAGTGCCGTTCTGCTCATCCTAAAACACTGAACATCATATGCTTGAATTTTAGCCTGGCTTCATAAGGAAACGGGCTTAGACAACACGCTGGCAATCCCTCTGCCAGCCCACACCCCTTCCCCAGCCCCGAGAGCCCGCTCTCGGGCTGCTGACCGTTCACCAGGGAAATACCTTCAACCAGGCAATCAACGGGGACCCTGCTCCGGGCTAGCCACCTGCCAAGCAGCGATGCCAAGAGGGGACAGGGGGACTCATAGGGAAATGGAATCGAGACAAGTGGTGAAAGTCCACAGGGAACCAGCCTTTATTAGTTCTGGTGCTCATGGAAAAATTTAGTAAGCAATAACAATTTTCTGAACGTAAGAAAACATATGCTGTTCATGACACAAAAACATTTTGGTCATATAAAGATTTTTTTTTTGTTACTTGGAGGCAAGATAATGCCTTGTGCAGGAAGGGTTATAGCTGTATCTTAATATCAGCAAATGAAGGAGTTTACTCTAGGTTTACCCACAGGACTAAATCTGCATGCAATCCTACGCTGCGCAGTTCTACAGCTAAAAGCAAAAATCTAGCAACAAACAAAACACCTTAAACGTTTCATGAAAAGAGTATGGGGAAGCGAAACAGCATGACTACAAACCTAAGAAATCAAAAGAGGCTCCTAATTTAGTACAATAGCCCACATGTTCAGCTTTGGTATTTACAGTTCTTACACTTGGATATTTCAATAGGGAAGAGGCAGGCAAATCACTTCGTTATCAGAAGAGACCAACAGTTATATGTGACCAAAGGCTACAGGAATGCTAACTGCTATACTTACCTTCTCATTTTGCAAAAACAGTATTGATCTTCCTATTAACAGATGGAACAGCAGTACCGTTCTTTAGCGGTTTGCATGAGTCATTTTCTTGAAACTGCTCCGTAAAGCACATGACTGCAACACTACAAAGGCGCTCAGGCCCGGCCAGCAAAAATCCTGGCTACGCTCACGTGAGTATGTTGGCAACAATGACAAAATAAACTCGATCTCTGCTGAGATTTTATTAGTATGGTACTACAGTTGAAAACAGAGCCTATTCCAGCACGAACATAGTTTCCATCACATCATAGCAGCAGTAAGAATTATTTTTACCCAGGCTAATAAGACACCTGATAGTTGAATTCAGCCTGAGCTATCTTCTATACCCTCTACCGAATCAAATTTGGTTGCCCCAAATCAGCTCGATTAGGACACAGATGATAATGCAGAGAAAAGCACAACCGTCTGACAGCGATCTAGGCACGAAGGGGTGAGCCAACGCCGCAGAGCGAATCCCGACACTCGAAACAGGATCCTCCAGTCAAGGAGTCCAGCCAGCTGCCAAGAACAATATTTCAGTGGTTCAGTCGATCCGGCTGTTACCATGGCCTAGAGGGGTTTCCATAGCCATAACCACAGCAGTGACTGTACGTTCAGTTGGAAATAGTAAAAACAGACATTTATAAACCTATAGTTTGTTTGTAGACATCTGAAAACCAATCTGAGACAGACACAGAAGCCTGAAAAATGGACGGAAGCTCTCATCAAACTTGCCCTTCACCTATCTGCTCTGCACATTTGAAACATGAACTCTTCTCACTAGAAGTAATCACCCGCTCGAGAAAATTGGAGGAACTGCTTCAGAAGAGCAGAAAGGAGATGAGGTACGTGAGGCAGGAAGCCCGGCGGATGGCCCGGCGCCACGGCAGGAACACGCGTGCCCACCAGGACACGCCGGGGCACCGCTCGTTTTGGTGTCAAGCAACGCTCAAAGCAAGCGACCCTCTCATGCGTTTCACATATGATTTCTATTTCTTCCCTGATGCAAAACACAATATCACACATCATGCTACAAAGGAGGAGAGAGCCCTGCTGGTTCAAGCAGGTTCCCCCCCCCAAAAAAAAGGCAAGCACAGTAGAGCGCGGCTGCCAGGAGCAAGGGGTCACTGCGAAGAGGGGCGGCACAGCGCGTCCAGTTTGCTGGATTCTCCCTTAAAGGAATGTCAATAAAAAGCAGAGCCAAGCGCGCCGAGAAGGGGCGTCCCGCTATGGCCGGCACCGCGGGCGGGGGCCGGGGGGGGGGGTCGCCGCCGGGGCCGGGGGCGGCCCAGGGCAGCGCCGGCGCTGCCGCGGGCGAGCGCGGCGGCCCGCGCGGCGGGGCGGCCATGTTGGGGCACGGCCGGGGCCGCGCCGCCCCCGCGCACCGCCGAGCCCCGGCCCCGGGCCGCCCCCGGGCCGCCCCCGCCCCGCGGAGCCCCGGGCGCGCGGGGCCGCTCCGCTCGCTCGCCCGCCGCTGCCAGCGCGCCGGGGCCGGAGGCAGCGAGGCAGCGACGCGGGGACGGGACGGGACTTCCCGACGCCGCGGCGACGCCCGGGGGTCCCGCAGCGCCGGGCGCGGGGCGGCGGCTGCCCGGCCGGGGGGGACCGGGGAAAGCAGCCCGCCCGGGGAACTCGGCCCGGGACAGGGACAGGGACCGGGGCCCGCTCGGGGGGAGCAGCTGGCCCGGGGGGCTCGGCCCGGGACAGGGGCCGGGGCGGAGCAGCCCTCCCGGGGGCCGCAGCCCGCCCGGGACCGGGGCGGCGCGGTCACTCACCTTCTTCCGTGGCTGCCATTTCATCATATTTGTAGAGCGGGCGGGCGGGCATCAAGGTCGCGCTCGGGGCCCGGCGGCGGGCGCAGGGGCGCGGCAGCGCCCGCTCATGCTGCCCGGCGCCGCCGCGAGGCCCGCGCCGCGCCCGCCGCCGCCGCGCTCGCTGCCCCGCGACCCGGCGCGCGGGCCATCGGCGCCGGCTCCCTCAGCGGGCGCGGCCCGCGCCGCCGCTCACGCCCGCGCCGCCCCCGCGCGCAGCCCGCGCCGCCCCCCAGCCCCCGCGCGCATCGCCGCGCCGCTCCGCGCCCGGTGTGGGGCGAGACCCCGCGAGCGAGCGGCGCGGCCCGGCCCCGGCGCTGCCCGCCGCTCCGCCGCGCACCCGGGCAGCCGAGACCCGAGCCCGCCCCGCCCCGCCCCTGCCGCGCCCCGAGCCCCCGGGTCCTGCCGCCCGCTCGCCCGCCGCCGCCGCCGGAGCCCCCGGGTCCTGCCGCCCGCCCGCCCGCCGCCGCCAGGAGCCCCCGGGTCCTGCCGCCCGCCCGCAGCCTGGGGGATGGTACTGATCCGAGCAATGGGTTGAGGGCAGGCCTCTCGGTGCCACTACGGACAAAGAGCAAAGAAGCTGAGGGAAGGGGATCGTGCAGACCTTTTTCACCTCCAGCTTCCTTTTGAGCCAAGCAAAGGGAATAAGAAGAATTAGAGCCTCGGTCAGAAATCTTGGGAAAGCAGAAAGGCCAAAGTTGCAATGTACCCGCAGAGCACACTCGATTACCATTCAAGGGACTGCAAGAGAACTTAAAAACATTAAACTTGTAGGTCCCCTAACAAGCGTAGTAAGGGGAAAATTAAAGTAACAGGTTTCTTAAATTCCAGAGAGAATTAACAAAGCACAAAATATGAAGCAGTGACAAAACACATGAATTGCTTTTTCTCTTTTTGATACAATTTACAGTCAGGATTCCACAGAGTTTATTTCTAGGGCATCCTGTAAAACATCTAAAACCTTTATAAGCCTCAGATGGCAGGGGAAAAAATGGGACATGGCAGATAAGTACAGGTATGAAAATGTCAGGAGAACAGGCAATTTGGGATTATTAGGAAAGGAAATGATGAAAAACCAAAACAATACAGGAAATGGCAAAAAACATTTGCTCAGTATAAACTCCACGGTATGGTTATATCTTGAATATTATGTGTAATTCTGATCTTTCCCTCTCAGGAAAGAGACATTAGAAGTAAGAATAACATATAGATGGGAAATAAGGATGATCAAAAACATACTGAAAAGCTTCTGTATAATATAAGGTTGAAGAGACTAAGTCTGCTGAACTTCAAAAAATTTCTAACAATAGAGACAGAGGGAAAACAGAGATGTACAAAATTGCAAATGGCATGCAGAAGGTAAGTGGAAAGGCATTGCACCACTTGAAAAACGTAAGAGGCATGAAACGATCAGATAGAAGCTTTAAAACAAACCAAAGGAAGTTCACACAGTAGAAAATTACATCGTGGAACTCACAACACTAAGTACTGAAAAACCTGAAAGGTATCAGTGAATTTCAAAAAAAAGAAGAAAAACTGAATTTTTATACCATAGTTTGTCTAGCAAGGGTTATTAAACACAAAGATGCAGGTATGATCTCTGGCCCAGAAAGTCCCTGATCTAACAACCAGCAGAAGTCAGGAAGAACAAGAGAAGCTGGGAGCACGGAGGAAATATCCGTGCACAGCTGTCACCTTCTTACGCTTGCTCTTTAAGCATCCACTCTGGCCAGTTTGGGAGGTGGCGGAGGGATCTTCTAGAGACAGAATTTGGGGTTAGATAGATCTTTGCTCTGACCCCTTAGAGACATTCTCACACTGGCAGTTTTTCTGGCTTGAGTCTCTCCCAGGCTGTTCTGAAGACAATTCAAACCATTCTATGACTTTCCCCCTTAACTACAAAACACATATAAAAATTTTTACAATGGATTTGGAATAAGGTGACTAGGGAACAGGTTTATAAAAGAGGTCACATTGTTTCAGGTGTTATGGTACAAAGAGTAATTTTAAAACTGCACTGTTGTTATCTAGAACTATATTTCAAATATCTTAAAGTAGTAAATCTCCATCTAAGCATTTACATAATGCTTATAACCAAGATACACAAACACCTAAACACAAATTCTAACCAGGTTTATGAGAAGGGAAGAATCATTTCAGATTAAAAATGGTCCAAAACAGTCACATCTTTTGAAAGTGGTCCTCTCCACCAAACGTCTCTAGATGTTCCTGTTCTTCTTGTTGTTAAACTACAAAAATGGCATCACATAATACCCGTATTTACTCTTGAAGGGTTAAAAAAGGAGAACTGTGAGTTTAGAATAGGCAGGTGACCAAGAATCGAAACGAAGCACAAACATTAACAGCGCTTCACCTGACACCCGTAAGCACTCAAGCCCTAGGAGGGAAGAGTTTTCGCACGCTGGTGCGGAGCGCAGCCCTCGGAGAGGCTGAACAGCCTCGGCGTCTCCATCAGGGCGTTTTGCCAGCTGCTCTTCCCACACCAGGTCCTATCGCGCTGCACAAGGACAACTCGCATCCCCCAGACCTGAGCCACTCTGAACACCCAACCTAGAGAGACACAAATCACTGTATTCCTCCATTACCTAGAGACTTCTCACTCCAGCCTTCTTACAGCTCTAAGCACAAGAACCTGCTCAACTCCAATACTCAAATCTTGTTTTCTGATACCACTAGAAACAGAAGAAATATATAAACAGGCTTTCAAAACGACAGCCAAATTGCAACTCTGCCTACAAACATATAAACATTCAAAGCAAACTGAGAAGTTTAATCCTATATTATCTAGTGATACAAAATCATAAAGAAGCAATAAAGAAGCTGAAAAACACATGGACTAAACTGTCTCTGTTTTCTGTCATCACTGAAATCTGATCAAAGTGACTGACAGTATTCTACTGATGAATTCAATAAAAGTGCAACACAAAATTGCAAATTGGAACAATTTAGAAAAGCAGACAACCAGGAAGGACAGGCTGGTACCACACTGCTCTATCTTGGCAAGCTACAAAAGGACAGAGAATGTGACAGAGCATGAATCCTTAGCGCCGGGCACAACTTCTGGTGCTGTTCCCTCTGCTCATACAAACCTTTATATTTTAGAGAAGAATTAAAATGCAGAATGCTGAGTTAGTCAGCGGGCTTCTGTTCTCCTCATTCTTTGTCACAAATAAAAATTGTGAATAAAACCCTGAACTGTAACTCAAGAGACATAGCTTCTTCCACGAGCTGCTGTGCGCTGCCAGGTGAGTCAAACCCCTTTACATCCCAGTCTCACACAGTCAAAGGGGCAAAATGATGCTGTTTCTACCTCACGGGTACATTTTTTCTTGGAGCAGAATCCAGACAGTGGGCGACATGCTGTGGTTTAAAGCAGGCCAGAACGCCATTTACACGTGATACTCCAAACCGCAAAGGTTCAGGGCTCACCAAAGGAAAGAATATCTTGGATTACAGAAGCATTTTGAGGCACCACTCGATGGGCTGAGATCATCAACGGAAAAGCTAGAAATCCCACTGCATATTAAAGCTGAACAGACAAAGCAATGACATGACCAAAGTTACCCTGTGTTGTGGTGCTTGCAATGCAGTACAAAATATGATCTACATGGAGCAGACACTGGAGAATATTTTGGGGAGAACAGCCTGTTCTGTTCTTTGGCCTCGCTTTCACAGGAAAGCAACCAACAAACTAGGGATGAAACTGGATTTTCCCATGTAATTTCCTATTTAATGCATCTCTTACTTCTGGTCATCCTGGGTTGTCTCATATGCGCTGAGGGAAATCACAACTTTCCTTCCATGTTGCTGAAGCATTTAGATTGTTACAGTAGAAGAAAATCAAACGAGACATACCAATTCCAACATTTGTGAAAAATTCCCTGGGACCCAAAGCAAAATCATTAATACATCATTTATATCCATCAACTCCAGAAAGTCTAAGTTCTTGAAACCTCATATACTACTGTCACAGTATATTGCTGTTCTACAGGACCTGCAAAACTTGTTAGACTGAAACCAATCCAGACAGTTTCTCAGTACTGAGCTTTGTTTTGATCTGGATAAAAAAGATGCAGGATTCAAACTCTGGCCCAAAGAGTGTGTTCTTACCAACATCCTGACGTAGGATGTAAGAACTGATTTGATTGTAAGAAGCTCTGGCTTTTCTGCACTAACTATAGCATTATGTATTTTACTGAAATGATTCCTCAAAGAGGAATCTGCTCTGTCTTTTCTTTCCGAAATAAATGAAACAGAATGAACTTCATGTAGAAATGACTATTAAAGAGGGTAGTAAAAAAAAGCCCACTTGTTGAAATCTGCAACAATTTTTTGTTCCCTCAGTAATATTTTTCCAAGAAAATGACCAAGAACAGGAAAAACAAGGAGCTGTTCATTCCACAGAGAGAAAGGTCCATGACATTATCCCCTTCGTTTGCTTCCCTGGCTCAGGTGTGACCCATCTCTGATGTAACCCAGGCGGCCCCTTGTCCAGGTCCTCGGTGCCACCAGCTGACCTGAGACTCCACCTCGGAGGTCACAGGGAAAGGAAGTCAATGCATGCAGTGCTCCTTGCAAAGGACAGAGGACACAGGACAGAACCACAGAGAAAAGCAGCAGCTCATTTCTCATTTGCTTGCTCAAGAAATTCAATGAGAAGTTTATTACTGGACTATCTGCATCGTTCCAGATTCATATTGCGGTTGGAGTATTTGTTCCACCATGCTCTTCTCACTGCTAACAAAGCCACGGTTAGAAGGCAAAGCCAGGCAGTGTTAGCATCCTGGCCATCTCTGAAAAGCAGAGGTTATCCTAAAACTGCAAAGTTTTAGCCTGAGCTACTGTACTGATCTGAGCCAGCTCTCTAAAGAACGAATGGAGAGTCTCAGGAGAATTAAAAATCTTCAATACATGAAAATGCCACAGTTTAACTGTATTTGATATCATTGAAATGGTGCAAAGTCACAATTTTATTGCTGTGATGAACATCCAACAATGCAGCATCTCACAGAAGTACATACATTTAATGGCAGACTGTAGCATCAAAACGTGGATCAGCAAATATTCATTGCTAGGACCGCTGAAAACATACCAGCCAACTTTTCCTCATTGCGGTCCCTCTGTTCGGGAGGTGGTATGGCTCAGACCACATGGAGGGGAGAGCAGCTATGCTGTACGGGGCGCGAAGCTTCAGCTCAGAGCTGCCCTGGCCGAACACTGCATCTCCTGCAGCGACGCACACGGGGACAGATGCTGCTGCCTCAGGCAACTGCTCCAGATCAGGTCAGGCCCGGTCGCAAAGACACCTCTCACACTGCCCTGCCCCCAAACCCCGGCTCTCCGTTCGTGCTGCTGTTCACCACACCTTCAGCTGCATTACCAAAAGCGTGTGTGGCAGCATGCAATAAATTAAATCACTGAGAAGATGCAGGAAAAGAACAGATGTGACAGAGCAGAAGAGGAACTTTATCTGGTTCTCCTCATCACAGCTAGCATCTCATGGAGCTATGCCCTTATATTATACTAATGGTAGACCCCAGCAACTCTGAAACACTTCGATTTCCATACATTTACAAACAGGTATGGACAGTTCTGAAGAGCTATATAGATAGCAGAGTCAATATTTGAGTGAAGAAAAGAAATGCTCCGAATTGGACAATGCCATTTACCATGGTGCTGTCAGAAAGAAGCTTAGTTTAATTCACAGACAGATTGCAAAATGTTTTGTTTTGACATGATCAACAGAAGGTTTTTGAAAATCTTCCTGAGTGAAGATAATTAACAGGAAGCAAAGCAGGAGCTGTACATATACACCCGTCAGAAACGGGAGCAAGCTGCTTTAATCCTCATCTTAATTCTTACTCCAGTGATTGGCATTTCTGCTATATTTAAACTTACTTTTTTTTTTTTAACAGTAGAAAAAAAGAATGTTGACACTATTCTAAAAGCCATAGAAAATATCCAGAATAAAGGCTGTATAAATGACTGATATCTAAAGGAAATGGCAAGCATTACTCACTCTTTCAAAGTCTCAAAGCTATCTGAATTTTTTTAAGATTAAAGAAAATGCAGGGTTTTGGTTTTTTGTTTTTTTTTTTTTTAAGGTCTCCATCTCTCTTTCCAGCTTGGAAGCTACTTGGTATGTAGTCATTCAATTGCCAGAAAATGCTGAAACCATTCTGCTGAAACCATTACACTGGCAGCTGCTATCTCCTCCATCGTGAGAAGGGAAACCTCATGCTCATGTCAGAGCGAACCGATTCATTTTCTCAAGTAATCAGCAAAGCCAAGAAATTCAAGCACTAGGGATTTGTAAAGTTCAGCCTGAATCAGTGGCCAAGTTTGTCTAATAATATGAATACAAAGTAGCAGATAATATTGGTCCAAAGTTAAATGCCTCTCCAGGTCACTAAAGGTGAAATGACAGAAAGCAACCACCAGCTCCCCTCTCCAGCATCCTTGGCTCAAAAAACTGCTCCTGTCTAGACAGCGGTATGCCATCATTTCCTATATAAGATTATGCCCTGTTCGTAGAGGCTCTCCTAGGTTACCGACATATCTTTTCAGTAAGAATCAGTATTATGAATTCGTTCTGACAGAGTGGTCCAAGACCTCTGGACCCTGTGGTGGAGCTCCCAGGGAGCAGCTTTCTCTTCCAAACCGTCCAAAAAACACATCAATATATTTTATTCCTTCCAACATTTATAAGTGAATAATAGCATTTAGGCTGGTTGTCACAAAGACATCCAGCAAAATGACTGGCTACATCATTATTCTTTTTTTCTCCCCCCTGATTTACTTTCCCTGGGATTTTTAAAATTGGGATTGTAGATCTAACAAGTCCAGTATATTGTGCCAAATAACTGCTACTCTTCTGCTGAAGATGCTGAATAGCTTAGGAGAAAGCTGTGTCATATTAACACATATCTGATCTTAGATCTCAGTCTTACAACTCGGAGAAAAAAAGTGTCTTTTTCAAATTAATCTTTGACATTTGCTATTTATCAAATTCCACCCTAAGATACAGTAATATTTTCTATTCCTATTTCTTAAATTAGCAGAACAGAACATTGTCTCTACTGAGAACATAATCTACAAAATAAGAATGGGCAACACTTAATATTGTTGATGGAATCTTAACAGTCACACTTTCTGACTTGATTTTAATTGTGCCGTTAATGCTCGTTTCTGGCTCGGGGAAAAAAAAAAAAAAAAAAGGCCCCAGAACTATTTGAGATCTATCTTCTTTTCTGCATAACTCTTCAGTTGTAATAACTTTTGAGTTTTAATAGGTTTGCTATGGCCTGAAATTTCATAGTCAACTGAAATGTATCACCTAGAATCAACCCCCTGCGCTGCAGGTAGAAAGAAGTCCTGCTGGAGATGGCTTGTCGAGCAGACTGCGAGTTAGGCTACCCAAAGCAAACAAGAATCAAATTCGTTGCATCATCCTACAGCTTAGCAAGTGGCTAAACCTGACAGCGTTCAGCAGGTACCTACCTAGTTAGAGAGCAATAATCTTGTTACCATAAGGTGTACGCTTTCCTGTGAATTCATGGGATTAGCAGTCTGGAAGATGCCAGCATCTTAACAGTTAACAATACACGAACACAGCAGGACGGGTGTAGGATCAAGCTCCTAATAGCCAAGTCCCTTGGCAAATTCACTAAACGTAATAAAATCAAATCCTTTTATTTCTTGATTTATTAAAGTGACTTTCAATTCATTACAATGATTCTGCGTCTATCGATTTGTCTGCCCCACACTAACACACTGAACACAAATTCAGTTCCACACATTTGTTTAAAGATCAGACACAGCACACTTGATCCGAGGCACTGCAGCTGCAAGCAAGCATGGGCTACAAAGGGGAGAAAGTATTTCAGAAAATTCTCCTAGTCTTGGAGAAATCTACATATTAGTAAGGAGGGAACTCCTTCCGGTTAACGATAGAAGTCGTGTGCTGGAGTTCTGAGAAGAATCTCACTTCTCTAAAGTACCAGAGATCAGTAATTGCTAACTCATCTTTAGACATTAACTTACAGCAAATTCTGATGCAAATGACAGTCAAAATCTACTTCCAGCCTCCACAGTAAAGGTGCTTTGGGCATACAAGGTGCCATACCTTTCTATAACAAGTACATAGGATTAGAAACACAACTATACCTTCTGCAACTAGCCCATGAAACCTCTAACTAAAGAAATCTCCAGAGTCATAACATTGTGCCCTGAAGGCTGACTGATACAGATGAATGAAGAACAGAACAATTTTCTCGGCAATGGTGAAATTAGCAACGATTCTGGTGCACAAAGAAAGCAAGCAAGCAGAGCAAGAAACCAAGAGGCAAATGACAGGATTGCGAATAAGCTGCAAAGCAGAAATGTTCTCTTTTAGCACCTAGACTCTAAGCCTCTATTCATAAAGACCCCTGTATTATCACTGTTGGGTAATGAGATATGAAATAGGAAGTGGATAGTCCAAGTATGTGAAAAAAAACTCAAATACAACAAAAAAACTCTGAGCTTCTTCACTGGAAATTGACTGGTACTGTTGTATTATAACAACTCCCATAGTGGATATTATTCCAAAATAAAAGCCATTTTATTTCTGAATAGTGCCAGTTCTATTTCTTCACTGACTACTTCTGAATACCTATGTAGCAGAAAAATTCCAGAGTAGTTAAAAGCATACAGGAATGGGTAACTCAGAACAGGTATTCTGTCATTTTTCCTCATACAAACAGGACCTCCTCTCCTTCGTCTCTGATGAGAAACACCTAAGGAAGGAAGGACAGAGAAGTAAACTACGCTCTCACGGAGCGCAGCATAACAGCAGCACGAAACTGCCGTGGTTCGAATCTCCGATAGGCGTTCCCAGCTGCTTCCTTCCAAAGGCACTGCTTCTGCCGGTTCATGTTGCTAAAATGTCTCAAAATCAATCATTTCTCTGTGATGTTAGTTCAGTATATAAGCAAGAGTTCAGCTCTGTCTTCTCCTCACAGTTCTGCAGTGGGTCCAGATGGATTTGACCATTTTTGGTTTTGTTTTTTTAACCAGAAGACAGTCTGGCCATTCCTATAATTTAATAAGCATTCTTTCACTTCCTTGGAGAAGCAAATATCCCTAAAAAAAAACCAAACAAACAACAGCTTCCCCCCCCCCCCCCCCGCAAAAAAAAAATCAGGATTTGGTTCCTGTATCCAACTGACTAAAAATCTGCTTGTTTAAGAAGAGGTAGAATTTTTCCTCATCATTGGTGACTTAATAAGAAGTGTCTTCTCTGCTGAATCCCATATTCTATAGCTATTTTCATGTAAATAATGAATCTGATAAAACATCTAAAAGGATAAATATACATAGCTTAGTCCTGGGTTGTGGTTGAGACCAGACACTTTGGAGTGACAATGGATTTGGGATTACTGACACTCAACACGCTTCTTCCAAGAACACTATAACAATCATTAAATGCAGAAATACAGGGGGAAAAAGGTGGATTTTCCAGGTTTTCCTAAGGGTTTCAACAATTTGGGGGGTAGAAACCCAAGAAACCTATGTAAGAACACTTAGCAATATTTCTCCAAACTTCTTTTAGCTGTTTATTTCATCTGCTGAGTTTTTTTCCGGAACATTTAAAATAAGTATCTTTAAAATGATTTCAGAATGAGAAATAATTTCAGAATGAGAGCATTATTGTGGTTTCCTAGAGAGAAGGAAAATCAACTTCTAACCTGGGAGGAGAAGCAAAAGAAATACTTGAAAAGCAAATGCCTGAATGGAAGCGACTGACCACATCGAGTAAAGCTCGCCCCTCAAGGAGTACCACCCCACAGGGATGACAAGAGAGGCACACCACACGCAAAGGCAAGTTGGTGACCCAGGGTGGAATGGCGGCTGCACCTGACGAGAGTCCACACGCGACTGTAGACTGGAAAACACAGCACTGGAGTTTGCTGAAAGAAGAAACACAGAATGAGGGCTCTTTTATGTGTGAAGAGAGAAGTATAAAGTTCAAAGAAACCCGCTGGAGTCGCTTAGCATAACCCTGGTAAGTGCATTGGAAAGAATGCACAGTAAAAGGCAAGAATACAGTAGGCTAGGAAAGCTATTCAAGTTCCTACAAAGTTTTTGTATATTATGCTTTTTTCTTCTTCTTCTGGTCCATCTACCTTTCGTCCTGTTGCATTTTGCTGCTTGACTGCAGCATTTGACCCTGCTCTCCCGCTGATAAAGGCTGATTGTTCTGTGCCGTACAGCAGTGGAGTGGATCATTTCATTATCAGGTTACCTGGGGTTTGTATCTCAGCAGCTGATGCTCTTCAAAAGACTGAAAATCACTTTGGAAAATACTTTGTTTAGTCAAACAGAAAAAGCTCTTTTCGCGGAGGTATAATCCAGCCAGAAAAACCAAGGACAGGGCTTTGAAAAATGAGGATATGCTTATCTGGAAAATACCACATCTGACAGCAGAGGAAGCTGAGAAAAACTGGTTGCTTAACACTAATTAGGGAGCTGTAGCGTGATTTAGTTCAAAGACATGCAGAACTGCAATGAACTGAAGATAAGGAAAAAGCCTACAGCATTTATCACTGGCAAGGGGATTTGTGGAGCTGGAGGGGCAAGGGAGGGAAGCAGGCATGCAGGCAGGATTATCTGAGGCTGCAGGTGCCTGTCCCTAATTACAAATTATTCAGTGGCAACATGAAATGATCAAATAAGTTAATACAGGATTACGGTTAATCTTGTTGCGATAGAGGACCCCCCTCAAGTACTGATACCCCAGCAGCCCGTGAAGGCAGCGAAGCAACGCACAGGCGCCCGGCCACAGCAGCCACGGGGAGCACGGGACCTCACAGGACACCGAGGAAGCGCGGCACGCTGCTCTCCTTGTGACCCATCACCCCGCCTGCCAGGCACTCGTCTGGGAGTACCTTCTTCAGAAAGCAAGCCTAGTCTGAAATGGTACTTGCCTAACACAAATTATGGACCAGCAGAAAAGCAAGATGACATAGCCTGCTTTTTCCTTTTTGCGACAAAGTATGTGTGGAAGTCAATGATGTCACTTTAAAACACTGATCTAGTAACAGGAGCAGAAAAAGCTGGAGGCAGCAAGGATCCCTGCTCAAGATGCAGCTGCGGTGCAGAGACGGGCAGGCCAGGAACCTGCTGGAAAGGAAAGACACTGGAGGCAATGTCCCAAAAGGTACCAGAAGTACAAGGTACAGCCTACGGCTGATGGACACACCGAGAAAGGAATTTTCTTTTCCTGTGAGTCTCCGTTCACTCCAGTGCCATAGTGAAAGTTAGTTCAAACCAGCACAAAGTGGCACTGCTACCGAAAGAGACGGTTCCTCCTCCTGACTCTGGCTATGTCAGCACCGCGCACGTGGGCCCGTGCTGTGGCAGGGTCAGCACGGCCGTAACTGAGCAAGGATGGGGAGCTCCTCTGGGTTCAGCCACTGATCTTCACTGTGTGAGTCTCAGTCTGGGTAAGTTTCCACAAAATCATGCAGATCTGCAAAGACTTTCACTGGCAAAAATGGGGAATGGAGAGACAGACAGAGAAAACAAACAAATGAACGAACGAAGGAATGAATGAATGACTCCCAAAGGCAGGAGCCGGTTGTCAGGTGTGCAGGAGGCCCCGTGTGCCTCTTTCAGCAGTGATGCTGACTTCAGTTGGGTTAAACTGGTCATAAAGTCACAGAGCAGCTGCGTTCTCATAACTCATTGAGAATATTTAGTGGGTCGCTGCCAATTATTTTGTGAAACTGAGACCACATAGTGCTATCCACTGTACATCGGCGTAATGGGAAGCTGATCCTTCCTCCAAGAGCCTACAGTCTAGATAGACAAGATAAAGGGAGAGGCTTTCTCGAAGTTTTACAAGGAATTTATGGGAATAACATGCAGACTTCCCAAGGTTTAGCACAGCACCACAGTCTTGCCTTCTTGGTCTCAACACCTACGAGCTCTTAGATATACCAGACGCACAGTCAGTAGGGCTGCCCTGGGAAGGGGCTGGTGGCAGCATGTCTTTCCCTCAGGATCCACAGCAGCGATATCCAGGCACTGCACACGATCCATAACCGCTGTGAAGGTTTCCCCACCGCCCCCCACCAGCTGCAGCCCCTCGGGGCACGCGCACTCGGCTCCGGTCCGAGCAGCCGTCGGGACCCTCGGGGCTCCCCTGCGCGGGCCGAGGGTCCCCGCTGCCGGGCAGCCCCGTTCCTCAGGCCTGACCCACGATGGCGCCAGCCGCTCCAGTGTGCAGAGGTCGGCGTTTGTGCTGGGTACGGACAACGCCAAGCCGCACGGCCTCGCGGCACAACAGGGCTCCTCACCTCGCACATCTCTGGAGGCTCTTTACGAACGTCCCACACGGGCTCCGACGGCAGCGAGCCTCTGGCCTTCCACGACAATTCTGCTGGAGCTGCTGAATCCTCCTGACATGTTTGAACACCCCTTCAAAAACCAAAGATCTCTATTTCTTCCTTGCCCTCAAAATTTCTTCAGCCAAATTTTCCCCTCAAGCTTTTCTCAGAATTGAAAAGAATCAAAATAACAAAAGGCAAAAAACAAGCTGTCAGAATCTCCTTTGCAAACATGGAAAAATCTGTCAGTGCAGTAAAAGCAGCAGAACAGGGAGTGGGGAATTTTCAAACAAAGCAAGTAAACTGAACTTGTATGCTGAAATCTCACTCAGGTGCTGCTAAAGCAATTTCTGTTTAGCAACTGGAATTGAGAAAACAGTCTTAAATAATGAGGTGAAAAGGAATCATTCTATGGAAAGAGCCTGCATGAGGATATACAATATGCTTGGTAAGAATACTGCAGCATTGCCTTGACCGTAAGCAGCGTTTTAACATATGTTCCTGCATTTAACAGAAGGGAAAGGAAAAAAAAAATACTCATCCTTAGAGGGCATGCAAATGCGTCTGTCTATTTTCTACCTCATTTGGGGCTTTTGCCCTAAAATTAGGCAGTTCTTTCAATTAATAGACCAAATCTTGTGATAAAACTCCAACCATTTCACAGGCTTGGGGAAATAAACGGTCAAGCACTGCCTCGTCCTCTACGCTACCTTTTGGTATTCCAAATGAGAGCCCTGCTCTATGCTTTTTATCACTAAGAGAGAAGAGCAGACAGCCCTGTTTCACCATCCTTCCTTTTACAGCACAGCAAGAGTCCCTGCTGGCATCTCCACCGTGAATCTAAGTATTTGTGCATGCACATCCATAAATATAAGATAGAAAAGGTACAAGGAAACAAGCATTATCACATCATGGAGGGATAGAGAGGTCAAGAGATTTGTCAAGACTGGGGAAGCAGCATATAGAAAATGCATATCTCAGCACTGAGGAACAGTTGAAAAACATCAGTTTGTGAATACTTCAGTGTCCAACACTTCAACAAAGCAGATGTGTGTAGAAAATAAAAACAATTTACGGGTATCCACAGGCAGAACTAAAAAGAATTCAGCCCAAACAAAGGGGAGTCCAGTATTAATGGAATAACTGTTCAAATTCATCTGCAGCAGGGACAAATACCAAGGAAAGGTGGGAAGGAGTAACTATACTCACATGGACAGGGCAGCCTCATCCTCCACAAGCAGCCACTTTTGACAATATTCTAAAATATTCAGAAATAAATGTGGGGGGTCAAATCCATCTTTAATTGCAGGGGAAAAGCTAAACACATACTGCACCCTGGAAGAGAGAGACTGGGAACTTCCAGATCAAGAAGCTTAACAATGAAGATTTCAGTCACAAATTGGAATTTTCTGACTAGTGAGTGTTTTCAACAAGAGATACATTATTTAAATGTAATGTTGTGCCTCTGAAATATTTATGTGGTAGTCTCATGGAAAAATGTATTTCCGTAATTCACTCGACAGGAAATATATCCTGAATTTTAACTGTATCTTACCAAGGAGGGTGGTTGTTTTTCTAATTCTTAATTGTCACGCTGTTATTGGCTTAAGAAGCTTCAGCTCCTTCCTTAAATTTTGTACGATTCTGAGCAGAAAACATCGTGTTTGGGACCTGCTTCTAATTATGACTTCTTCCACAGCTAGCACAATTACTGCTGCTATGGAGACAAGTGTGATTCAATCAAGATGTGTGTCAAAGCAATACTGAGGGGCAAAAGATTTACCAAAAAGCATCTTCATTGCCATCTGTCCTCTCTTGGAGGAGGGACTTCTCCAAATCCTCCTTTGACGACTTCCACCACCATCCGCTGTGTCAAGACAGAAATTCCAAGCACCAAATAAATCGTCACCCACTATCTAACACTCACTCCACATCACAACAGTCAGGCAGCTGATGCCCCCCGTCTCTGAAAGGACCGTGACCATGGGGTGATCCACACTTACCACAGTGGTTCCACCCACTGCATGCAGAGATCGACAGCTTCCAAAGGAAAGCTTCAGCCACCTCCTCGTCAAGGATATTTTTGCAGATTCCAAAAGAATTGGTTGATTCCAAAAGCTTGAGGTTGAGGAGGAAACCACCTTCTACCTCAGAGCACTGAAACTGCCTTATTTTTCATGACACACTAGTTATCGCTTATCAGTGCTAGAGTCAATTGTGCAATGGGCACTTTCCAAATCTTCAAGAAAAGTACTTTTCCCAAAGAATCCACAATACTCCATAGACAGTCAAGAAGAGACATTAGAAGAAAGGAAGTATTACTACATTGAGCAGGACAGGAGGGACCTGCCCACGTCCACACCCAATAACTGAAGTGGATCCACAGTTTAAGTCATTGCTATAATTCCATCCACACAATTAATATCAAAGAAGGAGATTTCATCACCAAAGTTGCAGTGTTTAGATTCTTTCTACACAAGGAGAAAATCCAGGGAGCCCAGATTGTACATTCATCCCAGCAGGACCATCTCACTCCATCTGATTTTCGCCCCAGAACATCAACTGATGGAAATGTCTGTCACTGTTCGTTGTAGTAAAAACAACTGTTTATTCCATGACCCTTCAGACTGTTTTCTCACCTCATGTCAATATTTACCAGGATAACCTGTCGTGGTTCCTCTTCCCTCTCATTTCCCATGTGCACACTTTCTACTGCCACAGATCCATGGGCAACCTGATCAAATTGCAAGTGAAAAGAGCTACCCAGCTTTAGAGGATTTTGCCTTCCTGCCCTTAAAAATGAGCGTGAACGTCCCCTGTATGCCTGCTGCACACCTGCACATTACGCAGCTCTGCTTCTAGCTGGTTCCAGCTAACAAGACTGTCAAGTGGCTTTTAGCACAGAACAGAAAAAATAAACACCTGAGAGGAGGAGACTGGTAAAAAGAACCAGACGTAAAGGAAATTTATTGTCTCTTTAGTGACACTGTGAATTTGATTTAAAAAAAAAAAAAAAAAAATCTCACAAATACTTCTTGACCTCATACACAAGCGAGACTTCTGGTGAGACCTGCACCACTACTGCAAGGCCGATGTGGGCAGCAGGGCGCTTCCACAACGGAAAAGGCAGGACCGTCCCGACCCTGGGAAGCTCAGCTCTATATTCCTACTGTGCAAGATTAACTGATTACATAAAAACCCCAAAGGAAAAATAGCCTCAGTTCTGAACCTAGTTCTCTTGCTTTTTGTGCCAGAAACAAAGGGGTGTGTGAGTGGGGGAGGATGGGGAGAGAAAGAGAGAGAAAAAGAGAGAAAAATAGCACGCGTGTGTGCGCGCATGCCCATGCGCGTTTGCACGCGTGTGCACATCCCCCGTGCTCCACGCCACCCGACATCCCGCAGCCACGCTGCTGGACCCCAGAGAACCGGCAGCGACGCTGCAGAGCACCAACACGGATCCAGACCAGGGAATACACGGGAGCACCACCAGGTCAGAGACGAGGAAGACAACAGCACCAATAGGAAACACAGAAATAAATATTTTCGACTGTAAGTAGTTAAATTCAAAGGCAACAACAATTTTGCCCAGTGTTCCAATATTCACAGCGCTCACTTAAGTCTCCGAGAATCGCTCCTAAATGCTGCAGGTCTGCGAGGAAGCTCCCCCCCTTCACACGCTTGTGATTTCGCAGGGGATGCTTTTGTTCACGTATTCGGAAGCTTATTTTTCTCCCCTCCCTGCCTGCTCTTGCCGGTTGCCAAGCAACCCCAGCCACACTACAGCACGTGTGTTTTAACCATCAGCAGCCTAAACCATTACCATCTATTTAAAAATATAAATTTAAGAATGAAAACAGACACGGCTAAAAACAGAAAAGCATACTTTCCTCCAGCTCTTGGATCGTCTTGTGGGAACCCTGGAGGCTGCAGTTTGTCTGCAAGCAACGAGCCAAAAGCAGAGGCACGAGAGGCGGCGCACAGCAGCGGCAGCATCCCTCCGGACGGGGCCGCGGGGACGCAACTTCTGCTCAGCTCACAAATAACAACAAAGTTATGAGGACCCCAAGTACCACCCAACGGTGGCACACAGCAATGCCACGCAGCGAACACCCGGCAAACACACGGCTCACGAGGCCGTGCAGAGCGAAGCTCGGGGCCGCAGAAACCAGCACGGCACGTAGAGATCCGCGCGTCCGGGCCAGGCCCCACCGCAGGCCCGCGCCGCAAGGGTGGTTCGCAAGGGAGCCTGCGATGGTCCCTATTTGGATCCCTCGACCACACGTGGGTGTCCGACTCCTTGAGGCCTGCAAAGAAGCCTACCCAGCGCGATACCAGAAAACCCTCCGCGTTCGACGAAATCGGGGTACGCACAAAACCACGCAGATTACAGCAAATGCGATACCTGGAATGCAGACATCTTAAGATAGACAAAAATTGAATTTGCCAACTGACTCAAAAGCTTCACATTCCAGTTTCCACAGGTATAAACCGCAGATGTGACACGACTGCTCCCTGGCAGACTCGGACGAACGGGCGAACCCCTGCGACCATCTGCTATTGATGCCACGTAGGGCTTATCAAGTCATGGCACATCCAAGCTAAATGTTAGTTCAAGAAATTAATTGCTGTCCTGAGCTCCTTTTTACTCTGCTGTAACTTGCATTACACATGTCTATTACTCTGTGCTGTATTTTAAAAACCATTCAAAAAGCACCTTTTCCAAGCATATGTTCTTCAATGCCTTCCGTGACAGTTTTTTAAAAATGGTGTGCCTCCCCCAGTAACGCGCAGGGTATACTTAATGTAGCACAAGACTGACTCTCAAGAGTCACGCACAATCACTTTCAGAAAATGTAAGCAACTGTTGAAAAATACACTTTTTCTCTCAACAGAGTAATTAACACTGAAAATGAGAGTTATTATTCCACACTGAGTAGCTGAAAATTAAAAGGCTGTTGAGCTGCAGGTGCTCATCTCTTCTCAACATGCAGGTGTACTTCATTTTAATGAAAAAGTGTTACAAAATCCAAATATATTTGTAAAAATTATTTGGTTTCTTGTCTTCTTTTTGAGGGCCTAATACAGAAAAGAAATACAGCACTATCACCAGAATCCTGGTAATATCATGTGAGCCAAAACCAAACATTTTCAGAAACTCTCATTTAAGGCAGAACAAGATGAAAAGTTCATTTTTAAGCTTCCCTGCTTAGTGAAGGTTCAGAACATACACCAGACTGATAGAAGTGTACAAAACCCATCTATAAGGAATGCGTTGTTCCAAGAACAGCTTTGTATTCGGATCATCTGAGTTGAAGAACTGCAATGCTCAAAACAGCATTCAAGCTACCGCCAGCAAGAAGCCCTCCGGCAGCAGTGCTTTACACGCAGGCCTGCAGCATCCCGTCATGCTCCACTTACCTGGACAACGGGGCCGCAAAATCCACGGCAAGAATCACTGAAGCACACTGCTTTTTCTCAGAAGTGCCCTGATGTTTTTAGCAAAATGCTCGGAGAGTATTAAACACATCTATTAATCCATCCCAGGCCTTCTGCCCAGCGCACTCTCAGTGCCCCAAAGCGTTCAGGGTGTTTTCCAGGATGAAGCACCACATTTTTTTTGTTATCCCAAAGTGCTCTGGGTATTTCTCAGAAGTCAGAACTAAATTCTTTATTATCATTAATAACAGGGTCTCTGTTCACAATCAGAACGGAGTCTCTAGGGGTCACAGTGGTCTCAGAGAAGCTCTTACTATCCCAAAATGAGAGAATTTCACTAATTTACTGGAGAAGGCTATATAAATTAAACCTTTTTTTAGATAAACTTATGATGCTCTCAGGTTCCTCCCAATTCTTTAAAAAAAAGTTTTAATATTAAACACTAGAAGGAATTCTCAGGTAAATAGGAAAGACTACACTTAAAAATTCTTGGAAGAGGCACCCCGTACAGCACCGCTCTGTCAAATCCAGGAATGCAGACATCGGGCAATAAAAAAGTTACACTTGGAAATGTATTTCCAGCCACAAATGTACCCCAGTTGTGCTCCGTGGGATTTCTGCCCTTCCTCAGAAGGAAAGGAGCACCGGCCTCCCTCAGCGATAGAGAAGGGCTCTGCGGCGACCGGCCGCGCTCGCCCGTGGCGGTGCCACAGGAATAACGATCCGCAGCGGCACCGCTGCCTGCTCGCGTGCGGCTCTCGCCCCAGACTGGCCACGGGGAGACCCGTGCCGTCCTGCGAGCGCGGGAAACCAGCTCCCATCCCGACCCCACACGCTGGGGACGGCAGCGGTTTGGGCCATGGCACCTCAGGACCCACAAGCCACTGCCCCGCCCTGCGCAGGCGAAGAGAAAGGTTTCATTCTCTGATGCCACAGCGGGACCGGCAGAAAAATCTGCACGCTTGGGAGGAAAACAAAACGTTAATTTGCCAGACAGCATATGCTGACTGCTAAGCACGTCCACATTTTGTAACTGTGCATTAATGTTGTTTTTGATGTCAAACTGCCGTATGGTGCTTGACACCAAATTCTTGATGCAGAGTTAACGGTATCGTCCCAGCAAAGATGAAAATTCGGGAGGCAACACCCCCACACCTGTTCTGTTATTTGGAGATTATAAGCCACTTATAAAATTGAAATTTACCTCTTTCAAATCAGCTTCTGAAAAGCGTATTTCAGAGTCTTTGGACTCATTTTCTGGATAGCCCTCCATTAGTCCCTCAGTAAAGGTTATTCATTGTCGAATGTTTTAGTAATCAAATTTACTTAACATTTTTATTGTTCCAGTCAATTTTCATCTGTCACACTGCAATCAGAAGCTGCTATTTCTGCATTAAATTCTACATACAGCAGCTATACTCTCTAGAAACAAATTGCAACAAATGGCCTTTTGCCTGTGTTTTTGCAATCAGCTAGTACAACATTAAATGAAATCACCTCTAAATTAAGGTATTATCTTCAGGTAATGACTCTGAGCTGCTTCTGCATCCACTGTGAAGAAAAAAATCTATACACTTTTCCTCTTTGCCACACAGAAATTAAAAAAAAAAAAAAACAAACTCTGTTTCTAAAGGATCGGTATACAGAGCCTATGTATGGACAAATTCGCATAGAAATGTCCAAGCGTAAACACAAAAGAAAAAGAAAAGAGGCAGGGGAACTTCATCCATGGACATGGGTCACATTTGTCCCGCTTCAGCACAACCCTATCCGAACACATTAAATAAGTATGTACGTCCAGGTCATCAGTTACCAAAACCTGACAACTTCATCTGTGCATTTGTCACATAGAGGCAATAAAAGCTCAACTTTAGGTTTAGAGAAGCCATAATCAGTTTTGCCTAAGTCACTTAACTTTCTGATGTTATTCTGCCGTTGATCAACACGCGATACAAAATATTGCTCGTGTTCCCCCAGAACCCCCTCTGCCTGCACCGTGCAGTAGACCTGGAGCATACTCAGATCAATCCTTTCCAGGAAATCCAGCAGTGATTTAAATTTTCCTTACGTGCAGAGAGGAGTGAGATTGATAACAACCCTGCACTCCTCCGGACGATGCCCAGCTGGGACTGAAGGGCCAAGACGAACGTTTGCTGGAAGAGGCGGTGATTTAAAAGAAGGGTTTGTGTTGAAACAAAGGAATTCTGCGTCTGAATATGAAATAACACCAAACAGAGAAGCAGACAGCTGTTGCACTGTGGAAACACAACTCTATGAATCCACCAGAAGAACAGGAACAACTACCCAAGCTCGAGCACTGTCCCGAATGCGGAGGGAGTACTTCCCGCTGCAGTTTAAAACCACGATCTCTCACAAATACGGCTCCCAAAGAAGAGGCGGGTTCCAGACACACCTGGAAATGACATGACGATACTGAAAAATAACATAACTTAAGTGAGTATATAGTCTCAAATTCTGTGAAATACTAACATACCTTGGGAGAGGAGGGGAAGGTAAAGAAAGCTGAAGGGAAGGAGACTGAGCCTGGGCAATTCTTCTGCCGTCGGGAGGAACCTGGGCACATTCCTAAGCAAGACAATGCTAATTACACAGAAAGAAGCAACATTACAAACAGAAGAAAACTGCGTTCACTTATCAGTGTTTCAGAATGCAAGAAGCTTTAAAAAAGAAGCTTATGAGGTAGGAAAACTAGGAAGGACAGTAAAGTGATCATTTAAAGAGAATAATCAGAGAAAAAGAGGTGGGGGAGAAAGACAAACTGCATTAATTAATTTCCTTTAAGAAATGCAACTGGCTGCACAGTGAGATGAATCGTCTCGTTTGCCAAGGGCCCCAAGAGGCAGACAAATAACTCTGTGATTCTTCATTAGAGCTTTATCAAGTTTAACCTTTTACAGGTTGCCCAGGAATATCAAATTTTAACCTATTCAGAGACCGTTTTCTTTCAAAGTATTTGTTTCAATAAGGTCTCCTGAAGAAATATTTTCAGACTTTTTGCAATCGAGGGTAAGGATGAAAAGTCTGAAGCAGAGAGAGCCCACCAGTATGCAAAGCTATATAACTGGTAACTCTATACATCAAATATTGTCTAATATATGGGAGATTTCCTAAATGTACAAGACAATCTTAGAGAACCTTCAGTCAGGGTCAGAGAGACTCACAGCACCAATGTTGCTCAAACTTTTGAAAATTATTTTATTTATTAAATCAAGGGAACGCCTACTTTTCTTTGGAAAAAAAATCTATGGATCATCCTGTATCTCACTAATGCTTGTAAACAAGGATAGCAATAAATGAGTATGTACCATTTAAGTTTTGTATACAAAATTGTAATTTCATTGCTATAAACTTCACCAAAAATACTGGTCACTAAACGATGCAAGTGAAACCCCATGAGCGCCAGAGGTGCGGTGCAGGAACCGTTTGACAGAAGAACCATTTGTAGACATGTGCCAACACCCCTTGGTGCCTGCAGCCCACGTGGTGACGTGCCCAGTGCCATGAAGAAGTGCTCGCCTGCCTCTGAAGAGCTAAAAAGCGGCCTTGTTTAGCAAAAAATATTGTGAAGAGTTGGAAACACTTTCAAACTGTAAAATACGCAAACCTTCCCTCACTCACTCTTTCAGCTGCCTCCTGAGCTTCGGAGGGTTTGCTGGATGTTTGTTTGGGGCATGCTTGGGAGAGGGAAGGGCTTCTTTCTCTTTCCTACCTACAAACTGCTTATAACATCTTATTTTATTAGCTGCTTTGTATCCAGAACTAACACCACAGGCCAGGTGGAGAACAACCATCTATTATTATTAGCTGTATTCTTTACATCTTTAGTCTACTCCATTCTGCTTGGAGTAGACCAAGGCTTCCAGAAAGCCAAGCTCTTTTTTCCTTAATTTTATCATTATCGGCCATAAATGAAAAACTTAGATTAGAACTGCCAGAGCAACGATCTTCTTTCATCACCAGTGCTGAAAAGAACCTACTGAAACTGGACACCAGTTTGGAGAGAGTACCGGGGAGAAAAACAAAGTCTGGAGGAGCCGCTTGATTTCTGCCTGAAGGGAGCTCACTGACTTAAGCTACCACACATCAAAACCTTAAAGCCCACGCATCCCTTCAATTTCCAGCCACACACCCTGAGGAATATAAACAAACCATCGCTTCTTGCACAAATCCGTCTGTCCATCCACATGTAATGTAGCTACGAAAGGGACCTTTCCATTACCGTGCTCTGTATCTTAATGATCTACCCAGCCAGAAAGGGAAATCTCAAACACCACCTGGCAATGCAGCACAAATCCCACAAACCTGGTCCTAATCCCCCATCAGTTAAAAGATATTTTATGTACCAAGGCACCTGGAACTTACCAAGAGCAGACACA